>NC_059175.1:16355047-16980047 GCF_019923935.1 Bubalus bubalis
GAGCCATTGGATATACTGCTGAACCTATTTGCAGAGGAGCAATGGAGACACAGACACTGAGAACAGACTTACAGACACGGCTTGGAAGGGGGCGGGGGGGTTGGAGAAGGAGAGGTGGGGAGGTATGGAGAGAGTAACATGGAAACATACATAACCATATGTAAAATAGATAGCCAATGGGAACCTGCTGTATAACTCAGGGAACTCAAACTGGGGCTTGGTAACAACCTAGAGGGATAAGATGGGGAGGGAGGTGGGAGGGAGGTTCAAGTGAGAGGAGACGTGGGTGAACCCATGGCTGATTCATGTTGATGTTTAGTAGAAACCAGTGCAATACTCTAAACAATTATCCTTCAATTAAAAATTAAAAATAAAACAAAGGAGCCATTGAATGTATCTGCTCAACCCTCCAAGTTTCTGACCACTACCAAATGAGGAGCATGTCCCAGTTAGCTTCTGCCCTTCATCCTAATCACAGAATAAGTTCACACGGAATGTGAACCTGACCTGAAGCAGACGCATGTACAGACACATGAATGAAACATGAATGATTGTTTTTATATGCCACTGTAATTTTGTCTGTAGATATTTGCTATATAGAACCATCAATTATTAAGCAACTCCATTCCAATTTACTCTGTAAAGAAAGTTGTGCTCTGGGTAACTTAGATGGTAGTTCAGGGGTTAAGAATCTGAGGCAGAGGCATGTACAGACACATGAATGAAACATGAATGATTGTTTTCATATGCCACTGTAATTTTGTCTGTAGATATTTGCTATATAGAACCATCAATTATTAAGTAACTCCATTCCAATTTACTCTGTAAAGAAAGTTGTGCTCTGGGTAACTTAAATGGTGGCTCAGGGGTTAAGAATCTGCCTTGGAATGCAGGGGTTTAAGGTTTGATCCAAAGTCAGGGAACTAAGATCCCACGTGCCCCAGAGCAACTAAGTCTGCACACCACAACTAGAGAGTTCATGCCCCACAAGATACCACAAAAAAGCACGTGAGGTAGCTAAGACCCAACGCAGCCAAATAAATAAATACGTATTTTTTTTAAAAAGAAAAATAAATAAAAAGTTGTGTTCTGAAAGATTATGATGGAACAAGGGTACATATGAGGTCTGTTTATATCCACATGTGTACATAATTCATGGATGAAAGTATTCACTGTGAGTCATAAAGGAATGAGGACACTGGGAGACCAAGCCCCCGAACTGCTGAAGCAGACCTCAGTACAGACAGTCATGATCCCCTCCAGCCTGCCTCTCACAGCCTATGCCAGGGATGAATGGTTATCCCAGCTGGACCACCATCATCATCATTATTGTACCTCCATCACATGTTCTCATTCTTTCTTCCAAGTGCGTTTTTCCTCTAGAATCTTTATACATAGAAATAATACTCATTATGTACATTTTCAATACATCTTGCCACATTTTGTAAACATTTATAAAACTCGTACATAAGGCATGATTTTGTCAGAAACACACTCTGTCTTAAACACCCATCTCTTCCACTGAAAAGTACTTTGCACAGTTCATCTGCACTGAATTTACCTTAATGAAACTTCAATTCACTTCATACATGTTTCTGCCTATATAACAGCACCTACCAATACCTCATGAGAGATCTCTATGATGCTGTACTAACTAGAGAACAGTTCTATTGGAGCAGGCCATGTTAAGATAATAGGTATGCTTTATTTTAGCAGGTTGGAAGGGATGATAATAACACTATGATAATAACATAGTTCAAACTATTTAGAAAGTAAATTTAAGAGAGGAAAACAGGAAATAACTGCAAAGTTCATTTAGAGGAGACTGATCAAGTAGAGGTCAGTTTTGTTCTTTTGTGAGGACAATCACCTTCTGACAATATCTGGGGTGTTCATGGTCTTTACTCTTCTATGCCTGTCCTTACCCATGGTCCAAGCCAAGCGAGTCTCAGATCACAATCCCAGTCACACTTCTGAGGGACCTTTGTATACACCCCAATCCACCTTTTCTCCACACCTTAAACTATCATCTCAATGACTGCGAGTGTGTGGTTGTGCAGGTCTCTCCAGCTCTACATTTCCCTCATCTCCTCCCTCCTCCAGTGCCTCAGTGGGAAGCCGACATCTGTGCGGTCCCCTGTGGAGGCTGCCCTGGAGGCTGCCAGGAAGATGCAGAAGCTGTTGGACTGAAGCCTGCCACGCGACCCAGTCCTGCTGTGCCCTTCACCAAAGCAAGGGACCTTCTTCCCCACTCACAAACTACATTCTGTCACATCTCTCCCCAGACTCGGTTTCCTTGTAAGCCTAGCATCTTACAGCCACTTCTCTCAAGCAGCATTTTCATGTTTCCCTCCCAGGCTCATTTGACTTAGACCCAGGGAAGATGACATGAATGATGCTCAGAACTGCCCAGCCCTTCTCACGCTGGCCTGTTGTCCTTGACCCAAACCTGAACTCTTCTGCTCTCCTGCCTTGAGATGGACATTGCTGCAACCAATTACTGACAAGTCCATCCTTCAAGAGTTAAATTTGGCGTGCAAAGGAAGAGGAGTTGAGGCGGGGGCTTCCCTGGTGGTCCAGTGGTTAAGACTTCACCTTCCACTGCAGGGTTCTTCCCTAAAGTAGCTCAAGCTGGTAAAGAATCTGCCTGCAACGTGGGAGACCTGGGTTCGATCCCTGGGTTGGGAAGATCCTGTGGAGAAAGGAACAGCTACCCACTCCAGTATTCTGGCCTGGAGAATTCCATGGACTGTATAGTCCATGAGGTCACAAAGAGTCAGTCATGACTGAGTGACTTGCACTCACTTCTAATGCAGGGGTGCAGGTCTGACCTCTGGTCAGGTAGCTAAGATTCCACATGCCTCACAGAAAAAAAAAAAAAACAAAAAAAAACAAAAAAAAAAACAAACATAAAACAGAAGCTATATTGTGACAAATTCAATGAAGACTTTAAAATGGTCCGTATCAAAAAAAAAAACCTGGCATCCCCTAGACTCTCATACTAGTGTGGAACCCCTGATACCTCGGCACTTTAAGAAAAGTATAGAAAATAAAACCCTAACTTGTGATTTTGGTTATCTACTAGAAAGTCTGTACAGATGGTCAGAACAAAAGGTCAGAGTCCAGTTTCCTTTAGTGAGTACCTCAGTGTTAAAAGCAGCAGACTGGCACTTCCACTTAAAATGGAAGAGTGAGTGCTTCTACAGCAAACACAGAGACATGCTTGACATGAAGAACTTCACTTAAAACTATATAGCGGGCTTGGAAACAAAAAAACAATCATCTCCAGGAATGCCAGAAACAATAAGGGAACTCAGGGCCAAAAGAAGTGAAAGCGAATGTTTATACTGATGGAAAAGTCTCCAGACCCAGGACTAGGTCCCCTGCATAAATCAATAGGCAATAAAAAGTTGTCCCCTCAGCAGATGGGGGCCTGGAGAGAAACAATTTGAAGTGAAGGAACCAGTACGAAAGCATTTCATCTGTCCTGCTCTCTGACAGGACAAGGGTCACCCTCAGAGAATCAGCACTCCAAACCAGTCCTCCACTACAGGTGGACTGACTTCACACTCTCATTGTGAACTGAGGATACATTATCATTCAATATGTGGCTGAATTTTACCCACCACCATTACAAATACTATCAGGATTCCCTTGTACTGAAAGCTGCAGAAACAATAACAAAGTTAGCCTCATCTGGAGGCAGCCTCAAGATGATGGAGTATGAAGATCGTGAGCTTATCTCCTCCCACGGACACACCAAAACTACCCCTATATACAGAATGACTCTCCAAGAACAACCTGAAGACTATCAGAACAACTCTCCTACAATGAAGTATATAAAGGAAAAACCACATCGGGATGGATGGGAGGTACAGAGACACAATCCGGTCAGGACCCACACCTCCAGCAGGCAACACACAAGAGGAAGAGGATATCTCAGACTCAAAGGTCCTCTCTATGGAGCCGGGAGCCTGAGCCTCACTTCAGGAACCCCAACCCTGGAGACTGGAAACCAGGAAGACCAACCGCTTAACTGGTTTTGAAGACCAGGAGGGTTTATGACCAAGTCAACTTATTTCAATTTAAAAAAACACAAATTTAGCCCACTCTTTAATACTACTCGTGTTTTCTCATTTCTCTTGGTTCTCACTGAATTTTAGTAATCAAATATAATTTGTACATAGATATTTAATTTCCTATCTGCTTTCCCTCAACTCCCTTCTAATAAGGATTTTGTCTTATTTGTCTCCTGTACTTCCTTGAGTTTGGCATAGAACAATACATAGTAAGTGAATGACTTAATAAAGTAGAAAGGCAATGATATCCCTTTGCTTTTTACAATTTTTCCTATAATCAGGCTTTAGGAGGCACAACCTTTTGAAATATAAGCTCCTCATATTTAGAGTCCATTCATGCTCTATTTTAGAAAAGTCCATTTATCAAGAATGTTTGGGATGGTTTCCATCCAAATACCTACCTTATATTCAGCCATGAGTAACAGTCACTGAATCAGAGTATGATTACATTACACTGGCAAACTGTTTTAATATATTTTAATCTTCCTTTGTTTCTGAGATCCCTGTAGGATCTTATTAGGCCTTAAAGGTAACACATTGTGAACATTAGTTACGTGGTTAAATGGTATAGGGAGAAAATTAATTTTGAGGAGTTTCTTGCAGGGAGGGAATTGTGGGGTGGGGGTGTGTATGTGTTAGGTTGCTTCAGTTGTGTTTGACTCTGTGACCCCATGGACTGTATCCCGCCAGGCTCCTCTGTCCATGGGACTCTGGCAAGAATACTGGAAAGGGTTACAATGCCCTTCTCTGACCCAGGGACCGAACCCACATCGTCTCCTTCATTGGTAGGTGGGTTCTTTACCACTAGCGCCACCTGGGAAGCCCGCAGGGAGGGGTACTGTTTGTTTATTGCTTGTTTGACTTTTGTATAGTATGGATCCTGGAAGAAAGGGCATTTGCTATGGCTTTATATTCTCTAGTCTACCTCTCTGCCATAAAAAGAAATCACCTCATAGCTAACGATAACCAGCCAGAGAAGGTCACCCCCATGCTTCTGTTCACAAACCCTAGTTCTTGACCACCTCTTCCATGAAGCCTACCCAAGTCCCCAGCCCCATCCTTCTTTTGTTCTTGCATAGCACTGCATTTTTTCCCTCTCCTAGCACTCACTATTTTCTAGAATTCATTATGTTCACGTTGCCTGAAAGGCTGCTGAGGCCATAAAACCAGAATCATCTAACCTCTACCATCCATTCCTCAGAACACCCATTAAAAAAACAAAAAAATAGTAAAATCACTGATAAGTGAGGAAACACTTCACTCAATCATCTGTAACATTCTCAAGTATTAAAGATCTATGTTGAGTTTATAGGTTTAAATTTTTTAAGTCTTTCATAGATAGGGTAGAAAACAAAAATTTTATATTAAAGAAAGTGAAGAAAAGATGAGGGAAATAGACAGGGTCTGGAGGAGAGAAAGCTAGATAGAGAGTCGGCAAGTCAGTTTTCTGCAATCGTAAAGGCCCTAAGAGAGCATCAGAGGTGGCTCTGCCCCTTCCTACAATCCTTAATCTCCTCCGATTGAGCAGGAAATGATGGTTCAAATAGGGGAAGGGGGAGCACTAAGCAACACCATACAAATGAATATGCAACTCCATCCACCTCTCCATCCTGAGATTCAGAAACCATGTGAATAAAGTCTTTGTCAGCACAGACTATCAGTATCAGATGGATTCTGCCCCCAAAACCACTGCCTTTCTCATTTCCTTGTCTTGCATCAGCACCACCTGGGTGGGTGAAGGCCCCAGCAGATGCCAACCCTGTTCAGAGCCCTCAGGAAGGGCACAGGAGTTAATACTCCATTTTATGCTTTCTCAGAACTGCTTTTCCTATTGATCATAAACATTAACAATTAACCAGACATTTCAAAAGGCCTTGTTTCCAGATGGCTGTTTCCCTAAATGCTCCAGATGACACATATCAGCCCTGGGGAAAACCTGACCATGTAAATCCTTGGAGGTGCAGAATCCAGGTTTAGCCAGCTCAGCCGACTCAAGTCCAAGTTCAGCCAACTCATCTAGCCTCCTGGGGCTTGTCTTTTTGCAAGTTTTCCACCCTCTCTCGCCACTTTGCCTGACATCCACCTTCACATGGATGCCTTCCAAGGCAAAGTCGTTATTACAATGAGAAACCTGCTGCAGTGAAGAAAATTCAATTCTGCTTTAAACATTTGGAAATACTGAGAGCATTTTTTAAGTAGGATTTTGATGTGCGTGTATCATCAATACAAAACAGGACAACGGAAACCAGTGAGATGTGTTAGAGCCGGTTACACAACACTTCCCATCATTTTGGCTATTGTGCGACATTGCTTATTGACGAATAAGCCTCGATGAAGAATCTGTTGGGTAATTATCCTGACAGGAATCATTTTAGACTTTCAAATGGCATACCAGTCTCAATCATGGAAAGCCCCCAACACAAATTATAACCCCCTAAGTTCTCAATGTTCATCATACATAGACATGTTTTTTTCTGGGCAACCTGAGAGGTCAGACAGATTAATCAAAATCAGAACAGGTTTTTCTGACATTCACTCTGAAATCCCAACACAGCCCTGAGTTGAACCTTTTATTTTATTATGATGACGTCAGGTGATAACAGCTTCTAGAGTACTGGTAGCTGTAGGTGGAATTGACACAAAGCACAACAGTTCCTGAAAGAATTAGAATCAACAGCATGAGATGACTGCTTTTTGAGAAAAATCAAACTATTGACAGGCATGCATTTGTTTATAAAATGCATATAAGTAAAATAAACCTGAGTGACTTAAATATAAATATTTCATTATAACATAGTCAAATGTACTAAAACTATCTCACTACAACCATAATTATACTTGGTAAAACAATTTTCAAGTAACACTATTTAACAGAAATAACCCTTTTTTCTTTTTTAAAGTACTATTGGTCTTTCTTGGCTTTTAAGATATTAAAGTGTTCAGAATATCTCTTACTGATTTACAAGTTCTCTTAATACAAGAATATTAACCGCCTATTATATGAGCTGAAATTTGGAAAGTTCTTCCATATTCTGAGGTTAAATTTTCCTCTAATAGTGTAATAAATGTGTATAATTTATTTTAATAAATGATGAAAAGTAAGGATCTAGGTCCATTGTTGTCTGAAGAGTTTACATTTGTACCAAAAGGAGAATGACCTTTGAACCTGCTGTTCAGCAAACTGTCAGCTGACTCCTTCATCCCCTTCTCTGTTATGCCAAAAGTTTACTTGCACTAAGGTTTTCTATAATCAAATAAAGAATCATTTATTTAAACAAGGCAAAGCATTAGCCTCCTTTTCACTTAGCAATAAACTAATTTCATAGAAACTCCCCCTCAGTTTTCCACCTCCACAGATTTTTTTAATAATTATCATTCAATAAATTCCTTGGACTCTCAGAAATGAAAGGGTGTTTTGTCACCTATTTTCACATGATAACCAACTACACAGTAGGAACATGTTAACTGGTCACCAACCTTGACTACCTCTCTCTCTCTTATTCAGCTCTTGGAGTTCCCTGCTATATTTTCCCAAGTTATGCTTATTTATTCACATGATAAACAGGAGCCAGGTATAAGCCAACAATGAGGTAAAAAAGGAAGCACAAAGATTTTTTTTTACCCACAAAGAGGTTTCAAACAGATAAACTATGTGATTTGCCTACTACAGTATAGCAAATTACCGCAAAACTTAGAGGCTTAAAACAACATTAAACATTAATTGTACCTCACAGTTTCTAGCATTAAGAATTCAACAGCAGCCCGACTGGGCATTTCTGACTCAGAGTCCCTCACGACGATGCAGGCAGGTGTTGACTGGGCTACAGTCATCGGAGAGCTTTCCAGGAAAAGGAAGATCTATTTCCAAAGAGCCTAAGTGACAGCTAACAAGTTGGTGCTGGCTCTTGGTGGGAGGCCTTGGTTCCTCTACGTGTTGGCCTCTCCCCAGAGCGGCTTGAGTGTCCTCAAAACTTGGTGGCCAGCTTCCCCCACAGTGAGCAATCCAAGAGAACAAGATCAACCCTGCAGTTCCCTTAACGACCTAATACCAAAATCACACTATCATTTCAGCTATAGAATGCTGGTCACACAGACCAGTCCTGACTACATGGGATGATACTGTGTAAAGCTGTGAATACCAAGAGACAAAATCATCAGGAGCCATGCTAAACAGGAAGAGGGTAGTTAGAAAAGAGGCTTTCCTCTCACTTCTGTAAGCCTCCATTTCCCCATCTCCAAAGTGCCTACCTCCTAGGATTTTGTCAACATTGAGGAACACAATGCATTTGAAATGTGAGTACAGCACACAGCTGGTAGTAAATAATAGCCACCCGTGTATTTATGTTTATTCAATTGCTATTAATGGTTTTAGTCATCACTCAAACATCTTGGAAAGGAGCCCACAGTCAAAAAAATCAAATCTCTGAACTCAACAATAAGTAGCAATAGTTCAACACACACACATGCGCACACACATACATGCCCCCCCGCTTAATGAAACCACTCGTTGCTATAATCACCTTAACAAAATCTATCAAAAAGGGTAAGTAACCTTAAGTAGAAAAATGGCATTATTGGCAAGCTGAAGGAATATATATAAATCCCAAGGAAGAGAAAGTAAAAGCAAGCTTTCAGAAAACTACCATGAGGAACTAGGAAGTAAGAAATCTTCCCTGTCTCTAAGGAACCTGATGGTCTTTCAACTCTGCCTCTTTCTCCTCTGTCCCTATCTATCCCTGCCCCCACTACACTTTCTCAGTTTCTTCATTCAGGCATCAGCAGAGACTAGAATCTCTGAGTTCAATTCCAGATTTCCAGGAAGAAGAATCGGACTGGTCCATTTCATTTATCCCTGACCCAGTTTTCTCTGATGGGAGAGACATGATTTACTGTCTACTCATCAGGATGTGAGACATGATTTACTGTCTACTCAACAGACTACATTTTCAAAAGGAGATGCAGGAATTAAGATTAAATGATTGATTAAAGAAACTACTGGCCTCTCTGGTACAAAGTCTTGGCAAAGAAAACCATTACCAATTTGGTTCAGGTCAGCAAAATAGACCACACACCCGACTCAGAGCTGAAGATCTTTAATCAAACTTGGTAACTTTTTCAAAGAAAAACGAATATGTTCATTGTATGTGCATACAACTTTCAGCCTCATTTAGATTGTCACTTTGAATAGATGTAAGGAAACAAATATCTACACACACACACAAATTATTATAATGTTGGCTAATGACCAATGCAGGGAAGAAAATTACCAACAAGCAAACTCTACTTTGATGCTTACATTTTATATTCAAAATAGATTAAACAAGCTGTTCTTAGAATTACTCAAGCCCTACATTTCATAGGAATAAGCCAATTTCAACATATATTTTTTGTACACCCATAAAAAACACTGTACTTTATAGGTGACAGGTTCCTTCCAGTAAATATGTCTGCTCTAAACCATTACTCAACTGAAAAGAATCTTAGAAAATAACCTCTTGGTTATTTTCCATTGGGAACCTGTTCTGAGGGGTGGGCACCAGCAGTTGCCAACCTACTAATTCTAGTTTTTCTTAGCATGCAATCTCTCCAATCCTGTAATAAAATACAGTCTATTTCTTTGGTCTCTGAAACAAACCATTTGATTCTCCGAGTTAGAAAATGACAGTGGGCAGAAACAATTTCTCATCAGATAAAACCCTGATGCTAAATGATACTGTGGGAGCCATATCCTAGCTAAATTGTAACTCTCCTCCTAAATTTGCATGTTGAAGTCCTAATCCCGAAGATCTTAGACTATAACTGTGTTTGGAGAGAGGGCCTTTAGAGAAGTGATTAAGTTAAAACAGTGCTCTTCTTGTATACCCTAATTCGGTCTAACTAGTGTCCTTAGACAAAGAAGAAATCTAAAACTCAAGGGGCATGCACACACAAAGAAAGATCATGTGAGGACTTGGAAAGAATACAGACACCTGCAAGCCAACAAGAGAGGCCTCAGAACAAATCAATTCTGCTGACACTTTGCTCTTAGACTCCTAATCTCCAGTACCATGAAAAAATAAGCTTCTGTTGTTTAAGCCACTCCATCTGTGGTATTTTGCCATGGTAGTCCTAGCAAACTAATGTAACTGGATGCATATTTTGTTTACCAAAAATTAGAAACATATCAACACAATTCAATAAATATTTACTTATCAGCTGCCTCAAATATTTTGTGGACTGAACTAAGAATCAACAAATAAATTATTGAGAGCCTACTGCAGCTCTCTGGAAAATGACTAGAACACAGAGATGAATAAGGAGTTGTTGTAGCCAACAGGGGCTCAAAGTCCAGCAAGGGAGTCAAACTCATGTCTTCTGTGTCCAAGAGAGGTATACACAAGGTGACTCCCCTGTGCACATGAGTATGTGTTGCTGCTGGGCTGGAAGAACAGAAGTGGAGAAGGGACAAGGCCACAATAAGTCACAGTTTTAGGGGAGAAAAGCAATATCATTTTTGTTTTGAAATTATTTCTGAGAATAAGTAGTCTTAAACTGCAGATAAAACTCTACTCAGAAAGAGTAGCTCAACATCAGCTATACTAAATAAAAAATGGGATAGACACAACATTGTTTATTAATCAGCTCTACCCCAATACAAAGAAAAAGATTTTTAAAAACGGGATAGGCACTTGCTGGGCTTCCCTGGTGGCTCAGCTGGTAAAGAATCCACAAAGCCTGGTGTGCTGCAGTCCATGGGGTCACAAAGAGGCAGACACAACTGAGCGACTGAACTGAGACATATGCTGGCAATTAAATGAAAATACTAAACATCCACGCTGAATAGTTTCACCTAAGTCTCCTTTTATATCTAATGTATCCTGTTAGATCGTCATGATAGAATCCTCTCTCAAATGAGATATTTTCCAAGGGCTACACAGGCAAGGATCTTTCAAAAGACATCCTGTGGTCAAACTAGAAGGTTTTATAATATTTGAAATTTTATCATTTTTACTCTCAAATTATGTGCTTCACATTAAGGTGAAGTATATTACATTTTCAATCATATATTTCTCCAACTCCATGAACCAATCTATGAATTCAAGGGAGTGTACTCATCTAGGGAAAACATCGGCATTATTTTCAGCCATCCTCGGATCTTCCAGAGATCCCGTCTCTAGAGAAATGGGAGTAGCCCTGGTCTGGACAAGATTCAAGCCAGGCTCTGAGACTCCCACAAGAGTCAGTGATTCTGCCTACTTACATCTAAAGAATAAGGCTCTTGCTTTAACCAAAAGAATAGAACACCTGCACACAAAAACTTGTTTCAGAATCCAATCCATAAATTGACTATCCCCTGTTCTTACTAAAAGTTTATTAAAGCAAATTGCATTTGAAAGAGAGTCTATTGAACATATTATCTAAACTCTAAACCTGAACTCACTTTTTTTTTTTAAGTCCCCAACTATCTCACTCATTTCTTTGTAGAAATGATCCAATACCAATCTAATCATGTTGCTTTGGCACAAGAAGTCACTGTTTATAATACAATGTGTCTTTCACCAAACTATATGTTGAATACGCTGTCCCTTATAGCATTCAATGGCCATTATATATAAGGAGCTTCACAATTAATACAATAAATCCCCTTTTTCATATTGTGCAAAACAAGAAGAGAAAAGTTTAAGATGGTGTTTTCCGCCTCTTTTATTCTGCTCATTCTGTTAAAATGGGAGTTTTCCTACCGTAGGGCCTAACTCTCCTCTCTCATTATACCCTCTCCACCTCAGTGACTTTATCAAGTTCCCAGTTTCAACTATCATCTCTATGTCAGTGACCCCAAATCTCTCCAACAACAACAAGCCCCAACAACTATCCAACTAGCACTGGCCAACAAAGCTTTCTTTGATGAGGGAAGTGCTCTAATCCGCATTGTCCAACATGGTCATCATGTAAATCACATGTGACTGTTGGGCACATAAGTTAAAACGTAAATATGATGGCTAGTGGAAATGCCAGGCTGGGTGAAGCACAAGCTGGAATCAAGATTGCGGGGAGAAATACCCATAACCTCAGATATGCAGATGACACCACCTTATTAGCAGCATGAAGCAAAGAGCCTCTTGATGAAGGTAAAAGAGGTGAGTGAAAAAGCTGGCTTAAAACTCAGCATTCAAAAAACTAAGATCATTGCATTTGGTCCCATCACTTCAAGGCAAATAGATGGGGAGACAATGGAAACAGTGACAGACTTTCTTTTCTTGGGCTTCAAAAATCACTGCAGACCATGACTGCAGACGTGAAATTAAATGACGCTTGCTCCTTGGAAGAAAAGTTATGACAGACAGTGTGAGACATCACTTTGCCAACAAAGGTCTGTCTAGTCAAAGCTATGGTTTTTCCAGTAGTCATGTATGGATATGACATTTGGACTATAAAGAAAGCTGAGTGCTGAAGAATTGATGCTTTTGAACTGTGGTATTGGGGAAGACTCTTGAGAGTCCCTTGGACAGCAAGGAGATCAAACCAGTTAATCCTGAAGGAAATCAATCCTGAATTTTCACTAGAAGGACTGATGCTAAAGCTACAATACTTTGGCCAACTGATATGAAGAGTCAACTCATTGGAAAAGGCCCTGATGCTGGGAAAGATTAAAGGCAGGAGGAGAAGGGGACAACAGACGATGAGATGGTTGGATGCATCACTGACTCAATGGACATGAGTTTGAGCAAGCTCCAGAAGATGGTGGAGGACAGGGAAGTCTAGCGTGCTGCAGCCCATGGGATCGCAAAGTCAGACATGACTGAGCTACTGAACAACAAAGTGACTCCCGTATCAGAGGGCACAGCTCTAGGTTTCCATTTGTACTTGACTTCACGGCTGCCAGCACTTCAAAACTAACGTGCCCAATTCAAGATGTTCAGTTTCTACCCGCAAACAGCTCCTTCCCTTCATATACTCACTCCTTTAAAATGTACCATCATTCTCCTGTTCATCCAGACTATGTAAGTAAAGCTATTTTTGACACCAAACCTTTCCCCCACATGCAACTTGCCTACTACATTGTCATCTCTGGAAGTGGTAACAGATAAACGGTAATTAGAGGAGGAACTACGGTTGGCCTATAAAAACACTATCTAATAAAATATAATGCAAGCCATTTATGCAGTTCAAGTTTTCTGGTAGACTTATTTAAAAAGTGAAAAAAGAGAAATTCATTTTTAAGTTACGTTATTTAATACAATATATAAAAAATATCATTTCAATATGTACTCAATATTTTTAACATTATATATGAGATAATTTGCAGTTTTTGTACTAAGTCTTTGAAGTCTAGTCTCTATTTAACACTTGCATGTCAATTTGGACACAAAATTTTCATTGGAAATACTTAATATGTATTTAGATTTCATAAAATTAACAGTTGGAAAACTAGGTTCACCAAGATACTGTGTAGATCCAAACACTCCTAAGATAGTTCCAAGTCTGAATTATCAGTGTTAAATTAAAATCAAATAAAATGTAAAATTTTGTTCCTCAGTTGCACTCAACACATTTCAAATGTCCAATAGCCCCATGTAGTTATCCACTGAATAGCGCAAGCCTAGAGCTTCTATCTACAATGGCACCCCACTCCAGTACTCTTGCCTGGAAAATCCCATGGACAGAGGAGCCCGGTAGGCTGCAGTCCATGGGGTCATGAAGAGGTGGACACGACTGAGCAACTTCACTTTCACTTTTCACTTGCATGCATTGGAGAAGGAAATGGCAACCCACTCCAGTGTTCTTGCCTGGAGAATCCCAGGGACAGGGGAGCCTGGTGGGCTGCCGTCTCTGGGGTCCCACCGAGTCAGACACGACTGAAGCGACTTAGCAGCAGCAGCAGCAGAGCTTCTACCATTTTAGGAAAAAGTCTGGGAGGATTTTGTCAGAAAGTTGTGCTATGGACAAAGGCTGCATGATAAAAGAGAGATTTGGGGGTTTGTAGGAAATGGCAACCTACTCCAGTACTCTTGCCTGGAGAATCGTAGGGACAGAGGAGTCTGCTGGGCTGCCGTCTATGGGCTTGCACCGAGTCGGACATGACTGACGCGACTTAGCAGCAGCAGCAGTAGCAAACAAAAATTAGTTTGAGCATGGACAGCAGAGAGAACTTTGGATACTGCAACTTTATTTTTTTCTCACCGACTGACTCTTTCCAGTCCAGAAGAGGTGACAAATCATGTGGCTACAGATTTACATTGTCTCTCTGCTCTCTACCCACCGGCCTCACTGAAGGGAACACTGACCCAGGAAATAGAAACTTTACCCTATAAAGTAAGGTAGCAGAGGTAAAGCAAGGAGATGGAAAATGAGGAAGGTGTACATGCCTGGATTGTAAGTCCAAAGAGCAGTTGGGTTTTCTGTTTTTTAGGCGGGGGGGTTGTGTTTAACCATCATACTGCTATCCAACTGAAAGAGATATATCCTATTAGAAGAAATGACATGCCAGTATCAATCATCTTCACAAATTCAAAGATTCATAGTACCCGGTCAGCTACCAAAGGACAAGAATTTTTGTCTTTTATTCACTGTTCTAACTCCAGAACCTATAAAAGAAGTGCATAATAAGAGATTGACAATTATTCATTTAGCAAACAAATCAATAAACAGTTCAATAGCTTCTCATGCAATAACCCCAAAGCAACAATACCAGAGTCGTGTTCTGAATCTGCCATTCATTTTTCTCAAATAATTTCCAAATATTTTAAGTATTCACTGTGTGTCAATCACTCTTAGATGCTGTGTGTATAGAAATAATAAACACAAAAGGACTGAAAAAAGGGAGAAATGTCTTTATGAAGCACTCTATTTTAACAACAATAAAACAAGCATCTTTGCATCCTTTAAAAGATCTGCTTGATGGTAGCTTTATTTGTCGTAAAATTGTATCAAATGTTAAATTGCAACTTAATCAGAGGCCACTAGATTTCACCTAACTCTTAAAACCTTGCACAACCTCCATCAATAGAAATCAACATTTCCCCTATAAAAAAAAGTACTATGGATTTGACTCTTTTTATTTATCATGCCCTAATTAGATATTTCATTTAAGTTCTCTTTCCAAGGTCATGGGAGAGTTTTTCTATCATTTCCTACTTAGCTCAAGTGATTTTTCTTTCCTATTTTGAGGCTTTTCAGACCAAGCTTATCATGGGCACACTTCCAAAATGTATAAGAATTAGAGAAAGGAGTTGATTGCTTAATTCTTGCCTCTGACTTGAAGCTTGTGTTAATTAGCTAAAGCCAGAGGCCTCAGCATGCTCTCCAGAGCCCTGTGATCCACTGATTAGCCAAGACAAGGCCATCTGGCCTTCCTGAAGCACACTCTGGAGAAAGTGTCTTTGGGCATAAAAATCAGAGATGCCTGTAGTTTAAAATGAGTCACGTGCTGCCACCACCTTTGAAAGAGTTGACGTCTGACTGCAGTATGAGGCCTGTCCCGAAAGAAACTGTGTCTGTGCACACCAGTGCCTCTCTCTTCCCCTATCTGCACAGCCTCTGCTAACCTACCATTGTGTATGCTCAGTTGTGTCCACCTCTTTGTGGCCCCATAGACTGTAGCCCAGCAGGCTCCTCTGTCCATAGAATTTTCCAGGCAAGAATACTGAAGCAAGTTGCCATGCCCTCCTCCAGGGGATCTTCCCGACCCAGATATTGAACCCACATCTTATGCATCGGTAGGGGGATTCTTTACCAGTAGTACCACCTGGGAAGCCCTAGCAATCCCATTATTCAACACTCCCCTTTCGATTGGTGTAGTAATCGTGTAGAAAAAACACAGAATTGACAAACCTTGATTTGAGCCTTGTATATATATACTTTCCAACTGGTATCCAAATAGATATTAATAAGGTGGCACATTGCAGACAATAAGGGAACTGGAACAGTCAGAGGGATGTGGCTGGTGAGCCAGGATTTAACAGGTGGATGAACCAAGGTGAATGGGACTAGCTCTGTCCTACTGACTCCTCATCCACTGGCCCACAAAAATTGGGCCAGTGAAGAGGAGGAGGAGGATGACAAATGTTCCAACGGGAATAGGAGAGACTGTTTGGGTGCCCACAGGTCTATCTTGGTGTGATCAGCAACACACACTCATTGAGACATTGAAGAAAGCCAGCGCTCATGACTTCTCCAAGCTAATGATTTCCAGCCAGTGTTTCCAGGGCACTTTTATTCCACAAAAACCAAATAAACAACATAACCCTCAGTCATTAGACCATATGTCTTATTTGGGGATTGGAATAAGTGGTCACAATGATATTTCCTAAGGATCTCTGGGTCCAGAAGCACTGTCTGGGTAAACCCCATTTATTTCCCGAGGCCATCACTAGACTGAGGTCTGATGAAAATAAAAGACAATAAAAGTGTAATCTGAACTTTCCTGTAGAAAACTCCATTTGATGGTGAAGCTTCACAGATTACTCCTTCAGCAATTCATGGCTGAGATTTTCAGTGCACACAGGCAAAACTTTGAAACAGCTGAATGGATGAGCATGGCATGCTTGATTCACTGAATATCCACATTGGTAAATAAACCATATCAACCGTAATTTGCATCAAGCCTCCCTTTGGATTTCAGAGTACTGCCTTTCATGTGTATTCACTGTGAGTCTCACAAGTCTGACATTCTCAGTGAATTATGTAGGCTTTATACTTTATTTTTTAATGCCTTTTTAGTGTGCTTGAATTTCTTAACAGTTGGCTTCTCAATGCTGAGTATTTTGATAGGGTTTTTGTGAAGTTTGTGTTTCAAGTCGAACTATAACTTTTCCCTGTAGTTAAATGATCTGGACATGTCTAAGAAAAATGAAAATGCCCATAGATTCTTCCCTTTTTGGACTCTTTGTGAAATGAACAGTCTCAGATGATCCAACACAGGCATTCTACACCCACACAGGAAAAGACACAAAGACACAAGAGTCCCTTATTCTGATAGGAAGAGCTCTCCACTTTATGTTACAAACTGCATACCACCAATCTGGAAAATTACAGTATTCCAAGGAATCAGGATTAAAATTCACACTGGCACATTTACATTCTCGATTATAAAAGTGTGTCAGGTTTAGCTGTCATGTATCTGTCAAGGTTCTATGCAAATTCATATATTTTCCAAAATTGTACGTGTCATCTGTGATTTCTTACATTCAGTTTGGCAAGCATCTATTCTCTGCAGAAATTCCTCTAAGTGTACCAGGACCCATCGTGAATATTATATTTCTTCCTCAGGTCTTACAGTGCTATTAGTAAATTTAAAAAAAAAAGATGAGATGATTATATTGTTATTTTATAACCAGCTCCTCTCTTATAAGGAACCCAAAGCTCTAAACAAATATTTAGCCTGAATGAAAAAAAGGAGTAAATTGGTCTTTGGAGAGAAACATTCATTCTTTCAACTTTTCTTATGTGACATTTAACAAATTATACATTCCAAGGCAATAAATGGCTCTCTAGCAGCCAGGCTGAATTAACAATTCTGCAAGCAGTAATCTTTTTATTTATCATTTACTAATGCAAAGAAATAAAGGAAAACAACAGAATGGGAAAGACTAGAGATCTTTTCAAGAACATCAGAGATACCAAGGGAACATTTTATGCAAAGATGGGCTTGATAAAGGACAGAAATGGTAGGGACCTAACAGAAGCAGAAGATATTAAGAAGAGGTGGCAAGAATACACAGAAGAACTGTACAAAAAAGATCTTCACAACCCAGATAATCACGATGGTGTGATCACTCACACTCATCTAGAGCCAGACATCCTGGAATGTGAAGTCAAGTGGCCCTTAGGAAACATCACTACAAACAAAGCTAGTGGAGGTGATGGAATTCCAGTTGAGCTATTTCAAATCCTGAAGATGACACTGTGAAAGTGCTGCACTCAATATGCCAGCAAATTTGGAAAACTCAGCAGTGGCCACAGGATTGGAAAAGGTCAGTTTTCATTCCAATCCCAAAGAAAGGCAATGCCAAAGAATGCTCAAACTACCGCACAATTGCACTCATCTCACATGCTAGTCAAGTAATGCTCAAAATTCTCCAAGCCAGGCTTCAGCAATACATGAACCGTGAACTTCCAGATGTTCAAACTAGTTTTAGAAAAAGCAGAGGAACCAGAGATCAAATTGCCAACATCCGCTGATCATTGAAAAAGCAAGAGAGTTCCAGAAAAAACATCTACTTCTGCTTTATTGACTATGCCAAAGCCTTTGACTGTGTGGACCACAACAAACTGGAAAATTCTTCAAGAGATGGGCATACCAGAGCACCTGACCTGCCTCTTGAGAAACCTGTATGCAGGTCAGGAAGCAACAGTTAGAACTGGACATGGAACAACAGACTGGTTCCAAATAGGAAAAGGAGTACGTCAAGGCTGTATATTGTCACCCTGCTTATTTAACTTACATGCAGAGTACATCATGAGGAACGTTGGGCTGAAGGAAGCACAAGCTGGAATCAAGATTGCTGGGAGAAATATTAATAACCTGAGATATGCAGATGACACTACCCTTATGGCAGAAAGTGAAGAAGAACTAAAGAGCCTCTTGATGAAAGTGAAAGAGGAGAGTGAAAAAGTTGGCTTAAAGCTCAACATTCAGAAAACGAAGATCATGGCATCCGGTCCCATCACTTCATGGCAGATAGATGGGCAAACAGTGGAAACAGTGGCTGACTTTATTTTGGGGGGCTCCAAAATCACTGCAGATGGTGACTGCAGCCATGAAATTAAAAGACGCTTACTCCTTGGAAGGAAAGTTATGACCAACCTAGACAGCATATTAAAAAGCAGAGACATTACTTTGCCAACAGAGGTCTGTCTAGTCAAGGCTACAGTTTTTCCAGTGGTCATGTATGGATGTGAGAGTTGGACTGTGAAGAAAGCTGAGTGCCGAAGAATTGATGCTTTTGAACTGTGGTGTTGGAGAAGACTCTTGAGAGTCCCTTGGACTGCAAGGAGATCCAACCAGTCCATCCTAAAGGAGATGCAACCAGTCCATCCTAAAGGAGATCAGTCCTGGGTATTCATTGGAAGGACTGATGTTGAAGCTGAAACTCCAATACTTTGGCCACCTGATGCGAAGAGCTGACTCACTGGAAAAGACCCTGATGTTGGGAAAGATTGAGGGCAGGAGAAGGGGACAACAGAGGAAGAGATGGTTGGATGGCATCATCAACTTGATGCACATGGGTTTGGGTAAACTCTGGGAGTTGGTGATGGACAGGGAGGCCTGGAGTGCTGCGATTCATGGGGTCGCAAAGAGTTGGACACGACTGAGCGACTGAACTGAACTGAATGACATCCATTATACCATCTTGCCAAACCTTCATAATTATGAGAAAGAAAAGCAGGCCTAGCCAACTCTACAAATAGACAAACTAAAAGACCATTTACCCATCCATCTCATCAGCCAACTGGTAGCAATTCACCCTTCCTGTCTGAAATCAAATCCCATAAAATCATTCAACAAATATGTATTTATTGAGGGCTTACTATGTGCCAGGTCTTCCTGTCACATAGGGGTCACTCTAGGGGTCACTGGGCAATATATACATAACCTGAAAGGGTGGGATGGTTTTTATCTTTCTTCTTTTCCTACATTGACAGGAGAGTTTGACCCTAAAAAATGGATTAAGTAGTGCAAGTAAAATTAAGAGTAGTATAAGTAGAAAGGAGCTAACATTGATGAATGCCACTTAACAATCTCACACTTTCATGTATAATCTTATTACAACAACCAAGTAAGAAATTAGATTATGTGTATAATTTTATAATTAGGAAAACTGGGAATCTGAGAGGTTGAATATAATTTGCCTAAAGACATGCAGCTTTGTATATTTAACTTACATCCATCTCACTGTTGAGACTTGGATTGCTTACAGGCTGTGCATGAATTAATAATAGGATACAGATGCTAAACAAAATGACGCAATGTTTGACTTCAGTGATTAAAAGTATAGTGTTCAGATCAAGGAAGTACAGTACTCGGATGATAGGGGATTTTAGTCATTTTATCCTGAGACTAGAAGAACGTATCCAGACTGCATATTCAGTTCTAAGCATGACATTTTTAAGGGATTTTTAACACTCAAAAATGTGCATAAAATGGGCAACAAAGAGACAAGGAAGGTTGAAACCATCTCATAAATAAACTATTGAGAGAACTGAGAGTTTCAGCCTGGAAAACAAAATGCTAAAAGGAATTATATTACAATAGCTGTCTGCAAATACCTGAACTGCTGGGTTAAAATAAATAAATAAATAAGGCCATTGTCTTTGTGGCTCCAGAAGACAAACTAGGAAAGCAGGATGAAATTCTTCACATCCCCATCCTTAGAAGGCTGGAAAATTGCAAATCAATGTGTTCAGTTGCAATTTAGGTTTGAATTGCTGAGGACCTAGCAAAATGATCATTGTGAGCCTGGAAAAGTACAGATGAATACAAGAGACATTTAAAAGAGGTACCATCAGGACTTCCTTTGGTGGTCCAGTGGCTAAGATTCTGAGCAATCCAGGGGATCTGGGGTTCAATTCCTGGTCAGGGAACTAGACCTGACATGCTGCAACTGAAAGATACTGCAAGCTGCAACTGAGACCCAGTGCAGCCGAATAAATCAATATTTAAAAGAGGCACTATCAAGACAGATTGAGCAGAGGAGAGGCCGTTACCAAGGGTCCCAATATTTTATGTAAATTCAAGAATGCCTGCCTTGTCGAGTCCCTGGCCACATCAACATGCCCACAGCCACCTCACTCTGCAGGAAGTATCCACTGCAGCCTGACCGAAGCAGTGGGCTAAAGCAGAGTGTCATTCGGAATGCAGTGGCTGACAGACCTGGGTGTAACACTGAGATCTGTGAGACCGCACCCGGCACTGTGCCCTCGGCTGTCTCTGGGGTGGAAGGCCCACGCCCCAGCCATGTGCCCAGCTTGGCTCTACAGCATTCCAGCTTCTGCTTTAATATTGCCCCCTCATGGGGACTTTCCTTAAGCACCTTCTCTGACGTATATCCTATTTATTTACACGCTTTTTTCCACAGAACACTTAGCTATTAATAACTATCTGACATTATATAAATGTTTTCCTATCTCCTTTCCTGGAATGTCAGGCCACCGAGAAGGAGTTGTTTTGTTCACTGATGTGTCTCCCATGCCTGGAGCAGCACTTGCCACATGGTAGACCCTCAAGGAATCATTATAAAATGATCACCTTGTCCCCAAGGGTAGCTTACACCTCTTCATGGCAAATATTCTCACTGGAAAATATTTTCACACTGTCTCTTGATACAAAAGTTATTGGGAGAGGTCACCATTTCTGTTACAGATCCATGTTTTAATGCAACAACTCAGCCTTAGAAACAAAGCATCCACTGACCCAGTGTGTCAAATCTAACATTTGGTTTTTCAGTATTACACCAAGGCACCAACATTCATTTTTTTCTTTTTTTAGATTTTCAATAAAGTCAAAATATTATGCCATATAAAAATACTATAGACCAAACAAAATACTACCTATATTTCCATTAAACTACAAACAAACAAAAAAGCAAAAGCAATTTTAAATTTCAAATTTGAATATTCAAATGAAAGTTTTAAAAAATCTTTTTTTTTTTTTGAACTGCTAAAATTTAAGGAACCCTAGGACTGATGTTGAAGCTGAAACTCCAATACTTTGGCCACCTGATGCAAAGAGCTGACTCACTGGAAAAGACCCTGATGTTGGGAAAGATTGAGGGCAGGAGGAGAAGGGGACGACAGAGGATGAAATGGTTGGATGGCATCATCGACTCAATGGACATGGGTTTGGGTGGACTCCGGAAGTTGGTGATGGACAGGGAGGCCTGGCGTGCTGTGGTTCATGGGGTCGCAAAGAGTCGGACACGACTGAGCAACTGAACTCAACTGAACTGAGATTAGCTAGGAAGATGCTATTCACCCATTAAGTTAGAAAGTATCATATTAACTTGCATGTATTTCCCCAAAATGAAAAAGGGATCATCATTTTGCACAGCATACCTTTTCTCCCCCAAGCATTCATTTGGCAGCCTTATCCCCAAAAGGCAGAACAGCTCAGAGAGAGTTTCCAGTAGTTCATTTAGTGAGAAGAGCCCAGAGGTGGGCTGAACTTTTGGACATACCTCTTGAGATACTCTTTCCAAGCCTCCCCATGGAGTTACTCTGATTCCATTTCCAGGAGCTAGTCACAACTGCCACCCACAAAAATTTACCCCAAAGACGGTTTCCTAGTCTTCTATTTCCGATCAGAGATCCAACATGTTGCTCAACACGATTGTAAAGTGGCTACAGAAACCTTCAGAACACACCAAGTTTGAGCATGCCTCTCCAGCTGCCATCACCCGGTCTGAGCTGCCATGCGTCTCTTCTGGGTTCTACCACAGCCCCTGACTTACAACAAAAGAGCAATTAGTCCTTCTAACACAGAAGTCAGATCATGTCACACTGCTGCTCAAAACTCTGCAACGGCTCCCCAGGGCCTCAGAGGGAAAGCCCTGGTCTTCACAATGGCCTGCAGGCTCTTCCTGTTCCTTCTCAGACCTAATCTCCTAGTACCCTGCTCCTCACTCACTCTGTTCCAGTCAAATAGGCCTCTGTGCTGCCCCTTGAATACATGCCTGCTTTAGAGCATTGTACTGGCTGTTCTCAAGGCTTGGAAACCCCTTCCCAAGGTACTAGCTTGCCCAACTCCTTCACCTTCCTCGTGTCTTTGCTCCAATCTTCTCAATGAGACCTTCCCTAACTATGCTATTGATGATCACAACCTGCTCCCCACACAGTTCCAGAACTGCCCACACCATCTTCCTTAGCATGCTCTACTGCTTTTTAATTTTTCCACAGTACTTACCTTACAGTTCCCTACTTACTAACACAGTACTTATTTTACTAATTTTTATGTTTATATATATTATCTGTTTAAATATACTCTCCCCCTGTGAGGACAGGAATCTTTGTTTTGTTCACTGAAACATCCAGGAAGCCTAGAATAATACCTGACACATAGTAGGGGTTCAATAAATATTTGTTTATTTAATAATTCTAATAATAGAGCATATGCTATTAATCAACCTATCAATAGGTATCTCTTGGAAGCTTAATATCTGTTCCATGTGGCTTTAAGCACTGTAGAAGATTTATTTTTAGCATGATGTATCTGCTCTCTGAAAGTTTACATGCTAGTTGGAGAGACCACAAGTAGTCAGCAATGTCGGACAGATTAAGAATGGAGAGTATTGATAAAGAGCATTGGTTACACTAGTAACGAATCCGTGTGTTCCCATGCATTTATGCAACAGTCATTTATTGAGTACCTACCCTGAGCCAGCCTGGAGATACTGGAGTGAACACATCAGTATGGTCCATGCCTTCTTGGAACTTAGATTTTGTTGAGGCAAACAGACAATGAAGCAATGAATAAATAAACAAAATAATTATGAAACCACCCTGAGGAAATAAACAAGATCTATCTCAGAGAACAGCAGCAGCTGTACCAATCACAATCACCAAATAAGTGCAGGCAGAGAGGGAGCCAGGAAAGTGAACATCTGAACTCTCCAGTCTTCAGTCTCTTACCACTGCCTGCAGTTGGGGAGCCTGTGACCACAGCCCTCACAGGGCACAGGGCACAGAGGAGGGTGGAGAAGATCTGAGAAGCAAGGGGAAGATGTCCAGCATGAAATTGCTTTGTGTATGTGTGTGTGCGTGCATGCGTGTATGTGTGTGTGTGTCTGTGTGTATAAAAACATGCCCAAATATGTCCGACAGTGCCCCAGAGATTCTTCAGCCTCTCCTGGTAGCCTCATCTGCAGTCACATCCACTACACAGCTTCTTCCTTATCTCTCTCCAGTGAATAATCTGATTATTTTCTCATGTTCACTTTTTCCAATAAACTTTATAGTTCCGAAAACAGCCATTGGCATCCCTTAAACTTTTATTAACTAGCTTTATGAATTTCAGTATTTTAAACTTTTTTAAGATTTTTCTTTTAGTTCTTGTCTTCTGAAGATACTGTTTAATTTCTCCTCAGCTTTTAAATATGTAAAATGTGATACATAGATTTTATACCACTTATTAGTAAGCTGATAGCTTTACATGAAAACAGCTTTCTCAGATTTGATTGGCATGAAAGAACTAGCCTAATTTGATTTTTTAAAATTTCTTTTTAATCAAGTGGCCCATGGGAGCCGAAGGCTTAAAGCACTCACATTAATATTCATAGAAGATAATCTCATATTTGACTTTTCAGAAATTGTAAATAAAGCTAAAATACCCCCTCAGACTCAATAATAATAATAGCTAGTATTTACTGAGCACTTGCTAAGTGTCAGAAATGATGCTGATTACTTTACAACATATTACTTAATCCTCACAATCAAGGAAATAAGTACTACTATTATCCCCATTTTACAGTTAAAACAAACTAAGGCATAGGAAAGTTAGGTAACTTTCTCAAGGTCACACAGACACTACTGGAAAATTGGATCCAAATTTTGCTCAACTATGCATGAAAACAAACCTTTTCAAATTTGACTGGCTGTTTAAGACTAGCCTGGTGAGATTTTTTAAGTTTTGTATTTTCATTTAACTAGGTGGTACACAAGTCTACCAAGAAGTAAGACTGCAGCGCTGTCCAGAAGTCTGTGGGATCCAAACACACTTCTAGCCATAACTCACCCTTAGATAGTCGCAAGGACGCAGAACTCTCAGTCTACGCATTGGCCACGCCCATAATAATAGAAAACTATGTTAAAGTGACACTGTTCCATGAAAAAAAAGCAAGTCACGGGACAACTGAGAATATTATACCATTTATGAAAAAACAAGGATGGATATTTATCAGATAAATATGTCTATAGATACATATGATAAATATATAGTACATACCAGTGTGACTACTAATAGATATTTCTATAGTCTAGACAATTTCTGGAAGGAGAAAAGGAAAAATTTGTCAACACATAGAATTGCCACACAAGAATGTTCAAAAGGAGCAGAGTGTTTACTATCAACTTCACCCTTCTGTGACATTTAATATATTTACCACAAATTTAAATAAGTTATCACATTCAGTTCAGTTACTCAGTCGTGTCCGTCTCTCTGTGACCCTGTGGACTGCAGCACACCAGGCCTCCCTGTCCATCAACAACTCCTGAAGCTTACTCAAACTCATGCCCATAGAGTCTGTGATGCCATCCAACCATCTCATCCTTCATCATCCCATTCTCCCCTCGCCTTCAATCTTTCCCAACACCAGGGTCTTTTCTAATGAGTCAGTTCTTCACATCAGGTAGCCAAAGTATTGAAGTTTCAGCTTCAACATCAGTCCTTCCAATGAATACTCAGGACTGATCTTCTTTAGGATGGACTGGTTGGATCTCCTTACAGTCCAAGGGACTCTCAAGAGTCTTCTCCAACACCACAGTTCAAAAGCATTAATTTTCAGTGCTCAGCTTTCTTTATAGTCCAACTCTCACATCCATACATGACCACAGGAAAAACCATAGCCTTGACTAAACGGACCTTTATTGGCAAAGTAATGTCTCTGCTTTTTAATATGCTGTCTAGGTTGGTCATAACTTTCCTTCCAGGGAGTAAGCAGCTTTTAATTTCATGGTTGCAGTCAATATATGCAGTGATTTTGGAGCCCAAAAGAACAAAGTCTGCCACTGTTTCCACTGTTGCCCCGTGTATTTGCCATGAAGTGATGGGACCAGATGCCATGATCTTAGTTTTCCGAATGTCGAGTTTTAAGCCAACTTTTTCACTCTCCTCTTTCACTTTCATCAAGAGGCTTTTTAGTTCTTCTTCACTTTCTGCCATAAGGGTGGTGTCACCTGCGTATCTGAGGTTATGGATATTTCTCCCAGAAATCTTGATTCCAGCTTGTGCTTCATCCAGCCCAAAGTTTCTCATGATGTACTCTGCATAGAAGTTAATTAAGCAGGGTGACAATATACAGCCTTGACATACTCCTTTTCCTATTTGGAAATCAATCTGTTGTTCCATGTCCAGTTCTAACTGTTGCTTCCTGACCTGCATACAGGTTTCTCAAGAGGCAGGTCAGGTGCTCTGGTTTTCCCATCTCTTTAAGAATTTTCCAGTTTGTTGTGGTCCACACAGTCAAACGCTTTGGCATAGTCAATAAAGCAGAAATAGATGTTTTTCTGGAACTCTCTTGCTTTTTCCGTGATCCAGCAGATGTTGGCAATTTGATCTCTGGTTCCTCTGCCTTTTCTAAAACCAGCTTGAACATCTGGAAGTTCACGGTTCACGTATTGCTGAAGCCTGGCTTGGAGAATTTTGAGCATTACTTTACTAGTGTGTGAGATGAGTGCAATTGTGCGGTAGTTTGAGCACTCTTTGGCATTGCCTTTCTTTGGGATGGGAATGAAAACTGACTTTTTCCAGTCCTGTGGCCACTGCTGAGTTTTCCAAATTTGCTGGCATATTGAGTGCATCACTTTCACAGCATCATCTTTTAGGATTTGAAAGAGCTCAACTGGAATTCCATCATCTCCACTAGCTTTGTTCATAGTGATGCTTCTTAAGGCCCACTTGACTTCACATTCCAGGATGTCTGGCTCTAGTTTTCACATTAATTATACTAATAACTCACAAGAAGGCAAAGTCTAAAATGATAATCCAGTGATTTTATCACAGAAGAGCCTTGCTGTCAATCCCCAAAGTGAAGTGAAAGTCACTCAGTCATGTCCAACTCTTTGAGACCCCATGGACTTTAGCCCAGCAGGTTCCTCTGTCCATGGGATTCTCTAGGCGAGAATGCTGGAGTGGGTAGCCGTTCCCTTCTCCTGGGGATCTTCCCAACCCAGGGATTGAACCCAGGTCTCCTGCATTGCAGGTGGATCCTTTACCATCTGAGCCATCAGGGAAGCCCAGAGTACTTAGTCTGGAATTTCTTCCAAGGTTATTAGTTTCAAACTCTTTGTTCCCTTCATCTTGCTAACTGTGCATGCTTGTGTGATGTAAAAACTATTAGCCAAACTTAAAAATCAGCAGGCATAAAATATCTATTTCAACTTAGCTTTATTAATGTCTTTTGAAATTAAACACATCCAATTAAGAACATATATACAAGCTGTCCCACCACAGACTTTAAAATCTGTAAGTATTTTAATAGAAAAATATTTAATAGCAAATATATGACCAGTGAAGACAGATAAAGCTGACTCGAATGGGGAAAGTACTAAGATAATTGTTTGATTCTTCCCTATTTTCCAGTTATGTTAATTTCAGCAGGCTTATACATGTTTGGAGGCAGTTTTGGCATCAGTTCAGGCATAAGTGTGTACTTGGAAGCACAATCAGTACTTGGAATAGGTTCAACTACAGATCTTGGCTCTTATCTTGTTAGTCAGCCATATACGGAGATGGAACATCATGGCAGACGTTGATTGTCAAAAATGAGGTATTTAGACTTAACTTTTCACAAATCCAATGCGCAGTGACTAACAGGATACCAAACTTTAGAAATTAAATGAAGGTCTATAGATAGTAAATTTCATTGTAGAATGATTACTTACAGCAAAAAATATTGGAGACAAAAATATATATCAATAGATACTAAATTCTCACTATTTGTGAAGAGTGAACTGGTTGAATACTTTAAGGAGAATTCATATACTGAAACACAAAGCAGGCATTGAATTCATGCAAAACATGACATAAGTCAATATTCCACATTAACTCAAAGCTTGACATTGCTTCCACCAATGGTCATTCAACATCAGCATCATGGATACTGCTGAAGTCACGATGTTCTCACATATTATAAGCCATACATCACCAGTCAAACAAGATGAGGTTGCTGCCCTCGCCAGCATCTGCAGAACTCATTTCTCTGCTTATTCTAGGAAGTATGTGGCATTTGGTGCCCTGCTAATTATGACCAATGTGCCACTGCTTTGTCTGTTAAATGTCTTATATCATCTTAATTACTTAAAGAAGTCTTCATTTCTTATTTTAATTGGTTCAGTTTGCTTGACTTCAGTTCACTTCAGTCGTTCAGTCATGTCCGACTCTTTGCGACCCCATGAATCGCAGCACGCCAGGCCTCCCTGTCCATCACCAACTCCCAGAGTTCACCCAGATTCACGTCCATCGAGTCAGTGATGACATCCAGCCATCTCATCCTCTGTCCTCCCCTTCTCCTCCTGCCCCCAATACCTCCCAGCATCAGAGTCTTTTCCAATGAGTCAACTCTTCACATGAGGTGGCCAAAGTACTGGAGTTTCAGCTTTAGCATCATTCCCTCCAAAGAAATCCCAGGGCTGATCTCCTTCAGAATGGACTGGTTGGATCTCCTTGCAATCCAAGGGAC
Organism: Bubalus bubalis; assembly: GCF_019923935.1. Lineage (NCBI taxonomy): Eukaryota > Metazoa > Chordata > Mammalia > Artiodactyla > Bovidae > Bubalus > Bubalus bubalis. The sequence goes on from NC_059175.1 coordinate 16,383,498, forward strand.
TCTCAAGAGTCTTCTCCAACAACACAGTTCAGAAGCATCAATTCTTCAGCACTCAGCTTTCTTCACAGTCCGACTCTCACATCTATACATGACCACAGGAAAAACCATAGCCTTGATTAGACGAACCTTTGTTGGCAAAGTAATGTCTCTGCTTTTTAATATGCTGTCTAGGTTGGTCATAACTTTTCTTCCAAGGAGTAAGCATCTTTTAATTTCATGGCTGCAATCACCATCTGTAGTGATTTTGGAGCCCAGAAAAATAAAGTCTTACACTGCTTCCACTGTTTCCCCATCTATTTCCCATGAAGTGATGGGACCGGATGCCATGATCTTAGTTTTCTGAATGTTGAGCTTTAAGCCAACACTTAAACTCACTCTCCTCTTTCACTTTCATCAAGAGGCTTTTTAGTTCCTCTTCACTTTCTGCCATAAGGGTGGTGTCATCTGCATATCTGAGGTTATTAATTTTTCTCCCAGCAATCTTGATTCCAGCTTGTGCTTCTTCCAGCCCAGCATTTCTCATGATGTACTCTGTATATAAGTTAAATAAGCAGGGTGACAATATACAGCCTTGATGTACTCCTTTTCCTATTTGGAACCAGTCTGTTGTTCCATGTCCAGTTCTAACTGTTGCTTCCTGACCTGCATACAAATTTTTCAAGAGGCAGGTCAGGTGGTCTGGTATGCCCATCTCTTTCAAAATTTTCCACAGTTGATTGTGATCCACACAGTCAAAAGCTTTGGCATAGTCAATAAAGCAGAAGTAGATGTTTTTCTGGAACTCTCTTGCTTTTTCCATGATCCAGCGGATGTTGGCAATTTGATCTCTGGTTCCTCTGCCTTTTCTGAAAGCAGCTTGAACATCAGGAAGTTCATGGTTCATGTATTGCTGAAGCCTGGCTTGGAGAATTTTGAGCATTACTTTACTAGCCTGTGAGATGAGTGCAATTGTGTGGTAGTTTGAGCATTCTTTGGCATTGCCTTTCTTTGGGATTGGAATGAAAACTGACCTTTTCCAGTCCTGTGGCCACTGCTGAGTTTTCCAAATTTGCTGGCATATTGAGTGCAGCACTTTCACAGCATCATCTTTCAGGATTTGAAATAGCTCAACTGGAATTCCATCACCTCCACTAGCTTTGTTCGTAGTGATGCTTGACTTAGTTGCATGGCTTCTGAAGCACTGGGTATAATCCTTTCTTCAAAGATGACACTATACAATATGATGGCACTTAAGAATCAAAAAATCTGAGTTTGAATTAAATTCTACTGACTGGCCACAGGACCTTGGTCAAGTCATTGAACCTTTCTGAGACAGGGTCTTTTCATCTTTAAACTGGGACTACTGCCAAATGGGGTCACAAAGAGTCTGACACAAATGAGCGACTAAGCACAGCACAGCACCCTATGCAAAATAATCTATAGATCAATGGAATCCCTATCAAAATACTAATGACATTTTTCATAGAACTAGAATAATCCTAAAATTTGTATGGAATCACAAAAGACATTGAATAATCAAAGCAATCCTGAGAAAGGAGAACAAAACTGGAGGTATTGCAACTTCCTGATTTCAAACTATATTACAACCTACATCACTCAGTCGTGTCCCACTCTTTGTGACCCCATGGACTGTGGCCTACCAGGCTCCTCCGTCCATGGGATTTTCCAGGCAAGAGTACTGGAGTGGGTTGCCATTTCCTTCTCCAGGGAATCTTCCTGATCCAGGAATTGAACCCAGGTCTCCGGCATTGTAGGCAGACCCTTTACCGTCTGAGCCACCAGTCAAGCCCCCTCTCAGTAATCAAAATAACATGGTATACATGTGTTCGTGGCGGATTCATTTTGATATTTGGCAAAACTAATACAATTATGTAAAATTTAAAAATAAAATAAAATTTAAAAAATAAAAATAAAAAATAACTTGGTAGTGTATTATGACAAAAACAGACACACAGATCAATGGAACATAATCAAAAGCCCAGAAATAAACCCATGCTTATATGGTCAATTAATCTTCAACAAAGAAGGCAAGACTAAACAATGGGGAAAAGACAGTCTTTAATAAATGGTGTTGGGAAAATTGGACAGTTATATGTAAAAGAATAAAACTAGACCATTTTGTATACTATCTACAAAAGTAAAAATACATTAAAGACTTATATGTAAGACCTGAGACCACAAAAGTACTAGAAGAAAACATAGGCAGTAAGCTCTTTGATGCTGGTCTTAGCAATACTTTTTTGGATCTGTCACCTCGCAAGGGCAACCAAAGCAAAAATAAACAAATGGGACCACATTAAAAGAAAAAGCTTTTGCACAGCAAAGAAAATCATCAGTGAAATAAAAGGTCACCTACTGAATGGGCAAATAAGATATCTGATAAGGGTCTAATACCTAAATTATATAAAGATGTCACACAACTCAATATTTTTTTAATCCAATTAAAAATGTTCAAAGGCTCTGGATAGACATTTCTCCAAAGAAGATACACAGATGGCCAACAGGCACATGAAAAGATGCACAACATCACTAATCATCAGGGAAATACAAATGAAAACCACAATGAGATCATTTCACACTTGTCAGAATGGTTATGATCAAAAAGACAAGAAATAACAGTTGATGGCAAGGATATGAAGAAAGGGGAAACTTTGTGCATTGTTGGTGGGAATATAAATTGCTACAACTACTACAAAAAAAACAGTATGGAAGTTCCTTAAAAATTTTTAAATTGAACTACCATATAATCCAGCAGTTCCACTTCTGGGTATTTACCCAAAGAAAACAAAGACACTAATTAGAAAAGATACATGCACCCCAGTGTTCATTATAGCATTATTTCCAATAGCCATGATATGGAAGCAGCCTATATGTCCATTGATAGACGGATGAATATAAAATATGTGGTACACACATACAACAGAATACTATTCAGCCAATTGATATTGCCAAGAGAAATATCAATAACCTCAGATACGCAGCTGACACCACCCTTATGCCAAAAAGCAAAGAGGAACTAAAGAGCCTCTTGATTAAGGTGAAAGAGGAGAGCAAAAAAGTTGGCTTAAAACTCAGCATTCAAAAAATAAGATCATGGCATCCAGTCCCACCACTTCATGGCAGATAAATGGGGAAACAATGGAAACAGTGACAGGCTTCACTTTCTTGGGCTCCAAAATTACTGCAAATGGTGACTGCAGCCAAGAAATTAAAAGATGCTTGCTCCTTGGAAGAAAAGCTATTACAAACCTAGACAGCATATTAAAAGGCAAAGACATTACTTGGTTGACACAGGTCCATAGAGTCAAATCTACGGTTTTTCCAGTAGTCATGTATGGATGTGAGAGTCAGATCATAAAGAAGGCTGAGCATCGAAGAACTGATGCTTTTGAACTGTGGTGTTAGAGAAGACTCCAGAGTCCCTTGGACTACAAAGAGATCAAACCAGTCAATCCTGAAGGAAATCAATCCTGAATATTCATTGGAATGGCTGATGTTGAAGCTGAAGCTCCAATACTTTGGCCACCTGATGCAAAGAGTTAATTCATTAGAAAAGACCCTGATGCTGGGAAAGAGTGAAGGTAGGAGGAGAAGGGGATGACAAAGACCAAAATGTTTGGATGGCATCACCAACTCAATGGACATGAGTTTGAGCAAGCTACGGGAGATGGTGAAGGACAGGGAAGCCTGGCGTGCTGCAGTCCAAGGGGTCACAAAGAGTTGGACACAACTGAGTGACTGAACAACAATAACAAAACTCAGCCATAGAAAAGAATTAAATTATGCAATTTGTGAAAACATGGAAGAATGTATGTAGAGGGTATCATGCTAAGTGAAATAAGTCAGACAGAGAAAGAAATGCCATATGATCTCTCTTGTATGTGAAATCTAAAACACAAAACAAATAAATAAAACCAAACAGAAACAGAGAGAGCAAATTAGTGGTTTCCAGACGGGAGTAGGGTGGGATATTAGGCAAAACAGATGAAAAGGATTACTAGATATAAGCTTCTAATGAAGTCACAGGTTTGTAATATATGACAAAAGGAATATAGTCAATAACAATGTAAGTAATTTGGTATGGTGACAGGGACCAGGCTTGTCATGGTGATCATCTCATAATGTATTTGAATGTCAGATCACTTGATTGCACGTATGAAACTGACATCATAATACTGTCAATTTTAAAAAATCAATAAATCAACATTTTGATACCAAAAAAAGTGAGATAGACTTTACATATGATTTAAAGGCTTAAACGAGATGACAAAAAGTACTTTCAAGTACTTAGGACAATTCCTGGCAAATAGTGAGTGCTCAGTAAATAATAGTTTTTAATTGTAGACCTTCTGAACCTTCTTTATGCATCATTTTTCTGCCTTTCCACCACACCTCCAAGGATCAAAAATGTTTGAACCATTACACTGAAATAAAAGAACCTCTTGGTCACAGCACACGTTAAACTCAATGGAGTTATATTAATGTTAGATATACACAGATCTGAGTTTCACAATAAAGAAAAATTCTCAGAATCATGGTTCCTTTTGCAAGGAGGCATATAATAGTGACATGGTCACTTTGTGACAGATTGGTTAAAATTCAAAAACTCTAAACTAACATGAAATAAAACTCTGATTGTATCTAGGAAAATTCAGTCAAATTAGTGTTCAATTTTCTGTGTTTTCAGGAACAGGAAACAGGATAAGTAAAATCCATAGGTCACACAATAGAAAGAAATTCACTTTAAAACATTAACTTCTCCCTCTTCTAAAGGCTTTTTGTCTGAGAAGTTTGCAAATGGTTCTGATTTCAGTTTCATCATCAACTCAAAGTAAAATTCACCCAAGGAGAGGCAAAAAATAAAGCAAGTATAGGAAAAGCAGAACAGGTATTAATGCACAGAGCCAAGTACTGGAGCATAGAGTGAGTGGGTCCTTGGTGGTCCACCCATAACCATTAGAAAGTATCCCTCATTTCAGGCACTTCTGCAAAATGAAGGCAGTCCCCAAATAGCTCACACTAAAGCAGCCTGGAAAACCCCCAGTGGATCTCCTCAGCTCTGCTCAGACTTTTTGGCCTCAGAAGAGTGAGCATCTACAATCTGAGTCAATGATGCTAACCTTCCTTCCCTCCCTTCCTGCTGTCCACATGCACAACATAAGAAAAAAAAAAAAAAAAAAAAAGGCCATGACGCAATCATGAGCTAAATTCACTAGATGGGTGTGCTTTGTTTGCCTTGTGAAAAAGTGAAAAGTGGAAGTGTTAGTTGCTCATCATGTCCAACTCCCCGTGACCCTATGGACTGTAGACCGCCAGGCTCCTCTTCCACGGAATTCTCCCATGGGGTGGGTAGCCATTCCCTTCTCCAGGGTATTTTCCCAACCCAGGGATCAAACTGGGGTCTGCTGCACTGCAGGCAGATTCTTTACCATCTGAGCCACCAGGGAAACCCTTTTGTTTGCCTCCGAGTTTAAACGAAAAAGAATTTTTTTTTTTAATTTGTCAACACTTAAAAGTGAGATATTTCACATAAAACTGAGATTTGGGGCTCATCTTAAAAATTTCAGAGATTTGGATCCAATAATTCTGTCTCTGGGTAATATCTGAAGAAATGAAAACAGTATCTAAGAGCTCTATGGATTCCAATATTTATTGCAGAATTATTCACAACAGTCAAGATATGGAAAAAATCTAAATGCCTGTCAACAGATGAATGGATTATATGATACACACACAGTGGAATATAACTCTGGCATGAAAAATTAGGATATTCTGCCCTTTGCAACAACATGGATGGATCATATGGACATTACTCTAAGTGAAATAAGTCAGACAGAGAAAAACAAATACTGTGTGATATCATTTATAGATGGGCTCTAAAAAAGCCAAATTCATAAAAACAGAAAGTGGAGATATCAAGGGATGGAGGTTGGGAGGACAGGACACAGTGTTCAAGGGTACAGATTTACAATGAGTAGTAAGTCAGTCCTAGAGGTCTAATATACCGCACAGTCAATGTAACCAACAACATCGTAGTATAATCAAACTTGGTAAGAGATTAGCGTGTAAGTATTGCAACCATGAAAAACAAAAGGTAATCATGTAAGATGATAAGATCAGTACAGTCACTCCAGTCGTGTCTTCTTTGCGACCCCATGGACTGCAGCACGCCAGGCCTCCCTGTCCATCACCAACTCCTACAGCTTACTCAAGCTCACATCCATAGAGTCGGTGATGCCATCCAACCATCATCCTCTGTCGTCGCCTTCTCCTCCTGCCTTCAATCTTTCTCAGCATCAGGGTCTTTTCCAATGAGTCAGCTCTTTGCACCAGGTGGCCAAAGTATTGAAGTTTCAGCTTCAACATCAGTCCTTCCAATGAATATTCAGGACTGATTTTCTTTAGGATGGACTGGTTGGATCTCCTTGCAGTCCAAGAGACTCTCAAGCGTCTTCTCCAACACCACAGTTCAAAAGCATCAATTCTTCGGCATTCAGCTTTCTTCACAGTCCAACTCTCACATCCATACATGACCACTGGAGAAACCATAGCCTTGACTAGACGGACCTTTGTTGGCAAAGTAATGTCTCTGCTTTTGAATATTCTATCTAGGTTGGTCATAACTTTCTTTCCAAGGAGTAAGTGTCTTTTAATTTCACAGCTGCAGTCACCTTCTGCAGTGATCTTGGAGCCCAAAAATATAAAGTCTGCCACCGTTTCCCCATCTATTTGCCATGAAGTGATGGGACCAGATGCCATGATCTTACTTTTCTGAATGTTGAGTTTTAAGCCAACTTTTTCACTTTCTTCTTTCACTTTCATCAAGAGGCTCTCTAGTTGTTCTTCGCTTTCTGCCATAAGGGTGGTGTCGTCTGCATATCTGAGGTTATGGATATTTCTCCCAGCAATCTTGATTCCAGCTTGTGCTTCCTCCAGCCCAGCGTTTCTCATGATGTACTCTGCATAGAAGTTAAATGAGCAGGGTGACTGTATACAGCCTTGACGTACTCCTTTCCCTGTTTGGAACCAGTCTGTTGTTCCATGTCCACTTCTAACTGTTGCTTCCTGACCTGCATATAGGTTTCTCAAGAGGCAGGTCAGGTGGTCTGGTATTCCCATCTCTTTCAGAACTTCACACAGTTTTTTGTGATCCACACAGTCAAAGGCTTTAGCATAGTTAATAAAGCAGAAATAGATGTTTTTTCAGGAATTCTCTTGCTTTTTCGATGATCCAACAGATGTTGGCAATTTGATTGTGCTAATTATCGCTACAGTGGCAATCATATCATATAAAATAGAAGATGATATAAGTGCATCAAATTAACACTGTACACCTTAAATTTATACAATGTTTTGTGTCAAATACATTTAAATTAAATAATTTAATTAAAAGTTAAGTGAGTCAATTAATAATTTTTAAAAATTTCAGAGTTTTGGCAATGCTAACCCAGTACACCCAGTGGAGATAAACAAGGCATTCTCTTTTAAGGATTGTATTCTCTCCAACCTGCTACACTTTTCACCACTATCTATTCTGACACCCAACACCATACTTACTTACATTAGCTGCCTGGCATTATAGCCATTTGACTGCCCATGGCCAACTGGAAGGCCATCAAGAACATCAAGCCAGATGCTACAATCAAATGTAAGTAGTAACCAATATGCCTATTAACCCAAACTGAAAATAAAACAGCAGAAAACCAAACTGCTTAATGGCAAAACTCTGAACTCATTGTGAAACTATATGGTTTTCCTCCCTATGTCCACTATTGTATGAAGTTAGGCAAGTCACTTATCTTCTCTAGATTTCTATATCCTCAAATAAAAAGTGGTGATGATAACACCAGTATCATAGTAGATAGATGTCACAGAACATAATTTGTGTTATTTTAAAGTCCTTTATAAAGTAGAATAAAGTATTATGGATTATAATACTGAATGACTCTAAGCAATAGCTGACATAAGGATAAATGAAAAAGTTGTACTATAGATGTTTTTAATGTTTTCACAAAAATATTCTAATATATCAACCTGCTGATGATTCGCAATATTCTCTACTCTTTGCCAATTCCAAATACAAACATTTAAGAACTGTAGCTATAGTTTAAAATTCTTTGCTGGTGAGAGAAAAATTAAAGGAAAAATATGCCTTTGTATCTCATATTTAGGATTAATTACAGTTTGGGTCATTCTGGTTTCCTAAAGGCTAATGGAAATCTAAGAGGCTTAACTGAGAGTTTGAATAAGGCATGGATCATTCACTGTACATCCTGCCTAGAATTCTGTTAAGCAGAGTCTGGATCTGACTGCACCCATACAAGTAGGATTTGGGAGATGAGATGACATTAAGCCCCTCATTTGGGGTTCCCTTCCTAAAACAAATATTTTCAAACCTGGATTCACAGACAGCATTAACAGAAGCAAAGGGACAGCCAGATTAGGAACCAAGACTTCTAAAGCAAGCAAAATTTCTCACAGTTTCCCCTCATCAGGCCAACAGTCAGAGTTCTAAGGAAAGAGACCTGTGTCAGTCAATGCTGCATTAACACACCAGTCTTGGTGCTGCTTCTTGAAGAACTGCTGCAGTAGGGTCAGCCCTGCAGCAAGCTGGGATATCATATGATGCTACCCCCATATATGTCTAATATATGCTCCTTAAATTGAACGAATATGTCATCATTCCCTATTTTTAAATCTTAGCAGCATAAAAGATCTAAAAACTTCTAGGCACTTTATCTGGGACCTTCTCTATATTGACCTTGGCATTCATTATAGTAATATGCTCCCCTACAAATGGGCAAAGTGATAAATCTGTTTGAAATATAAGACTTGGGTCAAACTGTATACAATGGAATCTCCTAGATTCTGAAAAGGCATCTTGATAATGTGGTCATGATATACCATGGCTTATAATACTTGGGCGTTAAAATTCAGTGTCCAGGAGGGGTCTTTTCCCAGCTCCACTCCTTTTCCTGCACTCCCACTTGTTCACCTCTAGGGGACAGTCTCATCAGCCTTCCCACGCCGTCGGAGGGGAAATGTCACCCTAAATGGCTAAAGAGACCAGTTTTCCTTTTCTGACTCGCACTTGCTGACTGGGCAAATAACTTAATCTCTGGTTTGGTTTTCTCATCTGTAAAATGGGATGATTACTTTATAATTAATTAATTTGACCCAAGATTAACTGAAGTAAAGTGTGTAAAGGACTTGGCACAGTGCCTGCACATAGTAATTAGTTTAATAGATGTGACCACCCTCTGGGGTAGGGCTTCCCTCATAGCTCAGTCGGTAAAGAATCTGTCTGCAATGCAGGAGGCCCGAATTCGATTCCTGGGTTGGGAAGATCCCCTGGAGCAGGAAATGGCAACCCACTCCAGTCTTCTTGCCTGGAGTATCCCACGGACAGAGGAGCCTGGCAGACCACAGTCTATGCGGTCGCAAGAGTCAGACACGATGAGCAACCAAGCGCACACACACCCCTGGGGTACAGGGAGACCCGGAGCCTGGACACCTGACCCAGAAGGAGCCTGAGAAGAGGACAGCGTGATCATGGGAGAACTCAGCTCTCAGGCTCCACCAGTGTTATCCTCAGCTCCTTGGGTCCAGGTCAGGACTTCTCAAGCCATTTTCTTGAAATAACTCCTAACCGTAAAGAGAATTAAATGCATATCCTGGGGGGTTATTGGTAGCTTCAGAATTCATAGGTTTTGTGTTGAAAAATTCATGTCTTTTTAAGTTGCTCTCAAACAAAACTGTCTTTGCTTTAATATAAAAATAATATTGCCTCCTCCTAAATCTCTGAGAAAATTCAATCTCTAAGGAGACGTGCCATGATTATATTGTGACTTTGCCTACCCTTGGCACCTTCCCCGGACAACTGGGGATAAATGTGCTTCAATTTGCTATCCATGTGGAGTTGTCTTTCCATTAGCATGACTGATAGCATGAGTTCAGCTTGGGCTACTGCAGCATCTCGTTATAAATATATAAAACTCGGAGGCCCCGAGAAGTTACAGGACCTTCTCTAAATCACAGCGTAGTAAAGGTGGGACGTAACAAGGGACCAGCTCTTAAGGTTCGGCCCACCTTCCTCACAAACACACAAAGTAGAGAACAAAGCACTTAGGCACAAATTTAGAACAGCCACAGTTCAAAAATGGTCTCAAAGGAATTATAAGTATTGCAGAAACACTAAGACGAAAGCATCTCTGAATGTCATAACATTTAAGAGAAGGGCCTGCCATTTCTCAAATAGAAGTAAATAAATAGGAAAATCCTTCTGTGGCTCACTTTAGGGAAAGAAGATAAGGTGTTTGCCTCTGAACACTTCATAAAAGTCACGTTAGCGAAACTCGTATCTAGGCAAAATGTAGTATTTACAGATTGGTCTTCTGCACTGACCACATGTGACTGTTTCCTACCCAAAAATGATACAGGTGCTGACTGGTTCGTAGTCCCAGGTAGGAGTAGCTATTGTATAAATACTGCCATTGAAAATTAACATCAAAATTCAAATAAGCACTATTATTAAAGGATAAGTACTCTGTTTACTTTTTAAATGAGAGATTAACTGAAACTTCACTAATATCTATGACGTGCAAGCCTTAAAGAATTGTATTTTCAAGTTTCCTGCCACAATAGTGATGACTAGATACGTACCTCTAGGGGGAGCTCAAGGTTTTCTCTCTTTTCAGTCTCATTTTCCCTGCTTTCTGTTGTGTCTTCATTGACAGAGTCCTTGCCTTTCACCTTGGGAGAAGGTATGGCGCCCCGTCCATTCATGTCCCAGCCATGTTGGCTCCTCCAAGTCATATGTGTGAGAGAGAGAGAGAGAGAGTGTGTGTGTGTGTGTGTGTGTGTGTGAGAGAGAGAGAGAGAGAGAGAGTGTGTGTGTGTGTGTGTGTGTGTGAGAGAGAGAGTGTGTGTGTGTGTGTGAGAGAGAGAGAGAGAGAGTGTGTGTGTGTGTGTGTGTGTGTGTGAGAGAGAGAGAGAGAGAGTGTGTGTGTGTGTGTGTGTGTGTGTGTGTGTGTGTGTGTAGGTAGATAGATGGGCTTCCCAGGTGACTCAGTGGTAAAGAATCAGCCTGCCAATGCAGGAGATACAAGAGACATGGGTTCGATCCCTGGGTTGGGAAGATCCAGGAAGATCCTCCTCCTTCCTGGAGGAGGAAATGGCAACTGTCTCCCATATTCTTCCCTGGGAAATCCTATAGACAGAGGAGCCTGTTGGGCTACACTCCATAGGTTAACAAAGAGTCAGACGCAACTGAGCAACCACGCATGCACAGATAGAAATTACATTTTACTCTAGCATTTCCCAAAGTATATTTCAACCAACACCAGTTTTACACTAATTTAACAAATTTTATATAAATGAAGGGTTCCAAGTCAAAGAAGTTTAAGAAACACTGCGTTAAACGAAGTTCAAAGTGTTGTTTCCTGCAGGATGTCTCACAATCTCTAATGCCTGGTGACTTCCAAAAGAAGGGACAAAAAGGAACTACTTCCCAAATGAATTAGGCCACCGAACTGTTTTTTCAGGGCTTCCTCTTGGGACTATTGTTAGAACATTCTCTCAGAAATATTGGTCATGTTACTGAGACTGTGATCAATAAAATAAGCATAGATTAGGAATTTTTAAATAATAATTCATCCCTGTTTATTTCAAACAAAAATACTAATTCAAAATGCTGCATGCACCCCAATATTCTTAGCAGCATTATTTACAACTGTCACGATATGGATATGGCTGAGCTGGTAAGAATTACAGTCCAGGGGGCTTGCATTGGAATCATGGACATGACTTTTTTCAAATTATGCTTCTCAGGCATCTCCCCTCAGATTCTCCCTTCAACAGAGAGTTACTGCTCCACTGTGTTAAAATCTAGGCATGAGATGCATCCTGAAGAAATGAGGGCAGAAAAATTATTAAGAAGGACAAATATAAGACTGTAGTTTCCCAAACGGGGCTATAGATCCAGAAAATGTCTTCAATGAATAAAATTTCTATTTTTAATTTCAAAATTAGAAATTAAGACTTTCTTAACCTTTAATATAACAGAATGACAATATTACATGTACACAATTTGAAAAGATATACACTCATTTTACAGAAAGACATTTTCAAAATATTTTGCTGACAGAGGCACAATTTAAAAATTGAGAGACCAATGGTGTAGAAAAATAGTGCCTCAAAAAGCATATGTCAAATTAATTAGAAGATAACTTAGACAGATGTGAACCTGCCTTCCAATAATAGTCTCCCAATCGCAAATAAATGCCAAGATGAAACTGAACTTATTTCTTTAATGGTTGCATGCTATTATAGGAACAAAACTTCAAATTCTGCTAAAACTGTCACTTTAGGAAATAACAAACATTAAGAGTTGGATAGCAACCAAGAAGAAAGAAATGAAATGAAAAGTTAGCTTTTAAAACCATTAGGATCAAGATATGGGTTCTCTGCTCAAGAATATCAACCACACATGAATTTTTGGTATTTTTCAATCAAAACAAATATTACTCAAGAATAGCCTATACATTAGAGATACCAAGGGAACATTTCATGCAAAGATGGGTACAATGAAGGACAGAAATTGTATGGACCAAACAGAAGCAGAAAATATTAAGAAAAGGTGGCAAGAATACACAGAAGAACTGTACAAAAAAGGTCTTAATGACCTGGATAACCATGATGGCATGATCACTCACCTAGAGCTAAACACACTCCTAGAATGCAAAGTCAAGTGGGCCTTAGGAAGCATCACTATGAACAAAGCTAGTGGAGGTGATGGAATTTCAGCTGAGCTATTTCAAATCCTAAAAGATGATGCTGTGAAAGTGCTGCACTCAATGTGCCTGCAAATTTGGAAAACTCAACAGTGGCCACAGGACTGGAAAAGGTCAGTTTTCATTCCAATCCCAGAGAAGGGCAATGCCAAAGAATGTTCAAACTATTGCACAATTACACTCATTTCACATGCTAGCAAGGTAATGCTCAAAATCCTTCAAGCAAGGCTTCAACAGTACATGAACCAAGAACTTCCAGATGTTCAAGCTGGATTTAAAAAAGGCATAGGAACCAGAGATCTAATTGCCAACATCCGTTGGATCATAGAAAAAGCAAGGGGATTTCAGAAAAACATCTACTTCATTGGCTTCCCTGGTAGCTTGGATGGTAAAGTATCTGCCTACAATGTGGGAGATCTGGGTTTGATCCCTGGGTCGGGAAGATCCCCTGGAGAAGGAAATGGCAATCCACTCCAGTATTCATGCCTGGAAAATCCCATGGACCAAGGATCCTGGTGGGCTACAGTCCATGGGGTCACAAAGAGTCGGACACGACTGAGCGACTTTTCTTCTTCTTCTACTTCATTAACTACATTAAAGCCTTAGATAGTGTGGATCACAACAAACCGTGGAAAATTCTTAAAGAGTTGGGAATACCAGACAACCTTATTTGCCTCCTTAGAAACCTGTGTGCAGATCAAGAAAAAACAGTTAGAACTGGACATGGAACAATGGACTGGTTCCAAATTGGGAAAGCAGTACATCAAGGGTATATTGCCACCGTGCTTGTTTAACTCTGAATATTTATATGCAGAGTACGTCATGTGAAATGCCAGGCTTGATGAAGCTCAAGCTGGAATTAAGATTTCCAGGAGAAATATCAATAACCTCAGGTATCCAGATGACACCACCCTTATGGCAGAAAGCAAAGAGGAACTAAAAAGCCTCTTGATGAAGGTAAAAGAGGAGAGTGAAGAAGCTGGCTTAAAACGCAACATTCAAAAAACAAAGATCATGGCATCTTATCCCATCACTCATGGCAAATAGATGGGAAAACAATGGGAACAGTGAGAGACTTTATTCTCTTGGGCTCCAAATCATTGCAGATGGTGACTGCAGCCATGAAATTAAAAGACGCTTGCTCTTTGGAAGAAAGGCTATGACAAACTTAGCGTGTTCAAAAGCAGAGACATTACTTTGCTGACAAAGGTCCGGCTAGTCAAAGCTATGGTTTTTTTCAGTAGTCATATACATGTGTGAGAGTAGGACCTTAAAGAAGGCTGAGAGCCAAAGAACTGATGGTTTTTAACTGTGGTGCTGGAGAAGACTCTTGAGAGTCCCTTGGACTGCAAGGATTTCCAACCAGTCCATCCTAAAGGAAATCAGTCCTGAATATTTATTGGAAGGAATGATGCTAAAGCTGAAGCTCCAATACTTTGGCCACCTGATGGGAAGAACTGACTCATTGAAAAAGATCCTGATGCCGGGAAAGATTGAAGGTGGGAGGAGAAGGGGATAATAGAGGATGAGATGGTTGGATTGCATCACCGACTCAATGGACATGAGTTTGAGCAAGCTCCAGGAGATAGTGAAGGACAGGGAAGCTTGCTATGCTGCAGTCCATGGGGTCACAAAGAGTCAGACACGACTGAGCAACTGAACAACAAAGCCTAAACATATTCACTTCAGTCTTCCAAGATTAATTATGTCCAAGTGAAATGAGTTAACATAAATATGGTGTTTAAAAATTGATGTGAATAACGCTTATGAAGTTTTTAAGGATATAATTAAATTCCTACAAATCAAAAAAGTAGCAGTTTGGGTAAAAGTTTAGGTTCTTCTTCTAAGACTAAGTGGTCAGTCTGCACAGTCTTCAATGTTTACTCAAATGGGACAAGTTATGTTTCTAGATAAGAAATTCTATTCTAAAAGTGTCATTCAAAAGAGCAGTTTGGCCTTCCAAGATTAATTAAATACAAGTCAAGTGAAATATAAATATGCTTCAATAATATGTTTTAACATAGAAGCATATTTAAGTTCATATAAAAAAATGATATAATGACTGTGTACAAAATATTTTTGCCTCTATATTAAAGCATATATGTCAACTAGTAATATTTATGATATACTTTTGGGATATGTTGAAGGCCTGGAGATTTGTTTGTCAAGATCTTCATAGTCCATATCATGTTCTAAATCTAGGAAAATCTATGACTAAGTCCTTACAAAAACAGTTATGTATTTTTGTTCAATATAGAATTCCACTCTCTTCCACTCTAATACTGTTAGTTATTATAACGCATTAACCAGAGTCCTTTAATTATATCATCCTAAAGGGTATCTGTTTTCTCCTCAGATTCACCTAAAAGCCCCTGCCATCAGCTTAAGATCAGTAACTAAATCTCCTGGAAGAAACCCCTAAAGAACCTAAGTAAAGGAGTGTGCCGTGTACCCTGGACTACAGTACTACAAGGGAGTAACTGACAGGTACCCCTGACACCCGCACAAAAAGTCAGCTGTGACTGAGTGATGATGCCCAGGGCTTTTTAGTACCCAAACTGAAGACTACATAAGGTAGATACAGCTTTCATCCAATACCTTCCCAACCAAACCTCTCCAGAGGCAGAAACCGCTGATTATCTTGCAGTGCTTTTCATGGCTTTGTGCCATATCCTCTTGGTTTTTTTCTTGCATCTCTGCTGGCTCAAGATTATAAATTGCTAGTAGAAGGCTCCATTTTTAATGACGGTAATCTCAAGAATCTTAGCCCTAACAAAACATCAGGTGGACGATTAATTATTCAGACACTGGCAGAGCTAATCAATGGATATCCAATGTAAGGGAGTATCGAAATAGATGATGGAACATATGAGCATGCTTTGAATTTCAGTGAGAATCCTTATAGTTTTGCCTGTTTGGCAAGTGTGAAGAATATGGGCTCCAGAGTTTTAAACACTGCCATGCAGTCAATGTCATACTGGATAATACAGCAACTCATCCTGCAACTAAAGAAACATAAGGGACTAACTAATTCAACTGTAGACAACATTCTCTGAACAACCCTGTGATCAGCAGGCGTAGGACTCTGCGTTGAGCATGTCCCAGAGATCATGGCCTCTCCTTCAGCTCAGGCTCACGAAAGGGTAACCAAGAGTTGAAACAAAAGTCACAGCTTGCAAACTTCTACCACAACTCATGAAACAGGTAAATTATACTAAATTGTGGCATGCAAGATGAACTATTTTAGCCCAAATGTATTAACAGCAGCTCATTCACACTATATATTTCAAGATAAGACCACAGCTCACTTATTTTCCAAATTCTGACCAATCCCTACCAAGACCACCCTCTGGCTAACTCTAATTCCCAAAAGTTTTTGTCTCTCTGTAACTCTCCCTGTGAGACACCCGGGGTAACCAGTGTGTGTGCTTCTCTACTGCTGCTGCTGCTGCGTCTGCTAGTAGACATTTTTTGACTACAGATATGTTTTTGGTGGCCTTTGGTCAGTTGCATTTTTAAAGGTCATAATATGGTCACTCATCCACATGCTGTCTTGATAAAGAGGGTTTGTGGGTAAGGGGTATTTTTTAAGCAAAAGACAAAACAGGAATAGAGAGAAAAAAGAAAGAAAATGAGGCTGCTTCTTTAACATTATCAAATTCTTAAGTCCCAGTGATTCTTCATCTATGCCCCTTCCAGTGAACAGAGAAATCATACTAAGTTTTTTGTGAAAGTATTTGATAGCCAGACAGCCCATGCCCAACCCATAGATCTTAGAGTATTATAAGCAATTAGCAGGTGCTATGCAAATATCAGCAAAAACAATAGCAGTGCATTTTCATTGTTCAGTAATTGTAAGTTTGCTTTTATGGCTTTGCCTTATGTGAGATAATCAATGACCCTGGCATCATTCTTATTTTAGAGATGAAGTCTGTAAATCACTGTCAAGCAGCTTTTAAGAGCTGGAACCACAATGCAAATTCAGTTATTAACCATCATGATGAATTCCCTTCCATTTTTTTTGCAGAGGTTTTATAAAATGATAATTATGCAGCTGTGTGTATATTGGTGAAACAATTCTGGTCAGTCACTGCTCTCTTTTAGGGAAAACTAGAGTTGCACTAGAGTTGCTTTTTATTAATGCTGTAAATTAAAAAAGAAAAAGAAAACCTTTTATCATTTTCAAGGACTATAGATAGCATTTATGCAGTCAGAAGTTGTTTTAATTAGACACGGACCAGAACCACAAATTCATTCGATTTAACACTCAGTAATACTACCAAAGTTTTCATCTCACCTTATCATTAGGTCAAATACAGTCAAATGTTTTTAAAAAGCCTTGACCATGCAGTCATATAATCATCTTTTTAGATGGTCAGTGTATTTGAAATGCACAGAGAACCTCAGGTAAAAGCAATGGCCCATGGAGAAACTTAGAGCATTTTATTATACTGGACTATTAAGCACATTCACAGTTCATAAAGTTTAATGGTCTGTCTGTAATGATTTATTTTTAAGTCAGCCAGAGGCTTCTGGGAGAACAAAGTGTGACCAAATGCCATCAACTACTCTGTCAAGCTTAATGGCAGCATTTAAAGCCTCACCACAGACTTGCAAATTAACTACTGTCCCCCCACATGAAATCAACGTCTCCCCTTAAATAAATTAAAATGCTTCTAGACCTACCAGGAATTTGTCTGAGCTGAAAACCTATATTCTTTCCAGGTACTAGGTCAGAAATGCTATGAAAGAAGTCAGACTCATTAACACTATTCATATACAGGACTCTGCACCAAATGAACAGCAGATACAAGATGGCATCCCTGAAAATTAGGACTGTTATTTTTACTGATGGGAAGAAGGATTTAAAAAGGAATGTTAGCAGGAACTAGCTCTCTACTACAGAGGCTAAGAATAAGGTTCTAAATCTGATGACTGCTGACCAGAAAACCACCTTCAGTTCTGGCATCACATGCGTTAGTGTTTCCATGTAAACTGCTGACTAAGGGAGAAAAGCCATTTAAACCACTCTATCCGTTAATAAATCATCTGATCAACACATACACATTCTGGCCAAAAATGAGCAGCTAACGTGTCCGGGGACTCACTGTAATTTCTTTGCAAGACCCTCATTTGATCAGTATGTGACTGAACTGATGACAATTTTGTGTCTGTATCTTTTCACTTATCCACAGTCCAGAAAAGACTAATGAGCAATAAAATGATCAAAAGCACAATAAAACAGAAAAGAAATAAAGCCCTCAATTAACCACCCATGACTGAAATTCCTCATATTTAACTGTAAAGCATATTATCCCTGTTCCTGATATTGAATCTGATAAAGTATCTGAAGCAGGACTAGGCATAGAAGAGTTACTTGGGAAGTATAACTGGTTAATAATAAATGGAGGACAGAAAATCATAAGCATAGAGAAAGAATAAATGAAAGCCTGGGTTTTACAAAGACCTTTATTTTCATTGAAACGTATTTCTTCCCTCTGAACTCAAGAAATGCCAAGAGTGAAAACCATTCTAATTAAAAACTGTCACCTTATTTGAATGTCTTTGACATGAAACTCTTCATTCATATCTTTTGATGTCTTCTGTCTATATCCCAATTTTTCACCCTAGCCCTTTTTGTCTCATCTCTTCATTTCAGTTGTTTTATTAACTTTCTGGTTATAAGAGTAATGCATGCTCAGTTCCAAAAAAAAAAAAATCAGAAAATATGAACAATTATGAACAGAAAGCAAAAGTCAATGTTAATCCCACAACCCAGAATTAACCACTGATAACATTTCAGTGACTTCTCTTCAGACTTTTCCTTGCTCATATATGCAAACGGGACACACTACACATACTATTTAACATAATAGCTTTGTGTTTTGTTTTATTCTTCAAAAACACTTTGACCTAGTACTATGAAATGATCCTATGCCTCCCAACTGATTGCTGTGACTGAAAACACTTCAGCTGAAGTCTGTGAATGTTTTTATTTTCAGTTTGTTTTAGATTTACCATACGATTGTTTGTGTTAGTTCAAAACTCAAATTATCAGTGGGAGTTTGGTTAAGCCCACACAGTGAAGGGGCTCATGCTCTTGCTCAGTCATTAAGTCGTGTCCAACTGTGACCCCATGGACTGTAGCCCACCAGGCTCCTCTGTCCATGGGATTTGCCGGGCAAGAATACTGGAGTGGGTACAATTTCCTTTCTTCAGGGGATCATCCTTACCCAGGGATCGAACCCACATCTCCTGCATTGGGAGGCAGATTCTTTACCACTGTGCCACCTGGAAAGCCTACACTGAAGGTATGGTATCATAAATAGCCATTAAAAAGACTAGCTGTCCTAATATTTTCTCAGTACTCAATAAAAGTTTGATCCTTTGATAACTTTAGCTTAGAAAGAGCCAGAGTTACTGTGAGTGATTTTCACCTTTAAAGAATTTTTTTCTTCATAGACTCTTGACAAAACAAGTTCCAGAATAGTATGTATTTCCAGAAAGAAGTTTTAGTAAGAATTCTTACCTTTTCATCTTTCTATCCCTCACTGTATACTTATTACTTCAAATTTTTAAAAAAGCTCTAGTGAAAATGAATCATGGATAATTTAATTAAGAAAAAAAGATAGGTCAAGAACTGTGGCGACCCTGACATTTTACACTACAATCTAACATGGTACAGTTTCATAAATACAGACAGAAGACACAAGACTCATGGGTCAGGGATAAAGGACTGTTACTGAAAAAAATGGCAATAGCCAGAGTTTCAGTATTTCCTCAGACTCGTTTCCCAATGCCCAATTCCCATAAAGCTTTGCAAAGAGGGCTGGATGATCCCTGCACACACGCTGGGTTGTACTTCGAGAAAAATAACCCTGAGCTTTAAGGATCTGAATCTTTTCAGCAAGCATGCCTGGTCTTTGCTCTGGAGGAAGACATCTGTTTTCCACGGCCGTTCTCCATACAAATGTGCTTAAAAGTTCATCTGGAACAAAGGCAGTCAGAACCTCTGCTCTCAAAGCTTGCAGAAATTTGAGAGACTTACGGAGAGAATCAGTTCCTAGTAGAACGTATCTCTCTCTTTTTAGTGGCTGCCTGTTTAATGGTATAAGTGTTCTATGATATATTTAACTAATATCTTAAGAGAACTTTTAGTTGTTTCTGAAGCCATCATTAACATTCTTGGACTTGTATAATTTCTTTGAGATTACTCAAGATGTGGGATTGCTGAGTCAGACTATTGGAAGCTTTTTATAAGATTTACTTATGTGTACCTTGCCTTCTAGGAAGCTACTCTTCATAGCCTGCTCATGTAATAAATATTTGGTTCCCCTTGCTTTCACTTATAGGCAGTATTATCAACCTGTTTGACCTCTGCAAATCTAATAGGCAAAGTGACATCTTTGCTTTCATTTTCATTTGTTAATTACTAATAAAACTGAATGTGTTCACTATATTTATTAACTATATATCTTTTATATTCTAAATATTGATGTCCATCAAGCCATTATTTTTTAAGAGGCATGCATCTTACCGATTGGTAAAAATTCTTTATGTATCTTGTTTTGTATAACAGAATTTTTATGTAACAGAATAAATGTAGTTCATGCATACCTGTAGATATGCGTTCTTAGGGACAAACTTCAAGCCTCCAGATTTGGCTCTATCTCTGAGGGTGAAACTAAAGTAATTCTTTAGCTATCACATAACTGAAAACCTTCTAACTGCTTCATTTGGGCATTTCTGTCTTAATATGTCATCAAAGGTCTGGGCTAAACAACTTAAAACTCATCCAGTAGCAAATGTGAATATTCACGTAAGTCTTTCTTTCTTTTTCCCCACCAAATTTTATAGGATTAAGTTTGAAACTAATTATAAGAGCAATGTGGAACACTAAGAAACAAGACTGGAAAGACTCTAATAGAAGAGATTGATCCTAGCCTGTTTAATGAAAATGACTCTTCTCTTCCAATGTTCTAATGAAAGTCATTAACCACTAACATCCCTATTCCCAGGCCAAGGAAATACAAAAGGTTGTTAAATCTGCATATAAAACACATGTGGCTTTGTTATAAACATTGCAAAACTTAAGGAAGTTACATAATTTGTTAATCTTCCAGTTGTCTCCCTATCTGGAGACTACTTTTAATTACCTTTGAAAATTGTGTTCCATCCAAAACAAAAAATCATTGTTTTGCAAATCACTGCCAGAAATTAGAGGAATAAGGGAAATATTTTCAAATGTAAAGTGCTTTAAAGAAGTGATTGCAATATTAAAATGAAATCCTTCAACTCTATAACAAAGCACCTTCTCCACAAAGAAAGGGAAAAAAAACTTAGGTTGCTATATTCAACTTATAAGAGCAAAATTTAACAACAGTTTTTCTGTGAAATGAAAGGCAATGTGTCAAATCAGAACTCAGTGGTGAAAGCCAAATCTCAAAATTCTCAAGAAAGCTTTCTGACTGATTCCAGGTAACTTATGTGCATTAGGTAGCAGATATTTAAATATAATTTAGAAAACTAAAACAAAAGAAATAAATAATTTCAAGATCAGGATAAAAACTAAAATAACATGAGAGATCCAGATTCCTCCAGTATTTGTGTTGATTCAGTTCAGTTGCTCAGTTGTGTCTGACTCTTTGCAACCCATGGACTGCAGCACGCCAGGCTTCCCTGTCCATCACCAACTCCCGTAGCTTGCTCAAACTCATGTCCATCGAGTTGGTGATAGCATCCAACCATCTCATCCTCTGTTATCCCCTTCTCCTCCCACCTTCAATCTTTCTCATCACCGTCAGGGTCTTTTCCAATGAGTCAATTCTTCACATGAGGTGGCCAAAGTATTGAAGTTGCAGCTTCAGCATCAGTCCTCCCAATGAGTATTCAGGACTGATTTCCTTTAGGATTGACTGGTTGGATCTCCTTGCTGTCCAAGGAACTCTCAAGAGTCTTCTCCAACACCACAGTTCAAAAGCATCAATTCTTTGGTGCTCAGCTTTCTTTACAGTCCAACTCTCACATCCATACATGACTACTAAAAAACCATAGCTTTGGCTAGACAGACCTTTGTTGGCAAAATAATGTCTCAGCTTTTAAATAATATGCTGTCTAGGTTGGTCATAGCTTTTCTTCCAAGGAGCACGCATCTTTTAATTTCATGGCTGCAGTCACCATCTGCAGTGATTTTGGAGCCCCCAAAAATAAAGTCTGTCACCGTTTTCATTGTTTCCCCATCTATTTGCCATGAAGTGATGGGACCAGATGCCATGCTTTTATATTTATGAATGTTGAGTTTTAAGCCAACTTTTTCACTCTCCTCTTCCACTTTCATCAAGAGGCTCTTTAGTTCTTCTTCACTTTCTGCCATTTGTGTTGGTTCAGTTCAGTTCAGTCACTCAGTCATGTCTGAGTCTTTGCGACCCCATGAATCATAGCACGCCAGGCCTCCCTGTCCATCACCAGCTCCCAGAGTTCACTCAGACTCACACCCATCAAGTCAGTGATGACATCCAGCCATCTCATCTTCTGTCGTCCCCTTCTCCTCCGGCCCCCAATCCCTCCCAGCATCAGAGTCTTTTCCAATGAGTCAACTCTTCGCATGAGGTGGCCAAAGTACTGGAGTTTCAGCTTTAGCATCATTCCTTCCAAAGAAATCCCAGGGCTGATCTCCTTCAGAATGGACTGGTTGGATCTCCTTTCTGTCCAAGGGACTCTCAAGAGTCTTCTCCAACACCACAGTTCAAAAGCATCAATTCTTCAGTGCTCAGCTTTCTTCACAGTCCAACTCTCACATCCACACATGACCACTGGAAAAACCATAGCCTTGACTAGACGGACCTTTGTTGGCAAAGTAATGTCTCTGCTTTTGAATATGCTCTCTAGGTAGGTCATAACTTTCCTTCCAAGGAGTAAGCATCTTTTAATTTCATGGCTTCAGTCACCATCTTCAGTGAGCCCAAAAAAATAAAGTCTGACACTGTTTCCACTGTTTCCCCATCTATTTCCCATGAAGTCATGGGACCAGATGCCATGAGCTTCGTTTTCTGAATGTTGAGCTGTCAGCCAAACTTTTCACTCTCTTCTTTCACTTTCCTCAAGAGGCTTTTTAGTCTCTCTTCACTTTCTGCCATAAGGACGGTGTCATCTGCATATCTGAGGTTATTGCTATTTCTCCCAGCAATCTTGATTCCAGCTTGTGCTTCTTCCAGCCCAGCGTTTCTCATGATGTACTCTGCATAGAAGTTAAATAAGCAGGGTGACAGTATACAGCCTTGAAGTACTCCTTTTCCTATTTGGAGCCAGTCTGTTGTTCCATGTCCAGTTCTAACTGTTGCTTCCTGACCATCAAAGTTGAACTAAAATTCCTTAACAGTTTAACCAGCGTCTCTGGATGCTTCAAGCTCATGAGATGCAAACAGCACTTTCAGAACACAGTAAGAGACCTCCAGGGACCAAAACTACAAAGAAGCTAGCATTTCTGGTTGCACCAGAAAATGAAATGGACTTTTGAAGCCAGATGTTTTGAATATTCTCTATTTTCCACGTCCTAGAGAAAAGACTCCAAGTGGCTAGTAATTGTATGTTTTTTCTTCCTGACATTCTGTAACTATTTGGGGCCCATTGATAACTACACCTGGATATATATACATGTAACTTTAATCCAACACCCCTACAAACTCAGTTTCTCTATCTTGCCCAGGCCCATAATGGAACTTAAAATATACATGAACCAAATAGTATCACCTCATCCCTTCTCTTTTATTTACTTATTTATTTATATTTCACACAACAACTCTCAGAAAGAAATAAACATTCAGGAAGCCAAGTGCTCAGGGGATGAGGTCAACTGGTGCTTCAGTCCACAGCTAAGATAATCCCAACTACCTTTCTGCCTTCTGAGACAAAATAGAGCCGATGCTCTTAGTTCTGGGTCGGGGCAGGGGGATGTCCGCCCCATGTAAAACTCTCTTCTCTAAGAAATACCCTTATGAGCTGTCAGATCCTACTACATTGTTAATAAATTTCCCTTTTGGATTAAAGTCTTACTCTTAGACTTTCACAGGAAGGCACCTTAGTCCTGTCCTCATGCTATGCCAGTTTCTTTTATTCAGGACATTTCCTGATTCACACTCTTCATTTAGTAAACATTTAGTCTTCTTGACTTCCTCTATCTGTTAGTTTTCTCTGTGTGTGTGCACACAGGCACTCAGTTGTGTCCAACTCTTTGAGACCCCGTGGACTCATAGTCCAGTAGGTTCCTCTGTCCATAGGATTGTCCAGGCAAGAATACTGGAGTGGGTTGCCAATTCCTCCTCCAGGGGGATCTTCCCAACCCAGGGATTGAACTGGTGTCTCCTGCATTGGCAGGTGGATTCTCTACCACTGAGCAACCTGGGAAGCCCCAATTCCTAGGTCTGCTGTAAAAAAATCACCATAAAATTGGTGACTTAGAACAACAAAAATGTCATTTTCTCAGAGTTCTGGAAGCCAGAACTCCAAAACTGAGAAATCAGAAGGTCTCCCTCTGAAAAATCCAGGGAAAGTCCTTGCCTCTTCCAGCTTCTGGTGGCTCCAAGAATTCCCTGGTCCACAGCAGCCAAAGACCAATTTCTGCTTCCATTTTCATATCACCTTCTCCTCTCCTGTCTTATAAGGACACTTATTATTGGATTGAGGATCCACCCAGTAATCTAGGATCATAATCTAGGATCATCTCATGATCCTTAACTTAATTACATCTGCAAAGGGTCTTTTTCCAGTGAGATCACACTCACAGGTTCTGGGAATTAAGACATGGATATACGTTTTGGGGAGACCCCATTCAACCCTCTGTATCCACACAGGCACTGAGCAAAGCACAGAAGCCTTAGTTTCTGTTTCTGTTTGTTTTCCAGCTTTTCAACAGCACTGTCAGATAGAACTTTCTGTTACAATAGAAATGTTCTATATCTGTGCCATCCAACAGGGCAGCCATACGGAGTTATTGAACACTTAAAACACTAGCTAATCAAATCGGATGCCTAACTTTTTAAAATTTTATTTAATTTTAATTAAAATGTAAATAGCCCCATGTGGTTAGTGGCTGCTATAATTGATAGCCACAGTTATAAAATTTTTTAGTAGAATCTACTTTTTATATATTTATTTTTCCAACTTTATTGGGGTAAGATTGACTGATAAAAATTACATATATTTAAGGTCTACAATGTGATTATTTAATGTGTGTATATATATATTATATATATAGTTAAATGCTTACCATGATCAAGTTAAGGAATACATCCATCACCTCACATAGATAACTTTGTATGTATGTGGTGAGAAGATTTAAGATCTGCTCTCTTAGTAAGTTTCAAGTATATAATACATTACTATTATTAAACTGTGGAAAATTCTTCAAGAGATGGGAATACCAGACCACCTGATCTGCCTCTTGAGAAATTTGTATGCAGGTCAGGAAGCAATAGTTAGAACTGGACATGGAACAACAGACTGGTTCCAAATAGGAAAAGAAGTTCGTCAAAGCTGTATATTGTCACCCTGTTTATTTAACTGATAGGCAGAGTACATCATGAGAAACGCTGGACTGGAAGAAACACAAGCTGGAATCAAGATTGCCGGGAGAAATATCAATAACCTCAGATATGCAGATGACACCACCCTTATGGCAGAAAGTGAAGAGGAACTAAAAAGCCTCTTGATGAAAGTGAAAGAGGAGAGTGAAAAAGTTGGCTTAAAGCTCAACATTCAGAAAACAAAGATCATGGCATCCGGTCGCACCACTTCATGGGAAATAGATGGGGAAACAGTGGAAACAGTGTCAGACTTTATTTTTCTGGGCTCCAAAATCACTGCAGATGGTGACTGCAGCCATGAAATTAAAAGACGCTTACTCCTTGGAAGAAAAGTTATGACCAACCTAGATAGCATATTCAAAAGCAGAGACATCACTTTGCCAACAAAGGTTCGTCTAGTCAAGGCTATAGTTTTTCCTGTGGTCATGTATGGAGGTGAGAGTTGGACTGTGAAGAAGGCTGAGCGTCGAAGAACTGATGCTTTTGAACTGTGGTGTTGGAGAAGACTCTTGAGAGTCCCTTGGACTGCAAGGAGATCCAACCAGTCCATTCTGAAGGAGATCAGCCCTGGGATTTCTTTGGAAGGAATGATGCTAAAGCTGAAACTCCAGTACTTTGGCCACCTCATGCGAAGAGTTGACTCACTGGAAAAGACTCTGATGCTGGGAGGGATTGGGGGCAGGAGGAGAAGGGAATGACAGAGGATGAGATGGCTGGATGGCATCACTGACTCGATGGACGTGAGCCTGAGTGAACTCCAGGAGTTGGTGATGGACAGGAAGGCCTGGCATGCTGCGATTCATGGGGTCGCAAAGAGTCGGATACGACTGAGCAACTGATCTGATCTGATCTGATTATCTATAGTCACCATGCTCTACATTAGATCCCCAGAGCCTATTTATCTTAAAACCCCTTTGACCAACAATCAATCTCCTAACCCCACCCCATTGCAACCTAGACTCCTGGCAATCACCATTCTATCCTCTGTTTCTCAAAGTTCATATGTTTTTGTCACAGAGAGCAGGTTTTTCTTCTTCTCATGGCTGAGTATTATCCACTGTATACATATATAGCACATTTTCTTTATCCATTCATTCATTGATGGACTTAGGTTGTTTCCATATCTTGAAAGTTGTAAAATTTTGACTATCCTTACCTATCGTCTTCTCCTTTCCTCATTTGTCCTTATGATTTTATGCTCATTTCTTTATTTTCCTTCTCATGAGATTATAGGAAGTAGCAAAGATAAATACATGAAATTGTGGAAAGCAGCAAAAATAAATAAATGTGTTCACAAAAATAAGGGCTTCCCTGGTGGCTCAGACAATAAAGAATCTGTCTGCAATACAAAAAGAAATACAAGTAGCAGTGAGAAACACATGTGCTTAGTCTGCCATATTTAACTGGATGACTCTATCAATTATCATTGAACTAGTTCATATTATCTCATTATGATGAAAACTAACACATGGGAAAGAGGTGGGGTTCATGAACAAATTCAGTATTTAGCTGGGTTTTTCTGGGTAATTTTGGCCAAAATCTCAGTCTTAGGACAGAAACGAAATGGAACAACGGTACCTTGAGGTTGCAAAAGCCAGGGTACCCTGCCCCGCATTCATGACTCTTTCCGAAACTTATACTATCTTAAAAGAATATGGAAGTTATTAGGCCAGTAGAATGTTAAATGATGTTATTAGCTTTGTTATACCTACAACACCATGTGAATCTGGCATAAATACAAGGTCAAGTCTGATATAGGCAACAAAGACTTCACAAAGATTTTATGAATTTCAAAATTGTAATTATTTTCCCAAATCTCTTTCCAATTTGAATTCCTTCAAATTCTGCCCCTTTTCGTCACCAAGGAAGAAAGGCAGGTAAAGCAAAGCTTTATCTTGCCATAGTGACCAACAGCTTTATCTGTAGTTTGTCAAAATAAGCCATGACCAGCCTCCTCGAGGTTAGGTCAAACTTCAAAATCTCAAATTATCCATCTTCTACTCATCCAGTAGGAATCTGATCACCCTGTTCACACTGGGCTATAAGTAAACCTTAATATATGTGAAAGGAAGAATCAGAAACAACACGTACAAAGAAGGAAGAAACGCGCTTGCAAGTAAGTTGCAAAGATGGCAGACTTCAAGAGAACGGATTGAGGGATTGAGCAAACAAAATCAAAGAATGCATTAACTTCTTTCATTGCCAAGGTTAATGAGTTTACAGTTAGTCTATTCATGAAGAGAAAATTGTAATTTTCTCACACCTAACATCTGTACATGTCATAATCTATCTTCAGACATTAGTTTTACAAAAGTCAGAGAGAGTTGCTTTGTTAGGGCCTCAGTAGTTTACAGGAAATGCTCAGGAAGACTTTTGTCTTAGAGACTAAAATTAGGCAGAACAAATTTGTTCTTTTTGATTTGACTCAGAGTGCAGTGTGGGTTTTCTTTTCTCCTAGCTGTGGAATAATGGGCACACCTATTCATAAAGGTGGCAGGGCCATATCAATTTTACTTTCACAATGGATATAACTCAATTAGCTACTAATAAATTATACTTAGAAAGCCATTATGCAGATGACTAAAGCCAACAAGCCGTTCGATGTCAGTTAATGTGGCTGCAGTATAAAGGCTTCCTACAACAATAACATATTAGAAAGATACTGGCTTAAAGAACCACAGTTGGCAAGTAGCACCTGGTAAGAGACATGCCTGGCAAGACTCCAGGACATCCCTGCTCCTGCATTTAAGATGGCCAACTGGTTTTAAATCTGAACCATTTCCAATTGCAAAGACAACTTGCAATGAAGCCAAATAGTGATGGTTGAGTAACTGAGACATGCTATGCTTATTGGTTTAAAGAAAAAAGAAAAAAACCTTGTGATCTGTCTCAAAGATCCTTAACATCTTCCTTTCAAAAAGAGTCTTGATTTTTTTCTATATTGTTTTTAAGTTCTGTTTATTGGATTTTAAATCATCTGACATAAAAAGCTCCTACCTCAAGAACCCCCTAGACAAGAGGATGTATCCATTTCTAACAAATGGGCCCTTTATACTGATCCCAGTGAAGACATATGAGAACCCCAGCAAGAAGATGATATGTTATCACTTTACATTAGGAATCCTAGCACTTGTTCACCTTTTATTTAACTAAAAAGGATTTTCAAGTTTTTCTATGCCTTACATTAAACATGAGATTATACATACAAATATTAATTTATGCTCCCCCCCCACCCCCGCCCAGTGTCTTCCACCATGCCTTTCTGTGATAGATCAAATATGACCACCAATTTTTTTTTTTGCAAGAAATGGAGTCTATTTTCCAATTGCTTGAATCTGAGTCAGCCCTGTGGTCTGCTTTGACCATTAGAAGGAGGGATAAATGACCAGTGTGACTTCCAAGCTTCAGTGCACTTGTAGCTTCCACGGTCACCCTCCGGAACACTGACATCTTAGGAATAAGCTGAGCGAGCCTTCTCAAGGATGATGGCCTTCCTGGAGTGTCAGGCATCAATGGAAGGAGAGTCCCAGCCACCCCATCCATCTCAACTCTCCCAGCTGACACCTCAGACATACGAATGAAGTCATCTGGGATCAGCCGGCACCAGCCAGTCTGCCAGCTGGATTCAAAATCATGAGTTAGCATAGCCAACCCCCAGCGCAGCAGAGATGAGCCACCCCCAATGAACACCGTCCATGTTAGCAACCTACAGAACCATGAGCAAACAAAGCACTCTAAAACCACTAGATTTTGGATCTGTGATGTGAAAACATATGACTGAGACACATCCCATTTGACATATTAGGCTAAAATTAAGGCATCTCATACCTATTAATTCCCACATGAAATTAAGAGAAGAGGTAGGACTTGATCAACTACCACTAGCAACCGAGTCATTTCTTTTTGCAGATATCCCCTAGCTCCCAACATGACAACTCCAATTCTTTACATTTCTATTCCACGCCTCTTACCTCTCCAAAAATAGCTAAGTATCTGGGCAATTCTCTCACTCGTCAATAACCATCAGCCCTAGTGTGTCAGAACTCTGCGAGGTGATGCAACACAACCGTGAACAGACAGACACACACTCTGCCTTTATGGAACTGACCATATGGTGGAACCTACATTGACAGCTAATTATCAAGTTAGTTATTTGGGCTTCCCTGGTGGCTCAGTGATAAAGAATCTGTCTGCCAATGCAGGAGACACCAGTTCAATCCCTGATCCAGGAAAACCCACATGCAGTGGAACAACGAAGTCCATGCAACAGAACTTCTGAGCCTGTACTCTGAGCCTGGGAACCTCAACGAGAGAGTAGCCCCGACTCGCTGCAACTAGAGAAAAGCCGATGCAGCAACAAAGACCCAGCACAGCCAAAATTAAACAATAAATAAAAAGAATAGGGCTGATGAATATTAAATATTAATATGCATAATTCAACAAAACATTAAAAAATAAAGTTAGTTATTTTAATCAAAAGTGTGATAAGTGCCAAAAAGGACAAGAGCAGAGGGCCACAAGGTACCTAAATAGGAGTCTGACCAGACCTGGGAGATCATGGAAGCCTTTTCTGGGGAGCTGATTTTCAAGACCAAGACCTGAAGAATAAGCAGGAATTATATGGCAGGGAGGAGGGGAAATTTTTCACAAGGTCCTGAAACAGGAAAGGGGAGTGATACCTCGAAGGACAGATTGCCAGTGAGGCAGGATTGCAGAGAGTGAGGAAGCATGTGGGTGAGACAAGATTAACTCTATATCGAGCACAAGCATTTCTTCTTGTAAACAATGTAACTCTGACCTCAGGGCACATCCAAGGGCAGAAAACATGTGACCTAAGACAGGAGGCCATTACCAAAGATGATGGAAGAAATGAAAGAGTTGAAGCGAAGCAGCAGATGAAACTTCTGAGCGACTTTAGCCACCCCACAACAAGTAATTCCAACGTTCCATTCACAGAATTACAGAAAGTTAGAAGGCAAAGGGAACTTAAAAATCTTATGGCCCACTACTGAATAGAACAGGCAACTTGCTCAATATTCTGTAACAACCTAAATGGGAAGAGAATTTGAAAGATAGATACATGTACAAATATAACTGAGTCACTTTGCACACCTGAAACTAACACAACATTGCTAATCAACTATACTTCAATATAAATTTGTAAAAATAAAAAAATAAGTCTTACGATTCAAACCCCTCTTTTTATAAATTGGGAAACTGAGGGCCAAGGAGCAAGAACCTTTTCCACAATGAGGGGATCTTGGGCAGAGTCAAAGCTCAATCCTGTGTCTACTTTCTAACTGCTTCCTCACTGCTTCAGTGTACGCAAAATCCTTCCCCATGCATCACATCAGTCCACCCTCTTTACCACTCTAAGAAGGAGGTGGGGCAGATACTGCAATTCTGATTTTATTCAGAAAGTGAGGCCAAGATTAACCAAAGCTCCCACTGCCAAGAGTGCCAGAGTTCAGACTAGAACTCAGGACTCTGGCCCCTCATCAACTCGATTAATTCAGTAAACATTTGCCAAGCACCTGCACTGTGCAAGCCCCTATGCTGCTGGGGAGAGTCAAATGAATAACTACACATGTTTGAGTGAGTGAAAGTCACTCAGTCGTGTCCAACTCTTTGTGACGCCATGGACTATACAGCCCATGGAATTCTCCAGGCCAGAATACTGGAGCAGGTAGCCTTTCCCTTCTCCAGGGGATCTTCCCAACACAGGGATCGAACCCAGGTCTCCCGCTTTGCAGGTGGATTCTTTACCAACTGAGCCACAAGGGAAGCCCAAGAATACTGGAGTGGGTAGCCTATCCCTTCTCCAGGGGATCTTCCCAACCCAGGAATCGAACAGGGGTATCCTGCATTGCAGGCAGATTCTTTACCAACTGAGCTATCAGGCAAGTGCCACACATGTTTATTATCCAGCAAAAATTAGCTTCACCCTTCTCACCTCTGGGCCCTAGGGTCCCTGAGGAAGTGTGCAGTCTTCTCCTGTCCTTACTAAGTCCAGGCAGACAAGAGGGTTCAGCCTGGGTACCAGACTTGTAGCTACTGGGAAGGTCCCAATAGCAGCTAGATATCTTTGGTTACAGGCCACAGAAACAATGGGCAATGGGCTTTCCAGCATAAACATAAGTGCATGGGAACCAATGGGAACACTAGAGAACTATTAATAGATGTGACCACCAACCAGACTCCAACTGCTCCAGAGGCTAAGAAGAAGGAGTTCAGGAATTACCTTAAAGCAGGAATTACCTATCTGCCAATGGGACACGTGGATTCCAGTAAGATTCAAAGAAGACGAAGGGAAGGGAGGGGACACTCCAGGAAGGAACATCCAACTGGTCTAACCTGGCTCAAATCCTAGCTCTTGGCTAGTGAAGGTCAGTGCACCAGATTGGAAAGACAAAGCAATGAACCTAACACAATGCTGTTAGGAAGGTGGAAAAGATTTTAGGCAGCCAAAGGAAAAATGATGCATAAGACTCAGTGCGTGCCACGGGTCTTAGAGCAAACAGAATACCAATTCCATCCTTTCAAAAATAAAACTGGGCATCAATTTCAAGTACTCTTTTTTTTTTTCAGTTAAAAAATACTTTATTGCTAAACATGCCAATATAATCACAATAGTAACATCAATGATCACAAAGATCATAGATCATTACAAACATAATAGTAATAATTATAATGTTTGAAATACTGCAAGAATTACCAAATGTAACACAGACACAGGGTGATCAAATGCTGTTGGAAGAACAATACCAACACTTACTCTAGACAATGTTGCTATAAACCTTCAATTTGTTAAAAAAAAAAAAAAATCCCTGTGAAGTACAATAAAGTGAAGCCCAATAAAACAAGAGATGCCTTTAAAGGCAGGTACTTAAGAAAAGTTGATAGAGTAGTCTTGAGGGATGAAATTTAAAGTTCAGGAACTTGGATGAACTATAAGTCAAATTCCCAGCACTCTTTGTCTGTAAAGACTCCGTATGACCCGCCTTAGCAGTAGTAAGAGTTCTGTAAGTGTTGGTTACCCACATATCAACTACCACAATTGGAGCAAGAGCGTAAAAAGCACACAACCAACCATGCTGAGCCTGACAGCCTCTTCAGGAACAGAAACAGTAACTGTCACATACTTCTGCCACCCGTGGTAATCACTGCCACCGTTGAGGGGGTAAACAATAATGATGATAATAAAATAATTGTTTCTAGGAGCACCAGACTAGGCATTTTCTATGCACATTTTTTCCTTTACTCACACTGATCTATGGCATGCAAAATACATTGGATACAACTTCTTTCTGTTTCATGGCTGTCCTTGGCCAATATCTTCTCCTTTTTATTTCTAGAAGTCTCTAGTGATTACCTCTACCACCAGCAGTGGACAATACTGGTCTAGTTGAAAACAATAAAGATATTCTGCAGAAAAGGCTTCCAGATGGAAAAAAAAAAATGTTCCAGACAATGAAAGTTGCAAGGAACACTGCCTTGAGCTTTCTCAAAAGCTAACTTGTACCATCCTGCAATATTTCCTCTGGCTTCTAGGTTGAAGTATTTTGCTTTTAGATTGACTTTGTAGGTGTGACATAAAAAGGAGAATCAACTGGTTTGCAGAAATAAATCACAGGCAGGCCTGGGGTCCCGTCTTGCTAGGAAACAGGTAGCCTAGAGAATTTACCTTTGCAGTGAATATCCAGGGATAGTCTAAGGTAGATTTGTACTGGTTACTGAATCTGGTTAGCAGGCTGGCACATAGCCTGGTTAGCTGGCAGAATAGCTCAGAGCAGCCTCACTCTGTGCAAGTGGAATCATCAGCAAGTAGAAAAGTGCAGTGATGAGAAAGCCCATGTATCAGTCTAGGAGCATCCTGCTTTGTCTACTTTTTATAGTCAACATAAAACAGCTAAATTTTTACATACTTCACAGTTAAAGAGATGACGTATTGATAAACAGTGTCTTTGGCATTTTTTCATCAGTCACAGCACCATCATGCATTCACACACACATACATGGCTCTTAAGAACATTCCTGACTCAAAGAGCAGCACACTGGGGAAGAAGAGCTGTTAGGTCAAGGAATGTTGACCAGCTGTGGGATAAAGAGAGGAGAGGGGTTTTATGGGAAGCGAGTATAGGTGGTAGTTCAAAAAATAAATCTTTCAGAGTAAGATCAAGGACCAGCGAAAGATAAAATGAAGAATAAATATTTGTCAAAGGATTTAACAAATAGAAAAGATAGGGAGAAGGCTAACCCTATAATATTGTATTAAAAAAAAAAACCCTAGAAGTCTGGAATAATTTCGGGAGTCTAGTACATTGCTGAGCGCTGAGGGCAGACACCTAGAGAGAGGCATGAAGGTACCAAGGTGTTAGTCAATGTTACTTACAGCATGAGTCTAGGTAAAAATGGACATTAAATAAATGAAGGTAAAATAAATGCATAG
This sequence comes from Bubalus bubalis, assembly GCF_019923935.1. Classification (NCBI taxonomy): domain Eukaryota; kingdom Metazoa; phylum Chordata; class Mammalia; order Artiodactyla; family Bovidae; genus Bubalus; species Bubalus bubalis. The sequence goes on from NC_059175.1 coordinate 16,417,319, forward strand.
ATATGAAAGCATTTGTTTAGTTAGACTATTTTTGAACAGTAAAACATAGACCCTAGTTATATCCTATTTTGGAAGTATAGTACAGTTGACCTTTAAACAACACAGGTTTGAACTTCGAGGGTCCACTTATGCGTGGAATTTGTTCAGCAGTAAATACCACAGTACCACACAATCTGCACTTGGCTGAATTCATAGACGTGGCACCCATGGGTGGCCGATTATAAATCATATTCAGATTTTCAATGGCACAGAGGGTCAGAGCCCCTCACGTCCGTGGTGCATAAGGACAGGTAAAGATTCAGGAGGCGTGAGAAAACATCTCAGCCACCAAAGTGTTAATCTGAGGCTAAATGTCCAACATTAGGAGAAAGAAGAAGGCTCACAAAAAACTGGAACCAAAGTTTGTCACTGTTCAGGTCTGGCGGCAGCTCTGGGAACCCAGGGCATCTTGTCACCTCATCAGAAACAATAATCCATTGCTTCCAGCTGCTTCATCAATTGCATCTCAAATTTATATTTTTTTAAGAAAACATGTCTCATCAGGTCAGATATAGGACACTCATGTGTGTTCCAATTCACTTGATGAGTTTTAATCTCCCATAAATTCAGCTTATGTAAGGTGGCTTTTAATCACATATTAACTGTAGAGACGGAGAAGGCAATGGCACCCCACTCCAGTACTCTTGCCTGGAAAATCCCATGGATGGAGGAGCCTGGTAGGCTGCAGTCCATGGGGTCGCTAAGAGTCAGACACGACTGAGCGACTTCGCTTTCACTTTTCACTCTCATGCATTGGAGAAGGAAATGGCAACCCACTCCAGTGTTCTTGCCTGGAGAATCCCAGGGACGGGGGAGCCTGGTGGCTGCCGTCTATGGGGTCACACAGAGTTGGACACGACTGAAATGACTTATCATAGCATAGCATAGCACAACTGTAGAGAAGGAAATGGCAACCCACTCCAGTATTCTTGCCTGGAAAATCACATGGATGGAGGAGCCTGGTAGACTACAGTCCATGGGGTCGCAAAGAGTCGGACACAACTGAGCGACTTCACTTTCACTTAACTGAACACCTAACTATGTGCTAGTCATTGACTCAGGCACTGAGGATACAACCAGAATACAAGATCCCTGCCTTCACAGAGCTTATCGGGGAAGTCAGGGTGGGGAGCAGGGCAAGCATAAAAATCTTAAGATAATAACTTCAGCAACAGTCTGAGAAGGACATGGTTCTCTTAAGCATTAGAGGATTCCTAACCCAGACCTGGGGGTCGGGGGCGGTCAAGAATATTTCACAGAGGAAGTGACATCTACAATGGCTGAATGTATGTGTGGCGGTGGCAGGGGGTGAGGGGGAGGAGAGAGTGGGGTGGGGGAAGGGAAGAGAGAGGAAGTGATCCTAATGCAGGAAGAACAAAATATTCTAAGGTCCAGACAGTAATATATCTGGCCTTAGTTACAAAAATGTACATGGGTAAATTTGGTGGGACTGGAGCATGAAGTGTGATGCAGGGAGAGCTAAGACTGTAGGCAAAAGCAGGAATCACTAAACACAAAGAGAAGCCATTCGGGGGCTTCGGGCAGAAGAGTGACATAGGTGATCACACATCTAAGGAATGAAGCAGCCTGGGAGGAAAGTACCTCCAAAGTCACCAGAAATGATCCCCTATGGTGGCAGCCCCCAGCATGACCTGACCAGGTGCCCAGAAATCCGGGGCAGCAAACACACCAGCACCCACCACAGCATGGAACCCCAGTTATGCCTGATCAGGAGGAAGAGAGAAACACATCCCTAGCATATCTCCCTTTCATTTGCAGAGGTGAAATTTCTAGAAGCTTGAAGTGCCCTGGGTCACTGTGGATGTGCAACAGCACCTTGGTGCTACTGTTCTGTATTGCTGAAAATGTTTCTTTGAGCCCATATCGCTACCAAAAGTGAGAAGAGTATCCTGGCCTGAGAAGGCCTGGGTGTTTTACATCATTTGTATTAGTTATTTTCCTTTACACTTAAGACATTCCATTGCATTCATTTACCTTACCTGACTGGCTCCTCCTTGATTAGCAGTTTATGGCCAAAGTTGGCCTTCTGACTTGGGAATCTTTGATATTGTAGAGCAACCTGCCAGTAGGTCAGAACGTTTTGAGCTTAGGCAATTTAATGTGTTCAAAATAGTACAAATCACAATCTTGTGGTCCCTATTTTTAACAACGGCCAAGTGGCTGTCAGGACCACTGTTGTGGGCTCATTCAGTCGTGTCAGACTCTTTGTGACCCCACGAACTATAGCCCTCCTGGCTCCTCTGTCCATGGGATTTCCCAGACAAGAATACTGGAGTGGGTTTCCATCTCCTTCTCCAGGGGATTGTCACCCAACCAAGGGATAAAACACACGTCTCCTGCACTGGCAGGTGGATTCTTTACCACCTCAGATGGATTCTGAGCCATCTGGGAAGCTCAAGACTACTGGTATAAAACTAAGAATATTACATACAAAGTTACAAAACACATTCTGAAGTCAAGCCATTAGATTTCAGTACGATAACCAGTGAAATGTTAATCTCTGTCTGTCTGTCTGTCTCTCTCTCTCTCTCTCTCTCTCTCACACACACACACAATTACCTTGCCAGCCTGTGTGTGCCTTATGTTTTGTGGTTATTGTTATTCACCTCATTGACATATGCTGAGCCCTCCCTAAGTGGCTTCACTCCTGAAAATGATACTACTGAGTAAAGGAAACTAGAAGCGAGACCACTGAAAACTTAACAACATTTGCTTCAGGCTTCCAACAGTGTAACTATAAAATAAGTGATTATAAAACAAAAAAAATCAGGTCCCCAACCAAAAGTAAATAATTATAAATAATCAGAAATCCTCCCACACAGGATCCAAATTACAAAGCAAGAAATTTCTATTATAAATATTTGGCAGCTTCCATTGTCTGGTGATCCTCACTGAGAAAAATAACAGATATTTGCATTAGGAAAAGAAAAACCAACACTAGGCTTAAATTCTTTGTCTCTTGAATGTCATTTTATACTCACTGTAGCTTGCTTCTGAAGATTTCAGAACACTGTGCAAACAATTATGAGCTGCAAAATGACCCAGCAAGCCATGGCTGGAGAAAGACTGCAACTCTGAACTCTGAGGGTCTATCCTTCTCTTTCAACTTTCTCACTTAGGGAAAATATGCTATCTTAATTCCATATTCTTTTTAAATACACATCCCAGAGAATTTAAAACACAAAGTAAAAAGTCTCTTGTCTCCAACCAAAAATCAAGAACACACAAATAAATCAGAATACCCAAGGGGCAGCAGCCTAATCACTGTTGTACCCAGAATACTTGGGAGATAACGGATACTCAGTAAATACTTTTAAAACCAATTAATCCAGTTAAGTATTCACACATAAAAAAGGCTATTCCTCTCATATACAAATATATTTTCGAACTGACCCAAATCCATAAATCACACACTTGTTTGCTTCAGATAGGCACTTTTAAGGCTTCCTTCCCCTGAGAATATTGAAAACCTCCATCTAAAATTAGCATGTCACAATAGAACAGCTTCCTACTCAAGTCCACAATTCTCTGCTAACACTATGGGACACGGTTTCTCAACTCTAAAAAGTACTGGGATACTGCTTCTTGTCAATGTCTCTCAAAGACTATAAAAAGAAAATTTGGTCACTGAAATTGCCTCCCCCCCCAAAAAAATCTAGTATTTAACATATAAATAGAAAGGTCAGAAATTTGATCCCCAGATTTGTTTGGATACTAGAAATTATTTAAAAAAAAAAAAAAAAAAGTTCAAATATTACCTGAAGGCATTCTTCTAAGAAAGAAAAGCCAGAATGAAGGAGAAGTAAAAGAAACTATCAAATCACTTTGTTGTGTATCAGGAACTAGTATAGTGCTGTAAGTCAATTATACTTCAAAAACAAACCCATAGAAAAAGTGGTTTGTGGTTACCAGAAAGAGGTGGGGAAGAGAGACTTGGAAGAGGGCAATCAAAATGTGCAGACTTCCGGTTATAAGATAAATAAGTACTGGGGATGTAATATGATAAATGTAACACTTGTATCATATAGAAAGGTTGTTAAGAGGAAATCCTAAGTTGTCATCACAAGGAAAAAATATTTTAAATGTTTTTTATTTAATTCTGTATCTATATGAGATGGTGAATGCTCCCTAAACTTACTGGAATCATTTCATGCTGTTTGTGAGTCAAACCATCCTGTTACCTTATACCATGCGGTGTGTTGACAAACCTGGAGAGGAAAAACCCAACTGAATCTTATATAAACCAAATGAGCACGTCCACCCCAAACCGAAGGGACTGGAGAATTGATTTCTGATGAAACTACATTTTGATCTTTGATTTTCCTTGCAGGATTGTGTGTGTGTGGTGTGGTTCTGGCTCTTTCTCTGGGGAGTACGGCGTCCGTAAAACCTGTGCCATGCGGTTCCCTTCACCCCTCTTCTCCAGATCAGCACACTGGTTTCTGTCACCAGTCTCTGTCTAAGGAAAACCAGGACCTAGGTTTCCCTGGCAGGGCTGCTACTCCCCTCCAACTTGGAAAACTTGTGGGCCAGCCTGTTTGGAAACCACAGCACCCCACTTTCTGCCTCCCCACACTCCCAGTGCAGACATGTCTAAGGGTTAGGGAAGCGCACACACCAGGCCTGCTGAGGGCTTCAGACTCCAGCAGTGGGGCCCCGACACCGAACTGAAGGCTTTTGGTGTTATTGTTAATGAATTTACTGAGATATAATTACTGTACAACAGATTGCACATATTAAGCATATAATTGGATCAAGTTAACCTCCGTACATACCCATGAAACTAGCACCTCAATCAAGATGGTGGACGTGTCAATCACTCCCCAAAATGTCTTTGCATCCCTGTATAGAAACCCTCCTTCTCATTCCTCCCTGCCAGCTGCCACTTTGCTTTCTGTCACTAAAGATTATTCTGCGTTTTATAGAGTTTTATATAAATAGAATCATATGGTATCTACTCATTTTTGTCTGGTGTATTTTACTCAACATATTTATTTTGAGATCCATCCATGTTGTATACATCAATAGTCTATTGCTTTTGATTGATGAATATTATCCCATTGTATAGATATACTACAATTTGTTTTTTCCTTTCACTTGTTAATGGATATGGAGGTTGTTTCTAGTTTGGGACTATTACAAAGATGTTACCAGCATTCACACAAAACTCACGCTCAAGAGACCAGAAGACTTTCTATTCATAAGAATGAACAGATAAGCTATGGACTCTACCTAAAAATTTCATTCAAGATGTCAAAGTGAAATAGCCCCACAGATGCTTATGCAGAGGCTACTACAAGACAATAAGTTGATTTTATAATTTTACCTTAAGAATTTCTTTTTCAATGTCAAGTGTACATCTAGACATAGAGAGGGTTTGTACTTCTTGAAGCACATAAAAGATAGATACTATTTTTCTCCTGAAATTCACTGCATTTCGCTTTATTCACAGTTATTGAATATTTTGTCAAATTGAAGGTTTGTGGCAATCCTGTATTGAGCAAGTCTATTGGTGCTTTTTTTCCAGTAACATTTCCTCACTTCATGTCTGTCACACTTTGTTAATGCTCACAATATTTCAGAGTTTTTAATCATTATTACATTTGTTAGATGATCTGTGATCTTTAATATTACTATTGTTTTAGATGCACAAACCATGCCATTTAATGGACAGATGTTCTGTGTTTTGACTGCATCACTAACTGGCTGTTCCTGGTTTCTTGCCCTGTCCTCAGGCCTCCCTGTTCCCTGAGACACAACAATGTAGAAATTAGGCCACATAATAACCCTCTGCTGCTGCTGCTAAGTCGCTTCAGTCGTGTCCAACTCTGTCTGTCCAACCCCATAGATGGCAGCCCACCAGGCTCCCCCATCCCTGGGATTCTCCAGGCAAGAACACTGGAGTGGGTTGCCATTGCCTTCTCCAATGCATGAAAGTGAAAGTGAAGTCGCTCAGTCATGTCCGACTCTTCGCGACCCCATGGACTGCAGCCTACCAGGCTCCTCCGTCCCTGGGATTCTCCAGGCAAGAGTACTGGAGTGGGATGCCATTTCCCTCTCCATAATAACCCTAGAGTGGTCTCTAACTGTTCAGATGAACCACAGGTCTTTTCCTTCAAATCAAAAGATAGAAATAATTAAGCATAGCAAGGAAGACATGTTGAAAGCAGAGACAAGCCAAAAGTTAGACCTCCTGTGCCAGTTAGCCAAGTTGTAAATGCAAAGGAAGAGTTCTCAAAGGAAATTAAAACTGCTACTCCAGTGAACACACAAATGATAAGAAAGTAAAACAGCCCTATTGCCAATAAGAAGAAAGTTTTAGTGGTCTGGATAAAAGATCAAATCAGGCACAACAGTCCTTTCAGTTCAGTTCAGCTCAGCTGCTCAGTCATGTCCGACTCTTCACAACCCCATGAATCGCAGCACGCCAGGCCTCCCTGTCCATCACCAACTCCCGGAGTTCACTCAGACTCACATCCATCGAGTCAGTGATGCCATCCAGCCATCTCATCCTCTGCCATCCCCTTCTCCTCCGGCCCCCAATCCCTCCCAGCATCAGAGTCTTTTCCAATGACTCAACTCTTCGCATGAGGTGGCCAAAGTACTGGAGTTTCAGCTTTAGCATCATTCCCTCCAAAGAAATCCCAGAGCTGATCTCCTTCAGAATGGACTGGTTGGATCTCCTTGCAGTCCAAGGGACTCTCAAGAGTCTTCTCCAACACCACAGTGCAAAAGCATCAATTCTTCTGTGCTCAGCCTTCTTCACAGTCCAACTCTCACATCCATACATGACCACTGGAAAAACTATAGCCTTGACTAGACAAACCTTTGTTGGCAAAGTAATGTCTCTGCTTTTGAATATGCTATCTAGGTTGGTCATAACTTTCCTTCCAAGGAGTAAGTGTCTTTTAATTTCGTGGCTGCAGTCACCATCTGCAGTGATTTTGGAGCCCAGAAAAATAAAGTCTGACACTGTTTCCACTGTTTCCCCATCTATTTCCCATGAAGTGGTAGGACCGGATGCCATGATCTTCGTTTTCTGAATGTTGAGCTTTAAGTCAACTTTTTCACTCTCCACTTTCACTTTCATCAAGAGGCTTTTGAGTTCCTCTTCACTTTCTGCCATAAGGGTGGTGTCATCTGCATATCTGAGGTTATTGATATTTCTCCCGGCAATCTTGATTCTGGGAGAAGCTTGTGTTTCTTCCAGCCCAGCGTTTCTCATGATGTACTCTGCATATAAGTTAAATAAACAAGGCTATAGCTGCCATAGATAGTGATTCCTCTGATGGATCTGAGCAAAGTCAATTGAAAAGCTTCTGGAAAGGAGTCACCATACTAGATGCTATCAAGAATATGTTTAATTCATGAGAAGAGATCAAAATAGCAACATTAACAGGAATTTGGAAGAATATAATTTCAGCTCTCATGGATGTCTGAGGGGTTCAAGACTTTAGTGGAGGAAATCTCTGTAGATGTGGTGGAAACAGTAAGAGAATTAGAAGTGAAGCCTGAAGACGTGACTGCACCGTTGCAATTTCAGGATAAAACTTGAATGGATGACGAGGTGCTTTGTATGGATGAGCAACAAAAGTGGCTTATTGAGGTGAAAGCTATCCTGGTGAAGATGCTGTATGGATTATTTAGATTAGAATACTGCACAAACTTAGTTGATAAAGCAGTGGAAGGATTTGAGAGGATTGACTGCAGCTTTGAAAGAAGTTCTTCTGTGGGTAAAATGCTATCAACCAGCATTGCATGCTACAGAGAAATTGTCCATGAAAGCAAGAGTTAGCTGATGAGGCACACCTCAGTGTTGTCTTAAGAAAATGTCACATCACCTTAAACTCCAGCAACCACTGATCAGTCAGCAGCCATCAACACTAAGACAAGTCCTTCCACCATGACTCACTGAGGGTCCAGATGATATTTAGGATTTTTAGCAAAATCATTTTAATTACTGTATATACATTTCTTTTTTAGACACAATGCTATTACACACTTAATAGACTACGTGTGCTAAGTTGTGCTAAGTCCCTTCGGTCATGTCTGACTCTTTGTAACCCTATGGACTGTAGCCCACCAGGCTCCTCTGTCCACGGGATTCTCTGGGCAAGAACACAGGAGTGGGCTGCCATGTCCTCCTCCAGGGGGTCTTCCCGACCCAGAAATCAAACCCTCATCTCTTGTGTCTCCTGCACTGGCAGAAGGGTTCATTAACACTAGTGCCACCTGGGAAGCCCAGACTACAGCGTAGCATAAACGCAACTTTTATACACACTAGGGAAAAAAATTTCATGTGATTCACTTTCTTGTGATATTTGGTTTCTTGCAGTGGTCTAAAAGCAAACCCACAATATCTCTGAGGTATGTACACCTATAATTATCTTAACACGCATGAGTTCATAATAATAGAGAACGAGCAGACATGAATGAGAAAGAGTAGAATATCAATCTCCAAACCTAACTTACTGAACATAATCAGGAATATTTAAGACATCAATTCCTTGGTCTGAAAACTAGCAAAAGGAAAAAAATAAGCATTTATCCTTCTTTTCTTGTATGAACTATATTTAACAGTAACCAAATAGCCTAATTTGATAAGGAAAAGTGGGTTTTTCCCAAAATTTTCCATCCAATAAACATGGAAAGGATGGTAGAATCTAATTAGAAAATCGCTACTTTTCATTCCTCATCAAAAGAATCAGTCAACAATAATCAGGGATTAAAATATACAAAAGGTTGTTGGGGAGTTTACATAGGAAGGATTGAGCTATCATCACGTGAACCTAGTGATCACTCTTGGCATTACTAAGAGTAAGTGCATCCAGAATTATATACTGTCTGACATTTTATAACATGGGTCACAGAGCATAATGTATGAAATATTCTTGCTCCAAAAGTTGAAATTGAATAGAATCAATTAAGGAAGTCAAGTGATAAAGGTCCAAGTTAATTGACACCGCAGGAAGCAAATAGAAAAATTCAGAAATCTCAAGGAGAACTGACCCAATTTTTTTCCAAAGTTAGTGGCAGGATAAAGAAGTGACAAGGAGGACTGCCATTAAGACTGAAAGAAGACCCTCCACCAGGAAAGAGACCATGACTCACTGAAGCCTCAGAGAACGATTACCTTTTTTTGGAGGAGAAGGGGGCAGCAGAAATTGAGATGGCTGGATGGCATCACCAACTCAACGGACATAAGTCTGAGCAAACTCCAGGATATAGCGAGGGACAGGGAAGACTGGTGTGTTGCAGTTCATGGGGTTCCAAAGAGTCAGACATGACTTACAGTGACTGAACAACAACAAAGCAACAAAGTATTTTTAACATTTTTAGTCATCATATTATTGTACACTTAATAGACTACAAAACAGTGTAAACATAACTTTTACATGCACTGGGGAACCAAAAAACTCATGTGACTCACATTATTGTCACACTCACTTTATTGAAGCGGTCTGGACCCAAACCTGCAATATCTTTGGGGTATAGTTGTGCTTCATTTGTAACTTCAGCCACATATTCATCTACTCAAAGTTATCAAAATGCATATTACATGCCTGGTACTGTACTGTGTGCCCCGGGACTACAAAAGTTAAGAAATTAAATCCTTGCTTAGTGAGAAGCTGGCAACTTCACACTTTGAAAACCAACACAAGTAGCCTTTGCCTGTTTTAACATTCCTTACCTCCATGGTAAAAATAAGAGACAGTAAAATTAACAAGCTGCCTAGATTGCTAGAAACATGTCAACTTCCACAGAGCACCAAGACAAAGCTTCTGCCCCCTTTGTAGCCACTGTTCTCTCCATGCCAAAGCAGGGAGCTCATGTAGATATGCAGGTAGGTGATTTATGACCCACAGTGACACAAGAATCAATGGAAGGAGCAACAGGGCAGCAACACTCAACAGCTCTCCTAAGCATGTTGAGGAAGAGTTAATCCTTTAATGCAAACCTCAGAACTCTCTTCCCTGAATGACCTCCTCCATCTATCTACAAACCCATCCAATCCTTCTCCTCAGATCTTTTCCCAAAACGGACCTAGAAAGACTACATGAATCACCACTTCTAATTACTTTTGACTGCCTTGTAATGTCGTTTTCCTCCTCGGTATAAATCCATTGGTATAAAATAGGGGGGCCATTTCCAGGCCAAACGATATAGGCATATTCAGCTAAAATCCCTGCTCTATGGGAACACAATATGCTTTTTTAAAAATTTTTTTTTAATTGAAGGATGATTGCTTTACAGAATTCTGTTGTTTTCTGTCAAACATCAACATGAATCAGCCACAGATACACAGTATTCTCTAAATCACTTCATTATTGGGGTTAAAAGAAAGCAAACCATTACACCTGCTTTCTCTCCTTGAGTATTTTTTAATATATAAGATCATAGCATCCATACCAGGATCCCTAAATCCACTAAATTTATGCTTTTTTTCCTACTGATTAGCCTGATACCTCCTTCTTCCAGCATAATAGCTTTTCTTTTCATCAACACTATCTACTTAGATAGCTGAGTCTCAGACTGTTTATTTTCCTATTTAACACCTAATATGATTTCATGCAAAGATGGGCTCGATAAAGGACAGAAATGGTATGGACCTAACAGAAGCAGAAGATATTAAGAAGAGATGGCAAGAATACACAGAAGAACTGTACAAAAAAGATCTTCACAACCCAGATAATCACGATGGTGTGATCACTCACCTAGAGCCAGACATCCTGGAATGTGAAGTCAAGTGGGCCTTAGAAAGCATCACTAAGAGCAAAGCTAGTGGAGGTGATGGAATTCCAGTTGAGCTATTCCAAATCCTGAAAGATGATGCTGTGAAAGTGCTGCACTCAATATGCCAGCAAATTTGGAAAACTCAGCAGTGGCCACAGGACTGGAAAAAGTCAGTTTTCATTCCAATCCCAAAGAAAGGCAATGCCAAAGAATGCTCACACTACCGCACAGTTGCACTCATCTCACACGCTAGTAAAGTAATGCCCAAAATTCTCCAAGCCAGGCTTCAGCAATATGTGAACCATGAACTTCCTGATGTTCAAGCTGGTTTTAGAAAAGGCAGAGGAACCAGAGATCAAATTGCCAACATCCGCTGGATCATGGAAAAAGCAGGAGAGTTCTGGAAAAACATCTACTTCTGCTTTATTGACTATGCCAAAGCCTTTGACTGTGTGGATCACAAAAAACTGTGGACAATTCTGAAAGAGATGGGAATACCAGACCACCTGATCTGCCTCTTGAGAAATATGTATGCAGGTCAGGAAGCAACAGTTAGAACTGGACATGGAACAACAGACTGGTTCCAAATAGGAAAAGGAGTACATCAAGGCTGTATATTGTCACCCTGTTTATTTAACTTATATGCAGAGTACATCATGAGAAACACTGGACTGGAAGAAACACAAGCTGGAATCAAGAGTGCCGGGAGAAATATCAATAGCCTCAGATATGCAGATGACACCACCCTTATGGCAGAAAGTGAAGAGGAACTCAAAAGCCTCTTGATGAAAGTGAAAGTGGAGAGTGAAAAAGCTGGCTTAAAACTCAACATTCAGAAAACGAAGATCATGGCATCCAGTCCTACCACTTCATGGGAAATAGATGGGGAAACAGTGGAAACAGTGTCAGATTTAATTTTTCTGGGCTCCAAAATCACTGCAGATGGTGACTGCAGCCACGAAATTAAAAGACACTTACTCCTTGGAAGGAAAGTTATGACCAACCTAGAGAGCATATTCAAAAGCAGAGACATTACTTTGCCAACAAAGGTTCATCTAGTCAAGGCTATGGTTTTTCCTGTGGTCATGTATGAATGTGAGAGTTGGACTGTGAAGAAGGCTGAGCGCCGAAGAATTGATGCTTTTGAACTGTGGTGATGGAGAAGACTCTTGAGAGTCCCTTGGACTGCAAGGAGATCCAACCAGTCCATTCTGAAGGAGATCAGCTCTGGGATTTCTTTGGAGGGAATGATGCTGAAGCTGAAACTCCAGTACTTTGGCCACCTCATGCGAAGAGTTGACTCATTGGAGAAGACTCTGATGCTGGGAGGGATTGGGGGCAGGAGGCGAAGGGGAGGACAGAGGATGAGATGGCTGGATGGCATCACTGACTCGATGGATGTGAGTCTGAGTGAACTCTGGGAGTTGGTGATGGACAGGGAGGCCTGGTGTGCTGCGATTCATGGGGTCGCAAAGAGTTGGATGCGACTGAGCCACTGATCTGATGAATATTTTCTAGGTAGAGTTGATGCCTAGTTAGGCAAGTTGAGATGGTAGTAGGAATGTGAGTAGCCTTGAAAGGTATTTCTGTCACATTTAGTGAGTATTGTGCAAACTTTGTTCTCATACAGTATTAGTCAATTTATTTTATTAACTCTATTTCTCTTCAGTTGTTCAGTCATGTCTGACTCTTTGCAACCCCATGGATTTCTTAAACTGATGTTAAAATGAGTTTTCAATCTACAGCATATAATAAATGAGGCTAATGATTTGGAGATACAGTAACAAAAGCATCATATATATGGATTTTAATGTTTTCTCAGCTAATCCACTGTGGCTCAGCTGGTAAAGAATCCGCCTGCAATGCGAGAGACCTGGGTTCGATCCCTGGGTTGGGAAGATCCCCTGGAGAAGGGAACGGCTACCCACTCCAGTATTCTGGGCTGAAGAATTCCATGGATTGTAGAGTCCATGGGGTCGCAAAGGGTTGGACATGACTGAGTGACTTTCACTTTCACTTTTTCAGCTAATCCACAAAACAACAGTGACAGCATCTGCTTAGACACTTAAGCCACCTTGCACACTACAGCTTTCTGCCATTGAATACCATGCATTGTACATCTACCTTTATACAGCATCCACGGGGATTATCAGTCCACTTATAACCGATACCAATGACACCAGAGTACATGAAATGTCACATTTCTTTCCTTTTCTAAATCAAATTAAACCCAGTTCAAGCTCCAAGTGGCCAAGGTTGACAAGAAGAACAAGATCAATCAGATGTCAGCGATGCCTTATAAGAAAGGATCAAAAATTTTAAAACAGAAAAACCACAGAGCTTATAGAGTCTAAAAAACAGAGATAGCCCCAGGTTCTGGTAGTTCCTTCAAAGTCTGTCCATTTCTGGTGTCCATGGTTACCCATGTATCATTACAGTTCAGGCTCTGCCGTCTCTGGTGGTGGTGGGGATGGGAGGTACCTTCTGGTGCAATTAAGTGTCTTTCACTTCCTAAACTACCACCACATTCCTATACCCATCTCCAGGAATCTAACTGCATATCTCCAGAAAATGAATCACTGCTCCCCAACCTTCAATCATAAAATGTTCTATTAGTAAATCCTCTTAGACAATTTCATGAGATCATCATGGTGACATTTCACCTTTGGGAAGAAAGGCTTATCTCAAGAGTTGTTGAGAGGAAGAATGATAATGTTGCAAATTATAGTGGTCAGGGTAACAGTAGGAACTGTGAGAAATAAAACCCTCAATATTCATAGCTTAAAACAGTAGAGGACTTTCCTGGTGATACAAGTGGATAAGAACCCACCTACCAATGCAGGGGATAAGGGTTTGATCCCTGGTCTGGGAGGATTCCACGTGCCTCAGAGAAACTAAGCCTGTGTGCCATAGCTATTGAGCTTGGGCTTCCGAGTCCATGACCACAACTACTGAAGCCCGTGTGCCTAGAGCCTGTCCTCCTCGACAAGAGAAGCCACCGCAATGAGAGGCCCAAGCGCCTCAACAGAGTAGCCCATCACTGCAATTACAAAGAGTCCACGCATAGCAACAAAGACCCAGCACAGCCAAAAATAATTAAATATATTTATTTTAAAAATTAATAAAATTGAAGTAAAATAAAAAAATTTTTTAAAACAGTAGAAAACTATGGATTTTCCTGGTGTGCATCATGCTCTCTTTCCACTCAGTCATTCAGGAAGCCAGGCTGACAGAAGTTCAGCTGTTTTCAGCGTGGGCTTCCCAGGGTGCTCTGGGCATAGACATCCAGCAAACCAAAGGAGGAGGACAACACGGAGGTGGCGCTCTGCTTCCTGTCCACCCTGGCTCGACAGCGACACCCATCAACTCCCCTTACGTCCTAGCAGCAGAATTGAGTCACAGAACCTCACCCGGGAGCACGGGCACTGACAAATTCTATACGATGGGAGGGAAAGCATCTATTTTCATTGATAATTAGCCATTTCTACCACCAAATCATAGACAATCCAGATTTAAAATATATCGGTTCAGTTGTTCTTCCTAACTGGTAATGAGACTCTCCAAACAGCCAACAATTGGGAAGAGGGTGAAAAGCAAAAAAATCAACAGGATGAAGATTCTCCTGCATAATGGAGAATGATGGACAAGGAACGGGACAGAAGTTCATAGAGCAATCAAGCTGTGAAGAAGCATAAGTAGAGACTGCCTGGCTCATCTTACAATTAGAGCTGAACAAGGTTGTTAATTTTCCTAAACCACAAAGCTCATTAATAGCAGAAAAAGAAGAAAGAAATTGAAAAAAAAATCCTCATCCCTTGAGCCTTTGTCAGGTGCTTGCTCCACTAAGATTCAATTTTTCCACTTTTGGGGCCTTGTTTGTAACCCAAAGACATGGACCCAATTCTCTACAGTTAGAGCCGTGAGACTCCAGAATTGTCCCTTGGGAGGAAAGATGATGAGGAAGAGAAGTACATGCTCTCCCCCAATGATGCCGCTATGCACTTGCCGACTTCCGCATATGCCTGTAACCAGGGTATAACTTCACAGCCTAGTGTCAACAGTCGCCATACAGCCTCTGCTTTTCATGCTTCGTTCCCATCTTGAACCACATACACTTAATTTTGGAAAGTCATTTGTTGCCTTTTTGGCAGCATTCATACCCAAAACTGTAAATTTATTGCCAATAGGAACTTCTTTTAAAGTCACTGATGAGTCATGGGGAAAAAACCCTGAAATTTCTATTCAGGGAGGATTCTGCTTCATCACTAAATCGTGTTCCCCAGGGTGGCTTTCACTGCTTTTGGAGAAGTACACTGGTCACTGGCTCCTGTTCTTTATTCCTCACCTGAAGTCATTAGCTCAGTTTCTGATGCTAAAATTTGTTGCTACGGAAATAATTATTATTGTTTCAGAAGACAAAAGGATAATGGCTTCATGCACAACCTCATGAAGTAGCAGAAACTGATGAAAATCTAAGTAACAAAGATACTATTTTCATACTGAAGTTGTATTAGTAAAATGTGTTAGAGAAAGGAGTGAAGGAACAAGAGGAACTAAAATGTCACTTGAATATGTCTGCTGTTTCTTGAGTTTCTTTGTTAATCTATTTGGAAAAGTAGAATTATGCTATCAGCTGATGATCCCTCCAGAGAGCTCCAGAAGCTGCTGGGGTGAGGTACAATTTCAGAGAATTTACCTTTCAGAGTCTCTCTACCTTTGTTAGTAAAAGGCAACCTACAGCTTTTTCTATGTAACTTTTCTTTACAGGAGAAGATGCCAAGACAGCGAGAGAACCAGGAAGACGTAAAAAAATGACAGGATAATGAATGGAATTTCCCTGTTGATCATGCAAATTTCAGCTAAGGTCACAAAGCCACAGGTATTTTATACACCCCCCATTCTTAAGACAGCCACCAGCCACATCTCACCGCATTTACTAACTAGTGAGGGCAACTAACATAACATCCCCTTGCCCACTATACAGTGGTTCTCAAACATGGCTACACACTAAAATAAGCTGGAGAACTCTTCAAAAGCACTCATGCCTGAGCCCAATCAAGTCAGGATCTTTGTGGTTGGGCCCAAACACTAACAGTCTTTTAAAGGCTTCCCTGGTGATTCTAACACACAGCCAGCTTGCAGAACCACTGATCCACAAGGACAAAAGACTCGAATCTTTGGAGGTGTACAATATCTGTTTGTCTTGAATGCTCTGGCTTTTCCCTCTCTTTCTGGGCCCAGGTCAGGGAACTCTGCACTGAAGATGCCTCTAGCTATGCTCCCGAAAGGACCCACTCACCTACCTCAAAGGGGAACAGCATGTGGATACCAGCACTTGGCAGTTGTGGACGCCCGGAGAAGGACCGCAATAGCAGCAGTGAAATCAAAAGGCTTTGGCTCTTTTCTGAAATCTCTCTCATTTGTCCAGCCCACCAGGAGGAGATAAAAGCAGAAAAGGGAGGAAGAAGAAAAAGACGGTACCCCTTTCACCGCTAATACAAATACCTCAAGCTGAGGCCTGGCTGGCTGGGGGCCACTACATTGGATGTGACATTTAAGTTTCAACATAGACCAGATAAGACGGGACTTTTCAATATCTGAAAATGACTAAAAACGTTGAATCTTCCCAAGATGTTAATCAAGGATACAAAAGAAAAGTGATTCAAAAAAGGGTGTTTTTAAAAAAGTGATAGGAGAAAAATAAACCACCTCATATTTGAATCCCACTTGAGATGTTCTATAAACCACTTGATGACTATAATTCCTATATGAATTAATCGCATCACAACATGAGGATGCACAAAGCAATGACTTATAGAACCTCCCATATTCCCTCTTCCAGTGATTCTATCATAGGTAAGATACCAAAGGATTAAAAAACCAAAAAAACAAAAAAAAAAAAAAAAAAAAAGGCTACTTTCAAAAAAAAAGAGGAAATTCCAAACCCTCCTCCACTTTCTATACCTAACCAAAGAAAGGAGTTATTCTGTTTGCAGGGGTGGTACCCTTGGGGTCATCTTACTCTTCTGAAATGTATGGATCAGAAGCAACAACTGGGAGTCACCTGCTGAAGCTGCTGGAGTGACTGGTGGCATGATCACTAGAATGGAAGCTAGACCTAAAGGTAACAGAGAGCTACATGTCCATTCAGAACGGCCCACTCCATGGCTGTGAACATGGAAGGTTATGTAATTCATTGTAAGTCACTCTTTCTTATTCACTTCCTAGTTGTAATTTACTCATGGGTGAGAGATGAAGGAAAAGTCCTAGAGACCTACACCCATCTACAAAAGTATAGGCCACCATGCAGCTCCCTGGATAAAGGTACTGACTCTAAGTAGTTGACCGAGCTGTCCCCGGGAAGGCCATTTTGGCAAGGACATAGGTGATGGCTTCATCAATAGCACAAGCTTACATTTCTTCACACAATACATGAAACAATCTTTTTATTACTCTCCTCAGGAAAAGAAAATCTCTTTCCACAATCAAGTCCAAAGATCACTGGGTGTTAACTGAGAGGTATCCCATCAGCTTGCCATTTGTATTCTTTTCAACCAATTTGGAATTGCTTTCCCAATTACTAATGAATGGCTAAAACCCAAAAGGATGGATGTCATCTCTTAGAAGGCTCAAAATTAACTATTCATTTCCTAAGATGGATTCCATCCTATTAGTATGTTGCTGCTGCTGCTGCTGCTAAGTCGCTTCAGTTGTGTCCAACTCTGTGCAACCCCATAGATGGCAGCCCACCAGGCTCCCCCATCCCTGGGATTCTCCAGGCAAGAACACTGGAGTGGGTTGCCATTTCCTTCTCCAATGCATGAAAGTGAAAAGTGAAAGTGAAGTCGCGCAGTAGTATAGTATGTGTTAAATAAATCTATATGTTGGGTAGATGGATAGATGGGTGAATGAATGGACTAAAGATCAAACAAATGAACAGAGAACACCCATGTTCAAGTTCAGGCAAGCCTAGAGCAATGCTGGGTGGGGCTTGGGGCCCCAGGAAAGTAAGAAAAGGAAAGAGACACCACAGGAGAAAGAGATTTAGAAACAAATTTTACATCATGATTTTGCCCAGTACTATGTTATAATAATAATAATAATAAAAAATATTGAGGCACAGTTAAGTGCCACCCCTTCATAATGAATAAATTTTAATAGTTTCCTTGCTTAATGAAACAAAATTTTAAAAACCCTGGTTTGGTCTTAAAAGGTAACCCAGCCTTAGTCTTCCCATTTAAAGCTATCAGACATTTTTTCCCCTCTCAGTCCACAGCTGGCAAATTGCAAAGTTTTAGGGTCTGAACCAGATATAAACAACTTTATACATAATGAAATTTCAACTAAGCAATTTCTCTGAACTCAAAGATTACTCACAAATTAGGCACAGCCTATAAGTCAACTTTTGATAAAATTAATTTTGAATAGCCTTGTCTAGACAGGCCTGTGCATTTGAGGGTTTTGACAATGTTGAATGCTGAATTTGTGATTTTAAATCTGAGTTCTGGTTATTTTAGGCTATTCCTATCTCCTTGATGGCACTGTAATGAAATAACTTCAGAGGGTTTGTGTTTTTGTTTTTTTTTTTTTCTTTTTTGGGGGTTTCTAGCAAAAAAATTTCTCATTTGTAGAAATTTTCCATTACTTAACACATGTATCCATCTTCCTAAAAATCAGTTAATAAGAGTATTTATCAATATATAGAGAGTAGAAGCTAACTACCCAACTTATATCCTCATAAATTAAAAATTACTCTGATTTTCCAATTTCCTGGAAATCAACATATAATTCATCTGATGATGGATGCACAGCCATAAACCATTAACAACATACTCTTCAATCTCTGACTGGGTAATGGATTCATCCATTCCTGGTGAGAGGCAGGAAATGGAAAAGGCCATTCTAACTGGATGCCTCCGGTTCCAGGGACCCATTTGGACGATTTAAGAAGTTTCCACAAAAGCCAAGATTCTAAAATAAATATTCCGATAGTCTGAATACCACATCTGAGCCATTCCTTCTCTAATTGCATTTTGGCAATAAAGGCTCTGAAAGATAGACACAGACCACCTTGAACCCTCTTTGTCAAAAATGGAGGCACGGCGAAGCAAAATGCCCCATAGGAGACCATCTGCTGGGAGAAAGGATCTCTGATGCTCTCCCTCCTACAGGTTTCCTGCGTTACCTCCTGCTCCTGACACCCAGCACAGAGGCTTCTGTGTGGTCTGTCTTCAGGCTACTTGCTGGGCAGGACAGCCTGCCGTTCTCTCCCCCCACACCACCCCTGTTCAGGCAGCCCCGGCAGAGTAGCTCTGTATCCCTTGGCACATCTCCAGGCAGTCTTCCCCTCCCGCACCGGCCTGTGGCTTTAACTTGTTCAGTCTCTGCTGTGTAACATTCCATTGTGTGAACACACCACAACCCATTCATCAGATTGCTGAGGAAGGTTTGAGAAACTTTGAGTTTGGAGTTATCACACATAATGCCACTACGAATGTGCTTGCACATAATTTTTGTGCACATATGCACTCATATCTGTTATCTATATACCTAAGTCATTGCCTTATGACTGATAAAGAGGAATCAATGGAGTTCTCTGCCTAGAGGCTGTCTGTTTAGCTCATTTCTATTGAATTATATATGACAGCATCTTTTGTTCCTATTGACTGGTTCCAGAGTGGACTGAGGAAACATTACGGCCTGCGGAGAACTCAGCTCAGCTGGAAAGGGAATGGCAAGGCCATCCCAGTGGGCTCATTTAGTTAAAATGGGATTTTCTGAAAGAGAACAGCACCTATCATGAACAGAAATGAGCTATGTGATGAGGTAGATTTGCTGGAAGAGACTAGAATTCCAGGGGGATACATAGAGCATGAAAGTGTGGATCCAACCTGCCACCTGCCCAGCTAAACAAAGAGCCTGGGAAGTAGCATGAAAGGCCAAACGTTTATATAAGATACCACCACCGGCCACACTCTGCTGTGTGCTTTGTGTTGTTTTACTGCCTAACTTTCTGTTCATCACTGAAGCCAAAGCAGGAGGAAACAACTAGAAAACAGCACATGCAGAATTCAGGCAAGGTGTTCCCCGTAGCTCTCTGACAGGCTTAAAAAGGACTAACAGGGGAAGCCACAGTCTCCTCTTTAGGAGAATTTTTAAAACAGGATCACCTCCTTTGAAACCATCCAGCCAAACGCCTTGGGAGTCAAAGAATAACCGGAAGAACAGCAAAGCTTCCTCAGACCTCCTCACTGTGTCTGGACCCCAGGCACAGAAATACAGAATGAGTATTTACATGCCAGAGTCGGCTTTACATGATAGCTGCACGTCCAGTCTGCCAGCCTAGTGGTGAGTTTCTATTCCTTTTCCCTGTGGAGGTTTATCTCAGGCAGGTTCCCAAGCTTCTCTGCAGACACTCAATGCTCCTCTTGCTGCCACCCTCTACTTGTACCTCTACTTGTTTTGATGACTCACTTTGCTATACACTGAAGGGCTGCAAAATAAAAATCAACGTATGCCCATCAACAGAGCTTTAGAAACCATCCTGCTTTCTCAGCTTTGACTATAAAGGGAAAATCACTCACGGCCTAAAAATGTACTAAGTAGAAAGGCTGATAATGTAGAGGCTAAGCTTTGATTGAATCCCAGCCATTGCCAGCTGGTCTTATCTCAAAGCAGAGTGAGCCAGGTATCTCCCCAGGGATTATCTTCCCTCATTCCAAATAATGAAGTGCCAAAGAAGGGGCAACCGGGAGCTGCTGACTCATCCACAAAAATTTAAGGCTGGAAGATGTATAGACTCAGACCTCACAGCCCTTATCCTGATGTTGTTGTTCAGCCGCTAAGTCGTGTCTGACTCCTTGTGACCCCATGGGCTGCAGCACGCCAGGCTTCACTGTCCTTCACTCTGTCCCAGGGGGCATTTGAATCTGAAGGAGCAGTTGGGGAGGGGTTCCCATGGTGTTCTGATTTGATGAGCATGGCTAACAGATGACCTGACCAGAAACATCCTCCCTGACCCCAATCACCACAGACACGGGGACACTCTATTTTGAGCCCCTTGCTGGGTTCCAGAAGACTTCTTTTTGAAAGCAGGAGGTAGGGAGAGTCGTACATGCTATTAGCAGACACCGACAATGGCATAGCCATGTCAATCAGATTATCTGGTGTCTATACCTAAGAGCAGTCCCTGGGGAAGAATAAAGGTTGACTTGGAGAAGACAACAGGGAAGTTAAGGCCAAAGCAAAAAAGTCAAGTCCCAAAGGAAAACACCAGTTCACCCTGGATTATCCTTGTATTCATCTCTTGAAAATGACAATCCAAAAGTAAGCCAACTTTGAGCTTTCAGGGTCTGTCACTGCCTCCTGACAGCCTGTCCCTGGGCATAGGTAGGGAAGAAGATGGACAAGTCTTTATCACGTTAGTTATGTGATGACAGGTCTTATCAACACTGCTATCCATCCGGAGGGAAACACTGCTTATGAAAGTTGACATCTCTGCTATCCGTATAGACTCTCCACGGCAAGAACCATTTCACTTAGCAGAAGTCCAAGAATCTCTTCCCATTCTTAGCAAAACTTTTCTAGAGCTAAAGAGATACTTCTAACTCGTATCCCAAATCGCCTAGGTTTTCACAAGTGGTGTAACTATCTGGCTCACTAACGACTCTCTCTAACCTTGGATAGCATTATCTGTCCCTCAAAGCCTTTCCTCTTCCAAGATTGATACAAAGGACTTGGACCTACCTGTGCACACCTGAGACCCTCTCCTTCCTCCCACTTCATGAGTTGGAGGCTTCCTTTCTCAAAATCCCTAAGTCATTTCTTGATTTTCCTTTCAAGCAGTTTTCTAAAACACTTCTCTACTTAGAAAATGGGTAAAGAGTACATGTGAATCCTTCCCATAAAGAAAATTCCCATAAGCTTTCCTGACTCCAGCCACACGCCTGCCATCGTATTTTGGCTCCACTGGGCTTGAAACAGTCACCATAGTCGCCCTCAGAACTGTGTGTCTGCTCTCTTCCCTCTTGATGACCTGAGAGTGCCATTTCAGACCTCAAGATAGGCATTTCCTACCCGTGTCTTCCTTGGTCCTAACAGCCCTGCCCCATAGAAATACAATGTGAGCCATAATCTATAGGTTCAAATTTTCCATAGCCACATTACAAAGAAAAAGAAGGGGTGAGATTAACTTTAATTTAACCCAATATATCCAAATATCAACAATGTCATCAAGGTAATAAAACCAGATATTTTACATTCTTTCTAGTAACTCTTCAGAATGTATTTTATAACACATTTCCATTTGAATGCTTACATTTTCATTGGAAGACTTTGGTCTGTATTTGGGTTTCACAAAATTTACAATGGAAAAGTAGATTCAATAGAAAAGTAGATCCAAATGGACCCAAAAGTTTTCCAATAAGTGAATCAGTATCAGGTTTTAAATTTACATTTAAATTAATTAAAACAAAAACTTTAGTTTCACTGTAGCCTCCCCAGAGACTGCTCCTTCTCCTGCGCTCCGTGTAACTTCACAATCAGTTGGCAGTATTGCATTTCTCCTGTTCATCAATGACATTCCTGAATATACTTACAAAATGCCTTTCTCTGAGGTTCATACCATCTTCTCCCCACCATCACCTGACCTCCCAGGCATTTCTCCCCATTGGTCAGACCCTGGCACCTGGCTCTCCCCTCCTCCACCTCCAGTCCTTCCATTCTGGATAATCCCAGGGCTGTGTAATGTCCTAGCCAACATCTGGCCTCAGAATTTGCTGACCCCGAATTTCAGTGACCATCGATTTATTTCTATTTCAGCCACCCATATCCACAACTACCTTCTAGATTTTGTCATAACCCTGACCTCCTCCAAATCTCAAACCAAGTGCTTACTCCACCCCGTTATCTCCACTCCCCAAACTTCTGGTCCTTCCATTCTCCTGACTTTATACAAACACATAGTCCCCAGAGAAACCCCTTTCCTCCCAGCCCTCTGTCCTAAGCCCTGACCTCACAGCACAGGGAGAGGGTGAGGAGTAGAGTTCCTGACACTGGATTCTGACATTGCACAGAACTGCTACTTACAAGCTCTGTAGCCTTGGGCAAATTATTCAACTTCCCTGCACCCTGCTTTCTCCCTGTCTAAAATAAGGATAAAAACTCTGTCAAGATAGTTCTGTAAGACTCAAACATAAAGCACTTAATATCATGCAGCCAAATACATCCATTAAATAAAGTTTTCTCCCGGGCCAGGGTAGGACTGTTCCCAGCTCACACCACTGTTCTTTTCCTTTGTCCTTCTGCCCCACCCATACCCAAGCACAACCATACCCAGATCAGTGCTGCTGCCTTTCTGGTCATCCATACCCAAGCCAACTAAGCCTCCTGGACAAACGGACAGAGTGGTGCCATCACAATGCTATGCTTCTAATGTCAACACTCCTGCCTGAACAATTCACTAGCCTCCGGTCAGCTCCTCTGCCACACCTAGTGGCCCTTCAGTCAGCCCACACATGGCAGGCTCTTCCCCAGTCAGAACTGAAGGCTATGAAGGCCAGGTAAGCACTGTTGCTGCCGCTGCTGCTGCTAAGTTGCTTCAGTCGTGTCCGACTCTGTGCGACCCCATAGACGGCAGCCCACCAGGCTCCCCCGTCCCTGGGATTCTCCAGGCAAGAACACTGGAGTGGGTTGCCATTGCCTTCTCCAATGCATGAAAGTGAAAAGGGAAAGTGAAGTCGCTCAGTCGTGTCCGACTCTTAGTGACCCCATGGACTGCAGCCTACCAGGCTCCTCCACCCATGGGATTTTCCAGGCAAGAGTACTGGAGTGGGTTGCCATTGCCTTCTCCCAGGTAAGCACTAGCAAATCTCTACTGAGAAGTTTGGGGGAAACTGAACACTAGTCAGGAAACTAATGAGTGTTTTTTTCCCTTTTGCTGGATGTCAAACTGTCATAACAGTTAGGTTATAAAAGAAACTCTAAGTGGCTTCTACCAAGCCTAACCCATCTCTGGGGCATCAGATTCAAGGAACTAGGATTCTGTAGTCTGAACAGAACAGTTGGTGAAGCAAAAGCCCCAGTTAAAGAGGACATGGAAATGAAGTTGGAGGAAGAAAGGAGTTTCCTTAAGAAGACAGTGAGATTCTTAGAAGACAAGTCAGGCAAATTCAAAAGAGAGGCATCACTGTGCCTATGTTTAAACATGGCACAATAGCATGAATGACTACCCTAAAGCTGTCCACACCCAGAACCTGTGAGGATAACAAATGGGACAAAAGGGATTAAGCAGGTGAGATTAAATTAAGGATATTGAGATGGGGGAAATCTCCTGCATCATGTGATACACCCCAAACATAATCACAAGTCCTCATAAGAGGGAAGCAAAGGGAGATTTGATGCTGAAGTAGGATATGCCGCAATAAAAAGAGATTAGAATGATGTGAGGAAGGGATTGTGAGCTCAGGAATGCCATCGCAGCCCCAGAAGCTCAGCCTGTCAAGGACATGATTTTTCCCTAGGGCGGAGAGAAGGACCCAGCCCTGCCCATCCCCTCCCTCTAGTCCAGTGAGACTTACTGGGGTTTCTGCACCAGCTATGAGAGAACAAGCTACTATTTCAAGCTATTGGTTACAAAGTAATTTGTTACAGCAGCAAGAAGAATCTTAACACCCAGTGGTACTACGGAAAACCTCCAGGGTTACAGGAATATTTCAAAGTAACAAGTTAGGCCTGTCCCATGAGGGAACACACACTCAGGTTTGGTTCTTAGGGCTTCAGCCTCTTTTCCCCTGCCCAGTGAGGAGACACCATGATGAAGAGTCATCAGCCAGGCCTGGGTTCAATGTTGCTCTAACAATTGATGCCTCTGGAAGAAAGCAGCCTGCTCAGAAACAGGAGTGAGCCAGATCTGTTCAGAAAAACAGATACTTTAGGTACTCCCAGAATTAATTGACTTATCACATATCTCTAACTACTGGGGACCCCATAAGGACCTGGAAAGGGTATGTCAGGAAAAAAAAAGTCTATATAGGTCTGTTATAGGCTGGCTTGTGTTCCCCTCAAATTCATATGCTGAAGTCCTAACACCCAGGACCTCAAAACATAACCTTCTTTGGAAATGGGTCATTGCAGATGTCATCAGTTATGATGAGATCTTACTAGAATAGGGTGAACCCCTACTGCAATAAGACCAGTGTTCTCGTAAAACGGAGAAATCTGGCCACAAAGACATACAAGAGAATATCACACGAAGACCGGAGTTACGCTGCCAAATGCAGAAGAAATACCAGAAGGGGAGTGGGGGGGCTGCCTGGAGGGGTCCTTCCTGGTGCCTCCAGAGGAAGCTTGGCCCTGCTGACACCGGACCTCAGACTCTGGCCACCGGAACTGTGAGAAAATAAACCCTGTTGTCTGAGCCACTCAGGTTGCCATGCACCGCTATGGCAGCCCTGACACCCTAACACAAACTCCCGAAGGAAAAAGAGAAGGACAGAGCGCTCCCTGGTTTAACAGACGGCGCTGGCCTGACGCAGGGTAAAGAATGAACAGGACGGAGCTGGTTCAACCAAAGCTCAGCTGGACCTGTTTGCAAGGGAGGCAGCAAGGAGAGAGGCCAAGGCGGGAGGAAGACGCACCTTCCATGCTGCAGACAAAAGGGCTGATGGGGCGTTTCTGCTGCCTGAGGAGGCCAGGCCCCAAGCCTGGAAAGAATCAGAAGCTAAGTAAAGGGAAGTTTGGGGGTCAGTGGGGTGTTCATGAGTCCCTGGGGTGCAAATTTCAGAAATACTAACCTTGGATTTCTTTCAGGAATATGAGGGTGGTCCTCTGGCTCAGGGAACTGTGGGCGTCAAGCAGCTCCGGTGGCCCGTACGTCCCGGGAATTACGGAGCAGCCCCCAGAGCCCTGGTGGCATGTGTGGCTCTCCTTCCATCTCTCTGGGCACCAGGGCCACGACTCAGAAGGCGCTGGAATCTGCCCAGGATGAAGACGGTTCAGGAGAGATGGCACGGTGGAGACTGTAGAAAATCATTCACGTCCAACTTTACTAAGAAGTTCCTTGTGAAACACCTCGCTTCCCATCATGGCACAACCACGTTAAAAAACGCCACCTCTGCTGAGAAACCACCCTTACAAAATGCAGGGAGCTTGCTCCTGCAAGGTAATCACAGGTCTACAACCACAGCTCTCAGAGGAGAAAAGAGCAGTTCATGTTAAGAGTTAGAAAAGAATTTCACTTGAGTGGAAAAAAGCTGACTTTGCAACCAGATTAGAGGCTGGTTGAAGGAGGGCGAGACCTTGATCGAGTGGAACTCCCACTGTGACCCTGGGCTTTCTCCCGGATTCCTTCAGAGGTTGTGGGTGGAAGCCTGGGGGATTGTTGAGTCACCACCAACCCCTGTCTCCAGTTATGGCCACTCCCTCCCTCAGCCTGCGGGCTCACGGGGCTAGAAGCCTCTTCTCGTGCATTTAGAACAGTCCCCAGGTGTTCCGTGTTCCTTACTGCCAGAAAGAGAGGCCCGGAGCCGCACCAGCTGTAAGCATTAGCCCCCAGGACCATCCTTCAGAGCATCAGATACAAGGAACACCCCTTGACTGCAGTCCACTCAGGTCAGGGCTGAGGCTTTTTAACCTTCATTAGCCCAATTTTGATGCACTGCAGGTGAGGGAAATCAAGAACTTGGGTTTTTGGTCCAGAGAATATTCTAATATTCTGGCTTTGTTTTATGCACTGTATAATTCACATGCCAGAGACATTATCCTGTCCTTTCGGATTTAAAACACCTAATCCAGGTCTCCTCTCGCACACCACCCACTACCAGAGGACTGCTAGCAGGTCACTACCAGCCCTCAAGTTCTGTTCCCTTCAGACTCGCCACCTCCTATGAGTCATTTTCACGGCTGTTTTCCTGGAAATTAATCATTTTCTCTTGAATTCTCCAGCAACTTTGACATTGCCTCCACCAAACCAAAATAAAACCCAAATGCCACTCACCTATCTTAAGCACATGTACCCTGAGGTTGCAGGCGGTTAAAAGTGTTAGCAGTGTGGTGAAGCTAACACATGATTTTAAAGTGAATACTAAAAATCCTTGTTTTTAAAAAGGCTTGCTCACTTCTCCCCTCGGAAGACCTTGGAGTTCACCTCTTCCACACGCTCCAAGCCTCCCTGCACACCAACACCAAGCTGGGTGTCCTGTGAAGGTCCTACTTCTCCCGATACATGCCTCCAGCCAAACCTTCCTTAAGCTACTTACAAAGGTTTTCCTAAGACGACACCCTCCCGGAGATATTTTCTGATGCCAATTACTAAGATGACAAGTTTTCCACCCCAATACTATTCCAATCTAGGTTACACTGGCTCTTTAGATTATTTTTTTTAATTCTGCCTGTTTTTCCTTACTTTAAAAAACCAATAAATGTAATTTGTTCTATATTTTAGTTTACTGCTGCATTTGGCTCAAGTTTCTGTTTATAAATAAACCTACTCTGGTTCAACTACATCATGCATCTTTGCCTTATATCATGTTTTGACAGATTTTCACAAAGTTTAAAGGGACTATGAAGCCACCAGCTGCCTCCACTTCAAACTTATCTTAAGGAGTTACATTTTATTCTTGCAATAACAACCCACAAAAGGGGTACTTATGAAAATCTTTCATTTCTACATAAGATTAAAATTTTTTTCAGTCCCATTTGAAAGTAATTGTATTAGAGTGTGAGTGCTCAGTTGCTCATTTGTGTCTGACTCTTTGTGACCTAAGGACTGTAGCCTGTCAGGCTTCTCTGTGGGATTTCCTAGTCAAGAATACTGGAGTAGGTTGAATTTAAGAAGAATTTATATTGAATTTTTAAATTAGTATCAATTTTATTTACTTCCAATCCAGAGTAACATCAGAGCCTATAAATGATTTTGTATATACCTGGACCCACATGGTACCCTTAAATGCATTTCATTTAATGGTAATTTCAAAAAGCAGAGAAGAGAGGAAATATATTTTTGCTAATCGTGGACAAATTGTCCATTCTGTGTGTCCTGGGAATTCTGAACTTTTGTTCCTTTTTTAACTCTTCCCTGCTCCCACTCTCTTCAGAGAAGACCAGGAATTCCTTATATAGAGCACTCTAGCCATCTCCTTCAAGAAAGAATGGTGTTTGAGGGGAGGTAACAAACAGATGTAATGAAAAGAACATGGACAATGTATATTTGAATTCTTGCTCTGCCATTTCTAGCTGTATAACTGTACATAAGTTATTTAGCCTCTTTGAGATATGATTTCCCTATTCATGGCTTGGAGTTATTAGAAAATTTACCCAAAATTTCAAAATAGGCGAAGGGGATTATGGGTGTACTTCCAGTGCAGTTCTGTGTTGGCCTTCCCATTGTTGAGGGTATTTTTCTACTCTGAAGGAGCAGACTTTAACCGGAAAACTTTTGTCCAGTAGGAACTGATGGGGTTCAGCATACACTGCCCCAAAATATGGCACTTTAGCATAATGAATATCTCAAGTTGAACGAGTCTGAGTAAACAGCAGAAACAGGAAGTTCACTCTGACCTTCCCTTTCCTCACTTAAACAGGTCATAAAACTCCCATGTGAAGGTACCTCCCTGAACCAGGAGGAAGGAAGCCATTCTTATCACTAGAGGCAAAGTTAGGGGCCGAGAAATCTGTACAAACATTGTTAAACCCACTCTTAGCTTCCTAGTTACTTCTTCACCATTACTGCCTCTTGCCCACATTCCACTGCCTTGTCAATTCTTCACAGATTTATTGTTTCTTTGTCTAAAATGTATATAAAAACTTCCTGTTCTGCAGACTTGTGGACACAGTGGGGGAAGGAGAGGGTGGGACCCACTGAGAGAGTAACAGGGAAACATATACATTACCAATGTGTAAAATAGTCAGTGGGAATTTGCTGTATGATGCAGGGAGCTCAAACCTGCGCTCTGTGACAACCTAGAGGGGTGGGAAGGGATGGGAGATGGGTTCAAGAGGGAGGGGACATGTGTATACCGATGGCTAATTCATGTTGATGTATGGCAGAAACCAACACACTATTGTGAAGCAATTATCCTCCAATTAAAAATAAATAAACTTAAATAAAAGCTTCCTGGTCTGGTCACTTTTTTGGGTCTTCGTCCTCTTGTGAGGAATCCCCTGTGCACATAAAATTTAGTTAAATGTGTATGCTTTTCCCTGCAATCTGTCTTTGTCAGTTTAAGTTTACAGAACCAGCCAGGGACTAGAGTGTCTTAAAGAATGTCGAGAAAAACTTTTCCCTCCCCTATGGGAAGCAGATAATTTCTATCCAGTGTAATATGTAATCACAAAGATTATGAGTTTTGGCTCTGGTGGACAGTACTCAATTTTGCATCTTATCCTAGCATTGTCTACAGAATACTTGGCTTCTCAAATGCCCTCTGAACTAATACTTTTAACATCTTGATGACCCTTTCATCAATCAATGAGCTAAATAAGATCTTTGATGTATATTCCTTTCATATTTGCAGAGACTCATGATTTTATCTTTGTGAAATCATGCCTTAAAAGAGGTAATCACTTCAATCTCTTTGGATTAAGAGAGGATTCAATGAAGTGAAATTAATGAGTTTATTTTTTTTTTGATCACTTACTCTGTGCCAGTACTGTTTCTAAACATGCACTTTCCATGAGAACTAACCCATTTAGTCCTCATCACCTTGAAAAGCCAGCATAACTCCCATTTTATAGACCAAGCTGTGGTATAAAAGGGCTTCCCCAGTTTCTCAGTGGTTAAGAATCCACCTGTAATGCAGGAGATGAAGGTTTGATCCCTGGGTGAAGATCCCCCGAAGGAGGGCATGACAACCCACTCCAGTATTGCTACCTGGAGAATCCCAGGGACAGAGGAGCCTGGTGGGCTATATTAGTCCATGGAATTAAAAAGAGTCAGGCACGACTGCAGCGACTGAGCATGCACGCGGCACGTTGAGAAAGTTACCCAAGGTCACAGACCTAGTAAGTGTCAGAGCTGGTATAGAAATCTTGGAAGGCAGGTAAGGGACCTCAGCATCTACTACGTGGCAGAACCCTTTCTCTTCCTTTTCTATAACCTCAGAAGCATCAGGACCCAGCTGTCCTAAACACAAGGCCTTGTGAAGACAACATGATGGTTAACAATTCCTTGTCAGCCTAACACTTGCTAAAGTGTCAGTAGATAAATTTTCTGAGCAGGGCCACCTCCCCTCCAACTATTCTCATATCCAGGCTATACCCTCCCCATCCACCCTTCCTACATTTATCATTAGGTCACCTCCTCCAGATATTACCCCAGTCTCCAGGGATGCTCCTTCCTCTGAACTCTGACACAAATCTTCAGAAGCTGAATAGACTGATGTACACTGTTAATTATTTTAGCCAGTGTCAGAATCCTCCTTGAAACATTCTGATCCTTTGGGGACTACAGAAAACAAACAAAAAAAAAAGACAAGAAGTTTGGAGATTTTCTTGATGTCATGGTTCTCAGATAAGAAGTCTCACTCATAACTCAAAAACAGGTTATTCATTTTTTGAAATTTTTATTTTGTATTGGGGTTTAGCCAATAAACAATGTTGTGACAGTTTCAGGCCAACAGCGAAGGGACAGAGTCAAATATATACAGGTATCCATTCTCCCCCAAACCCCTCCCCTCCCATCCAGGCTGCCACACAACACTGAGCAGAGTTCCATGTGCTAAACTATAGGTCCTTGCTTGTTACCCATTTTAAATATTGCAGCATACATGACCATCCTGAACTCCTTAACTATCCCTTCCTCCCAGCAACTGTAAGTTCGTTTTCTAAGTCTGTGAGTCTCTTTCTGTTTTGTGATTTCATTTATATAATTTCTTTTTAGATTCCACATATAAGGGATGTTATGTGATATTTCTCCTTCTCTGACTTACTTCATTCAGTATGATGCTCTCTAGGTCCATTCATGTTGCTGCAAATGGTATTGTTTCATTCTTTTTTAATGGCTGAGTAATAATCCATTGTATATATGTGCCACATCTTCTTTATCCATTCCTCTGTTGATGGACATTTAGGTTTCTTCCATGTCCTGGCTATTGTAAACAGTGCTGCAATGAACATTTGAGTGTACGTATCCTTTCAGATCATGTTTTTCTCCAGGTATATGACCAGGAGTGGGATTCCAGTGGGAATTTTAGTTTTTTAAGGAACCTCCATGCTGTTCTCCATAGTGGCTGTACCAATTTACATTCCCACCAACAGTGTAGGTGGGTTCCCTTCTCTCCACACCCTCTCCAGTATTCAGTGTTTGTGGATATTTTGATGATAGCCATTCTGACCAGTGTGAGGTGATATTTCATTATAGTTTTGATTTTCATTTCTCTAATAATTAGTGATGAAAAACAGGTTATTCTGAACCATGCTCATATGAAGGAAATGGAGACAAAAAGGAAAGACAAAAATCCCTTTCCCACATGTAGAACATCATCATAACTGTCCACAGCTAGGAAAGAAGAAAAAGAAAGCTACCCAGAGAAATCAAGAAATCAGCTGGCCCTAATAACCTTCACTTTTATCTGAGACACGGGTTCTGGGAGATCTTTCCTATCCTCTCTTTGAGAACACCTAGCGTCTCAAGGCCTGTTGTCCTTAAGCACTGAAGGATCCTGATTTTTCTAGATGTTTGACAACTCGGTCCCTCCCCTGTATTCAGCATTAAAATGCTTGAGAGAGAACCATGATTACAAGACGTCTTCATATCGCTTGAGTAAGGGCAAACACTGTAAACTGAGGGTTCTCAAAGCGTGGTCCAGACACACTGGGCCTGCGTCCCTGAGGCCCTGTCAGATGGTCCATAAGTTTGGCATTGTTTTCATGATAATGGTGGTGTTGGTGATGGTGGTTTAGTGGCTAAGTCATGTCTGACTTTGTGTGACCCCAAGGACCATACCCCTCCAGATTCCTCTATCTGCAGGATTTCCCAGGCAAGAGTACTGAAGTGGGTTGCCATACCCTCCTCCAGGGGATCTTCCTGACCCATGGATAGAACCCACACCTGCTCTATTGCAAGCAATCTCCTGCGTTGCAGGCAGATTCTTTACCACTGAGCCACCAGGGAAACCCCTTTCATGATAATACTAAGATATATTTTGCCTTTTTCATTACTTTTGATGTTTGCAAAAGCAATGATGGGTAAAACTGATGGCATTTTAACACAAACCAAGGCAGGGCACCAAACTGTACAAGCGGTCCTTTTATTCTTCACCAGCATGCACTCCATTTTGTTTTCTTCACAGTGTCAGTTCCACTTAAAAATCTCTTTGATGAATCAGTTAAAAATAGCAATTTTATTAAATCTCAACCCATCTTTTTAATAAGCTTTGCATCAAAATAGGGCACATGAAGCACTTCTATCCTAAGGTAGCCTCAAGGAAAAGTACTTGTATGATTGAGTTTCAAGCTGAACTAGCTGCTTTCTTCAGGAACACCACCTTTACTTAAAAGAATGAGAGAGAAACTGGTTGGTGGACATTTCTCAACCACAAATCCAGTAAGCCTGTCACTCCAAGGAAAACTGACAGTATTTGTTATTAACAGTAAACATTTGAGGGACTTCCCTAGTGGTCCAGGGGTTAAGACTCCACACTTGGCTGCACAGGGCGCAGATTCCATCCTAGGTCTGGGGACTAAGATCCTGAATGCTGTGTGGTGCAGTCAAAAAGAAAAAAAGAAGAAAGAAAGAAAATTGACCTCTCAAGCAAACATTGGAATTTTGGGAAACTTCTACCCACTACTATGACCTTGACAAATTTCAAATATATAAAGATTTTTCTGAGGAGATGGACAGTGACATAAACAATAGTGTTTTTAAAAATATTGTATAACAATATGTGTCAACATTTGGAAGAGCTGTGTAACTTAAGTGACCCAGTATTTTCCAAATGATCCATGCATGATGCTACAGAATCATGTATGGATAAAAGAACCATTCAAGGTACAAGATGGACCAATCAATTTTGAGTTACAGAGAAAAAACTCATTGACATTTTCTCAGATTCTACACCACAAGCAAACTTTAAGAAATGATGTCTTGACAGCTGACGGGAGCCCCATCTCCAGAACCTGCTTTGGCTTCCAGAACATGGGCGGGGGTGGGGGATTATCAAGTCCACACTAATGGGAGCTGGCTCCCCTCAGGACCCACCAGGGCTTCAGATTTTGGATGTCGTGGGGTTCCATTCACTCTGACAGGAGCCCAGTCTCTTCAGGACCTGCCAGGAAGTGCTGCTGCTGAAAGAGAAGGTGAAGAAGAGTGGGGAGGAGGTGCCTGTGTGTGGTTGACTGGTGAGGAGTGTCTGTTTTCAGAGGACCAGGAGAGGAAGGACTTGGTGTGGAGAACTTGGAAACAGATGTCTAACAAAGGTGAGTGAAAAGCTGAAGTTCAGCGCAAAAAGCAGCTCTGAGCACAGCTAAGGGACGATTAGAAAATGAAGAAAGAGGAGAGAGAAACAAGAGGCTGATATGCAGGAGAAGAAAGAACCAATTCAGGATGACTCTGACCTGGATTGCAAACAGTGAGAGACAGAGGCCCTGCTAAAAAGTATGGAATCTGTCTGGAGCCCCCTCTGATCCAAATCCCTGCATCTGTATCCTCGAAATCAGTGATCATTCCCAGTGAAGCTGGAAGCCTAGACTCAGGAGACTTGGGACCATTAACACAAGAAGACTGCATAAGCTAGGCCTGTCGAAGTTTACCAAAGCGGATTTCCTGCCCAGGGAGGTAGTGTCCTACTCCAAGGAGACCCAGACGCCTCTGGTCACACATCAGTCCGCAGGCCTTCGGACCCAGACTGGGACTGATGCCGTTGGCTCCTCTCGTTCTCCGGCATCCAGGTTTGGAGAGGAATCACACCACCAGCTTCCCTGGGCCTCAAGCTTGCAGACACTAGGCAGCTCTGGGACTTCTCAGTTTCCATCATCATAGTACATCATGTGAAATACTGGACTGGATGAAACCCAAGCTGGAATAAAGATTGCCAAGAGAAATATCAATAAGCTCAGATATGCAGATGACACCACCCTCATGGCAGAAAGCAAACAGGAACTAAAGAGACTCTAAATGAAGGTGAAAGAGGAAGAGTGAAAATTTAAAACTCAACATTCAAAAAACTAAGGTCATGGCAACCGGTCCCATCACTTCATGGTCAATAGATGGGGAAACAGTGGAAAGAGTGATAGACTTTATTTTCTTGAGCTCCAAAACCACCGTGGACAGTGACTGAAGCCATGAAATTCAAAGACGTTTGCTCATTGGAAGAAAAGCCATGACAAACCTAGACAGCATATTAAAAGGCAGAGACATTACTCTGCCTACAAAAGCCTGTATAGTCAAAGCTACGGTATTTCTGGGAGTCATGTATGGATGTGAGAGCTGGACAATGAAAATGGCTGAGCACCAAAGAACTGATGCCTTTGAACTGTGGTGCTGGAGTAGACTCTTGAGAGTCCCTTGGACAGCAAGGAGATCAAACTAGTCAATCCTAAAGGAAAGCAACCCCGAATATTCATTGGAAGGACTGAAAGCTATGGAAATAGCAAAGTATTTCCCAGCCTCAGAAATTCTGACTGAACTGGTCTAGGGTGAGGCCTATGGGACTCTGTGTTCAAATATGCACAAAACTGACAGCCACTGGGCTCCCGTTGAAAAGCCTAAGGGTAATCCCAGAGGGAACTTGGACTTGATTCATGACACTAAGATGTTTGTTTCCTTGGGGCTGGCAAAAATCCTAGTCAGCACTTGCCCAGGAAGACATTGCTCTAGGCACTTATTCACTCTTAGAATTTTAGAGTCAGCCTCAAAGTTCTTGTGAGCAAATACCGCCTCCCACTGAGGGTGGCAGGCTGAGGGAGGGGGGGATCCAGCTTGCTCTCTTTGTTTCTGTTATGCTTGTCTTGGGACCTTTCATGCTTAAAATTTGTGGTCCAACCTTTACCTATAATTTATTTCAGTGGTACCTATTATTACTGATTCCAGACAGTCTACCAACACCAACTGGTTAAACTCTAAACATTCAAGCAAAAAAGAAAGCACCTTCTATGCCCCTCTCTCAAGTGAGAACTAGGTTGCATAAAAACAGTGTAAAGAATCTCCAATTTTTTTAATGGCTTTTAAAATTAATATTCTATTTATTTGGCTGCAGCAGGTCTTAGTGTGCAGGCTCAACGTGCGTGGGCTCAGCTGCCCCTCAGCATGTGGGATCTTAGTTCCCCAACCAAGAATCGAGTCTGCATCCCCTGCTTTGGAAGGCGGATTCCCAACCACTGAACCACATGGGAAGTCCCAAGTATCTCCAATTTTATTCTCTAGGCTTGTGTACAGATCTCCAAGCCAGAGGGTGAGGGAGAAGGAGGCAAGGGGTAGGGATGGGGGGAGGTCAGGGACAGCTGAAAGAACAAGAGCCTATTAGGTGAAGAGATTTCAGACAGCCACGTTCTATAGTTTATGCCACCAGAGCCCTGGCTGGACCACTAGCATGTGGGCAAGAAGTGAGGGATTCCAGTCAGGGGAATGTCCTGGCTTCTTGCAGACTTTTCTTGAGGGACTCCAGTTACAGGAAAATAGCCGGTGGTACTGACACGTGGTAGTGACTTCTCATGTGTGGTGCCGCCTTCTGGAGAAGGCATTTATTTATCACCACATCACTTCTCAGTAGAGGGTGTATCTATGTTAGTCATTCAGTTGTGTCCAACTCTTTGTGACCCCATGCACTGTAGCCCACCAGGCTCCTCTGTCCATGGAATTCTGTAAGCAAGAATACTGGAGTGGTTTGCCATTTCCTTCTCCAGGGAATCTTCCCAACCCAAGAATCAAACCCAGTTTTCCTGCATTGGAGGCAGACTCTTTACAGTCTAAGCCACCAGGGAAGTCTCAGTAGCTGCTGCTGCTGCTGCTAAGTCACTTCAGTCATGTCCGACTCTGTGCAACCGCATAGACGGCCTCCTACCAGGCTCCTCTGTCCCTGGGATTCTCCGGGCAAGAACACTGGAGTGGGTTGCCGTTTCCTTCTCCAATGCATGAAAGTGAAAAGTCCCAGTAGAGGGTATATCATAACCCAACTTACAGACGAAGACACTGAGCCTCTGAGAGGCAAGTCTCTCGACTCCAAACAAAGTCAAGCTCAAATCCATGACTTCAGTGTCTTTTTCAGAACTCCACTCATGACTAAGATGATGCTTCTCTCTCAAAAGCACAAACCTCATCCACAGCAGGATCACAGTACAAGTACATCTAAATGGCTGCTCTGAAATCACAGATTAGAAAGCTGGCCCAGCACCCTTGGCTAGATTTCCAGGGTCTGGCTGAGTCCTCTGAGCAGCAGACAGCCTAGCTAACCCAACAGAGCTTTAATGAACTTGCTTCCTACCTCAGTGGAAAATATTCATTGTTTGTTCTCGGTCAATAGAGACTTGCTGCATGGGCTTCTTTCTCCTCCAGACCCACCTTAAATCTCTTACCATCAGAATCAAATACCAGCTGGGTCTGGCAGCACCTAGGCCCCTCTTTCACCAGTTTATCCTTTTTATCTCCCTCAACCGGCCTGCAGCAGTGCTCTGCTTCTGAAGATAACAGGGAGAGGTCTGGGCATGCTGTCCCATCTCGGCAGAGATGGGGACTGCACCCAGCTCTCTCCACACCGCCCCTCAGATGTCAGGCTGAGAGTTGAGAAGGCCCCGGCAGGGTCAGCCAGGCCCACAGAGCTTTCACAGAAGTCAGAGTCCGTCACAAGCACTCAGCAACGTTGACGGGGAAGAGTCAAGGAAGAAAGTGTCATCCTGAGTGACGTTAGCTAGACAGAGAAGGAGAAGTACGACATATGACACATATGACCCAGATGAACTAATGCACAACACAGAAACAGGTGCCCAGGCTTCGAGAACGAGCTTGCAGTTGCCAGAGGGGGAAGGTTGAGGGGAAGGAATACTTAGGCAGTTTGAGAGGGACACGTACACACTGTTATATTTACAGTAGATATCTAAAAAGGATGTACTGCGCAGCACAGGGAACTCTGCTCAATGTTACGTGGCAGCCGGGAAGGGGAGGGAATTGGGGGGAGAATACATACATATATATGTATGGCTGAGTCCCTTTGCTGTTCGCCTGAAATGACCACAGCATCGTTTGTTCATTGGCTATATCCCAGTACAAAATTAAAAGTTTAAAACTGAAAGAAGGATGGGGAACACATGTATACCTGTGGCAGATTCATTTTGATATATGGCAAAACCAATACAATATTGTAAAGTTAAAAAATAAAATTAAATTAAATTAAAAAAAAAAACTGAAAGAAGTAGAAGACACCATCATATCACTGCCGATGCCAGCACCTCCACAAGTTTATAATCAGATGGGGCAGGAGGGAGGGCTGAGACCAGTAGTTCAGGGCCCTCGCTGGGCCTCACCATCCCTGGGCCCCAGCCTGAGAGGCTGATCCGGCTTGTCCAGGATGGAACTCAGCCGGCAGTGTTTGACATTAGAAACACAAGTGGTTCTAATGTGAAGCCAAGCTTCAGATCCACAGAGCCAGACAGATGCAAGCACATCAAGAACAGGATATGCTCTTACTAGAAGGTGCCACTGCACTGCTGCGTCAAGAGAGGGCACTAAACCGGTTAGAGGTGTGGGATTTAGATGGCAGGAGAGCTGTTGAGAGCTTCCCTGGTGGCTCAGACGGTCAAGAATCCGCCTGCAATGAGGGAGACCAGGGTTCGATCCCCAGGTTGGGAAGATCCACTGGAGAAGGGAAAGGCTACCCACTCCAGTATTCTGGCCTGGAGAATTCCATGGACAGAGGAGCCTGGCAGTCTACAGTCCATGGGGTCGCAAAGCATCAGACACGACTGAACAACTTTCACTTTCTATTTCACTTTTTCTAGAGCTGTTGAGAAGCCAGCCAGCAAAACTTGGAGAAAGGGAGCTGAGGGTGTCCTGAAGGAGGAAACGTCCCACACAAGTCTCGGCCATGGGAGGAAGTTGTGTAGTGTGGGCAGAAAAGACACACCCCTGAGCACATGAGGCTCACGGTAGCCCTGAAACTGCTTATCTAGAGCTGTTGTACACGGATTTAAGATGCAGTTGTGAGCTATCTATTCCAAAATGAGTCCTTTTGACCACTGTTTTACTGAGCTACGGTTTTTTAGAGTAGCAGCCATGGTAACCATCTCTAAATTGTTCAAATTACAGTCAGTGGAGGAGATGTTTTTCCACCCTCTTTCTCACACTTTGATCCTAACTTTTGAGGTATGACAGCTCGGTTTTTGTTTGGAACTCGGCAAAAGTCTCAGGTGCCTTCTCCTGTGGCTTTGGCTGGAAGCTCAGAGTGGGCTCCTGGTAAACTAGGCTGAGTGGTGTATAGCTGGAACATTACAGGCAGAAGGTACCAGCAGGCTTCATAGCCGCTAGGCCTCTTTCCCTCATCTCAGTTACTAGGTTCTATCACACTGGTGATAAAACTCAGGGAAATGCTTTCCTGGGAAAAGAAGGAGAGAGAGGGGATTTCTCCTAAGGGCCTAGGGTAGAGCTGGTCAAGTCACTCACTAGACTCTTCCAGGCCAGGAACATCTCCAGATCCATCCGTGCACCATGCCCAGCCATGCAGAGAGGACAGAGAAACTGTTTGTGATTATCCTGAGGGAGAATGAACAAGGGGCTCTGTCCCAGAGAGCAGGAACAGTTCGGCCTCTCTGCAGCTAAAGGAAAACTCTGCTTATGATGTGAAGTGCTCAGTCGTCTCCAAGTCTTTGGTACCCCATGGACTATATAGCCCACCAGGCTCCTCTGCCCACGGGATTCCCCAGGCAGAAATGCTGGAGTGGGTGGTCATTTACTCCTCTAGGGGATCTGCCCAATCCAGGGGCTGAACTTTCCTATGTCTCCTGCATTGCAGACGGATTCTTTACTCGCTGACCATTGGGGAAGCCCCCACCTATGAAAACGGAACCTGATAAAGGTCCTGGGACCTAACACCCTGCCCCCCACTTTACAATGCTCCTCCTGGTGGGGGGAGAGGTTGGGATGGAGGTCACAACCTGAGAAACCCAGGATTTGCTCTTGGGCACAAGGCTGCTGACTGGCTTCCTCAGGCCTCCCCCTTAAGTTGTTCAGAGGAGCAGTTCTAAAGCTCCTGTCTGGCATCTTTTTCTCAACGAGAAAATAACCTTGAGGCAATAATTCCCAACCCTGAATATTCATTGGAAGGACTGATGCTGAAGCTGAAGTTCCAATACTTTGGCCACCAGATTCAAAGAGCCAACTCATTGGAAAAGACCCTGATGCTGAGAAAGATTGAAGGCAGGAGGAGAAGGGGACGACAGAGGATGAGAGGGTTAGATGGCATCACTGACTCAATGGACATGAGTCTGAGCAAACTCCAGGAGTTGGTGATGGACAAGGAAGCCTGGTGTGCTGCAGTACATGGGTCACAAAGAGTTGGACACGACTGAGTGACTGAACAACAACCACTTTCCAACATCAGGTTTTCAAGTTAGTCTATGGTTGTCCAAAGCTTCTCAACTTTTTATTTCTACCTCTGTCTCCCCCAGTAGGCTGCAAATACTGTGAGGAGCGAGAGCAGTTTTCTTTTTTTCTTTTTCTATTTTTCTGTATCCTTACTGCCTAGTGTATGGGCCCTAACATTAAAAAAATTTTAAAAAAACTTAATAAATGTGGAACACAAACATAAATGAATGCTTTTGTCTGCAGCGTCCCAAGTTCCGAAGTTACCCATCCAGCTTACTTCTTCAGTCTCTGAATACCCCTCTCCTTCCAGCCTCTGCAACACTGCAACCTAGGACCTGCTTTCTCAGCCTCTCACTAAATACCAGTCAGAACTTGGTCCTATGGCTTAACCCCAGATATTAGTGAAGTCCTATAGGGAAATTTGCTCCTGGTCCTAAACATGAAATTGTACAAAATATTGGTCACTGAATTGTTTTCAAGACAAATGCACATTTAAAATATATAATAAAATCATGGCCTTGATTTGTGTAGTTCAGTACTTTGAACGCTTTAGAGATGAGAGTCTATAAAAATTTCACAAGCAGTCTCCTTCAAAGAAGTGAGAGAGACTGTCCCATGACGGATGACTCTGAGATGCTAAAGTAATTCTCTGAAATTTTTCTGAAGTTTTTCCATGAGCCTCAAAACCAGTAAAACCTCATTTTCTCTTTGCATGAAACAGAAGACTCTTACCACCAAAAGGGCTGTAGTCATTTCATAATTAGAAATACATAACCTGCTAGTCTTTATTGAACACCTATTATGCACATGTGATATTTATCCATACCCACAATTCATCACTGTGCTTATATTATCTTCCAGACAAAACTAAATTCTTTGGGAATACCTGAGTTTTTCTCATAGTTCTTTCTGATGCTCCAAAGCTCAAGGCTAGCCCTGAATAGTCATACAATGCAAACTGATGACTTCTGAGTCCTCCCTGTGTCTTAGAATAAAAGAGGACCTAATTTCTCGAATGATAATTTACCCACAAAATAGCAAAATCAGAGGATATTAATCACATATACTTGCATGTGTCATTAAAACATCTCTGTGAAGTCAGGTTTACCATAAGCAGTCAAATTATACAAAATCTTTAAAAATTAAATCAGGAAAAGCAGAACAATGCCAGACTCCTATTAGTTAAATTTCAAATTAGTAATCATTCACTGCTGCTGCTGCTGCTAAGTCGCTTCAGTCGTGTCTGACTCTGTGCGACCCCATGGACCAAATGCCAGGGACACAGCTCACAGCCTAGAGTGGGAGACACAAAAAATAATAATTTTATAACAATGTAGCAAGGACTATTAAACATCCCAATGTTCACTGTAGCATAATTTACCATAGCCAAGACATGGAAGCAACATGACTGTCCATCTGCAGAGGAATGGATAATGAAGATGTGGTATAAATATCCAGTGGGATACTGCTGCTGCTGCTGCTGCTGCTAAGTCGCTTCAGTCGTGTCCGACTCTGTGCGACCCCATAGACGGCAGCCCACCAGGCTCCTCTGTCCCTGAGATTCTCCAGGCAAGAATACTGGAATGGGTTGCCATTTCCTCCTCCAATGGATGAAAGTGAAAAGCGAAAGTGAAGTCGCTCAGTCGTGTCTGACTCTGTGCGACCCCACAGACGGCAGCCCACCAGGCTCCCCCGTCCCTGGGCTTCTCCAGGCAAGAACACTGGAGTGGGTTGCCATTTCTTTCTCCAATGCATGAAAGTGAAAAGTGAAAGTGAAATCACTCAGTCGTATCGGACTCTTAGTGACCCCATGGACTGCAGCCCACCAGGCTACTCAGTCATAAAAAAGAACGAAATAATGCCATTTGCAGCTACATGGATGGACCTAGAGATTATCACACTAAGTGAAGTCAGAAAAAGACAAATATCATATGATATCATTTACATGCAGAGTCTAAGAAAAAATACAAATGAACAGATTTCCAAAACAGAAAGGGACACATAGACATAGAAAACAAACTAGTTTGTTACCAAAGGGAAAAGTGGGGCAGGATAAATCAGGAATTCAGGATTAACACCACACAGTAAAATATATAAAACAGACAAACAGCAAGGACTTACTGTATAGCTTGGGCACTGTGCTGGCTGCTTCTGGAAGATACGGTGGTGCTTAATTTACTCAATATTTCCATTTTACATATGGAAGGGATATGCTCCCCATTTACATATGGAAAATTGAAGCTCACAAAGTCTATTCAGCTTACTCAAAGTTACACTTCCAGGAATATTTCACAGAGATCTGAGCTTGATCCTTATGACTCCAAACGTAACCACGCTACCTCCAAAGGGGTGAACTGATTGCTGTGTGAGGGCTTCCATTTTGAGCTAATTCTTCAAATTAGCAATTACTGGGACTTCCAGGCAATCTAGTGGTTAAGACTCCACGCTTTAATGTGGGCGGTATGGGTTCAATCCCTGGAGGCTACTGTGGGGTCAATCTAAGATCCCACATGCCACTCATGGTGTGGCCAAAACATATAAATAAATAAAAAATTTAAAATAAATAAATAAATCAGCAACTATGGACTTCGAGGCATCATGCTTATAAGCTATTCACAACAGTGACCACCCCACGATGGCAGTAGGAACGGAGGACAGACATAAGCCAGGATGGGGTGCTCTGGTAGGATTCCAGTTACAGCTGCATTTGGGATTTGAAGGCCTCTGCACCCTGTAAAATAGTGTGGCAGCTTTGGGCAGCTTTCTACCTGTGGAGTACGGTAGGCTGATTATACTGATGGCATAATTAATGCTTTCTGAGTCTCCATGCTCCCTCCAATGTAATTTGTGGCTCTTCCCATCACAATCTGAAACCTGCACTTTGACTAACAGAAAACAACAGACAGGATGGTGGCCTCATTCCAAGCCTGGCCCCCAAGAGGCCTTACATATTTCCACTCTTTTCTTCTGCATCCCTCCGTGACCATGAAAATAAACTGGACTAGCCTGCAAAAGGATAGGACAATGTGAAGGAGTCACCAGGTATTCCAACAAAGTCTGTGAAAGCCCAGCTAAGATCAGCGGGGCTGCACACCCAGCCCAAAGCTGATCAAGGTCACGTGAGTCAGCCAAGCTAAGCCCAGAAGGTTACCAGCCGATGCACAGACCATAAGCAATAGGAAATGCTTATTGTTTTAAGCTAAATTTGGGGCAGCTTGTTACTCAGCAATAGCCAACAGAGGCAAGTGAGTAACAGCTGTTCCTTTAGGGTCAGAATGGTTTAACTTGGTGATGGAGGCTGTTGGGGGCTTCCCTAGTGGATCAGTGGTAAAGAATCCCCCTGCCAATGCAAGAGACTCAGGTTCGATTCTTCAGTTGGGAAGATGCCCCTGGAGAAGGAAATGGCAACCCATTCCAATATTCTTGCCTGGGAAATCCCATAGACAGGGGAGCCTGCCAGGTTATAGTCCATAGGGCTGGAAAAAAGTCAGACATGACTGAGCAACTAAACAACAAGAGGTTTGCACCTACAGGCCTACAAGGTCTGTGTTTGTTGGGCTTCAAGACCTAAGAGAGAGCCCGATGTCACCAATACAGACAATGGTTTAATGGATGGAGCAGCTTACACGCCTGA
This sequence comes from Bubalus bubalis, assembly GCF_019923935.1. NCBI lineage: Eukaryota > Metazoa > Chordata > Mammalia > Artiodactyla > Bovidae > Bubalus > Bubalus bubalis. The sequence goes on from NC_059175.1 coordinate 16,460,254, forward strand.
AGCAAGCTCTTGAAGCAACACCCCACAGCATGCAGATAGCTGATGGAGAGGGATGGAGGGCAGGACTTGGGGCACGCTTCACTCCCAGTAGGGGGTCAGGGCAAGGCTGCTGCTAAGTTACTTCAGTCGTGTCTGACTCTGTGTGACCCCATAGACGGCAGCCCACCAGGCTCCCCCGTCCCTGGGATTCTCCAGGCAAGAACACTGGAATGGGTTGCCATTTCCCTCTCCAATGCATGAAAGTGAAAAGTGAAGTCGCTGAGTCGTATCCGACTCTTAGCGACCCCATGGACTGCAGCCTACCAGGCTCCTCCATCCACAGGATTTTCCAGGGAAGAGTACTGGAGTGGGATGCCATTGCCTTCTCCGCAGGGGGAGGCAAGATTGCCAGCAATAGAGGGGATTTATGTCAGGTGGGCTCATTAGTTACCGGGGAAACCAGCAAAGGGGACTGACCCCACCGCCCCTTTGATGAGAACAATCAGCAGCTGGGGCCTGAGGCAAACACATAGATACACAGGAAGGTGAGTCCCGTGAGTAAGATATGGGTGAAGCAGGCACTGGTTCAACAGGAGATGGACAGAGAGCAAGAGAAGAGCTAACTCGAGTGGCCTGAACATACACAGGCTAAGTGTCATCTTCCTGGCTCCACATCAGAATAAAATCCATCTCTAAAAAAAATTTGCAGTTTCTCATTTCTTCCCCTAAGAAACATTACTATTATGAATGCATAAATGCATTGTTTACCAGTTAACAAATATACTTTTCCCCTTATTATCCTGCCATTTGAGCACAAAGCGATGAACAGTTAAGTCTGTCTCATCACTAACCAATCACATGTTCTATTAACTATTGAGCTGAATTAGCCTTGGTGTTGTGCTCAGTTTTCATCAATTGAAGAGGCCAAGCACAAAGACCCCGTCAACGCCTTCACAGTGCTTTTGAAACATATACAAAGAAGTCAGCTCTGCCCAACTCATCTGCAAGTAATGAGAAGGATCTCACCTACTAGACAGAGGTCATAAGCCAACAGCTCTCCCCTCAGGCAAGAAGCAGTCAGCTCCACTCCAGCTCCCAGCAGAATCCTAGGGGTTCTTCCCTGGAACATTCTGTAGACCCCCAGAGCACCCAGCAGCCCTCTGATCTTTGGTAGATGCTCTTGTTTTATGAGTTGACATTATTTGCCATTTATTGAATTTCAATAATGTGCTGAGCACATTCTGGGCACAAGGATTGGTCGCAAATCCTGACCAGAAGTCTGGTCATATAACTAAGTTGAGCTTCCAGGAAATGTTATCTTTCCAAAAATTCAGAACAAATGGAACAGACAGTAATGGCCCCAGTACTTGAACCCTCAGGTAAACAGAGATGCAAAACGTGAAATAGAAGTTTTAGTTGAAGCACCAGAACTAAAGATCGCCACATTCTAAAGTGAACGTGAGGCCATCGTGCGTGGGATTTACACTCAAGGTTACTCCGAGTTCATTCTTGTGACTGGCCCCAAACCCTTCTCATATCTCACACCCAGGCTTCTTTCATATAAGAAGACGAGGGTTGGAATCAGGGGAAATATTTATGAGAGCCCTATCAGTGTGCTACGTCAAGATACCTCTTCAGGGGTTTCTTGCTTCAAGCCTAAGGAAAGGGGCCACAGCAAGACCACTTGGAGAGTCTGACATGTGTCCTCTGGTGGGGCTGCTTGGGGGGCAGAGCCGAGGATGAGGGTGTATCGGGCACTGGGAAGACACCTGAGCACCGGGTTGAGCACTGGACACGGTCAGTCCAAGGGAGGCCCTCTTAGATGCTCTCGGATGGCTGCCAAGAGCGGCAGAAGGATGCTGGAACCACTGCCAGGTGCCTCGGGCTGAGCAGGAGGAGCAACCACCCACACTGCGAGCACTGCCCTTGCCAAGAGAAAGGGCAGTGGCGAGACTGCCGGCCTGTGGATGAGCGGAGGCAGGCGGGCATGTGGAGGCCTCGGAACAGACAGAACGAAATAAGGAGAAGAGTCCACTTGGAACACCCACCGGACATGAGAACAAAAACGCCAGCTCCTGATGGTGTTACTCAAACTGCCGGCCTCTTCTCCCACTTCTGCTGCTACCCTGGATGGTCAGAAACCAAGGTTAGCAGGATGGACATGGGACAAAATGTAGGGCCAGGGTGAGCGAAAGAGACCAAAGCAAAAGAAAGGCTGCAGTAGGTCCTGGAGGGGAAATAAGCAAAATTTATTCTTGCGGTTTCTGGGGGCCTGGAGTCCAAAGTCAGTTTCATCGGGTCAGAACTGAGGGGTCTGTTGGCAAGGCCACACTTCCTCTGGGGGTCTATGAGAGGATCAGCTCCTGCTTCTTCCACCTTCTGGAGGCAGTCAGCACTCCTTTCCTCGCGCTGCCTCATTCCAGCCTCAGGCTCCGTGGTCCCATCACCCGTTTCTCTTCTGTCTGTGGAATAAAATCTCCCTCTACTTCCCTCTTATGAGGATACATGTGATCGATTTAGGGTTCACCCTGATTATCCAAGATAATTTCTCCACCCCAGTATCCTTAGTTTAACCACATCTTTGATTCTATACGTTAATATTCACCCTTTACCATACAGGGTAGCATTCACAGAGTCCAGGGATTAGAACATCTTTTGATGGAAGTGTTAAGGAAATTAAAGAAGGTGTTAAGGTGGGGTTAGCATCCGAGTAACCTGAGGCACAGGGAGGTTAAGTAACTTTCCTAAGGTCACACAGCTAAGTACCAGGTAAGTTGGGCCTTGAAGAAGCTAAGCCTCCTGACTTCTAGTCAAAAGCTTTACTTCCTATCACATATCACACACACTATGGCATTTGGGATCCTTTGCATTCTATAACTATTTTCAAGTTTTATTCAAGCATCTTATACTAATTTCCTTAAAAACGTCTCCATTCAGACTCTTCTAGAAAAACATGAAAGAAAGGAGATTCCTTCAAATTCAGCTCACTGGGGTTCACATCTATTCCTCTTCTGTATTGTGGAGAGAGCTCACAGGCCAAAAAATAAAAGATGGGATTTCTTTTTAGGAGGAGAAGAGCTGGAGGTATAATAAAACACCACCAAACGGAGTTCACAGAGTCTGTGCAGAAAGTATTCAGTGAGTGTCTATTTCCAGCAGAACCTCATCCAATCATTTACCACAAAATTGCTGAGTGGAAGGGCCAGCAGGCAAATGTTTTTAGCCTCCCCTATTATGTCAGTGTAATGTCAGGCAGTGCTGACTAAGAGTCCTCGTGCCTTGGATGTGTGAGTCATAGTCTGGATTGAAAGCCCAATGCTGGTGAAGGATGAGGACAATTATCAACATTTGGAGAAGTCCCTAAAGCACCCCCTCACCAAACCTTTATGGGGCAGAAACTTTTCACCTGTGTGTTTCCACAAGCCTTTTGTTAACTCAGAGCCATGCTCCAGGGAGGTGTAACACAGCAACTCATCAGAGGTAATGCAGGAATTCAAGAGCCCAAGAGAATGAAACAGAGGCATCAGCAAGTTTGTGTCCATAGTGGGTTTGGAGTGGAAAAAAGAAGGGCCTCCAGGGGAGCCGTGAGGGGAGGGTTGGCTCCTGGAGGCCACCTCTTTGGAGACCTGGGGACAGTGAGGGAAGATGAATGGACTGAGGTGACATAAGATTCACAGAATGTTGCAGGGATCAGAGCACCAAAATTAGAGTGGGAAGCTTCATTTCCTTGACAGTTTTTCATAGGGTGATCACAAAGAAAAGCCAAAGATGGTTTAGAATGCTTGAAAAGCTCTTGTCTCAGACATCATGAGCCCAGTGGGCTTTGCAATCTGTGCTCATTTAAAAACCAGTGGCTGTCAATATGCTAAATGCTAAAAATATGTCCATTCCCCCTTCTCCATCATATAGACCTGAAAATATTGAAGCGATAAGGGTGTTTCCACCTCTGCCTCCCACTTAGTGTCAATTCAAAGGTGAAATTGTTATAATTAGTCCTTTTCAAATGATCTTGACTTTCTTCTATCGTCTTCCAAATTCAGGAGCACAAAATCTGTTGAAAGGGAACTTGGCTGGCTCAAAACTCTTGTCAGCTAATTATATCCTTGAGCAAATCTTTGTTGATTTTCTCTTCTTGAAATCAGAAAAATTGCTCCTTCTCTTCCTGGGGTGCAGATGGGGGTAGTTAGTCTTCCTGGATGTTCCACTCAATCCTGATCTCTGAGATCTCCAGACTGACTAACAAAAAAGGGAAATCTTTGCTTTCATTGATTTTGTACAGTTTCAACCCAACCCTGGGGACCTGACCCTCACACACAGCCAAAAGTGTTTGTTTAACAATAGCAGTAAAAAACATCTGAGCTGACTTGGACCAGTGATAGCTCTTACCGCAGTCCTGAGTTCACTCTTTTTATAGTAGCAAAGAAGCCCTGCTCATTGGGCCACTGGTTCCTTTGCTGACCTGTCCCCTATTGTCTTATTTTCCGTGTCAATTTCCAGCATAAATGCAATGACAGCCTACCTTATAGCCTTAGTAGGTCAGAAGGCAGTTACCTTTGGAATTTGCTGCAGTCACTTCAGGCAGAAAATAAAGCTTGTTTAGCATTTTAGCCCCACCTTTGGATCACTTTGTTGTATACCTGAAAGTAACACAATTCAGTAAATCAACTATACTTCAATTTTTAAAAAAGGAATACTATATAGGCTAGACCTATCCCTGAAAAGTTTGACATGCTCTGTCAACACCATCTGGTCAAACCTCTGGCATCTTGAGTAAGAGGACACAGTAATGGTGGATGCAATCTTCTCAAAAAACAGAGAACAGAGGCTCTCTGACTTCCATCCTGTGAGGAAATTGAACCCTGGAGGCCCACTGCATGCTTCCCTGGACTGTCTTTTCTGTGATCATCACTACTGTTTTCAGCCACTCCAGTTAACCCTCAAGGAGCAGGGTCAACGATTCACCAAGAGTAATCCCACGGCTTAGCAGTGATCCACAGGCTCAGGGCAGCGGATATGGGGACATCTGCTGCTGTCACCCCAGATGGGAAGCAAATGTCTGCAGTGGCCTTAAACATGTGAGTGTCACAGGCTTTGGGAAGAATAAGAAATGAAAACAAATCTGTCTTTAAAATGCTGGGAGACACAGTGACGACAGTGGAAAGAGAACATATTAATGTTAATATAAACTGCAGAGTGGGTTGGATAATGATGAGAACCTGGAATTAAGGAGATGAAACCCAGGCTCTGGTCCTTGCTCTGCCCTCCTCTGGCTGGGCAGATGGTTAATGCATCACTTTATCTCTTCATCCCCTCCTCAGTGTAGGAAGGACTTGGCCTAGATGGTCTCTAGGGTTCTTCCAGACTGAACTTTCTGTGAGTCCATGATTCTAGTTTTGGTTACTAGGCAAGGCGAGAAGCCCATGAGAACAACCTTCTGGAATCCATATGATACCTTTCTACTCCCAAGGGATCCAACCACAGTAGTTGGGCATTTCTAGGTGTGAGGGCCACCTGGGAAAGAAAGTATCAACAAAGCCTCCCCCAGGGGGTTGGGGACTGTGCCGTCCTCTCTCACAGTACTGGAACCAGCAGGACAGGAGGGCAAACCCATCCAGACACAGTCAAACATGAGGGTGAGTAAGTGGGTCGATCTCTGCACCTTTCAATGGGACCACAGTCTGAAAAGACCCATGACACCAAGAGTTTTTACAAAGTAAAGAAATTCGGGGACTGAGTGACCAGAGCCACGTGGAGGTGAGAAGGCCCCTCTGCATACACTTTCTGTAAGTCAAAAGGAATTAAATTGTAGGAGTTCCTCTGACCACTCCCTCTGTGGGCTTCCACTCTCAAGGCCTGAAAGTCTTCCTTCAGAAAGCAGGAAGGGCAGCTGCTCCTCTGTGAGTGAGCAAAGCAGCTCTTGCCCTCTGCAGGCAGGACAGTGTGGGAAGGGAAACAGATGTCACAACCAGGGAAGATTTCATTCTGAAGCAACAGTCCCCTTTGTCCCCTTTTGGGGTCAGAGGCCGGCCCCATAAGTCAGCAGTAGATTTGGCATTACACACATTCCACTCCTGATAAACAGTAGTTTAAGTAAACTGAAATATTAAGCTTCTATGTAGCACTTCAGCACCAGTGACCTCTGGAAAGTGGAACAACTGTTGTGCATAAACCCTAATAAAGGCCGAGTCAGCGGCCCCACTTCCAACTCTAGAGAACTGTCATGGCTCGTCACCACTCTTTCCCATTCCAGGCACTCGCCTGAACTTTATTTTCAGTCAAGAACTGAAGCCCTGTCTAATGGCTTAAGCACATAAATTTCTTAAAACTTTAAGTGTTTTCACATCTGATTTAGAAAAAATATTTCCCCATGATCTTCCAAAGGGCTTTCGTCTAAAAACATGACCACATGTGGATACAATGTTTCATGTTCAACCTGTGCTTCGGCTGTCTCAGAGGATGCTCAGAAGAGCAGACTCCCCTCCATTATCCCATGTTACAACGCAGATTCCACCTCTGTGAGGCCCGGTGGCCCGTCCCAGCCCAGCTTCCTGCTTATTTTGCTCTAAGGTTACCTTTGTAGAACTTTAACTCTCTTCCTGTCCCCTGAGGAAATCCTGGGATGGATTTGCTAAAACGTCCCATAACCAGCATGAATATATACTTACTTCTGGGAGCTTCAGGCTGAGAAGAAAGAGCTGTGTTCACAATCAACTTCCCTTTTGAAACTTGAAGAAAGCTGATACAAATTCATGATAATATAACAGGGACTTTTGACTGACCAAACATTACTATAATTATTATTTTCTGAAAGGGGAATTTTAAAAAGCGAGAGTCAGCAGAACTTCTTGAAATTTCTGTGTCACCCCTTAGTTGGACCAGCTCTCCACCAAACTGCCAGGCAGCAGGGCCCCTATTCAATCTTCTGCTGTCTTTCAACTCTCATCTCTCCAAGAAGTGGGGCTCCTCCTGCCCACTGAGCAGGAGGAGCTTTCCGCAAAGGCTTTCCCATTTCATCAAAACCTGAAAAAGAGCTGAATTAATCTGCTGTTGGCCTTTTGGTGTGAACATCTTGCTTACTTCCTTATCTCTTCTTAGTGTTTTTCATAAACTTTTTTCTAATATTGAATAAAGGGAAGATTTTTTTTCTGTTCTTAATAAAATTCTAGCATTGGAAGGAGTTGAAGCATTTGGAGGGGTCAGGAGAAGGGGCATAGGAGCTTCCCAGGCCCCAGGAGGTGTTCCTTGCCTGAGAAAGGAATCTCAGTACACACACCCTGCCTCTGACCCAGAGTTGAATGGCACCCAACAAAAACAACACGAAGTCACCCCAGTTATTAAGATGACTGACGTTAACATCCCATTTCAAATTTTGCTTTTGTCTGAACTGCAGGAATTCTTGGTGTGTGAATGCACATGTACATGTGTGGAGCATCACACATGTGTGTGCATGTGCGAATATACATGTACATGGAGATGCAGAATTTTGCAATGTACAAAGCTTAAGCTAAATTGTTGTTGGGCATAATAATTACTTACGGGTGAAGAGGCTTCCTGGGTGGCTCAGTAAAGAACTCACCTGCAATGCAGGAGACCTGGGTTTGATCCCTGGGTTGGGAAGATCCCCTGGGGGAGGGCATGGTAACCCACTCCAGTATTCTTGCCCGGAGAATCCCCATGGACAGAGGCTCCAGGAGGGCTACGGTTCATGGGATCACAAAGAGTTGGACATGACTGAGCCACTAAGTACAGCACAGCACGGGTGAAGAACCTGAGAGGAAAGGAAGGCAGGATGGTATCTTCAAGCCTTGAGAACAAGTCCCTGCGAAACAACAGAGACAGGTCACCCATCCAGAGCCCCCAAGGCTGTTTGCAGCCTGCCAACTCCCAATCCCTGGCTCTTTTAAGCTCAGTGCTTCTCAGAGTCTCACCAACAGACTTTAGTCTTTTTCATGTGGGTCACAATTGGCATAGACTGTTATTCTATTTGCAGATTATTAGATTAGAAAATTGTTAGTTTACTGAATTAGCTTACTCTTCCTCTGTCCCTAAGGAAGGACCAAGGAATACATTCAGACCTTGTGAGAACATGCTCAGGCTCTTTTTCTACCCTACACCTCATTCCAGGCTCTGTGTGACAACTTTTCCAAGGTGTTAACGTGGCAGGGCTACAGTCCCAGTTATTCAATCAAACATTAATCTAGGTGTTGCTGTTAAGGTATTTTGTTTTTGTTTTTGTTTTTCCAAGATAGGTTTATTTTTTAAATTTATTTATTTTAATTGGAGGCTAATTACCTTACAATAGTGTAGTGGTTTGTGCCATACACTGACATGAATCAGCCATGGGTGTACATGTGTTCCCCATCCTGAACCCCCCTCCCTCTTCCCTCCCCATCCCATCCCTCACAGTCATCCCAGTGCACCAGCCCTGAGCACCTGTCTCATGCATGGAACCTGGACTGGCGATCTGTTTGTGAAGGTATTTTGAAGATGCAGTTGAAGTCTCTAATTGATTGACTCTGGTAAGAGAGATGACCCTGAAGAATCTGGGTGGGCCTGAGCAATGAACCAAAAGACCTCCAAGGCAGAGCTGAAACTTTCCCCCAAAGAGAAGCATTTCATTCTGTGAATTCCATTTGTGATCTTGCAATCCTGGATCCTGCCCTATGGATTGCAGACTTGCTTTGCGAGCCCCAATTATAGAAGGCAATTCCTCATATTAAATAAGTAGATAGATGGATAGGTAGATACATACACACAGAGACATAGATAGAGATACAGTTTTACAGACACATAATATATAGTTATAGAGCTCCTACTGCTTCTGCTTCTTTAATACAGATTTTGGTTCCAGAAGTAAAGTATGAACACATGAAGACATGGTTAAGCCCTGACAAACACATCCAGGTCTCCCTAATGTCCACAACTGTGAAACTTAAAGCAAATTGTAATGACTCAGAGGGGGAGGATAGGAAGAGGAATGTATACTTACAGCTGATCCCTGTTGTTGTACAACAGAAATCAATACAGCATCATAAAGCAATTATCCTCCAATTTAAAATAAATTTGAAAAAAATAAAGCAAAGACAAAAGTGAGAATAAAGAAGAGGAAAACAGCCTCATTATCAACCCTCCCTGGGACTTAAAGCAAGGTTGGGGATGATTTATATAAAGGCTAAGTGACAGTGTAAACAGAAAGCAACACAAATCCTTCAGCTATTTTTCCTAAGCCTCCAAACCCTAAAAATGTAGAGTGCTCTTCCCCTCAGGGAAAAAAAAAAAAAGGATTGCCTTCCTTAAAATGCCAGTAAATTTCATAATAATAAGTTGAATCCTAACCAATAGAATCATTCTTCAACTGAAGGAAGAGACATGATCACTGTTTGGAAGTCTCTGCCATCTGGCAGGTGAAGATCTAATGACAGAGTCCCCTGGCTTTGTGTGTCTGCCTTCCCATCATAACAACATGAGGTGTCTGGCATATCTTTCTGGCTCTGCCTCTCCATTCCCATCAGTTCTGTTCAGTTCAGTAGCTCAGTCATGTACAACTCTTTGCAACCCCATGGACTACAGCACACCAGGCTTCCCTGTCCATCCCAACTCCTGGAGCTTGCTATAAAGACGCCCAAATCCATGGTCCTGGAAGGTCATTCGCCAACAGGTTTTTATTGACACCAGCTCTCTCCAGGTTCTTCTTGGTGCTGGAGATATGTTATCCTCAAGAGCTTGCTTTGTGGTTGAAGAAAACTTTTTTGTTGTTTATTTATATACATATATATCTACTGCATCTCTTTATTTTAATATATGAATAAGTTGGACTTCCCTGGTGGTTCAGTGGTTGGGAGTCTGTCTGCCAATGCAGAGGACACAGATTCAATCCCTCATCCAGAAGATTCCACATGCCCCTGGGCAAATAAGCCTGTGTACTGCAGCTACTGAACCCATGCACCATGCTCTGCAATAAGAGAAGCCAATACAATGAGAAGCCAACACACCATAACTAGAGAGTATCCCCCATGTGCCACAACTAGAGAAAGCCTGTGCACAGAAACAAAGACCCAGCACAGCCAAAAAATATGTGTGTGTGTGTGTGTGAATCAGTAAGTAAGTAATTTCAGGATCTAGGAAAGAATATGATGAAATGAAGTTGGGTCAGGGGGTAGAAGTGATAGGGGTGCAGAGAGACCACAGGGTGGACTCCCTAAGGAGCTGAGAGCTGGAGGATACGGTGGAAGGGACCGAGCAGAGCTCTGGAGTGTGGACGATTGTGAAAGCGGCCAAGAAGCTAATGGGATGCTAGCAAATGAGATGCGGCAGCTTGGAAAGTGCGTGTATGCGCGGCTTACAGTCTCGTGACTCCTGGAACTCTGTGACTGCCAGTGTGAAGACAACAGGGCCTGCTAAATAAAATGGTTGTTGTTTTGAACTATTAAGCTGTGGGTGTTGGTTACATAGCAAATGCCCACTGATACATGGGGGTACTCACCTACTAAACTCAAGATGGGATCTAGGGAAATTTATGAAGTCCGCTGTCTCCCTCAGCATCCAGTTTTATCTGCACCTCTGTGAGTGCCTCCTCTTGTTCCTGACTCACTCTCAGGAGGCAATTCTCTAGGGGTGGCTGGTGTGTCTGTGTATCTTGCAAACAGAGGCACAGACTGCCTTTGTTCTAGAATACCTTTTCAAGGATTTTTGTTTAGGGAACAGCCTTGGGAGACAGAGAGTGTGTGGCCCTTTGGCGCACAGGATTAGCATGCTTATTGCCCTCAGTAAAAGATGTGAGTTCCTTAAGCTCCGAGGTCCTCTCCTTCCTATACGTGCACATGTCACCTTGTCCTGTTTGCATCGCATGATGGGAACTGAGGCTTGGAGAAAGTGTACAAGAAATCGCTGATATTCTGGCCACCACTAATGCTGTGAGTAATCGAGTTCTTTGTCTCTCACTCAGGAATTTCCAGCCTCTGCTGGCATCCACACAACTGTGGCCAGCTAATTCATTAAATTGCAAGAGGGCAAAATCTTTGACTGTTTACAGTTCCTGATACCAATTAATCAAAATTCCTGTACATAAAACTATCAGCCAAACTCACGTAGGGAATGCTTCTGAGCATCTATAAAGGTCCATTTCTCTGCAAATTTCCCTGGAAAAGCATTTAATGAGCCTGCTTCCAGGAACTCCAGGGCAGTGACATCTGTACACACCCTTCTTTTTCACTAAAAGGACACAGGATAAAAGCGTGAAGCCAAATTCATTTTTTAAATCATTAAAGAAAGAAGAAATGGTGGGCTAGATACAGATATACGAGGAACACAGAGTTCTAAAGGGAAAAGAAGAATATAGCTGTCTGTCCACTTCCTGCTTTTTCTTTCCATGCTGCCCCCAGCACACAGCAAAAAGGAAGCTGACCTAAGCTGTCTTATGTACAAAGTCCATCACAGGGGCACATGGAGTCAGAAATCAGTGAAGACAGAAAACCTTATTGTAACAACCTGAGAAAAGCAACCACAGCCCTCACTCCATTGGCTACTTACACATGTATCCTAGCATCTTAACACAATTCAAATCTCCATTTTCAGAGCAAGAGAGACTTATATATTTATTCCTACCCCTGGTGCCTACAGTTCAGTGTTTCCACCAGGAAGCTGTGTCTGTCCATTTAACACATTTTCAGGTTTGTCAGATAAGCCATTGCTCTTAGACTAGAACATTGCGAGGGGAAGCTAATGGAGGAAAGATGCTGAGGCTCTCAGGAGAATCCACTTAGGGCATCAGTTAAGTGTCTGCTGAGACATCCTATAGCAGAGCAGTTACTGAATCAGAGCAGAGCTGAGCACCTGAGCTTCCAGACAATGTCCTTGTCTCTTTGGCTCTTGTCTTTAGGTAAGTGTTTGGAAGCCAACAAATTTTTCCCACAAGGTTCAGATTTTGCAAAACGTAATTCACCCACATGCTCCATCAGCCATAAGGTAGTAATTCCTCTAAGTATATGTAGAGTGGCAATTTTCAACCCTGACTGCTCAACAGAAACTCCTAGGGAGCTCTTTTAAAAATACTGATTTCCGTAGGCCCACCCAGGACACTTAAGTTAGAATCACAGAAGGAGCCAAGAATGAAAACCTTGTTAGAGCATGACAGTAAAGTAGAGCTCTGGGCATGTAAATATCAAACCAAATGCTTTGCTCCCCAATCTATCGGTTCTAGAGAGGGAGTTAAAGCAGGTTTGGAAATATTTATTTAGCCTGAATTAGAAAACAAACTCTCATTCACTCGCTCATTTATTAAATAAACATTTGTTGATCACCTGGTAAATGTCACACACACTCTCAAGGAGTCGTAGACCCAGGGAAGACAGAGAGAGGCAGCAACTTCAGTGCCTCGGAGGTGAGGGCAGGACATTGCAGAGCACAACAGCGGGGCTCCCATAGGTCATGTGTCTTTCTTCTCCGGCCCATCTCAGCCCTCATCTTTGCACCCCAATCCTGATGCCCTTGTAACTGTGAGGTCCAGAGTGGAAGAGGACTGTGATCTTCGCAATTATTTACCAAACCCAGACAGTGCTTTTAATAAATCTTGTGAGCACCTAAATAGCCTTTTCCTGTCTGATTCAAGACAGAGATTTTCAGAAAGAACAGGAAAAAACAACTGCCATTCCTAAACCCCAAGGTTACAGGGAAATTCGGAAGTGACACACTCTCAGTGGGTTTCAAGCTAGAGAATAGGCTGATGAAACGGGCCCCGGGCATCCTGTGCCAGAGGAAGCCAGTGCCCCGGCAGAACCTTTTATGGAGAAGTCTCTGACCAGAGCCAAGATGCCAAGGATCACAAACAAACCAGGGTTGGGGAAGACGAGTGTGTGCTTAGACCCTGTACTACAAAATACAGGGGTGGGGGTGGGGGGGGCTACTTATTCTCAGCACAGGGGTAGTAGTCACACCTACACTATCAGAGAATATAATCTGCCTTTTTTTTTTTCATAGCCTTATCAACCACCCCCCACAAAATGAGCCAGACAGCCAGACTTCTTTTCTGGGAATGCTGAATAATGCAGTTCACCCTTTATTTTTTCTGGAATAAGTACTGCTGTGTGTGCCTTTCATCCTGTGTTGTGATGAAGAGGAAAACTGGACTTGAACATCAGCTCCATAACTTGATAGCTGGATACCTTAGGAAAGGAACTTCTCCTGACACTTACGCCCTTTACATCTGTAAGCTGCCGACAATGATCACAGTACTCTTGGAGAGATTGAATGGGATGATACATGGAAAAGCCTTAGTTCAGTGTCTGGCACACAGTAGGTATTCAGAAACAGCAGCTATCAGTGTCTCTACATTTGGAAGGGAACAAATTTTAATTCCAGGCTTCCTGCAAGCAGTGTCCTACATGTTTTTCCTTATCTAATAAAGAAAAAAGAAGAAGCCTGCATTTAATAAACAATATCTCCCAGATCAGCCCCGTGTGATGGGTACTGAGCAGATACGGGACAGATTCTAGAAGATGACTCACCAGAACCCTGCTCCCTCACACACTGTGAGCTCAGAAAATGTCTAATATCCTGTTGCTACATATCAATGTAGACTCTTTGACGTTATCACTTTTAAACCAAATGGAGAAAAATAAGACTTCCTCTCAAGTTAGAAAATGTTCCTTTATTTTAAAACCCTTTTCCAGAGTCAGGCCCACCAGTGTGAATTGAGGAAAAGAGCCGGGAGGTGAGTGATGAGGCTAAGGATTCCTGAGAAGTATCAGACACGAGGAGAAGGAGCGGAGGTTCTCACCCGAATTGGGTGCAGCTGGGACCTGGATCCTCCAGGCTCAGGGACAAGGTTAGGGGAGCCAGTGCCCAACTGTGGGAGTTTCACATGACATGTGCTCAATCAAGGGCCAGCATCCATTTCTTCCCATCTTTGGCATGGCTCCTCTGGGTGCAGAAGGATCATTCATGGAGAGGAGCTTTCACAGGGCCTTCCAACAGTTCACTGAGTGGCCAATGAAGCTCTTGTGTCCTCGGTTCCCAAGGTAAATGGAGCCATTTGTACCCGTGGAGCAGGCATCATGTGGAAGCAAAACTGGGTGTGGGAAGCACCCTCTCGCCATCTTTCATGTCAGCCTTCCCTTCAGTACTGACTAGGGAGTGGGTGCATTGAGACATTCCTCTTTTTCCTGTCTTCTCTTAGTCAGTTGGCCACATCTCAAGCACTGAGCTAACTCTGCATTTTCCTTTAAAAACAAGAGGCTACTTTAGGCAACCTAATCCAGTATTCTTGCCTGGGAAATCCCATGGACAGAGGAGGCTGGTGGGCCACAGTTCAAGGGGTTGCAAAGACACGAACTGAGCAATTAAACAACAGCAACTTTAAAACTAGATATCACTTCAAAATGACATGTAGACACTCAACTAGTCTGACATATTCCTGACCCCACCAAAAAATGCAAACAAAACAGAGATATTGAAGAACCAAGAGACAGAAAGAATAAAATGTCCTTATCTCCATCATAAGCAGGACCGTTATAACTGGAAAATTAATTTGAAGAAATTGAGGTAAGTCATGAAAAGATACATGTTTATCATAAATGTGTTATTTTAGTTTAAAATATAGAATTGCAGATCAATCCACCATGGTCTTCCCACTGGATATGGGTCCATTAATTCAAGCTTCCCATCATCCTTCTTGCAAGAAACATATTTACAACACATGACTCTGCTGCAAACTGCCACCTCTGGACCCAAATATATCCTCTCGTTTTAGAGGATAAAAGGATTTTAACTCAGCATGTTTTTGCCCCAAAACCATACATTTCCTGGTCTCTCTTATAGCCAGACATGGTCATGTGGCTGAGTTTTTGTCAATGCAGAGTTGGTACAAGCGAGGGTGCGTCTTGTGACTGATGCCTTCGGATATGGGTTATGCCTCTTCATACCCTCTGTCCTCTTCTGAGTCCAAAACCAACAACATGCTTTTTACCATTTAGGTAACAAGGAGGCCCTGAGGGTCAGCAGAACAAAATGATGAACATTTTGGATCCTTGAATGACTGCACAGACCAACTTCTCTCTGACCTAGAATTTCCACCTCAGATTACTACATAGAAAAAAACAAGCAAATAAAACTCCATCTTCTTTAAGCCAACAAATTATCGTGAGCCATCTTTGTTCAGTAGCCTTAGCCTTCCCCTCAAAATCTAACGATACATGATGTCCAGACTCGGTTCACAAATATGGACTAAAAATGTTTTAAAAATTATATATATATACACATATGTGAAACAACTGGTGGGTAAAATCTATCACATTCTTCATGACTTTTCATTTTTTATAGATGTCTCACCACTTCTTACTTGAAATTTTTTAAAGGCACTTGTTTTATCAAGTCTTTACAAAGCATTTAGTTTTCATAGAAATAATTTTTTCATTTTCCAATTCATATTTCATCCTTTTAAAGTAATATGTAATTAAATTCTTAGTTTGCAAACTACACAGCTGGCATATACATGCACATCGCGAGCACACTGACCCCTGCCGTGTCAGTCGGCCGTTGCTTGGTTGCAAACCATCCTGAGGTTCACACTCCCACAGTCGGCAGTGGAGGCTGGGCTCCGGGAGCTCCTTGCGTGTCAGCTGCCAGCAGCTGGGCAGCTCTGCTTCTGGGGGTCGGCAGAAGTTGCCTGAGGTGAAGGAGACAACAGGGCATCACCCAGCAGATGGACCTGAGCTTGTTCAGTGAGCCACAGCATGCCTGTCGCCGCTGCCACATTCTCTGGTTGAAAGCAAGTCCCAGCACCAGCCATGGCTCAAGGGGAGGGGAACAGACTTCACGTCTTAGAGAAACTGCAAAGTCCTGTTGCAGACGGGCCTGGATACCAGGATGGAGTGAGTTGTGAGCATGTTTTATAAAGTTCCCACATGTAAACATACCCTGGAGGGGTGAGAGCCGAAGCAAATGACACACCCTGGCAATGACCCTCCAGACGAGGGTGTACCAATGGGTACTGAGGGTGTCAGTCAGTATGATTCGTGGGGAAATCGAGATCCCCTGCTGTTCTAGGAAAACCGGGAATTGGACGCCATTCAAGAGAGTCCCTGCTACTCGCAAAACCCAAGAAGCTTTTAGAGCAAGACGACCTGCTTTTACATTCCAAGTTACAAGCACGTGAGGGTAAGAATGATGTGGCAGAGAGAGCTGGCTGGAGCTCACCAGATGCCCCACGTTCCTCTGTTTCCTCACATTCCCTCACTTGCCTGCAGTTCCACTGGGCCATGTGCTTAGTTCTAGTTAATGGACCATGTCATTCTGGGCTGAAACAGTAAAAGCTAATGGGCCTCCTCAATCCTCTTTTCCCTTTCAGCAGAAACCTTGGAATCCACCAAATAGTGTAGCGACAAGATTAAGGAGGGCCACACAATCCTGGTCAAACTTTATACAAGTGAGTATTCACTGCTGTATTACACCACTGAGATTTCAGGATTTATCTTGTACCCCAATGTACACAAGTCTGTCCCGATTTATTCAAATGGTTAATACTTGGCTGAAAATGCACAAGGACTCTGGGCACATCAGAATGATCTGTGAAGTACATCCATGCTCAAGAATCAGAAGTCAATAATTAGCCTATAGAGTTCTTTAGAAAGAGTCCCAGGAACACAGAGTTACATAGTGTTGGGTTAGTTATATTCCCAAAAAGGAAGTCGGGTTTTTTTTGGTTTTTTTTAGGAGTTCTTTGATGAGCCCCAAGCCCCAGGAAAAGATAACATGAAAGTCCACTCTCTGTGTGCCAAAGCCACCCCCAACTCTAGCACTATGGTGACGGTGGAGGCTCGGGTTCTACGGTAGGTATAAGGGGTGTAGTGTGTCCATTTTTAGTTTACTCTGAATAAATCCCATTACTCAGGACCACTGGACACTGACTCAGCTCATAGACCACCCAATGGGAAATAGACTAATGGGTCTATTTAGACTAATAGACTAAATAAGTCTAATGGGAAATAGACCACCATTTCCCCACAAGGAGGGTAGAAGTAGGAAAGATTCTAGAGGCACCACAAGCCCTCTAACTAGCAGCCTGACCTCATTCCCCCATCCTCTGAAAGGCATGCTACCCTCCCAACCAACACTCCATGACTGCAAATGGGAAAGACCTTGGTTAAACCCGAAACACAAAAGCTCCAAACACAGCATTCTAAGGAGCGCCTCACTAAGGCAGACCGTTCATTTGGGTGCAAATGGGTTCTATCCCCAAGGATATTTTTTTGTCTTTTTGTGGGTGGGGAGGGTAAGTGTCAACTTTATCAGCACGATCATTAGAACTGGAAAAAGCAGCAGATAAAAGGGTCTGTCCATACTGTGTCATCGTGATATAGCAATTATAGTATTCTGAGACACTGAAATGAACCATGCATTTAGAAACATTTATAAGTTTCAGGGCTTTGAGCTTCTTCCTCCAACACATCACTTCAGATGACACCCCTTTGAATCTGTAATGTCACCCCAGCCTGGTAAATCTGGGGAGAATGTGGAAAAGATCAACTATAATGTACATAGGTTAACAGAGCTCCACAATTAAAGAAAAGTAAACAGCTGAAGAGGCTTGAGTTGGCACAGAGGAGGAACAGGCAGAGAAGACGATAGCAACTAAAGAGAAGATATACATGATTCAGTTCTCATACATTTAGAATCAACAACCCAGATTCTTCTGCGACACAAGGCTCTAGGGTTGGCAGTACAGCCCTGGTCACCTAACCTCACAGATCACACCTGCATTCTCCACAGATTACAAGAAATCCCAGCGTCCCTCCTCCCAGGGATAATAAGCGCAACATTTAACAACCAGTCCAGCACAGTCAGTAGTGAACAAAACACAAGCAGTGATCAATGAGGCACAGGCATGGACCAGTCTGAAGGAATTTGAAGTCTGAGAGGAGAGAGAGGCATTTTTAAAAGGCAGAATGGGATAAATGTCTTAAGATTACTTCAGATACGGGCGTCTGGGAGATCTCAGACCTTCTGGCAGAACTTCCTGCCAGTCTCCAACCCCCAGGGCAACCCCCCGCCAGCTGCCTTCCCTCCACATACCTGGGCACCATACTGGTGGCCCCTGTATTGCCTCACCCAGCTCCAGCACATTTAGTTTTCAAAGTATTTGTTTCAACCCACTAAAAAAGAAAGAATCAAAACCATTTTCTAAATTGAGAAGGGAATACACCAGGCACGTTTCTGAACCTCTGGCGTGGCCCCTGGCACATTCCACTCTCCAGAACACCTGTGTTAGTGACTGGAGCAGTAAGGATCAGGAGGGCGCCGAGGATCCTGAGAAGCTGGGGGTGTCGTCAGATCCACTGTCTCAATCCTTGCCGTTCCTCACCATCCAGTCTCGACGCCACCTCTATAAAATCTTCTCAGATTGGCCAGAAGAAACCTCCCAGGCAACCTTATCTGGAGTAATCTTACAACACGTATCCCATTCTGCCTTTTAAAAATGCCTCTCTCTCTCTCTCTCTCTCTGATTTCAAATTCTGGGAAGGCAGGGCTCACACTCGTTTAATCACTGCATCCCCACTGTCTGAGGATGGTTCTGAACACCCGAGCAAACGACTGAAGGGAGAGAGCACAAGTCCTCCCTGGGGAAGAAGGAGTGGAGGGGAAGCTGAGGAAGAAGAGACGCTGGGGGCGGGGATGGGAGGAGGGGCAGAGTCACGTCAGGTGTCAGGGAGTAGACAGACAGACTCTCGGATGCCCAGGGCACCAGGGACAAAGGTAGCCCTGCATTTGGGGGAGAGGCTCCCTGTTTTCCCTCTTGAGAAATCGGACAGGGTTTCTTCCGCTTTTTCCCACCTCCCCTTCTCTTTCACTTTGCTCTTTTCTACTGTAGGTACCATGGGGTGTGGGTAGCATGACTACTATAGGTCAGCATCTTATAGGACACAAAATTAAATCAATAAGTTATTGGGTACCCACTATGCAAGGTACTGTTATGGATCTAAAAGTCACGGTGCTTATGGATTTTACTAATTGAGTATGAAATGAAACAGGGAAATTATCCAGTCAGGGAAACTGTCAAGTTCATTCCATATAACACTCAGCAATGGTTGGTCATCACTTCAGTGAACATTTTCCTGGCACAAGCACACTTGTTTGTGAGCACAAGCTGTCAGCTACTCCCTGTTGATAAGAGTATGGTGAAAATGGTACACTCATACACTGCTGGTGGTATTATCACCAGAAAAAATACCCAGCAATGTAACTGGCTATAAAAATATTTATATATTTGACCATATAACTGCAATCCTATGTCCTTTGGCAATAAATCAACAGAAGAAAAAAGTATATATGAAAGTACCACATTCAATACATTAAAATGGGAACAATTCAAATGTCAATGATAGGAAAATTATTTTTTAACTTTATGATTAGTTTGATCATAATGTATTAGGTATCCATTAAGAGTAGATATTTATGGGAGAGAGTAACATGGAAACTTACAATACCATATGTAAAGTAGATAGCCAATGGGAATTTGCTGTTTGACTCAGGGAACTCAAACAGGGGCTCTGTATCAACCTAGAGGGGTGGGTTGGAAAGGGAAATGGGAGGGAGGGAACATGGGTGTATCAATGGCTGATTTTTGTTGATGCTTGACAGAAAACAACAAAATTCTGTAAAGCAATTATCTTTCAATTAAAAAACAAATGGCAAAAAGAGTAGATATTTATGGGAAATGTATGGATATATAAAATATTTATAATTAATATTAGATGAGAAAAACTTACTTCAAAGTTTTATGAGTACTACAGCTATAACTATTGAAAACTATGTACATATGGACAAGAAAAAAAGATAATGAAAAAGACAGCCAGATGTGTTAAGGCAGTGGATTATTTTTAAAGCTATTAAAAGTAGGGGTGCTATTTGGCAGCATTCCACAGGAATGGAAAGAGGGAAGTGAGAAGACTAAAGGGAGAAGAAAGACCTTAGCCCAAGACTAAATTCACTAACAACATACTGACATTCTCCAAGTTGCAATTTCTGATTGGCATTGAATGTTTCCAATAAGGATGATGATTAGATAATTTGTAATAAGAAAGCATGCTAATTAATGAAATCTACTTATTCAGAAAGAGATTTATTCATGAATTCTCCTCTTACCAAACTACACGCTTGCTTGACTACATTAAGTACTTATGGAGGGGGGAAAGTAATTTGAACTTAATTTAAAAATACATTTGGACTGGATGCCCTGGGCGTGGGCATGCCATCAACTAGATGTGTGGAGCTGAGCAAGTGACTGACAGCCCCTGGGTCTCCGTTTCCCCACGTACAAAATAAGGGGCCGAACTGCAACTCTGAGGGCCCCTGGGCTGTAACAGCTCCTGAAACTGGGAAATCTCCTATCTCTGGGAACTTGATATAGTACATGGATACAGCATTTCATTCAGTTAACCAATGTCCAGACACTCCTGAGAAGAGAAGTAGGCAGGGGACCAGCCTTCTGACCTCACTGAGTTAAGACTGTGTGTCTGTGCTCAGTCGTGTCCGACTCTTTGCAACTCCATGGACTGTAGCCCTCCAGGCTCCTCTGTGTATGGATTCTCCAGGCAAGAATACGAAGTGGGATGCCATGCCCTCCTTCAGGGGATCTTCCCGACCCAGGGATCGAACCCGTGTCTCTTGTGTCTTCTACACTGGCAGGTAGATTCTTTACCAACTGTGCCACCTGGGAATCACCACTCATAGTTCTTTATTTATCAAAATTACATTTATATGGTGTTTATGCCCTGTTAGGTATTGATGAGTACTAACTCATTTGATCTTTCCAGCCACTCTAGGATATAGAAAATATTCCACACTCATTTTACAAATGAAGAAACTGAGGCAAGAGAGGTTAATAATTTCCCAAGGTCATACTTCTGCTTCATTGACTTTGCTAAAGCCTTTGACTATGTGGATCACAACAAACTGTGGAAAATTCTTAAAGAGTTGGGAATACCAGACCAGCTTACTTGCCTCCTGAGAAACCTGTATGCAGGTCAAGAAGCAACAGTTACAATCAGACATGGAACAAGTGACTGGTTCAAAACTGGGAAAGGAGTACATCAAGGTTGTATATTATCACCTTGCTTATTTAACTTATATGCACAGTACATCAAGTAAAATGCTGGGCCGGATGAAGTACAAGCTGGAATCAAGATTCCCAGGAGGAATATCAATAACCTCAGACCCCTAATGGCAGGAAGCAAAGAGGAACTGAAGAGTCTCTTGATGAAGATTTATCTGGCTTAAAACTCGGCATTCAAAAAACTAAGATCATGGCATCCAGTCCCATCCCTTCATGGCAAATAAATTAGTTTCAAAAAACTAATATGGCAGCCAGTCCCAGGACTTCATGGCAAGTAAACAGTGACAGACTTTATCTTCTTGGGCTCCAAAAGTCACTGTGGATGGTGATTGCAGCCATGAAATTAAAAGACGCTTGCTCCTTGGAAGAAAAGTTATGACAAACCTAGACAGCATATTAAAAAGCAGAGACATTAATTTGCCAACACAGGTTGATATAGTCAAAGATATGGTTTTTCCAGTAGTCACGTCCACATGTGAGAGTTGGACCATAAGGAAGGCTGAAGTCTGAAGAACTGATGCTTTCAAACTGTGGTGCTGGAGAAGACTCTTGAGAGTCCCTTGGACAGCAAGGAGATCAAACCAGTCAATCCTAAAGGAAATCAACCCTGAACATTCATTGGAAGGATTGCTCCCAAAGCTGAAGCTCCAAAACTTTGGTCACCTGACGTGAAGATCTGACTCATTGGGAAAGACCCTGATACTGAGAACGGTTAAGGGCAGGAGAAGGGGACAACAGAAAATGAGATGGTTGGATGGCATCATCGATTCAATGGACATGAGTTTGTGCAAACTCTGGGAGACAGTGAAGGAGAAGAAAGCCTGGCATGCTGCAGTCCATTAGGACACAAAGAGTTGGACATGACTGGACAACAACAAGGTCACTCAGCCAGTAAGTGATAGAGTTGGGACTTAAGTCCAAATAATATATCTCCAAAATTCATACTCTTAACTATGGAAGGGATGGATTTAGAAGATTGTTTTCTGTTAAAGTGACACACAATACTTTGAACTCTCCAGCCAGGAGTTTGTAATTTGATAAGAGGAAAGGAAGGTTCACATACAAAATTGCCAGGAGCATCCTATCTAAGAATATCTCAGAATACTCCAAACTTCATCCTTCACCTTGGAAGCTAGTGGAGGTGATGGAATTCCAGTTGAGCTATTTCAAATCCTAAAAGAGGATGCTGTGAAAGTGCTGCACTCAATATGCCAGCAAATTTGGAAAACTCAGCAGTGGCCACAGGACTGGAAAAGGTCAGTTTTCATTCCAATCCCAAAGAAAGGCAATGCCAAAGAATGCTCAAACTACTGCACAATTGGACTCATCTCACATGCTAGTAAAGTTATGCTCAAAATTCTCCAAGCCAGGCTTCAGCAATACATGAACCGTGAACTTCAGATGTTCAAGCTAGATTTAGAAAAGGCAGAGGAATGAGAGATCAAATTGCCAACATCCACTGGATCATGGAAAAAGCAAGAGAGTTCCAGAAAAACATCTATTTCTGCTTTATTGACTATGCCAAAGCCTTTGACTGTGTGGATCACAATAAACTGTGGAAAATTCTGAAAGAGATGGGAATACCAGACCACCTGATCGGCCTCTTGAGAAACCTGTATGGAGGTCAGGAAGCAACAGTTAGAACTGGACATGGAACAACAGACTGGTTCCAAATAGGAAAAGGAGTACGTCAAGGCTGTATATTGTCACCCTGCTTATTCAACTTATACACAGAGTACATCATGAGAAACACTGGGCTGGAGGAAGCACAAGCTGAAATCAAGACTGCCGGGAGAAATATCAATAACCTCAGACATGCAGATGACACCACCCTTATGGCAGAAAGTGAAGAAGAACTAAAGAGCCTCTTGATGAAAGTGAAAGAGGAGAGTGAAAAAGTTGGCTTAAAGCTCAACATTCAGAAAACGAAGATCATGGTATCCAGTCCCATCACTTCATGGCAAATATATGGAGAAACAGTGGCAGACTTTATTTTTCGGGGCTCCACAATCACTGCAGATGGTGACTGCAGCCATGAAATTAAAAGATGCTTACTCCCTGGGAGGAAAGTTATGACCAACCTAGAGAGCATATTAAAAAGAAGAGACATTACTTTGCCAATAAAAGTCCATCTAGTCAAGGCTATGGTTTTTCCAGTAGTCATGTATGGATGTGAAAGTTGGACTAAAAAGAAAGCTGAGCACCAAAGAATTGATGCATTTGAACTGTGGTGTTGGGGAAGACTCTTGAGAGTCCCTGGGACTGAAAGGAGATCCAACCAGTCCATCCTAAAGGAGATCAGTCCTGGGTATTCACTGGAAGGACTGATGTTAAAGCTGAAGCTTTGGCCCCCTGATGCGAAGAGCCGACTCATTTGAAAAGACCCTGATGCTGGGAAAGATTGATGGCAGGAGGAGAAGGGAACAACAGAGGATGAGACTGTTGGATGGCATCAATGACTCAATGGACATGAGTTTGGGTAAACTCTGGGAGTTGGTGACGGACAGCAAGGCCTGGCATGCTGCAGTCCATGGGGTCACAAAGAGTCAGAGACGATTGAGTGCCTAAACTGAACTGAAGCCCTAATAAATCTTTGTGGACTAACTAGATTAACCTCATCTTCTGTAAATCTGGCATTAAGAATAGACCACATGGGGGGATTCCCCTGGTGGTCCAGTGGTTGACTTCACAGTTCCATTGCAGGGGTCTCAGGTTCAATACCTGGTAAGGAATTTAAGGCCCCATATGCCACACAGCGAAAAAATTTAAAAAATGGTAATAGTAAAGAATAGACAATGTACCCCAAGGTTCATTGCAGCACTATTTACAATAGCTAGAACATGGAAGCAACCTAGATGTCCATCGACAGATGAATGGATAAAGAAGTTGTGGTTCCACATACACAATGGAATATTACTCAGCCATAAAAATGGGCACATTTGAGTCAGTTCTAATGAGGTGGATGAACCTAGAGCCTATTATACAGACTGAAGTCAGAAAGAGAAAGCTATATATCCTGGAATGTGAAGTCAAGTGGGCCTTAGAAAGCATCACTACGAACAAAGCTAGTGGAGGTGATGGAATTCCAGTTGAGCTATTTCAAATCCTGAAAGATGATGCTGTGAAAGTGCTACACTCAATATGCCAGCAAATTTGGAAAACTCAGCAGTGGCCACAGGACTGGAAAAGGTCAGTTTTCATTCCAATCCCAAAGAAAGGCAATGCCAAAGAATGTTCAAACTACTGCACAACTGCACTCATCTCACACGCTAGTAAAGTAATGCTCAAAATTCTCCAAGCCAAGCTTCAGCAATATGTGAACCATGAACTTCCTGATGTTCAAGCTGGTTTTAGAAAAGGCAGAGGAACCAGAGATCAAATTGCCAACATCTGCTGGATCATGGAAAAAGCAAGAGAGTTCCAGAAAAACATCTATTTCTGCTTTATTGACTATGCCAAAGCCTTTGACTGTGTGGATCACAATAAACTGTGGAAAATTCCGAAAGAGATGGGAATACCAGACCACCTGATCTGCCTCTTGAGAAAGCTGTATGCAGGTCAGGAAGCAACAGTTAGAACTGGACATGGAACAACAGACTGGTTCCCTATAGGAAAAGGAGTTCGTTGAGGCTGTATATTGTCACCCTGTTTATTTAACTTATATGCAGAGTACATCATGAGAAACGCTGGACTGGAAGAAACACAAGCTGGAATCAAGATTGCAGGGAGAAATATCAATAACCTCAGATATGCAGATGACACCACCCTTATGGCAGAAAGTGAAGAGGAACTCAAAAGCCTCTTGATGAAAGTGAAAGTGGAGAGTGAAAAAGTTGGCTTAAAGCTCAACATTCAGAAAACGAAGATCATGGCATCTGGTCCCACCACTTCATGGGAAATAGATGGGGAAACAGTGGAAACAGTGCCAGACTTTATTTTTCTGGGCTCCAAAATCACTGCAGATGGTGACTGCAGCCATGAAATTAAAAGACACTTACTTCTTGGAAGGAAAGTTATGACCAACCTAGATAGCATATTCAAAAGCAGAGACATTACTTTGCCAACAAAGGTCTGTCTAGTCAAGGCTATGGTTTTTCCTGTGGCCATGTATGGATGTGAGAGTTGGACTGTGAAGAAGGCTGAGCGCCAAAGAACTGATGCTTTTGAACTGTGGTGTTGGAGAAGACTCTTGAGAGTCCCTTGGACTGCAAGGAGATCCAACCAGTCCATTCTGAAGGAGATCAGCCCTGGGATTTCTTTGGAAGGAATGATGCTAAAGCTGAAACTCCAGTACTTTGGCCACCTCATGCGAAGAGTTGACTCATTGGAAAAGACTCTGATGCTGGGAGGGATTGGGGGCAGGAGGAGAAGGGGACGACAGAGGATGAGATGGCTGGATGGCATCACTGACTCGATGGACGTGAGTCTGAGTGAACTCCGGGAGTTGGTGATGGACAGGGAGGCCTGGCGTGCTGCGATTCATGGGGTCGCAAAGAGTTGGACATGACTGAGCGACTGATCTGATGATCTGAACACATATATATGGAATCTAGAAAGATGGTACTGAAGAATTTATTTGCAGGGCAGCAATGGAGAAACAGACATAGAAAACAGATTTATGGACTCGGGAAGAGGGGAGGAGAGGGTGAGATGTATGGAGAGAGTAACATCGAAACTTAAATTACCATATGTAAAATAGATAGCCAATGGGAATTTTCTGTATGTCTCAGGGAACTCCAACAGGGGCTTTGTATCAACGTAGAGGTGTGGGATATGGAGGGAGATGAGAGGGAGGTTCAAAAGGGAGGGGGACATATGTATACCCATGACTGATTCATGTTGAGGTTTGACAGAAAACAACAAAATTCTATAAAGCAATTAACCTTCAATTAAAAAGTAAATAATTTTTTTAAAAAAACTCACCAAAACAAAATAAAATCTTCTCACAAAACTTCAGACCAAAGAAAGAAAGAAAGGAATTGACTATGTGGGATCTGAAATAAGAGGAACAGGCAAATAAAGAAGATCAAGTGCATGGCAGGGTGGGCCATCTCAGGACACAGGCTTAAATAATGAAATTCAGGGTTCAAAAGCTAGCCTGGCTCCCCCAGGTTCCCTAAGTTTCCCTTACTGCTCCCATTCTTCAGGACAGCAGGATTATTCCTGCTTGTGAACCCAGAGGAAAGAGTTCAACAAATCTGAACCACAGAAAGCCAGACTCTCTGAAGATAGAATTTGGTAAAATATCTGCTTTCCTGGTTTTGCTTAATTTAGGCAATAGGATTGTCTTGAAAAATAATCTTTCTTTTTCTGTTTATAATAGTAAAACATGTTCACTACAGATATCTTTAATGATACAGAAAAATATATAAATATAATATATAATGTAAATATATAAGAAAATAAATATCTACAACAGAACCACTCACCATTGGTGGTTTATGGTACATATCACCAGATCTTTTTTCTATGCATCTTTGTGTATTTTGGGTACCATATTGGGATACAATTCAATAGCTTGTTTTTTTCCACTTCACAATATAGCATCAGCTGTGACGGCTATATGGAATTATATGTAAGCAGCAGAATGAAAAAGTATGCAAAGACAAAGGTGACAGTGGCCGCTGACTTCTAAGTCTGTAAGGTTACATGATTTCTATCAGTAGAGAAAATTACATACTGTGCCATTCCATTTGGAGACTGGTTGGAGACCTAGGAAGTCAAATCTAATCATCCTGATCCTTCTGTGTTACTGAAGAGCATAAACAGAGGAGACAAATATTTTGTGAATGCTTGGATCTACAAACAGAGGCTAAAGCCATGGAGAGGGAAAGAAGCAGAGTAATGAAAGAGTCAATTCCTAAGCAGCTTGATAAGAAGTCCGGGGTCCAAGAGGAGGAGAAAGGGGTCTGGGGCTCTCAAAGAGGAGATAGGGGTCTGGAATTCTCAAGGAGGAAGAAAAGACACTTTTTTTTTTTCTACATTCCTTAGTAAGGATTCAGTTCAGCTCAGTCGTGTCCGACTCTTTGCAACCCCATGGATTGCAGCATGCCAGGCCTCCCTGTCCATCACCAGCTTCTGGAGTTTACCCAAACTCATGTCCATTGAGTCAGTGATGCCATCCAACCATCTCATCCTCTGTCGTCCCCTTCTCCTCCCACCTTCAGTCTTTCCCAGCATCAGTGTCTTTTCAAATAAGTCAGTTCTTCACATCAGATGGCCATAGTATTGGAGTTTCAGCTTCAACATCAGTCCTTCCAGTGAACACTCAGGACTGATCTGCTTTAGGATGGACTGGTTGGATCTCCTTGCAGTCCAAGGGACTCTCAAGAGTCTTCTCCAACACCACAGTTCAAATGCATCAATTCTTTGGCTCTCAGCTTTCTTCACAGCCCAACTCTCACATCCATACATGACTACTGGAAAAGCCATAGCTTTGACTAGACAGACCTTTGTTGGCAAAGTAATGTCTCTGCTTTTTAATATGCTATCTAGGTTGGTCATAACTTTCCTTCCAGGGAGTAAGCATCTTTTAATTTCATGGCTGCAGTCACCGTCTGCAGTGATTTTGGAGCCCCCAAAAATAAAGTCTGCCACTGTTTCCACTGTTTCTCCATCTATTTGCCATGAAGTGATGGGACTGGATGCCATGATCTTCGTTTTCTGAATGTTGAGCTTTAAGCCAACTTTTTCACTCTCCTCTTTCACTTTCATCAAGAGGCTCTTTAGTTCTTCACTTTCTGCCATAAGGGTGGTGTCATCTGCATATCTGAGGTTATTGATCTTTCTCCCGGCAATCTTGATTTCAGCTTGTGCTTCTTCCAGTCCAGCGTTTCTCATGATGTACTCTGCATATAAGTTAAATAAACAGGGTGACAATATACAGCCTTGACATACTCCTTTTCCTATTTGGAACCAGTCTGTTGTTCCATGTCCAGTTCTAACTGTTGCTTCCTGACCTGCATACAGCTTTCTCAAGAGGCAGGTCAGGTGGTCTGGTATTCCCATCTCTTTCAGAATTTTCCACAGTTTATTGTGATCCACACAGTCAAAGGCTTTGACATAGTCAACAAAGCAGAAATAGATGTTTTTCTGGAACTCTCTAGCTTTTTCGATTATCCAGGGGATGCTGGCAATTTGATCTTTGGTTCCTGGATTGTATAACAACAACATATCCTGCTTGAGGACAGTCTGTCCTTCCTGAAAACCTTCTGACTAATCCTGATATCTTAGAATGTATATTATGGGAGCGGGTCTGGTAAGATCTTTCTACTGTTAAATTCTAAACCTGTTATTTTAAAATGTAAATTGTGGGAGTGGGACTAGTAAGATCAATGCAACCTTGAGACATTCTTTTGATTTATTGTAGCAACCAATTAAAAAGTATATAACTCCCTTGCTAATATTAGAAAGGAGGGCACTCTCTGCCCCCCTTCTGATGTCTACGTCAGAAGCTTTCTTTGTCCTTGTCATACTTTAATAAAACTCTGCTACACAAAAGGTCTTGAGTGATCAAGCCTGGTTCCTGGTCCCGAAACTAAATCTTTTTCAGTAATACCGTAGAGGCCCAGAGGAATGGGACTTTTCAGGAGTCTACAATGATGCTAAATAACAGTAACACCCACTCCAACCTTTAGTACAGGCTGCTGCTCATCCAGATGACTCCCTAGAGTGGGTTGAGGATTAACCAAGAAAAGAGGATGCATGATATATCTGGGCTGCCTTGCAGTCTGGGAGATGAAAACTGAGGTTGACAGAGCCAGAACTCAGCATTGAAAATGCCTGCAAGTACTTAGCCCCTGGAAATTCATCAAAATCCTAGAGAGGATATTGAATTTTCCACAGGCTGTCAGATACAGAGCTTGAGCCAATTTCATTTCAATCTCAATAGATAGGGAAGCTCAGATGCCATGTAGTTATATTGATGTCTCATAATTTATTTACTGAATTGGAGAACCATTGTTCATTTATTTAGGTTTTTTCACTCTTCCCAATGAAATGATAAACAATAGAGCAGAGACTGCTAGCCAGCCACCAAATCTTTGTCCTTCTCTTCCTGAGCACAAAACTAGAACTATACTTCCTAGTCTCCTGTGCAATTAGATGTGGCTGCTAAGACAGAGTTAGAGCCAGTAGAAAGTATATGGGGGCTTCCCTCGTGGCTCAGGTGGTAAAGAATCCGCCTGCAACGCAGGAGGCCTCGGTTTGATTTCTAGGCCAGGCAGATCCCCTGGAGAAGGGATAGGCTACCCACTCCAATATTCTTGGGCTTCCCCGGTGATTAGGTAAAGAACCTGCCTGCAATGTGGGAGACCTGAGTTCGATCTCTGGGTTGGGAAGATCCCCTGGAGGAGGGCATAGCAACCCACTCCAGTATTCTTGCCTGGAGAATCCCCATGGACAGAGGAGCCTGGCAGGCTACAGTCCATGGGGTCACAAAGAGTTGGACACGACTGACTGACTAAACACAGCACAGCGCAGAAAGTATACGGAGGTGATTTGCCCTCTCTAGGCCAAGGCTTTTCTCTTTTTTTAATGGCCATACCACATGTAGGATCTTAGCTCCTCAAGCAGGGCTTGAACCTGGTGCCCTTGCAGTGGAAGAGCAGAGTCAACCACTGTACCATCAGGAAAGTCCCCCAGGGCTTTTACATCGTGGCATGTTTCACTTCCCTTTTACCTTCTGCCCACTAGATGTAAAATAATGACAAGACTCTAGGGAGTGAGGGGGCCACAGATGGAAGGAGGTTGGAGCCCTGGATTATTTCACGGAAGAGAGCCCTCTGTTGGCCTGGAATCCTACTTCGAACTTTGTCATGAGTAAGGAAGAGCCTCTCTGCCTTTGGGGCTCATCTGGAACTGCACTATGAGTTCAGCCTAACTCCACAAGCATCTGGAGGCGTCAGTGCTTTGCACCTGTCTATAGTGCTTAGGACTATCACTAATCCATGACTGTCATGGTCAAGGTTTGGAAATGCCTTATCAAATGGCATTTATGATAAATGGTAAAGAATCCACCTGCAATGCGGGAGACCTGGATTTGATCCCTGGGTTGGGAAAATCCCCTGGAGAAGAGAAAGGCTACCCACTCCACTATTCTGGCCCGGAGAATCCCAGGGATTATACAGTCCATGGTGTCGCAAAGAGCTGGACATGACTCAGTGACTTTCACTTTCATTCAAGGCATTTGATAAACTATGGCCAAACTAAACCCAGAATTGTGCCTCTGATAATTATTTGAGGTCATTCCAGTTCCTATAACTGTATACAAGAATGCATAAAATGGTTTTCAACTCATCCCTTTATAGAGAAGTAAAAAATATTTGTTGAGAATGACTGGACCCTCCCTCTGATTACTATATACATTGAACCACAAAGAGTGAGTTTTCCTATTAGCTGAACCCAGCTCTTCATTAGAAATTTCCCAGTACCCTTAATCCATGTGGCACATCTTCATCTCGTCTCCGTCTTAGAATTCTAATCCAGCCATCCTGTCTGACCCAGACCCCTGCCTCTGGCTTCAGGGCTTCTGTTAAACAGTCACAAGTTTTGCTCATTTGTGCAAAGTGAGTCTCCATGTATTTTTAAGTGTTTCCATAGAAACCGCTTTCCAGAAAAAGGCACTTTAGTGAAAGCTTAAAAGCAAAATCTATGTTTCAATACTTAGAAATCTCATTGAATCACTTACAAAGAACAACATAAGATAAGGCATATTCAACCCTGTACTTGTAAAAAAAAATGTATACTGTATATAATATCTGACATATAATAAGGACTATAAAAGTAACATCTAACTTCCTCAAGATTTGTGATTTTTCTGTTTTATGCTTAAAGTATTGAGAGTCAAAGGTTTATTTTTCAAGACCAATCCTCTGAAGGGTGACCTTCCAGAAATGGAGTTGCTCTTCTGCCAGACTCCAAGGGAACTGGTTCAGGCCCACCCCTTGAAGCAATATGTTTCTGGTTAAGCAAAGATTTACACTCCAGTTCCCCATCTCACCTGGTGGATTCCCTGGTGGCTCAGAGGTAAAGCGCCTGCCCGCCATGCGGGAGACCCAGGTTTGATCCCTGCGTTGGGAAGATCCCCTGGAGAAGGAAATGGCAACCCACTCGAGTACTCTTGCCTAGAAAATTCCATGGATGGAGGAGCCTGGTGGGCTACAGTCCACGGGGTCGCAAAGAGTCGGACACGACTGAGCGACTTCACTTTCACTTTCCCCACCTCACCAGGATGGAGCTGAAATGGCTAATCCTGCCACAAGCAGGCCCAACATTCCCAAAGGCTCAGACCTCATCCCACCTCACTATACATCAGAGAAAGAACCAGTGATCCCCTAGTCATGGAACTTAAAAGCCCCAGAGCCCAAGGGCTCCTCCCTGGCATCCGGTACCTGGTCCTGCCAGATTGCCAGGCTCAACCAAGATGGTCAAAAGTGGACAGACACTCCTATTGTCTCTGTCTCCATGAACTTCCCCGGTGAAGACTGCTCCAAGAGCTTTACCATGTGCTGCTTGACCATTTGCTTTTGTCTGCATGAAAAGTATTTAGGATATGGCTCTAATATAATTAATGTACTTATTTCCTCTCTCACCTACTCTCCAGTTCTGTCAATGTGGTGAATGACATTAATGGATGGTATAGATATCAACCATCTTTGCATTTTCAAGATAAATTAAACTAGGTCATGAAAGCTCCAGCTACAGATATAAGTATATACACATTATATGTTGTTGGCTTTTTGTCTCTGACTGACTTTTCCAGCTTGGATCCCAAGATTAGACTAAGTTTACAAAGTCAGTTGATGAACATTTGCCCTTTTCTAGTCTCCTGGAGTTCAAGATTAGAATTATGATCCAAAAATATTTGATTGTGCAGTGCTGTGCTTAGTTGCTCAGTCGAGTCCAGCTCTGCGACCCCATGGACTGTAGCCCACCAGGCTCCTCTGTCCATGGAGATTCTCCAGGCAAGAATACTGGAGTGGGTTGCCATACCCTCCTCCAGGGGATCTTCCCAACCCAGGGATCAAACCCAGGTCTCCCACATTGCAGGTGAATTCTTAATATTTGGTGGATTTATGTCCACCTATTATATCCCCTCAGAGAAGGCAATGGCACCCCACTCCAGTACTCTTGCCTGGAAAATCCCATGGATGGAGGAGCCTGGTAGGCTGCAGTCCATGGGGTCGCTAAGAGTGGGACACGACTGAACGAATTCAGTTTCACTTTTCACTTTCATGCATTGGAGAAGGAAATGGCAACCCACTCCAGTGTTCTTGCCTGGAGAATCCCAGGGACAGGGGAGCCTCATGGGCTGCTGTCTCTGGGGTCGCACAGAGTCGGACATGACTGAAGCGACTTAGCAGCATTATATCCCCTGCATGGATCACAACCTTGTTATGGTGAAGGGGCTTGGGTAACTCAGTGAAGCTATGAGCCATGCTGTGCAGGGTCACCCAAGACACACAGATCACAGTGAAGAGATCTGACAAAACATGGTCCACTGGAGAAAGGCATGGCAACCCACTCCAGTATTCTTGCCCGGAGAACCCCATGAATAGTACGAAAAGGCAAAAAGATATAACATTGGAAGATGAGGCCCCCGGGCTGGAAGGTGTCCAGTATGCAACTGGGGAAGAGCAGAGGGCAATTAGTAATAGCTCGAGTAAGAACGAAGCAGCTGGACCAAAGCAGGAATTTCTTTCTCAATGCTCAGCTGTGGATGTGTATGGTAGTAAAAGTAAAGTTTGATGCTGTAAAGAACATTGTATTTGAACCTGAAATATTATAGGTCCATGAATTAAGGTAAATTGCATGTGGTCAAGCAGGAGATGTCAAGATTGACCATCAACATCTTAGGAATCAGTGAACTAAGATGGATGGGAATGGGCAAATTTAATTCAGATGACCATTATATCTATTATTCTGGGCAAGAATCCCTTAGAAGAAATGGAGTAACTCTCATAGTCAACCTAAGAGTCTTAAATACAGTACTTGGATGCAATCTCAGAAGCATCACGATGATCTCAGTTTATTTCCAAGGCAAACCATCCAGTATCACAGTAATCCAAGTCTATGCTCCAACCAGTAATGCCAAAGAAACTGAAATAGACTGGTTCTATGAAGACCTACAACACCACCTTCTAGAAATAACACCAAAAATGAGGTCCTTTTCATCATAGGAGATTGGAATGCAAAAGTAGGAATTCAAGAGATACCTGGAATACCAGGCAAGTTTGGCCATGGAGAACAAAATGAAGCAGAGCAAAGGCTAACAGCCTTTTGTCAAGAGAACATGCTGCTCATAGCAAACACCCTCTTCGAACAATATAAGAGACAACTTTACACATGGACATCAACAGTAGGTTAATACTAAAGTCAGAATGATTATGTTCCTTGGAGCCAAAGATGGAGAAGCTCTGTACAGTCAGTAAAAACAAGACCTGGAGTTGACTGTGTCTCAGATCATGAGCTCCTTATTGCAAAATTCAGGCTTAAATTGAAAAAATGTAGGGAAAACCACTAGGCCATTCATGTATGACTTAAATTGCTTATGATTATACATTGGAGGTAATGAATAGATTCAAAGGATTAGGTCTAGTAGACAGGGTGCTTGAAGAACTATGGACAAGGTTTATAACATTGTAAGGAGGTGGTGACCAAAATCATCCCAAAGAAAAAGAAATGAAAGAAGGCAAAGTAGTTGTCTCAGGAGGCTTTAGAAAACAGCGGAGAAAAGAAGTGAAAGGGAAGGGAAAAAGGAAAAGATATACCCAACTGAATACAGAGTTCCAGAGAATAGCAAGGGAAGATAAGAAGGGCTTCTTAAATGAACAATGCAAAGAAATAGAGGAAAACAACAGAAAGCGAAAGACTAGAGATCTCTTCGAGAAAACTGGAGATACCAAGGGAACATTTCATGTAAGGATGGGCATGATAAAGGACAGAACAGTAAGGACCTAACAGAAGCAGAAGAGATTAAGAAGGGTGGAAGAATACACAGAACTATACAAAAAAAAGGTTTTAATTACCTGGATAACCACAATGATGTGATCACTCACCTAGAGCTGGACATCCCAGAGTGTGAAGTCAAGTGGGCCTTGGGAAGCAATACTATAAACAAAGCTAGTGGAGGTGAAAGAATTTCAGTTGAGCTATTTCAAATCCTAAAAGATGATGCTGTGAACGTGCTGCACTCAGTATGTCAGAAAATCCCAAAAACTCAGCAGTGGCCACAGGACTGGAAAAGGTCAGTTTTCATTCCAATCCCAAAGAGGGGAATGCCAAAGAATGTTCAAATTATTGTACAATTGTGCTCTTTTTGCTAGAAAGGTAATGCTCAAAATCCTCCTAGCTAGGCTTCAGCAGAATGTGAACTGAGAACTTACAGATGTACAAACTGGGTTTAGAAAAGGCAGAGGAACCAGAGATCAAATTGCCAGCATTCATTGGATCATGGAGAAAGCAAGGGAGTTCCAAACAACATCTACCTCCACTTCATTTACAATGCTAAAGCCTTTGACTGTGTGGATCAAAACAAACTGGAAAATTCTTAAAGATACGATTGTAACACCACCTTACTTTTCTCCTGATAAACGTATGCAGATCAAGAAGCAATAGTTAGAACTGGATATAGAACAACTGACTGGTTCAAAATTGAGAAAAGAATACGACAAGGCTGTATACTCTCGCCCTTCTTATTTAATTTACATTCAGAGGGCATCATGTGAAATGCCAGGCTGGATAAATCACAAGCAGGAATCAAGATTGCTGGGAAAAATATCAACAACCTCAGATATGCAGATGATACCACTCTAATGGCAGAAAGTGTAGAAGAACTAAAGAGCCTCTTGATGAAAGTGAGAGAGAGTGAAAAAGCTGGCTTGAAACTTAACATTAAAACAACTAAGATCATGGCATCCAGTCCCATCACTTCATGGCAAATAGATGGGGAATCAATGGAAACAGTGACAGATTTTACTTTCTTAGGCTCCAAAATGATTGTGGATGGTGACTTCAGCCATTAAACTAAGACACTTGCTCCTTGGAATAAAAGCTATGACATACCTAGACAGCATATTAAAAAGCAGAAACATCACTTTGCTGACAAATCTGTCTAGTCAAAGCTATGGTTATTCCAGTAGTCATGTAAGGATGTGAGAGTTGGACCATAAAGTAGGCTGCATGCCAAAGAATTGATGTTTTCGAACTGTGGTGCTGGTGAAGACTCTTGAGAATCCCTTGGACAGCAAGATCAACCTAGTCAATCCCAAAGGAAATCAACCCCGAATATTCATTGGAAGGACTGATGCTGAAGCTGAAGCTCCAATATTTTGGCCACCTGATGTGAAGAGTCAACTCATTGGAAAATATTCTGATGCTGGAAAGATTGAAAGCAGGAGGAAAAGGGGTGACAGAGGATGAGATAATTGGATGATATCATCGACTCAATGGACTTGAGTTTGAGAAAACTCTGGGAGATGGTGAAGGACAGGAAAGCCTGGCGTGCTGCAGTCCATGGGGTCCCAGAGTGGGACACGACTGAGTGACTGAACAACAACAGTCCATGGGAAGAACTGTTGCTGAAGCTGAAGTTCTGATACTTTGGCCACCTGATGTGAAGAGCTGACTCGCTGGAAAAGATCCTGACCCTGGAAAAGACTGAAGGTAAAAGGAGAATGGGGAGGCAGAGCATGAGAATGATTAAATAGCATCAACTCAATGGACATGAATTTGAGCAAACTCCAGGAGGTAGTGGAGAGCAGAGGAGTCTTGGGTGCTTCAGTCCATGGTGTCACCAAGAGTTGGACTCAACTGAGTGACTGAGTATGCATACACTGTCAGGACACTCTGGAAAGCTTTAGGTAACAAGTTCTACGATCATCATTACCTGCTACTGTATGTTTCTCTGTCAGAATATAAACTCCATGGGGAAGCAACACTCTCGGTCTCATTGATCACAGTGTTTCCATGTCATAGTACCAGCTTGAAATATAACTGTTGAATTAATGCACTGTTCAGTAAAACACCAAGAGAATCTACTGAAAAGCTATTTAAAATACTCAAACAAAATTCAGTATTTCTACTTAATAGTAAAGCTACAAGCTACAAAGCAAGTTACAAAGTAATTACGTATAGCCCTCTTAAACATCAGTATTGACTAGTCTGAAAAACATTGAAATCAAAATGTCCATTCACATTGCCATCAACTACAGGAGTCTAGGAACAAAATTAAGAAGAGATGTGCACAAATTATAAAAAGAAAACTAAAGACATGTGTTTTAAGGACACAGAATATTTGTATCAATGAGGAGATACATACATTCTGAAAGTGGAAGGCTGCATCTTGTAAAGAGGTCAGTGGGCTAAAAAGTTAATCCACTGATTTACATTCAAGTAAAGGAAAGGAGAGAGAATACAAAGCCTTATGAGCTGAAATGATAACAGCATAAGATTTGGTACATGAATAAATGAAAAAAAGAGAAAGCTCTGTGTCTATCTCGGGTTGGACAAAATGTTCGTTTAGATTTTTCATACAGTTACAGAAAAACCGGAATGAATTTTTTGGCCAACCCAAAATATGCTGATATCAGTGACAGCGAGAGGAGATACTTAAACACATTCACTATGTGCCAGACCCTGTTCTACATGTTTTATGTTTTATCCTTAAAACAACACTGACAGGTAAAGTTATTAACATATTCCCATTTTTACAGATGGAAAAACAGAAGTCAAGAAAATGGAATGGAGCAGGGTCAGGGTTAGTCTGTAGACTTGCACATAATCTCTCTTTTATACCTATGCTCAGCCCTCTCCGGTTAACATCCCAAAGTCTGCAGCGTCTTCGAGATTATGGGAGGCGTCCTGAGGCAGTGGAGGTCATCAGGAGGCCTGCCTTCTTATGCAGATATCCATGCAATCCTGCTCTCAGTCTCCACACTCTTCTAAGAAGACACGTGGTACCTCCAATTCCTAAGCCCTTCAAGGTTTTTACAACTTACTGGCCTCCTCCTCTTCAGGCACCTTGGGTTTCAGTATTCTTCTCTTTGACTAATCTGTGAACGTTCATCTTACTATTTTTCTATCTTCTAAATTTTTTATAATGATCTCATCCACGGCTCTCTCTAGGACTAAGTTTGTTGATTTCGACTGTTGATTTCTTCAAATCAAAACTGAGTTTAAGAGGTAGCCCAAGAAAACTTACTTTCAATGCATCATGTTCAACCAGAAGTCCACATATTAATTTATGCTAAAGAAATTATCAATGAAGAACACCAAGATTTATGTCAAGGAATATTTATTGCTTCTTAATGTATAATGACAAAAAATGATAATGGTTAAAATAGCTAACAATAAAGGGTTAATTAAAGAATTCAGGGCATGCCTGTGGTGGCCAGGAAGCGGTGCCATTCAGATCTCCTTCAACAGAATCTTCCATGAGGGACTGTTGACTGGAAGCTTTCGGCTGCCATCCCTTCGGCTCCACACTGTGTTCCTGTCGAGGTCATGCCTTCTCCCTGCTGCCCACCCCACCACTGACAGATGGGGGCATTAGAGTCAGGCCATTCTTCCCCAACATGAGAACTGTGTGAAGGGCAACCTCTGCCAGGGGCTGACCCTCCACCAGCCTGCGCAAGCCCTTCCAGGACCATGATTCTCCTCCTGGCCAACCCTTCCTCCTTGTCTCCTCTCACCACCCCACCTGCCCATTCCTGCTCCCTCTCCCTTTGTCCTTCACAGAGATTTCTCCCTACGTGTTCCTCGTGCAGTTAATCTTCTCCTGGCATCTCGGAGGACCTGAACTGATAGAACACCCACCCACCAAATATTAAGGCAGTTTTCAAAAGTATTTATAAAAACTATATAATGATAGAAAAAACAGGATATAATGCTATCAAAAATGCCAGCATTCTAAATGCATATGCAAACAATCCTGGCTTTGTTTTTTTAAAAACCACATATAGTAAAAGTCGTGTGCGTATACACAAAATCCTTCACACACACACATCACAACTTTAAGAGTGGTTATTTCTGGGTGAATGGATTATGAGTTGCTGCTTCTTTATCTTTTTATTTTGCAGTGTTTCAATAAAGAACATTATTACACTTATAATCAGAAGCAAAGATAAAGTGCATGCATGCACACACACAAAACACTCATAAGGACCCTCAGTCCCCTGAGGCAGGATGCTGACTGGAGCCCGTCACTGGCCTCATCTTTGGAGGTGGATGCACTGCAGGCAGGCAAGCTGAGCGGCAAGAAATATAGATTACAATGTCAGCACCCAACAGCTTCGGAAATGTGCTTGGCTGATTCCAGATGTTTTCAAAATCCAAACTGCATTTAGGAATCTTGTCCGGGCATCAGAAGGGAACAAAACAGATGGAGTACCAATCCTACCAAGTCAGTATTTACCCAAACTACTTTATTTTTCATTTTATTACTTAACTGGTACGCAAGAACGGTCTCTTCTCCCCTTTGAAGGACAGGCGACCTTCCTCCCAAGTCTGCAAAGTGAGTTCACGAGAACACCAAGCTGGCAAAGGAGACACACGCCATCCTTCCTCCTGGTCACCCTCAAACTCACCTGTGTCCCTCCAGCATGGAGGCAGCTCCATGTCTGCTGTTCTTGAGGAACCCTCGTTGTGAACCTACACATCAGAACAACGTGACACCAGCACCGAAACAACCGTAAGAGCTAATACTCATCCAAGGACTGCTTTGTGCAGGTCATGTTCTGATCCCTTTTCACGTATTGAATTGTTCATTTAATCTTTACAGGAATCCTACTGGGGAAATAATAACAGCATCCCCCTTTAACAGAGGGGGACACAGAGGTGCAGAGAGTAAAGCAGTGCTGCAGGACCACAGAGCCAGTGCGCGTGGAGCTGGAGTCTGAACGCAGGCTATCACAAAGGAGAAATAAGATGAAGAATGCTAGTATGCAGCTCGGGGCTGTCTTTGACAGAAATGAAAGTTGGACAATGCTAGATAAGCAGCAGGGGAAATGCAATTCCACTGGGGAGTAAATCTGGCAAAACAGACAAGAGGATACGACTTTAAAAGACAAGGGAGGAAGTCAATCAACAAAGGCCAGCAGATATGCATGGAAAGACACAGAGAAAGTGATGCAGATGACAGAGCTGGGGGACAGAGTCAACAAGTCCAAGAGGCCACTCTGTGGCAGAAAGGGCCATGAAGAAGAAAGGGGGTGAGCAAGTGGCGATCAGATCTAAGGGGTGTGGAATTAACAGGGAAATCAATGGTGGAGAGTGGGGGCTGGAGGAAGGAATGGGAAGATGGGAGTACAGATATCTCCAGTCTGGAAAAGAGGCCAAGAGGAGGGAAGCACTGGCTGGGAGGGAGGTGCGTCATCTCCTTTCCACTGTTATTTTAACCCTTGTGTGACGTCTTCCTCAGCTGTCCAGACAAACAGTGAGAAGGACGAATCCTGCCCCGCTTACACATTACAGGATGAGAAGGGAACATGTCACTCGGTGCATTGAGTGGGGGGATGGTTGGTTTTCCGTAGGTCCTCTGTGCTTTCAGGGATTCTTGCCAAGAACAAGGTGTAATTTCAGGTGAGTAGGTGCCATATGAAAAGAGACTTCTCTTGCTGAATTACCTTGGCTGTGAAGTAAGATCACAGGTGTAAAGGACATATGTGCCAGGCCTGACATTT
Organism: Bubalus bubalis; assembly: GCF_019923935.1. Classification (NCBI taxonomy): domain Eukaryota; kingdom Metazoa; phylum Chordata; class Mammalia; order Artiodactyla; family Bovidae; genus Bubalus; species Bubalus bubalis. Next base: position 16,500,019 of record NC_059175.1, read on the forward strand.
AGTATGTGCTTGGTGAGCAGCGGTCATGAGGAGGGGCTGTCTCTCTCCACTCAGGAACAGTCAATGGCTCCTCGTTGTCAACAGGACACAAGTCCAGACACCCTGCCTGGCACTGAAAGCCCGTCGTTGGCGAGGCCTCTGCTTACATTTTTAACTGATTCACTACATTTACATCTTGGCAGCCTTAGTCCTACTCAGAAATGTCAAACAGCCTATGTAAGAGGATTTAAGAATTAAATGACATGGGGCCCCTTCATCATGGAGCTTAGTCACGCACCCCAGGAGCTTATCAGCTAACTCAGGTCCAGGTGGGCAAAGTGAGGGACCATCATGAGCGGCATCCTGAGGCAGTGAACAAGTCTGGATGAGATGTGATGCCATGCTGTGTCCCTCACTGGAGAGCAGCTTTCTGTTCAGACCACGGCAGAACAAGAGAGAGACTGCGAGTTCAAGATCACAGGGACGAGACAAGAGCACATGTCATATAATCCTAATTAGAAAGACAGAGCTTAAATGTTGTGTTCTAGGGTAGCTAACCACAAGTGGTCAGGCTTAAAGATAAGCAAATAGCAGTGAGGACAGGGCCCACATGGCAAAGTCCAAGGAATCTGACAGCAAATAGGAAAAGAACAGCGGCAGACATTGCTCTCCAGGACGACAAAGACTAAATGCCACTTGGCTCTATATTCCAGACACACAGCTCCCATGTTTACCAGTTATTCTTTGGCTCAGTGCAGAGAAGATACTTTTGTTTGTTTTTTGTTGTTTTAGCCCTTCTCCTGGGAGTTTCCTCCCTGTGTTCAGTCCTCATCCTGGCGATTCTGTTTCTGGTTCCAAACGCAGGTGCAGGACACAGGTTTGCCATGCCGTCAGGGCAGTGAGTTCTTTTTGCCCCAGTGATTGGTTCAGAATTAAGTCAGTGGCCCAACAAGAACCAGTCAGATACAAAAAGCCCTCTGCTGGGACAGCAGGGGAAAAAGCACTTTTTCTGCTGGAATCTCCATAAGGAAGATGACAAGTACCTGGAGTTGCCCAGGAAGTCAACACTATGCAAAGCAGAGCCAAGAAATAGCCAGAAACTGGGTTGTCACAACACTGGGTCAGACAGCACCTGAAACCAATATATTTCCACAATGTCAACTAATGGAGCCAATAAATTCCCATCTTTCTTAAGCCAGTCTGAAGTGGGTTCCATCCCCACAACAATGGAGTCACAACTCATGGAGAATGGAAGCTGAGACTGAAATAAACTTCTCTCTGCCAGGGAGGTGGGATGCACTCTGGACACGGAGACACACTATACCAGAAACCTGCCCAGCGCACAAGAACCTTAACCAAAGGCTCTCACTGGAGAGAGCGCTGGTGTGGACTCTCAAAGACACAGCAGCTTTTTCCCCAGCCCTACAAGGAAAATAGGCATCCTCCTTGGATGCAGAGAGACCTCGGGCAGGCAGCCAAGAGAGAAAGCCAGGTACAGGAGACCCTCCAGACGTTTTGTGCCCCATGATCTTCACCATGGCCTGTTCATCCTCACCAGTGGCGTGGTCTTGTTGCTGTCCCCTGACCACACCACAAGTTCTCCCGACTCTACATGCCAGCTCCTCTTCCTCCACCTCCTCTCCCACCTACTGTGCCCAGAGTCCACCACCTGGCTTAAATCTTTGCAATTATCTCTGGCCACAACCACCCACATTTGAACTCAGTTTCTTTATCCATGGAGTAGAATAATCTTTTAGGTAGCTATTAAAATATAATAATGACAATTGTCGTAACAGCCAACATTTATGAAGCATTTTAAAATATATCAGGCACTGCCCTAAAAGTGCTTTACAGGCATTACCTTATCTAACCTTTAAGCAACTTTTGGAGCGAAAAAGGCACTATTTTTACACACATTTAGGCAACAAAGTTACAGGAAATTTAAGTCATTTGCCCAACGTCATACAACTAGAAGGAGACAAAGTCGTATTTCAAACCCAAGCAGTTGGGTGCCAGAGCCTTCATTCTTACCTGCTACATTAACTGTTCTAGATGGTATGAGGATAATGTAAGAGCGTGGAATACAGAAATGTCAGACTTGTGCACAAACCACTTCTATTCCAAACTGAAAACTCCCTCAGAGAGTTTAATCACAAGTGACAATGGCAAGGTATTTTTTTATTGTTATACTATTTTATTCTTGATACCTTGGTATGAGGCCTAAGAAAGACTCTCTCTTCTCTTAAATTCTAATATAGGTCTGGACCCAGGTGAAAGGAGTGACCCCACAAGAGACTAAGCCTGTGAGCATATGAGGGTCTCCTGTGGAGGAGGTGTGGGTTGGAAGTGGCCTGCCATAGGGACAGGAGCACTCAGGGGCACATAGTGGCACTCAGGGGCACATAGGGACAGCAGCAGTCCTGGGAGGCATGTGTTGGCATAAGTCCTTTCTGGAGGTCATCAGTAGCCCTGTAGACTGTAGACTCCAGGATTGGGCCATCTCAGGCCAAACAACTAACAGGGAGGGAGCCAGCCCCATCTATCAGCCGACAACTGGATTAAAGATTTTCTGAGCAGGGCCCTGCCCACCAGAGCAAGACCCAGTTTTCCCCACAGCCAGTCCCTCCCATCAGGAAGCCTGCACAAGCCTCTTATCCTCATCCACCAGGGGGCAGACAGAAGTAAGAACTGTAATTTCGGCCTCCAGAAAGAAAACCATAATCACAGAAATCTAACCAAAATGATCACATGGATCACAGCCTTGTGTAACTCAATGACGCTACAAGCCATGCTGTGCAGGGCCATCCAAGATGGACGGGTCATAGTGGAGAGTTCTGACAAAATGTGGTCCACTGGAGAAGGGAATGGCAAACCACTTCAGTATTCTTGCCTTGAGAATCCCATGCAAAGTATGAAAAGGCAAAAAGATACGACACCAGAAGATGAGTCCTTTAGGTCAGTAGGTGTCCAATATGCTACTGGGGAAGAGCAGACAAATAGCTGCAGAAAAAAATGAAGAGGCTGAGCCAAAGCAGAAATGACACCTAGTTGTGGATGTCCCTGGTGGTGAAAGTAAAGATCAATGATGTAAAGAACAATATTGCATAGGAACCTGGAATATTAGGTTCATGAATCAAGGTAAATTGGACGTGGTCAAGCAGGAGATGGCAAGAGTGAGCATCAACATTTTAAAAATCAGTGAATTAAAGTGGATCAGAAGGGGCGAATTTAATTCAGATGACCATTATATCTCCTACTGTTGGCAAGAATCCCTTAGAAGAAATGGAGTAGCCCTCATAGTCAGCAAAAGAGCCCAAAATGCAGAACTTGGGTGTAAGATCAAAACGGATAGAATGATCTTGGTTCATTTCCAAGGCAAACCATACAACATCACAGTAAGTCAAGTCTATGCCCCAACCACTAATGCTGAAGAAGCCGAAGTCAAAAGATTCTATAAAAACCTACAAGACCATCTAGAACTAACACCAAAAAAAGATGTCACAGGGAACTGCAATGCAAAAGTAGGAAGTAAAGAGATACCTAGAATACCAAGCAAGTTTGGCCTTGAAGTACAAAATGAAGCAGGGCAAAGGCTAACAGAGTTTTGCCAAGAGAACACACTGGTCATAGCAAATGCCCTCTTCTAACAACAAGAGAGACGACTCTACACATGGACATCACCAGATGGTCAATACCAAAATCAGACTGATTACGTTCTTTGCAGCCAAAGATGGAGAAGCTCTATACAGTCAGCAAAAATAAGACTGGGAGCTGACTGTGGCTCAGATCATGAACTCCTTATTGCAAAATTCAGGCTTAAACTGAAGAAAGTAAGGAAAACCACTAGACCATTCAGGTATGACCTAAATCAAATCCCTTACGATTATACAGTGGAAGTGAGAAATAGATTCAAGGGATTAGATCTGGTAGACAGAGTGCCCAAAGAACTATGGACGGAGATTCATGACATTGTACAGGAGGCGGTGACCAAAATCATCCCAAAGAAAAAGAAATGCAAGAAAGAAAGTGGTTGTCTCACGAGGACTTACAAATAGCTGAGAAAAGAAGAGAAGGAAAAGGAAAAAGGAAAAGATATTCCCAATGGAATGCAGAGTTCCAGAGACTAGCGAGGAGAGATAAGAAAGCCTTCCTAAGTGATCAATGAAAAGAAATAGAGGAAAATAATAGAATGGGAAAGACTAGAGATCTCTTCAAGAAAATTAGAGATACCAAGGGAATATTTCATGCAAAGATGGGCACAATAATGGATAGAAATGGTATGGACCTAACAGAAGCAAAAGAGATTAAGAAGAGGTGGCAAGAATACACAGAAGAACTATACATAAAAGGTCTTAATGACCTAGATAACTACAATGGTGTGGTCACTCACCTAGAGCCAGACATCCTGGAGTGTGAAGTCAAGTGGGTCTTAGGAAGCATTACTACAAACAAAGCTAGTGGAGGTGAAGGAATTCCAGTTGAGCTACTTCAAATCCTAAAAGATGATGCTGTTAAAGTGCTGCATGCAATATGCCAGCAAATTTGGAAGATTCAGCAGTGGCCACATGACTGGAAGGTCAGTTTTCATTCCAATCCCAAAGAAGGGCAATGCCAAAGAATTTCAAACTACCATACAATTGTACTCATTTCACAAGCTAGCAAAGTAATGCTCAGAATCCTCCAATCTAAGCTTCAAAAGTACATGAACTGAGAACTTCCAGATGTCCAAAGTAGGAAAGGCAGAGGAACCAGAGATCAAATTGCCAGCATCTGTTGGATGACAGAAAAAACAAGGGAATTCCAGGAAAGCATGTACTTCTGCTTCATTGACTATGCTAAAGCCTTTGACCACATGGATGACAACAAACTGTGGAAAATTCTTAAAGAGATGGGAGAACCTGACCACCTTACCTGCCTCCTGAAAAACCTGTATGCAGGTCAAGAAGCAATAGTTAAAACTGGATATGAACAACAGACTGGTTCAAAATTGGGAAAGGAATACGTCAAGGCTGTACATTGTCACCCTGTGTATTTAACTTATATAAGGAGTACATCATGTGAAACGTCCGGCTGGATGAAGCTCCAGCTGAAATCAAGACTGCTTAGAGAAATCAACAATCTCAGATATGCAGATGACACCACGCTAATGGCAGAAAATGAAGACGAACCAAACAGTCTCTTGATGAGGGTGAAAGAAGACAGTGAAAAAGCTGGCTTGAAACTGAACATTCAAAAACCTATGATCATGGCACCCAGTCCCGTCACTTCATGGCAAATAGATAAGGAAAAAGGGGAAGCAGTGACAGATTTTATTTTCTTAGGCTCCAAAATCACTGCTGATGGTGACTGTAGCTTGAAATTAAAACGCTTGCTCCTTGGAAGAAAAGCTCCGACAAACCTAAACAGAGTATTAAAAAACTGAGATATTACTTTGCTTCAAAAGTCGGTATAGTCAAAGCTATGGCTTTTCCAGTAATCATGTACAGATGTGAGAGTTGGACCATAAAGAAGGCTGAGCACCAAAGAATTGATGTTTTCAAAATGTGGTGCTGAGCCCTTGGACCGCAAGGAAATCAAACCAGTCAGTCCTAAAGGAAATCAACCAATCGATGAATATTCATTGGTAGGACTGATGCTGAAGCTGAAGCTCCAATACCTCAATCCGTCTCCTGATGTGAAGAGCCGACTCATTGGAAAAGACCCTGATGCTGCAAAAGATTGAAGGCAAAAGGAGAAGAGGGAGGCAGAGGATGAGATGGTTAGATAATATCACCAACTTAATGGACGTGAATTTTAACAAACTCCAGGAGACAGTGAGTGACAGGGAAGCCTGGTGTGCTGCAGTCCATGGGGTCACAAAGAGTTGGACACGACTTAGTGACTGAACAACAACAAAAGACATTTGAAAATGTAGTCCTTCTTGAGTAAATATTCAAATTCAGGTATTTTGTTTTCAAAACTGACTGTCCACTTTAATCCGCTCCCTCTGGTTAAACTCTAAGTCACCAGAAGGTTTCGCTCTGGCTGTCACGGGGCCGCAGGGGCAGCTGGAGGACCGTCAGAGTCGGTTACAGGACCAGCAGTTCAGCCACCCCCAGATTCACCCCACCTTCCAAGAGGCGGACACCAGCCTTGCTGCCAGAATCACCAGAGCCTCTCAGGAGACTTCTTCAGGGTCTGACCTTGCAGGAAGGTGAGAAATAGGCCAAGTGCCTCTCCCAAACCCTCGACCTCTGCTCTCCAGGAAGTCCCACTTCTCCGCCCTCCTCGGGGCCAGAGGCGAGGGGACTGGCACCCGGCTGGGCAGCTACTCTGGTCCGCTGTCTAGTCTCCTCCACTCCTGCCCAGAGTACACTGGTCTCACCCTGTGCCTCACCTTGTGATTGATCCGGGGGTCTTTGAGATCTTACGGGGCTGGTGACGAGTAAAGGACAGCAAGCTTCGCAGCTTCACCCTCCTTCACAAGTACAGCCACCAAAAAGAGGCTTCTTATGTACAGCTCCACTCCCCACACCCAAGTGCTCTGTAACACGCAAAGCCCCACCCGCCCGGGAGGGAGTGTACTGCCTATTCCAGCCACTCCTGATTTCCTCCCGCCTTGTTTTGATAACTTTTATCCTGGGGTGTTTGTCCTCTGCAGAGATGACAGGGCAGGAAGCATCCAGATCCTGATTTATCCTCATCTGCATAAACCCTGGAGCTGAAAGCCCGGCTTCAAAGCTTTGTTCTGTCACCTGCTTGCTGTGTGACCCTGAGCAAGCCACTCAACCGCCTGAACACGTCTTCTCTGTGGAGAGGGTCGTATCATGAAAAGTAAAGAAGTTAGTAGACGTGAAGCACTTGAGGACCATTCCTGGCATATGCTAGGTACTGGGCATAGTTGCTCAATGAACAAGACAAGGCTCTGGAGGTCAGGGCTGCTACGGTATGTGCAGAGCATTCAAATGATTCAACTAAATTGGTACTCGTCTCCCAGCACCTCCTCTGCAGGCTGTCCCTGCATGCTTTGGAGGGGTGACATTAGCCATGCTTAGAAGGAAGAGGGGCCCGATGATCTCAGAAGAGACTGTCCGGCTTGGGTCCTGGGATGTTGGCAGAACTGCTTTTCAGAAACTTGGCCTTGCAGTTTTTAATTGTTCAATCTTGGTTTTTCTGGCCCAGAGAACAGATTCCGTGCCCTCAGACTTCTCCTGAGAGAAGTTCCTGACCTTGACAAGGAAGGCTACTTCTTATCATGGGGTTTTCTTCATATACTAATATCTGCTTCCAGTGACCAGAGGCAGGTCATCTGCATAAATCATGCAGACCTGGCAACTGCAAAGGGACAACAGGGCTACCTGAACAGAATTCTTTATCTGTTTGAAGGGATCACAGTTCTGATACTGTGCTCAACACCGCTAATCATTAGAGAAATGCAAATCAAAACAGCAATGAGGTATTACCTCGTACAGGTCAAAATGGCCATCATCAAAAAGTCTACAAACTATAAATGCTAGAGAGGGTGTGAAGAAAATGGAGCCCTTCCATATTGTTGATGGGAATGTAAACTGGTACAATCATTACAGAGAACAGTATGGAGGTTCTCTAAAAAACTAAAAATAGAGCTACCATGCTGCTGCTGCTGCTGCTGCTGCTGCTGCTAAGTCACTTCAGTCGTGTCCGACTCTGTGCGACCCCATAGACGGCAGCCCACCAGGCTCCCCCGTCCCTGGGATTCTCCAGGCAAGAACACTGGAGTGGGTTGCCATTTCCTTCTCCAATGCATGAAAGGGAAAAGTGAAAGTGAAGTTGCTCTGTCATGTCCGACTCTTCGCGACCCCATGGATTGCAGCCTACCAGGCTCCTCCGTCCATGGGATTTTCCAGGCAAGAGTACTGGAGTGGGGTGCCATTGCCTTCTCCAAGAGCTACCATATGACCCTGCAATCCTACTCCTGGGCATATACGCCCAGAGAAAACCATAATTCAAAAAGATACATGCACCCCTATGTTCATTGCAGTACTATTTACAATAAAGAAATGAATAAAGACGATATGGTACATATATACAATGGAACATTAGCCACAAAACAGAACAAAATAAGGCCATTTGCAGCAATATGGATGGATCTATAGGTTATCATACTAAGTTAAGAAAAGACCCTGATGCTGGGAAAGATTGTGGGCAGGAGGAGAAGGGGACAACAGAGGATGAGATAGTTGGATGGCATCATCAACTCAATGGACATGGGTTTGGGTGGACTCCAGGAGTTCGTGATGGACAGGGAGGCCTGGCGTGCTGCGGTTCATGGGGTCGCAAAGAGTTGGACACGACTGAGCAACTGAACTGAACTAAGTAAGTCAGAGACAAATATCAAATACTACCACTTCTATGTAGAATTTTTAAAATGATACCAGTTTACAAAACAGAACTTGTTTACAAAATAGAAACTGACTCATAGATGTCGAAATCAAACTTATAGCTACCAAAGGAGAAACATGTAGGGGGAGCAATAGGAGATTGGTATTAACATATAACACATTACTATATATAAAAAGACAGTAAGGACCTACTGTATAGCACGGGGAACTCTACTCAACACTGTAATGGCCTACAGAATCTTAAAAAGAGTGGATATATGTATATGCATAACTGATTCACTTTGCTACACACCTGAAACTAACACAACATTGTCAGTCAACTATACTTCAATAAAGTTTTTTAAAAAGGCTGCCATAGTGTTTTCTGTTCAGTGAGGTGGAGACCCCAGGATGGCCTGCCCAGGCCTGCATTACCAGAGTCACAACATAGGCTCTGGGCCAGTGAGCTGGGTCTAGTGGGACCTCAGGAGACTATTTCTAGAGCAGAAAAAGCATGGAGAGAGCATGGTTCCCTTGCAGGGAACGTATAGGCAGCTGAGCCCTCAAAGGCTACAATGGTGAGTTTTCTCCAGACACCGCCTTGCTTGGGCCCATCTCCCAGTTAATTCTGCTCTTCGTGGTGGAAGCTGAGGGTACAGTGCTGGTCTTCGCCCTGTCCTAAAAGGCAGCCCAGAGCATCTGCCCTCACATCCTCGTGAGGTTCCTTGAAGCCATTTGTGGCTGTCCAGCAGCTTCACCACTGCCTCCTAAATGGCTGCCCTTCTGCCCAGGTTTGCTCAGCTCCCCATTTTCGATTTTGGCTCCTGTCTAGAGCCCTCATCCAGCTGTTTGCACTTGGAACTCCTGAATCTGAGTCTCTCTCCAGACATTCTGCGCTGGGTATGCTGGGAAGCCACGCTAGTTTTGTTTCTTGGAATGTAACTGTGCTCCAAGTCATGAAAACATGGCTAGGCTGCCCTAAGTACAACTGCCAAAACTTCTCTTTATGCTTCTGTCTATGGAGGAAGAGGTGCGGAGGAGAAAATGTTCCAAAAACTCTTGTCTGTCTTCTGATAATTTACTAAGTGGTAAGTCTTTCTTGCTAAAGAGAAAACAGCCAAAGGTTTTTAATGCCAAGGTTCCACACTTGTCTAAGAAATACTGCTTCTAAGTGAAATGAAGCTGGATGAATCTCATGAAGTCTAATCAAGTGCATATGATAAAGCCTGAATAGGAATCAGAACAGTTAAGAACTAGTGAGAAGGAATCTCTGCTGTTCTTTGATGCTTATTCCTCTATGGATCTTTTTAAAATGCAGCACTTAGTAACACTTACCTAGAATAGTTGCTTTCCTTAGAGAAAAAGACATTAATTGAAAATTTTACAATTCTGATTTGAATCTTATAAAGTGTATCTCTAAGGATTTATTCCAGTGATTATAGCCCTCTACATTAGAAATACTTAGAAAATATACTAAAAACACAAATACTGAAACACCATGCTCCTAAATTCTAAACCCAGGGACTTGTTCTGTCAGCGTATGTGATGTTTGAGAACCACCGTGTAGTAGTGCCTCTTCAGTTTTAAAGTGCATATCAATTATCTGGTGATGTTGTTAAAAAACACAGATTCTGACTCAGTCGGCCTGGGGTGCGGTCTAAGATTCAGTGATCCTAACAAGGCCCCAGTCTGAGGCTGATGCTGCTGGTCTACACGTCACACTCTGACGAGAAGGCGTGGACCACGGAGCCACGTGCAGCCCTTCACCCGAGGGCTCGCTGTTGCTGTTTACTTGCTAAGTTGACTGTCTGCGACCTCACAGACTGTAGCCCACCAGGATCCTCTGCCCATGAGATTTCCCAGGCAAGAATACTGGAGTGGGTTGCTATTTCCTCCCCAGGGGATCTTCCCAACCCACGGATCAAACCTGTATCTCTTGCAAGTCTCCTGCGTTGCAGGCAGATTCTTTACCGCTTAGCCAACCAAGAAAGCCCCACCTGATGGCAGCTGGGCTGAAAATGGAGGCTAAGTACCTGAGAGAAAATAGTTTGACTCCTCAGGACGAACTCCTGACACTAAGTCACGAAATGATTAATGATGGATTTTGCATACATCATCTCAGTAAGTCTGCACATACACTATACAAGATCAATATTATTTTATATATATATATATATATATATATTTTTTTTTTGGATGAGAAACCCAAGACTCAGAAAGTCATACAGCTAGTCAGTGGTGCACATATTGTTTCTCTACTACTATTTTAAATTACCACAAACTTAGAGGCTTACAACACAGGTTTATTATCTTTTGGCTCTAGAGGTCGGGAGCCCCCAAATCAAAGCATTGGCAGGGCTGTAGTCCTTCCAGGGGTGTGAGGACCGAATCTATTTTCTTTCCTTTGCAGCTTCCGGAGGCCACCTGCATTCCTTGGTTCTTGGTCCCTTCCTCCATCCTCAAATCCAACAACTCTCTGACCTTTTCCCTTCCTCTTCAAGTAGTGCTGGGAAATCTTCTCTGCTTTTAAGGACTTATGTAATTAGATTGAGCTCCTCTGAATGATACAGGACACTCTCCCACCCCAAACCTGCAGAGTTCTTTTCACTATCCCAGTCTCCAGGGATTAGAGTACAGGTCTCTTTGGGGCCCATTTATTTTGCCTACCATGGGGTTGGGGGCAGGGGCGGTTCAGTAAAGCAGGAGCCCGGAGTCAAAATCAGATCTGATTGCGAGGTCCACGCTTCTTCCCGCACACAACTTAAAACAGCAGCTAAACTGAATGTCCTCGTGGTTGCTGTATTTTCCAGAGGCCAAAACAAGAATGGAGCATAAGTTTAGCGCAGCTATAGGCACCCTGAATTCCATTATCATTTTAAATTGATCTAAATGGTGCCGGAGTGGACTTTGTTTATTGCAATTCATTCTGCATTCTCCTTAGACTCAGCAAAACACAGCCCTGCTGTGCAAGAGCAGCGCCTTGGAATTTGCATGGACATCTAAGTGTGGTTCCTGGTTGCTGTTTAATTTAACCGAAACATAAAATGGAAACCAAGGAACATATTTAAGATTTGACAATAAATTATCTATACTTTAAGCAACAATTTGGAAGCAGGATTAGTAAACGAGCCTGGATTGTTCAAAGGCCTTGCAGGGAGCCCATGACTACTGAGGGGGGTGTCCAGCACATCACTCAGGCTCCCCGTCAGAAGCAAGGTGCTTCTGCAGAGACTCAGCCCTTAACCCGAGGCAAACCTCCACCCACTCTTCTTTTTAGAGCAGCAGGTACATCCACAGAACTGGGGTTTTAGGCATAAGACATATTATCACTGGGACAAGGTGAACAGAGAAACAGTTAGTACAGGTTCTCCTAAATCCATCTATTGGGGGTTGAATTGTGTCCCCCGAAAAAGAACTGTTGAGGGCTAATAATTCCCAGCACCTCAGAATATGGACTTATCTGGAAATGGGGTCACTGCAGATGGAGTTAGTTGAGATAACTGGTGTCCTCAGAAGAGGGAAGAGGCAGGTGGAGAAGGTGCCCATGTGACAAGAGGAGGAGACTGGAGTGCTGCATCTATAAGCCAAGGAAGGTGGAAGAGTCAGCGCCAGAAGGTATGGGAGGCAGGAGGGATCCTCCCTTACAGGCTGCAGAAGGGAGCAGCCCTCCTGACACCTCAGTTTTGGACTTCTGGCCCCCAGAATTATGAAGGAATACAGTTCTGTTATTTTAAGTTGCTTATGAAGGAATACAGTTCTGTTATTTTAAGTTGCCCAGTTTGTGATAGTTTGTTACAGCAGCCCTAGGAAACTTGATACACCATCTTTTAGGGTGTTGGGACAAATTATATTTCTCACTTTATAGAATGGACACATTTCTGAAAAGGTAAATGGAAATAGATCAAATAATAATTAAAACATGACTTAAGCACTGGAGATGTAGTCCCAGAGAATGATTTTGACTACAAGAGGTTACTTAAACCACACCACAGAAATCTTGCCAAAACACTCTTCACTACAATGCTGAATTTTAGCACAATGGGCATTTCCTAGTCCAGTTTCAGAAAATCCTAAAATAATGTAATAGGAACTTCCCTGGTAACCCAGTGGTTAACAATCCACCTCCCATTGCAGGGGACACGGCTTCAATCCCTGGCTGGGAAACTCAAGATCCCCCATGCCACAGGGCCAGTAAGCTGGGGTGCAACTCGAGACTACACACCGCAGCTCCTAACCTGCGTGCTCTAGAGCCGCGATCCACAACGAGAAGCCTGCATTCCACAACGAGAAGCCTGCATGCCACAACGAAGACCTGGTGCCCACCCCCACCAACAGCCCACACGAGCAGTTTAAAACGACGTTATAGAGCATGGGCACAGCTCAGCCGTGACAAGAACAGCCCAGCGAGAACCCACTCACTTGTAAAGCGCCTACTAGGCACCAGGCACTGTGCTGGGGGCTTTTCAGACATATTTGTCCAGACTCTTACTTGTCCCTTTCGTAAAACAAACAAACCTTTTCCTTAGGGCTGTAACCTTCTACAGAGGGCAGAAGCAGGACTAATATAATTGGAACTCTCGGCCATAGTCCCACACTGACCCTCGTCATCACTGAAACTGCTCCTTCCTCAGTATCTCCGTCTCTCACCTCCTTCAGTATCTCCGTCTCTCATCACCTCTGCCTGTCAGGTCTTCCAAGTCGCTTATCAACCCCTCCTACAACCACTGTTCTAAGACCATTAGGACCTACAGTCCACCGAACCTTCCATTGACCCTATCCTTTGCCTGCCCCTACCTTTATTTCCTTTTCAGTCATCTTAGAATTCACTGTCCATCAGCTGGCCCTCATTTCTGAATCCTCTTCTGGCAGCATCATCCGCTGAAACCCAGCTCTGCAGCTACAGCTGAACAGCACAGTGCTGCCAAAGAGTCACACACCACTGTTTACTATAAATACATGTCACTTTTATAATAAGGAAAAATATATTTTTAAAAAGCAACTGACCATGTAATTTCCTTGAAAGATTTTTGCACTTATCACAGCTTCAAATTGCTACCTCTAAATCATTTCAGAAACAAAATTGTCAGTCCTTTGAGTTTTCCTTCTCCTAATGTTCATCCTATAGGTTACACAATGGAAGGCCATATGGAGAGGACATTGGATGGTTTCAGCTCCACATATGAAGGGTTTGGAAGTTGTTACTATTGTTCTTATGGGAAAAAACTGGACAAACTGAAAAACAATGGCTTTTCTTGGACTCGGAGAACTGAGTTTGCAAGGCTGTCTCCCCAAAATGTAGAGAAGAGGTAAATTTAGACTCACAGCCAAGATACGCTTTCTTGGATCATAAGTGCCAGAGCCATAAACTGGAAGGATCACATCTGGGGACCACAGTCTTAGGGGAAGACCTTACTTCCCCAGATCAGCCCTGGGATTTCTTTGGAAGGAATGATGCTAAAGCTGAAACTCCAGTACTTTGGCCACCTCATGCGAAGAGTTGACTCATTGGAAAAGACTCTGATGCTGGGAGAGATTGGGGGTAGGAGGAGAAGGGGATGACAGAAGATGAGATGGCTGGATGGCATCACTGAGTCGATGGACGTGAGTCTGGGTGAACTCCAGGAGTTGGTGGACAGGGAGGCCTGGCGTGATGCGATTCATGGGGTCGCAAAGAGTCGGACACGATTGAACGACTGAACTGAACTGAACTGAACTTACTTTGTTGAGTATTACTTACGGCTCTGGCAGGTGGAGGGGAAGGGTCATGCTTGTGAAATATGACCAGAGATTTCTCTATCACAGAGGGCTACTCCCCAGGGAAAAGAATTTACTAGGCCCTTGTCCTAGAACCATGGGAGAAGGACATCCCTCTCAACCTACCCCCTTCCAGCTTTCATGTCTGACCTCAGAAGGACAAGAGGGCCATCCAAGAGGAAACACGTGATGGTCACAGGCCAGAGACTCAAGCCCACTAAGAGACTTGAGATTTAATCCTAAAACCAGAAACACTCCCCTCCCACACACTTTGCTACCTACCACACTAACAGGGCTCCAGTGAAACTGCGGACAGTCACTGAAAGAGCTACCAGACACAGGGTCTCTCTGAGACAAAGTACTCAGAGAAGCCCAAAGTCAGGAGGGGAAACAAAACCAAGACCCCTACCTGGAACAGTCTGAAATCTCTGGCACCAAGAGCCAACATTAAACGCAGCCTAACTCCTGGCCAGATTAGCATACATGCTTACATTAGAAGACCATTTATCTCAATTCCTATCACTCAACACAGTGCGTCCAGCGTTCAACCAAAAATTAAAAGGCATGCTAAAGGCAAGCAAAACAGACAGATCAAGATCTATGATCAAGCAAGAAATCAGAGCTCTCAGGCAAGCATCAGAATGAGATTCACATATATTGTATTTTTATCTACCTACCTACCTATTTATTCATGGCTGTGCCATGTAGGATACAGGATCTTAGTTCCCTGACCTGTGATGGAAGCTGGGTCCCTGCCTTGAGAGTGTAGTCTTAACCACTGGCCTGCCAGGGAAGTCTCTTGTATATAATATAGATGTTAGAATTCTCAGGGGATTTAAAACAGCTACCATTATGAGAGTTGGACTGTGAAGAAGGCTGAGCGCTGAAGAATTGATGCTTTTGAACTGTGGTGTTGGAGAAGACTCTTGAGAGTCCCTTGGACTGCAAGGAGATCCAACCAGTCCATTCTGAAGGAGATCAACCCTGGGATTTCTTTGGAAGAAATGATGCTAAAGCTGAAACTCCAGTACTTTGTCCACCTCATACGAAGAGTTGACTCATTGGAAAAGGCTCTGATGCTGGGAGGGATTGGGGGCAGGAGGAGAAGGGGACGACAGAGGATGAGATGGCTGGATGGCATCACTGAGTCGATGGACGTGAGTCTCAGTGAACTCCGGGAGTTGGTGATAGACAGGGAGGCCTGGCGTGCTGCGATTTTCATGGGGTCACAAAGAGTCGGACACGACTGAGCGACTGATCTGATCTGATCTGACCATTAGTATGTCAAGGGCTCTAATGAGAGAGACAACATGCATGAACAGATGAATAAGCAGAGAGATTGAAATTCTAAGAAAGAATCAAAAGTGATTGCCAGAAGTCAAAAATAGTAATAAAAGTAAACAGAAAACTGAAAACTACGCATATCATATTTAATCATCAGAAGAGCAAAGCCAAGGAGAAAAATCGAAAGTCAGAGGAGGAGGGAAAACCATTTTACCTATAGAATAGCATGGATAACAACAACAGGGGATTGTGTTTCAAAAACTGTGAAAGCAAGAAGAAATACTAGCCTAGAATCCCACTTTCGGCAAAAGTATCCTCCACAAGTGAAGAATAAAGACTTTCTTAAGCAAGTAAAAACAGACAATTCATCCTCGATAGGCCTGCCCTGCAAAGAAATGTTAAAGAGGGTTAGAGTTAAGTTGCGATGGTTAGGAAAATTTTATGTCAGAAATTTAGATCCACATAAATAAAGGATGGTTACTGAAGAAGAAATAAATGAAGGTCAAGTTAAACTTTTGTGCTTTTTAAATTCTTAATTGGTCTGAAAAGTAACTGTTTAAAGTAACAATGTACCGAGTGATTTTATAGCACAGAGATGACTGAAGAGTGACTGCAAGTCCTAAGGGTGGGATGGGAGAGCTGGGCACGTCGCTACAAGGCACCTACACTTCACAGGAACAGTGTTATTTGAGGGTGCACTTGGCTCAGTAAAGGGCTTCGCTGATGGCTCAGAGGGTAAAGCGTCTGCCTGCAATGCAGGAGACCTGGGTTCGATCCCTGGGTCCGGAAGATCCCCTGGAGAAGGAAATGGCAACCCACTCCAGTACTCTTGCCTGAAAAATCCCATGGACAGAGAAGCCTGGTAGACTACAGTCCAGGGGATCGCAAAGAGTCAGACACGACTGCACGACTTCACTACTTTCTTTCTTTCACTTTAGCTCAGTAAAAACACAAATTGTAAACCTAGGCCATTAACATTTTATTTTTACTACTATCTTTTAATTTAAAAAATTAAAAAAAAATTTTTTTTTTCTTTTAAATTTTTGCCATGAGGCATGAGGGATCTTAGTTACCCACCAAGGGATGGAACTTGTGCCTCCTGCACTCAAGTGTGGAGTCTTAACCACTGGACCACCAAGGAAGTTCCACGATTAACATTTTTTAAAAAGAAATATAATTGAAATTGGAAGAGGTGCTAGGAACCTAAGGCTGCAGGCCTCACCTTTCCTCACCTGTGAAATGGTAAGGTTAGAATAAGATGCCCAGAATAGATCTCCTCTCTCTGATTGCCTTCCTGCTCTGAAATTCTTTAACTAAAAACATTAAAATAAAACAAACATCAAGCAAAAAAATAAAACACCTCCCTTCTTCCTTTACATATATCTACAAGGAGCCCTTTGAAAGGTATAAAAATAATCAATTCCCTAATGAATTTTCTGCAGTAAGTTGGGATTTCCATACTTCCATGCTATTAGCTACCAAAGCAGGCTTATCTAGTAAGTTTAATAAAATACTGGATTTGCTCACATGGTTCAGCACATCTAATGCACTGTGAGTAAAGAATGCACCAGGCTGAAGGAAAGGTCATTTCACAGTATTGATTTCACTGCCAGAGACAGCACAAGACATGTGCACTGCAACCCAAAAACAAAACCGAGCTGCCTTCCTTGGCTAATAGAACTCATGATTAGTTTGTGATTACCTCCAGAACTGTCAATAGACTTTCCTTTGCTGGCTGGTTGGCTGTCGATACACTTCTAAGCTCAATGAGCTACAACCTCCCTGACAATCAACAAGTTTTGATCTTCTAGATTACTGCTTAAGTTGTGTTTGACTCTTTGCAAGCCCATGGACTATACAGTCCACGGAATTCTCCAGGCCAGGATACTTGAGTGGGTAGCCTTTCCCTCCTCCAAGGGATCTTTCCAACACAGGGATTGAACCCAGGTCTCCCGCATTGCGGGCAAATTCTTTGCCAGCTGAGCCACTAGAGAAGACGAACACTGAAGTAGGTAGCTTCTTCCTTCTCCAGTGGATCTTCCTGACCCAGGAATTGAACCAGGGTCTCCTGCATTGCAGGTGGATTCATTACCAGCTGAGCTACTAGGGAAGTCACTTAAGCTGCAACATTCATTAAAAAAAGAAGCGGTGGGGGGTGGGGTGGGGGGAAGCACCTTTGGGGCTAGCCCAAATAGCTCTGTGTAGACACCTGCCTCCTCGGAAATGAGATACTGATCTTGCTTCAGGGCAGAGCTGTGGGGAAAAGAAAAAGCTCACTTGCAGGTCTACTCACAGTGTATCTCCAGACCTTCCTGCTTTGTGTGCTTAGCTGCTCAGTCTGACTCTTTGCCACCCTTTGGACTATAGCCTGCCAGGTTCCTTTGTCCGTGGGATTCTCCAGGCAAGAACACTGGAGAATGTGTGCCTGCTTTAACTCCTTGCAATAAAAACCCCCAAGCAGCAGACTTCCAGTCATAAGGTTAATTTCCAGATTTAAAACCATGTGCCGAGTGGCAGACAGATATCAGTGCTTTAAGCCTCACTAGACTCCTACCTGTTCTAACAGTTACTTGCATTCTATTTTTGCCCTACTGGGAAATAAAAGTGGCATAAAAATCAATGTTTCACTTTGAAGGGAAAAAGGGCTGGAGGACCAGACATCGATCCATTAGACAGTTCTTCAAAGCACACTTGGCTAAATAAATTCCAACAGGCCCAGATGAGCTGGATGCAGGCATTAACTGGAACAAGGAGAAAATCTTGCTTGTTAAAGATCTTTGGCTAATTGGAAACTCTCTACTTGTTTCAGTAAGAAAGGATTCTAGAGAAAATATAGTCAATGACTCTCAGTTCTGAATTTTACCCAAGTGCTTCAGACCAAAAGAAGTCCCCTAGGCCAGGAGTTCAACTGCCCAGAAGTAAAATCAGGGAAATTCAGACCAACAGCAAAACCCTTTTCCAGAGTATTTGCCTCAATGGCTTGAAAGCTCAGCTTCAGACAGCTACACAGGGCTGTCATGGGACATCAGGTTCTTTATACTAAGCTGGATGTGCTGGGGACACAATGCACTTTCTTCTTAAGAGGAAAAAGTTAACTTTGAACTGCTGTTTCAGGTGTCACAGTTCTATGGAGATACCAAGATCAGAGCTTCACATAAAAGCAATAATTATTTTTTCTCTCCCCATTTCATCAGTTGATAAAGTATGGCTTTGCATCCTAAGCTACACTAAAAGAAAATGCTCTAAAGTGTGGCATGTTTCTGCCTTTTAAGCTCAGACCAAATATGATAATGAAGTATTTGTGAAGTGTTGAAAAAAGGATACTGTTGCATATTTGCCAACTGTTTACAAATCCAAAAAAAAAAAAGAAAATGCAGTGCTTACCTTTATTTCTTCATTTTTAGGTGGCATATGAATTAAGGTTACATAAGTGTTCACAAAGATCTACATATTTCTTAAAAACACAAGGAGGCAAGGGAGAAAGAGAGAAGGAAAGAGCAAGAGATGACACTTAGCTGATGTGTGCCGTAACAAAAAGGGAGCTTACGACACTTGGGAAGGTTGATGAAACGTACTCCAGGTTCAATATACCTTTCCCATAGCTTAGTCATTGACTCATCCAGGTCTTAACCTGGATAGATAAAACCGCAGAAGTTGCTGTAAATGAAAAGATAGGCTAGTAGAGGTTAAGAATTTTAAGGTTAAAAAAAAACAAAAACCAAAAGCACCACTGGAAATTTCTAGTGCTGGAAGGTCTTTGCAACACTATGGAGAGGCCTGATGAGCACAGCTTATCCACTGCAGCAGCGGCAACAGACACAGTCGGACACCGCGAGTCCTGATGGACACCGCGAGTCCTGATGGACACCACGGCAAGGACACAGCGAGGGAGTCTCGCTGCCACAAATGTTACAATTACCAGGAAACAATTAGAACACTGCAGACAGATGGAGATTCTACAAAACAGCTGTCTCAGATTCTTCAAAAGAGCCAATGACATGAAAAAAAGGACTATTGTAGACTTAAAAACGAAAGCGCCGAATGCACTGTATAAATATTCAGATCATAAATCAAGCATGATATAAAAGATACCTTTGGGGGCATTTGTGAAAACTGAAATACGAACTATTTGATATTACTGGATTAATTTCCTTAGGTATACAATGGAGTATTAGAGGATGTGTAGAGAAATACCAGTCTTAGAGGTAACTGAGGGTGAAGTATCTGTAACTTACAAATAATTTAGCAAAAGCATATATCCATTTGTGTATGTGTATATGTAGGGAGAGAGTAAATGTGTCAAAATGGAACAATCTGATGAATCCAGATGAAGGGTATACTGATGTTTGCTATACTACGCATTCCAAGCTTCTATAGGTTAACTTTTTGTTTCTTAAAGTTGGAGGAAGAAAATACTATTTTCTGTGACAAGCGTCTCTTGTCTTCCCTTCATCAGCTCTCTAAAAACTTTTAAATTTCTACTCACTTGAGATTTATAAGATAAGAAGAAACAGAACAGAAAACTATTACCCTAACAAAGTGAGCCTTGTTTTAATTCACTGAATTAGGAATTAGTTGTGAGGCTACAGAATTCTAACACTTCCAAAATCTCACTGATGACTTATTTTATATGTCAAATAGCTCTAAGTCTGGAATCAGAGAGAAGCCCAATTCCAGTACAGAGCCATTTACTTTTTAAATAACCTTATGACACAATGCTATTTGAGAACAATTTTTTAAGGGATCAGATCAGATCAGATCAGTCGCTCAGTCGTGTCTGACTCTTTGCGACCCCATGAATCACAGCACGCCAGGCCTCCCTGTCCATCACCAACTCCTGGAGTTCACTCAGACTCACGTCCATCGAGTCAGTGATGCCATCCAGCCATCTCATCCTCTGTCATCCCCTTCTCCTCCTGCCCCCAATCCCTCCCAGCATCAGTCTTTTCCAATGAGTCAACTCTTCGCATGAGGTGGCCAAAGTACTGGAGTTTCAGCTTTTAAGGGATATCAAATAATAAAGCGCCAACATCATTCTCTTTTGTGAAAGACCTCCTTCCCCTGCACGCCCACTGCTCCTGAACACACATTTCCATTAGAACCATGATTTTCACCTATTATATTGGCACATGTGTGTTCTCACTGGATTGTAAAACTTCATGAGGTAAGTAGCCTATTCTAAACCCAGAATTTAGCAAAGAAGTATGGTATAAAACAGAAACTCAACAAACATAAGTTGAATAAAGGAATAGGGAAAATAAAGATCTAAAGTGAAGATCTTTCATGGGAATCTGAAACATGAATATTTTACCATCTAATGATATGGCTTCTCCAACATGACTGGTAGGAGAAAGAAGCAGCAGGAACCAGTTATAACAAAAACTCTAAAACGTTTACTGTTGGCCACATGGACCTTTGTCAGAGGGCCAGGAGAAGTCTCTGTAGTAAAAAATAAATAGAAAAGGAGTATGTTTATGGAATAGAAATGATCATTACCTTATATTAGGAAGAGTAGTTCAACCCAAGGCCTGGCTGAGTTGTCTGTCCAAAACTTAATACATTTGGTATGAAGCTGCATTAATGGAGAGAATTCTGTAAATCAATAATTACATTTTATCTCTTAATTGAGCAGTTAAAGATACAAGAATTTTTCTTTTTTTCTGAGCCTATTTTAAACATTGAGTTTAAAAAAATGAACCAAACCAAACTCTTTCCCAGAGATATTTTTTTCTTTTTTTTTGCGAGGTGGCTATTTCAGTAACATTTGCCATAACACTGTAATGAAATCTGTCAGGAACTGGAAAGATGAGTATTTTACTGTAAGTGAAAAATGGGAGTATGTATGTGCATTTCTGAAAACATTAATGGGAATAGTGCCTCAAATGAAAATAATTAAATCAACAAAAGAAATAATTATTCTTAGGCCAGTTCTGGGGACTGAGTAGTAATGATAAAGAAATATCATAGGAGGGAGGAGGCAAGATGGCAGAATAGAAGGACATGGGCTCACCCTTCTTACAAAAACACCAAAAGTACAACTAACTGCTGAACAACCACATTAAAAAAAAAAAAAAAAAAAGTTGGAATCTACCAAAAAAGATAACCCTACATCCAAAGACAAAGAAATTTAGAAAGATGGTAATTATAACCCTGTATGTGAGACAGCAGAAGAGACACAGATGTATAGAACAGTCTTTTGGACTCTGTGGGAGAGGGAGAGGGTGGGATGATTTGGGAGAATGGCATTGAAACATGTATAATATCATATAAGAAACGAATTGCCAGTCCAGGTTTGATGCAGGATACAGGATGCTTGGGGCTGGTGCACTGGGACGACCCAGAGGGATGGTACGGGGAGGGAGAAGGGAGTGGGGTTCAGGATGGGGAACACGTGTATACCTGTGGCAGATTCATGTTGATGTATGGCAAAACCAATACAATGTTGTAAAGTAATTAACCTCCAATTAAAATAAATAAATTTATATTTTAAAAAAAATAAAATAAAATCAAGCTGTAGGTGAACTTCTAAAAATACACCAGGCTTGAGATTTTTTGGAAGCTCTTTCTGAAAAAAAAGAAAAAAAGAAAGTTCTGAGCTCCACATGAGGCTTCCAAGCCTAGGATTCTGGAACGGGAGGAGGATACCCCAGAGAGTCTGACTTTGAAGGCCAGTAGGGTTTAATTGCAGGAAATCCACAGGACTGGGGTTGTGTATGTACTCGGAAATTGAAAGAATGAAATAATGCCTTCTGCAGCAATATGGATGAACCTGGAGACTATCATCCTAGTGCAGTAAGTCAGACAGAAAGACAAATGATGATATTGCTTACATGCCAAATCTTTAAAAAATGATACAAATGAACTTACTCACAAAACAGAAACAGACTCAGACTTACGGTTACCAGGGAAGAAGGGTGGGCTGACGGGGAGGGCAGACTTGGAGTTTAGGACTAACACGTACACACTGCTATATATTGGAAACAGACAACCAAAAAGGACCTCCTGAATTAGCACAGGGAACTCTGCTCAATACTCTGTAATAACCTAAATGGGAAAAGAATTTGAAAAAGGTTGCACATGTACAGCTGAATCACTTTGCTGTACACTGGAAACTAACAAAACACTGCTAATCAACTTCACTCCTATATAAAATAAAAATTAAAAAAGGAAAGAAACATTGTATTAAAGAAGTTCTGGTCCTTAAATGAAAAGAAAAACTGAAAGGGTTACTAGGATTTGCTACCTGAAGGACTGCCGCCTACTAAGACAGAGTCAACACCAGACTATGAAAGAAAACCTCTCTTCAAAATTCACTGGGCCATTCTTATGAACTCATTTTTTGTGAGGCAGGAAAAATAATCAGGCAAATCAAAGGTGAGGTATCTTTGGAAAATTTAATTTGGACCATATTTTTCTTTCTTTAGCTGAAAACATCAAATATTTCCATACATTTTGGACTCCACGACTTACAAAGGGGCAGTGGGTTTCCTGCAGTTACATACTGTACCCAACTTTCTATAGAAAGATCAGACATTTTCCAACCTTGCTTTTGAATATTTTCTTTAAAATGCTTTAAAGGTTCTTTATAGTCAATGGCAAGTAGAACAAAGTAAGGCTTTTTTTTCTCCTTTTCCCCGTTTTTGGTACTGCATGTAGGAGGAATAAGGAAGGAAGACTCATTACATCAGTTTTGGTACCCTGGGGGACTGCTGCTAGCCCCCCACGGGCACCCCTGCACTGAGGAACCCAAGATAGGTAAGTGCTGAACACCCTGTCACAGCCATGTCACGGCAGAGGGGGGTCTGGGGGCTGTTAGTTCCTCTCAGTGTTCACAGGGCTCCTGGTCTCCAGGAGTAACAAAGGAACCGGGACCAAACCACGACCA
Source organism: Bubalus bubalis (assembly GCF_019923935.1). Taxonomy (NCBI): domain Eukaryota; kingdom Metazoa; phylum Chordata; class Mammalia; order Artiodactyla; family Bovidae; genus Bubalus; species Bubalus bubalis. Next base: position 16,523,260 of record NC_059175.1, read on the forward strand.
GATGTCTCCCACCTGGCACTGCAGTGCCACAGATTCACTTCTGTGGGCCTTACAATGTGCATTTAAAGACTAAATGTAATTAGTGAAAATAACACAAGGAAAAAAAAGTCTTTACTAATTCCCATATCAAATTACTAGAATGAAAATAAAAGCATCTGTCTGATAAAACATATCTTCTATGTCAGTTGAAAGCAACTCCCCTGGCAAGATCATCTCAGTAATGTATATCTGTCACTATTTGTATATTTCTGCCTGGTACACACATTTCTTTAATTGCATCACCTGAACAGCATTGTTACTTTTCAAACTTGTAGTCTCATTAGCTTAAAAAAGGGATAAGGCAGCCAAATTTAACTAATATTGGTTGCTGTAAAACATCTCAGACATTAAACCTTCTTCTCAAGTGTTAAGAGCACATGATTAAAAGGTAACAAACAGTTTCTTCTCTTAACAGGAAACTAAGCAGCTATTGTTGTCAAATCTATCTCTAGTAAACACAGGGCCCCTCATAAATATAAAATTAAATTCTTTTGAGGAATAGGTTTGTGATTTTAGTTATGTAGGAATTACATTTATTCACTGAATTTTTGTAGTAAAAAAAAGGCATGGTCTTTGCATCTCTTTGCTTCTTACACAAGGGATCTTTCCCATCATCCCAGCAGGCTTGCACACAAGGCAGCACGCTGGCCTCCTCAGCCACAGCTCACACCCTCAGAAGCCCTGCAGAAACTCCTGCAGCTGGGTGACGATCTCGGTGTCCACCGTCTCCATGAGGGACTGGAAGCCTTGCTCTCCCAGCAGCTCCTGCTGGGCCTTGAGCTTCTCGTAGATGAACTGCTGCAGGGACACGGTGTGCACGGGGTCCTTCAGGGCCAGCTGTGGGACAGAGAGGAGCCACAGTGTGTCACAGAGGCAAAACAAGGCCCTTTTCCCTGTGAGCGACTCAATTCTTTGTAATTCCTTTCACAGCAGCTAAAGTGCCTCTGCCACCCTTCTTCTGATGGACTCGAACGCAGCCTCCCCGTAGAAAGGGCCGCCAAAGAAAATTTCATTCAGTGAGTTTAGACTCAGTGAATGTAATTCCTCAGTCCCCTGGGCCTCTGAGCACAGTCGTCTGATTAGCCCAATTTCTCAACAGCTCACCCATGTAAAGAATCAAAACCTGGTGGAAAGTACCCTAAAAGAAACAGAATGTGCCAAAGAGCATTTAAACAGTTTTAACATGATTGTCCAGGCTGCCTCATAGGAAGAGCAGGGACTTTACTGTGGCAGCTTAGTGAGGCCCTCAGGACTGACAAAGGAGACACTGCCTTGTCTTGGATTGATACGTTACTTATATACGTGTATATTCTTCTGGTTAAAAAGAGAAAGAAAAATAATTAGTAAAAATAGATTTTAACAACCTAAAAGTGTTCTTCTGTTGAAGTATTTGAAAAACAAAAGAAATACAATTAAATTAAAAAGAACCCATCCATCCACTTCCTAAAGATAACAATCACAAGAGAAAACATTCTGGCCTCTTTGGCCTGTGGCATGCACCTACGTACATATACATACACAATTAATATTGCTGTTTGCACTTAAAATTATCACACAAAAAACTGTACTCTAATACATTTAAGGATTCCAAATATATTTGTCTTTTTTTTGTTATAGGCGTGTTGAAGTAATCAGTCTAATTTAAATACAACTTTTTTTTTTGCAATTTTAACTATAATTTTGCTGAATGATCTTTCATGAATAATGTTCCATGTTACTATGTATACAGCCTTTCCTCTACATTTCAGATTATTTCTTGAGGATATCTATCACAATTTTAGAAGAATTACCAAAGTACATACACAGTTTTATGACTCTTGATACATACTATCCAGTTGTTTTTTCTATGGTTTGTACCAACTTAAAAGGTCTATGAGTTTTCAGCTTGTGACACTGTTAGCGCTGGTATCGTCAGTATTTACATTACTTAAAATTCAAGAACTGAAAATAACACGTCTTTGCTTTAAGCTGTATAATGCTCTCATTATCAATAATGCTGAACATGTACAAGGCTTTAAGTAAAGTTTCTGTGTGAGAAATTCTCCTTCCTTACTGGGGCTCAATTCTATGCAGATGAAGTAGCTGAGTCAGATCTTCTGTCTGAGCAATGTAAGTAGATTTTAAAATAATGACCACACATAGAAAATGTAACTGAGAGGCAGAGACGTAGGAGCCACGAATGTGAAACTGAATTCCTTATGTGACTATTCCAGAATTACAGAGTAAATTCATGGCAGGGGTAATTTCAATACTAATTCTTCAGGAAAATGGGTAGGAGAAAGAACAGCAAGAACTGACAAGCCTGAAGATATCATTCTACAAAATGTACAGAAATTGAACATTTAAAAATACATGCTCTCCTAAGCAACATGCAATAATGTTCAATATTACTTTAATGACTAGGAAATAGACCTCTTACTAAAGAGGCTGTGAACTTTGTTGAAATATCATGAGTTATCTCTAGCTAAAGCCATCTGCTACAATATGAGTGAAAAGAAACTGGGCTTCAAGCTGATGTTCAACAAGTCACTCCAATTACTGAAGCAAAGCTTAACAGTCTAGTTTAAATGCAGTTTCAATTTGCTATATGACATTGAAAGCAGTTAGCTTATCACATCTCCACTTTAATTTCCAACAGACTAATAAAGAAAGAAATGAAAACTCAGCAGTGGCCACAGGACTGGAAAAGGTCAGTTTTCATTCCAGTACCAAAGAATGCAATGCCAAAGAATGTTCAAACTACTGCACAACTGCACGTATTTCATATGTTAACAAAGTAATGTTCAAAATTCTTCAAGCTAGCCTTCAACAGTATGTGTACCGAGAACTTTCAGGTGTTCAAGTTGGATTCAGAAAAGGCATAGGAACCAGAGATTGAATTGCCAACATCTGTTGGATGATAGAAAAAGCAAGAGAATTCCAGAAAAACATGTACTTCTGCTTCATTGACTACGCTAAAGCCTTTGACCATGTGGATGACAACAAACTGTGGAAAATTCTTAAAGAGATGGGAATACCAGACCACCTTACCTGCCTCCTCAGAAACTTGTACACAGGTCAAGAAGCAACAGTTAGAACTGGACATGGAACAATGGACTGGTTCAAAATTGGGGAAGGGGAATGTCAAGGCTGTATATTGTCACCCTGCTTATTTAACTTCTATACAGAGTACATCATGAGAAATGCCAGACTAAATGAAGCAGAAGCTGATATTGCTGGGAGAAATATCAATAACCTCAGATATGCAGATGATACCACCCTTATGGCAGAAAGTGAAGAGGAACTAAAGAGCCTCTTGATGAAGGTGAAAAAAGAGAGTGAAAAAGCTGGCTTAAAACTCAACATTGAAAAAACTAAGATAATGGCATCTTCGTTTGATGATGGGATCACCAGTCCCATCACTTCATGGCAAATAGATGGGGAAACAACAGAAACAGTGACAGACTTTATTTTCTTGGGCTTCAAAACTGGTGCAGATGGTGACTGCAGCTATGAAATTAAATGATGCTTGTTCCTTGGAAGAAAAGCTATGACAAACATAGACAGCATATTAAAAAGCAGAAACATTACTTTGCCAACAAAGGTCTGTATAGTGAAAGCTATGGTTTTACCAGTGGTCATGTATGGATCTGAGATTTGGACCTTAAAGAAGTCTGAGCATCAACGGATCGATGGTTTTGAACTGTGGTGTTGGGGAAGACTCTTGAGAGTCCGTTCAAATACAAGATCAAACCAGTCAATCCTAAAGGAAATCACTCCTGAATATTCACTGAAAGGACTGATGTTGAAGATGAAGCTCCAATACTTTGGCCACCTGATGCAAAGAGCCAACTCATTAGAAAAGACACTGATGCTGGGAAAGATTGAACGCAGAAGGAGAAGGAGACAGAGGATAAGATGGCTGGATGGCATCACTGATTCAGTAGACATGAGTTTGAGTGTGCTCTGGGAGATGGTGAAGGACAGGGAAGCCTGACGTGCTGCAGTCCACGGGGTCGCAAAGAGTCAAACACAACTGATGACTGAACAATAACAAAACCCCACCAGATGTGGCAGAACACTACATCAGTATATTTTTCAAAAGTGCATTGATCAGTCATGAAAGGATTAAAAACACTTATCTGCTTTGTAAGGACAGTTGTGGAGGGAAGAATGAATTAAAAAAAACATACACAGAATCACTAACTGCACACCTTGCACGCGTCACGTGTGCTCCGCAATCACGTCCGACTCTGCAGCCCCGTGGACTGTAGCCCACCAGGCTCTTCTGTCCATGGTTTTCCAGGCAAGAATACCAGAGTGGGTTGCCATTTTCTCCTCTAGAGGATATTCCTGATCCAGGGATTGAACCCGAGTCTCCTGCATTGCAGGCGGATTCTTTACCACTGAGCCACCTGGGAAGCCCTAACTGTATACCTCAAAGGATCTTTAACAAAAACAACAACAACACTATATTTCGTTATAAAAAAATACACATTAGCAAATAAATGTCTATTTTGGCTTATGGTAGACATTCACTAATCATGGCTATTAATACCTTATTTTGAAGAAATAAAACAGATTGACCAAATGATTCCCTAGAGAAGAATTATCACTGCACATGCACACAAAAAAAATCCAGATATTATTTTTTTGAATGTAATAATGCCTATGCGTGTGTGTGCTAAGTCACTTCAGGAGTGTCCCACTCTTTGTGACCCTATGGACTGTAGCCCACCAGGCTCCTCTGTCCATGGTATTCTCCAGGCAAGAATACTGGAGAGGGTTGCCACGTCCTTCTCCATGGGATCTTCCCGACCTAGGGATTGAACCTGCCTTTCCTGCATCCCAGGCAGATTCTTTATCATTAGAGTCACCTGGAAAGCCCCAAAATGCCTGTAGTTACTAAAATAAGAGACCCTGAAATCACTAACAACATTTTTAAAACTATTTTTTATACAAATAATGTCCACTTAACATTAATTATCTGATTTAACATGAAAATACACAGAATGCCTACCATGTTTACCAAGTGGTATGTTCTCTAGAAAATAGTTTTCTAATGTAGTAAGTAAACTGGAACTAGGAAGATTCTGGACATTATACATAAACAAACATAAGAAGGCTCCAAAGGGTGGAGAGAAGGCAGACCAGGGAGCCCAGCTCCCAAGGAAAAACACAGTGTTGAGTGCTCTTTCTTCTTGCCTAATAAATTCCAGATTTGGGGCTGAAGAAGCCAGCAACTGGCAACACCAATGAGCGCAGAAATCTCCAACAAAATATCTACAAGATCTCTAGCCAAAGGACCAGGAAAGGGGCCACACAGCAAGACAAAAACACTTAGACAATAACTGCTCTACCTCAGACAAGCACCGCTGAGTAAACTGTGGCCCACTCACACTGCGCTATTACGAGGACTCGACCCTCTCCCGTGTGTGAGCGAGCCCTTGGGGACCTTGAACTCTCTCCTTTCTCACCTCAGGAGGCATCAGTGGAGGCTCTGTGGGGAACATGGCCTTCTTCCCCTACCTAGCAGTAACAAAGTGGCACATCTACTTCTCCTGCCAGAACAGGATCAGAAAAAACCAGTTAAAACAGAAGGTTTAAATAAGACTCAGAGTCTCATAACATAATACTAAAAATGGCCAATTTTCAATAGAACTCACTCATAACACCTACCAAAAGGAGGGGTCGTGGCCAAGAGGGAAGTGGGTTTAATTGTAAAAGGGTTCCAAATCTTGACTCATTAACTTCAACATTCTGGCTGTGAAGTTGTAGTTTTACAAGATGCCATCCCTGGAGGACATGAACAGTACAGTTTGTAAGCTAGAAAGAGCATTAATCTGGCAACCTCAATGACCAAGAATACACTGGGAGGCAAGGAGTTAACTTCTAAAGATGAATGATCAGAATACTTTGGCACCTATATGCCCAAATTTAAACAAATCATTCATAGAAGAATCTTACAAAATCAAATTATTTATTCTTCTTTCCCAAACATATTCCAACAGGTGTGATTACCTTTGCTGAGATGCACAAATGTGAGGAGATAAAAACCTGCTACAAGGAAAACAAAGGCATCAACATTGAGGTTCAACTAACAACATGGAAATATTGGGAACAATGAGAAGAAACAGAAGACTATTAAAAATCTGAACCAGACAAGATGCAATATGCGGTCTTCTGGATTGAATCCTGCAACTAAGAGCATGAGCAGAAATCTGGTGAAATTTAAATAAAGTCTGGAGTTTAGTTAATAGTAATGTACCAAAGTGGGTTTCTCAGCTTTGATAAATGTACAATGGTAATGTAAGATGTTGACTTTGGGAAAACCAGGTGAAGGGTGCATGAGAATACTCTGTACTATCTTTGTTACTTTTCTGTAAACCTAAAACTATTCCAAACTAAAAAGAGTATCTTTATGCCAGTACCATACCATTTTAATTACTGTGGCCTTGTAATATATTTTGAAATCAGGGCATGTGATGCTTCCAGCTTTGTTCTTTTTCAAGACTGTCTTGGCTGGCCAGTCAAGGTCTTTTATGTTTCTATATGAATTTTAGAATTGTGTTTTTCATTTCTATAAAAACTGCCATTGACATTTTGATAGGAATTGCACTGAATCTGTAAATTGCTTCAGGTAGTACGGATCTCTTAACAATATTAAGCCTTCCAATCCATAAACATGGATATCTATTTGTGTTTTTAAATTCTTTTGTGAATATTTTATAGTTTTTGGCATACAAGTCTTTCATTTCTTTAGTTAAGTTTATGCCAAAGTATTTTATACTTTTTGAGGCTATTGTAAATTTTTAATTTCTTGATTTTTTTTCTTAATTTCTAAATTTTTTTCTAAATTTCTTAGTTTTCTTAATTTCCATTTTAGATAATTATTAGCATATAGAAAACACACTGAATTTCTGCACATTGATTTTGTATCCTACAACTTTACTAAATTCATTAATTAGGTCTAGTATTTTTTTTAACAGTGTCTTCAGGGGTTTCTCTATATAAGATCATGTCATCTGTAAATATGAACAGTTTTACTTCTATCATTTCAATTTGTATGCCTTTAATTTCTTTTTCTTGCTTAATTGCTCCAGCTAGGATTTCTGGTACTATGATGAATAGACAGAGCAACAGAAATGAACAGAGAGATCAGAAACAAATCCACATATACATACCTACCTACTCATCTTCAATAAGGGTGCCAAGAATGCATAGTGGGGAAAGGATAGTCTTTTCAACAAAGTGTGTTGGGAAACTGTATATCCATATCTAAAACCTTTACCTTATACCACACACAAAAGTCAACTCAAAATTAAAGACTTAAACATAAGACCTCAAACTGGAAAATGCTTATAATATAGGGGGAAATCTGTATGCCCCTGGCGTTGGCAATGATTTCATGGATATGACAGCAGGAAACACAGGCAACAAAATCAAACACATGGGAAACTATGTCCAACAAAACTTCAATTAAAAGTTATTTAAAAATACAGATTTAGACTAAAAAATACTCTCCTCTGTGGATATATGGTTTGGGGACGAACTGCTGTAGAAGCCTGAATTAGTTGACAAAAATGTTCATTATATACACAGAATGTCTAATCAGTAAGACTGGCAAGTTCATTTTCAAAATGACAAAAACTGACAACCTTAGTCTTTGAGTCACATCCAAAGCTGATTCTTCTCAAGCTAATGGCATCAGTAGATGCCACTAGACTACAGACTTCCAATTTCTTGGTTTTGTTCTTTCTGTTGCTTCCATATGCCTAACCCCCATTCTTGCCCTTCAAGAAAGCACATGATAATTTAAGAAATATTTCCATTAAAATGGTTGTAAGATTCAGTTCAGTTCAGTTGCTCAGTCATGTCCAACTCTTTGCAACCCCATGAATCGCAGAATGCCAAGTCTCCCCATCCATCACCAACTCCCGGAGTTCACTCAGACTCACATTCATCGAGTCGGTGATGCCATCCAGCCATCTCATCCTCTGTCGTCCCCTTTTCCTCCTGCCCCCAATCCCTCCCAACATCAGAGTCTTTTCAATGAGTCAACTCTTCGCATGAGGTGGCCGAAGTACTGGAGTTTCAGCTTTAGCATCATTCCTTCCAAAGAACAATCAGGGCTGATCTCCTTTAGAATGGACTGGTTGGATCTCCTTGCAGTCCAAGGGACTCTCAAGAGTCTTCTCCCATACAGATGGCTAACAAACACATGAAAAGATGCTCAACATCACTCATTATCAGAGAAATGCAAATCAAAACCACAATGAGGTACCATTTCACGCCAGTCTGAATGGCTGCGATCCAAAAGTCTACAAGCAATAAATGCTGGAGAGGGTGTGGAGAAAAGGGAACCCTCTTATACTGTTGGTGGGAATGCAAACTAGTACAGCCACTATGGAGAACAGTGTGGAGATTCCTTAAAAAACTGGAAATAGAACTGCCTTATGATACAGCAATCGCACTGCTGGGCATACACACTAAGGAAATCAGAATTGAAAGAGACACGTGTACCCCAATGTTCATCGCAGCACTGTTTATAATAGCCAGGACATGGAAGCAACCTAGATGTCCATCAGCAGAAGAATGGATAAGAAAGCTGTGGTACATATACACAATGGAGCATTACTCAGCCATTAAAAAGAATACATTTGAATCAGTTCTAATGAGGTGGATCACACTGGAGCCAATTATACAGAGTGAAGTAAGCCAGAAAGAAAAACACCAATACAGTACACTAACACATATATATGGAATTTAGAAAGATGGTAACAATAAACCTGTATACGAGACAGCAAAAGAGACACAGATGTATAGAACAGTCTTTTGGACTCTGTGGGAGAGGGAGAGGGTAAGATGATTTGGGAGAATGGCATTTAAACATGTATAATATCATATATGAAACGAGTCGCCAGTCCAGGTTCAATGCACGATACTGGATGCTTGGGGCTGGTGCACTGGGACGACCCAGAGGGATGGTATGGGGAGAGAGGAGGGAGGAGAGTTCAGGATGGGGAACACGTGTATACCTGTGGCAGATTCATGTTGATATATGGCAAAACCAATACAATATTGTAAAGTTAAAATAAAAAAAAAAAAAAAAAAGAGTCCTCTCCAACACCATAGTTCAAAAGCATCAATTCTTTGGTGCTCAGCTTTCTTCACAGTCCAACTTTCACATCCATACATGACCACAGGAAAAACCATAGCCTTGACTAGACAGACCTTTGTTGGCAAACTAATGTCTCTGCTTTTGAATATGCTATCTAGGTTGGTCATAACTTTTCTTCCAAGGAGTAAGCGTCTTTTAATTTCATGGCTGCAGTCACCATCATTAGCAGAAGATAACTAGCCAGAAATTTCCTGACTCCAAGGTAATGCCTAAAAAATGAAGTGTTAATAACCTGACTCACTTCAAAAGTACGTTCACTGGACTTTAATAAGCAAGCAGTTCAATTCCCTGGTATTGAAATTATTACTCTAAGACAGATGGTTCTGGTTGAACTGTATAAATGTCCTTCTGTTGGTTTAAAAAAAAAAAAAAAAGGTCCTTCTGTTGGTAAGGATAGCTTTCTGATATAACAACAGCTGACCCGTAAGGTGCTGAGTCTCTGAAGTCGGAACAAGACTTTTAGCTGCTGTGGTGCTACTTACCAAGATGTATGTATATTTCATGAGATTTTTATTCCTTAAAACTAAAAACATTCCATTCCATTAATCTTCAGTTTCACCCAGCATGAATTCGGTAAAGCTGAATCTTTTATTTTTCTTAGGTTACATGGCATATTGGGTCATTGTTCACTTTTCTCCATATACCATATGATAATGTTTCAGAAATTATTCACAGTTACATTTTTTCACATAATATTTTGCTAAAGAGAAAAAGTTTCTTACCTTAGAGAAAAATACAGGAGATCTTTTTAAAGAATAATATACTTTCGATAAAGTCTCACAGATTATGTATAAACACACTGGCTATGCAATAGGACAAAAATCTTAAAAGAAAAATTTGCCTACAACAAGGTATTTAACCATGTGGCCTTTAAAAATTCTTTAGTTTGATCCTTTGTTTAAAATTATCTTCTCTTTTGACCTTTGATTGTTTCACTAAAAGGTAACTCAATTTCTAAAATTTGTCTTAATAATTTAAAATTTCTAAAATCTCTTAGGATATAAATTCTCCTGATTTTGTGGCTTAACAAAGAGTCTGAGGCCTGCAGATAAGGCCTGCAGATACCAACCAGAACTCACTTCATTAATGATGCTTGGCAATGCAAATTTAGTCACTAATTACACCCAGTGTGAAGCCCAAATTCCAAGGGAGTCACCTGAGAGTTTTACTTTATTCTATTTTAAAATTTATTTTTACTTTAATCACTGTTATGGTTGCTCCTTGAAGAATTTAGTTTACAATTTTTATCTGATGAGCTTGTAAGTAAAGGAACTATCTTACACTGCTATGTCTAGAAAGAATGGGATGGAGACTTGTTTTATTCTATTATACCTTTCCTTGTAAGGTACATCAAATCTTTTGGAAAGTAAGTTTGAGAGAAATGTACAATTTAAACAATGACCCGAGTATTTATTTCAAGCCCAGCTCTGAGGAACAGAACATCTGCTTATTTCTTTATATCTCTCTTCGTATGGAATGTTCTACCTCAGAGCAATTAAATAGAAATCAAAATATTCTATTTATATTACTAAACTCCAACCATATGCAAGGAATGTGCTAGGCACAGGCTAGGCCCTTCACTCACAATAAAGAATCCTAGGAAGCAAGAGAATCTTCAGCAATATAACCGAAAATCCTGAAAGAATGGTGGTTCAATGTGCTTAGCAGCACTGGGAACAGTCTGAGAAACTTTTTAAATGCTGATGTCTCTTACTTCTAGAAATTCTGATTTAACTGGTTTCAGGCACCAGGATTTTTTTAAAAGCTCTCCAGGTGATTCTGATGTACATCTAAAAGTGAGAAACCCTGTTATAGAAAAATTTTGAGGATTAAGATCTTAGAAAGTTTAAGTGTTAGTCACTCAGTCACATCTGACTCTTTGCAACCCCATGGACCATGTCCTCTATCCATGTAATTCTCCAGTCAAGGATAGTGGATGGAGTGGGTTGCCATTCCCTTTTCCAGGGGCTCTTCCTGACCCAGGGATTGAAGCCAGGTCTCCCACATTGAGGCTTAGCGGTAAAACAATCTAATTGCAATGCAGGAGCTGCAGGAGACCTGGGTTCAATCCCTGGATTGGGAAGATCCCCTGCAGGAGGGCATGGAAACCCACTCCAGTATTCTTGTCTGGAAAATCCCATGGACAAAGGAGCCTGGAGGGCTACAGTCCATAGGGTCGCAAAGAGTCGGACACAACTGAAGTGACTTAGCAAGCAAGCAAGTTCCCATATTGCAGGCAGATTCTTAACCGTCTAAGCCAACCAAGATTGCAAGTGAACCTAAAAAAAAAAAAAAAAAAAAAGAAAAAACTTTGTATTTTTACATTCCTTCAAATAAAAAGAATATAGGTAACAGACTGAATAAAACATATGAAACAATTCCCATTTACTACCATCTATTTCTAGAAACTCCTCAGGGTTTCCTTTCTTCTTTAGTTTCAGTGAAACATTTTTAAGTTCCTTTTGCTTACTGTATGCATAAGGAGCCAGTCAGTGTCCTTAATCTCTTTCAAAAAGTAGGATTATCATCCATCAAATTGTAAATCATTAATAATTTATAAAAATGACAGAATATGAAGGCAATGAAAACTTTCCAACCTGACCATTGGCTGGTATAGCAAAATTGTTAGAGAATTTGCATATTTTATGACTTGTTTCTGGGAAGGGAAATACTGTTCTATGGCTGTTTAACCTAAATTTGCTGGAGTACTTGAGATGATATCATGCACGATTTAAATTACATTGCGTGTTTATTTTAGTTGGCAGACTTGGCACAAAACAAAGGAATACACAGCATGCCTCCAGGACTGAGTTATCTGTGGAAGTCAAATGGAAAACAAAAAACAACAGCATTGTGATTAACAAAGATGGGACACTACGACAAGGTTTTAGAAAACAGCACAATTCAAGCATTTCAAAATATCTGTCCCACTATTACCTTTTTTTTTTTTTTTTTTTTTTTTTTTTTAATTTTATTTTATTTTTAAACTTTACTTAACTGTATTAGATTTGCCAAATATCAAAATGAATCCGCCACAGGTATACATGTGTTCCCCATCCTGAACCCTCCTCCCTCCTCCCTCCCCATTCCATCCCTCTGGGTCGTCCCAGTGCACCAGCCCCAAGCATCCAGTATCGTGCATCGAACCTGGACTGGCAACTCATTTCATACATGATATTTACATGTTTCAATGCCATTCTCCCAAATCTTCCCACCCTCTCCCTCTCCCACAGAGTCCATAAGACTGTTCTATACATCAGTGTCTCTTTTGCTGTCTCGTACACAGGGTTATTGTTACCATCTTTCTAAATTCCATATATATGCGTTAGTATACTGTATTGGTGTTTTTCTTTCTGGCTTACTTCACTCTGTATAATAGGCTCCAGTTTCATCCACCTCATTAGAACTGATTCAAATGTATTCTTTTTAATGGCTGAATAATACTCCATTGTGTATATGTACCACAGCACACTTTCTAACACCATACACAAAAATAAACTCAAAATGGATTAAAGATCTAAACGTAAGACCAGAAACTATAAAACTCCTAGAGGAGAACATAGGCAAAACACTCTCTGACATACATCACAGCAGGATCCTCTATGACCCACCTCCCAGAATATTGGAAATAAAAGCAAAAATAAACAAATGGGACCTAATTAACCTTAAAAGCTTCTGCACATCAAAGGAAACTATTAGCAAGGTGAAAAGACAGCCTTCAGAATGGGAGAAGATAATAGCAAATGAAGCAACTGACAAACAACTAATCTCGAGAATATACAAGCAACTCCTACAGCTCAACTCCAGAAAAATAAATGACCCAATCAAAAAATGGGCCAAAGAACTAAATAGACATTTCTCCAAAGAAGACATAAAGATGGCTAACAAACACATGAAAAGATGCTCAACATCACTCATTATCAGAGAAATGCAAATCAAAACCACTATGAGGTACCATTTCACACCAGTCAGAATGGCTGCAATCCAAAAGTCTACAAGTAATAAATGCTGGAGAGGGTGTGGAGAAAAGGGAACCCTCTTACACTGTTGGTGGGAATGCAAACTAGTGCAGCCACTATGGAGAACAGTGTGGAGATTCCTTAAAAAACTGGAAATAGACATGCCTTATGATCCAGCAATCCCACTGCTGGGCATACACACTGAGAAAACCAGAAGGGAAAGAGACACGAGTACCCCAATGTTCATCGCAGCACTGTTTATAATAGCCACTATTACCTTTTAATGTTGGAATTTATTTAAATCTAGCCTACCAACATTTATTTCATTTCCATAAAAACAAACTAACCAGAAGCAGAATATCTACAAAACCCAATGGATTTAAGACCATACATGAGCTTGTACCCGTCTCTGAGAATTACTCTTGTTTTATATTCAAGGAATACATTCATAGTGAAATGGAACAAGTAAAGTTTCAGAAGCAATTCATCAACATCAAAGGCCGGATTGTTCCTGAACAAAGGTCACCCAAATCGCCAGTAAACAGTTCATGTTAACTACTGACTTATGTGTTCAAAGAAATTTGCTACCACTAGCATCTAATTCAGTGAAAGGTTATTGAGAATCCATTTTGTACCATTCTACATACGTGTGTGTGTGTGTGTGTGTGTGCTATGTCACTTCAGTCATGTCTGACTTTGCAACCCTATGGACCTCAACCCCATAGGCAGGCTCCCCTATCTGTAGTCAAGCTCTTCTGTCCATGGGATTCTCCAGACAAGAGTGGGTTGCTGTGCCCTCCAGGGCATCTTCCTGACCCAGGGATTGAACCCCTCTCTTAAGTCTCCTGCATTGGCAGGCAGATTCTTCACCACTAGCACCACCTGGGAAGCCCTCAACATATATAACCTGTATTTAAAATGTGTTGTGGGGGCAGGGTAACATGAAAATTCGTGGTGTCGTAAAATTTTTTATATTAAATGGTAAAAAGCTGCTGCATCATTTGTTCTTTGGAATGAGACAGCTACTGTGTGTATGTGTGATAAAAGAGAAGATAAAGAGAGAAGGTGGGGAGAGGTAAAGAAGGCGCCAGGAGAGACAACAAAGAGAAGATATATCTCTCAGTTACCCAGGTCAGAAGAAAGCTAGCTTGTGATGTGGCATATCGAATAGCATCAGTATTCAATGGGTGGAAGCAGTTAATCTGTAATTAAATGAGTGGAGTAGGAAAACGCTATCAAGCTCTCTTGGCAAGTATAATACTGGAAGCCTCTTCCCCATTGTATGGCTAAATACAATCTCAAACCTTTTCTTGCCAAAAGTTTTCTGCTCTACTTTTTCTTTTCTTGAGGGAAGTTTTTTAAAGTCACGCAATGATAGAATTTCTTTTTAAATACATATACATCTGGCCTACAACGAAAAAATGAGAAAAGGATATTTCATTAGGAACACTGGCTTTATAACCAAACTTAATGAGAACATATACTGCTAAGTCACTTAAGTCATGTCCGACTCTGTGTGACCCCAGAGATGGCAGCCCACCAGGCTCCCCCGTCCCTGGGATTCTCCAGGCAAGAACACTGGAGTGGGTTGCCATTTCCTTCTCCAATGCATGAAAGTGAAAAGTGAAAGTGAAGTCGCTCAGTTGTGTCTGACTCTTCGCGACCCCATGGACTGCAGCCTACCAGGCTCCTCTGCCCATGGAATTTTCCAGGCAAGAGTACTGGAATGGGGTGCCATTGCCTTCTCCGGTGAGAACATACAGGTATTCTGTAAAATAACCAAGAACTGACTTAAAAAAAAAAAAAAAAATGAGGTTTAAAACAAATAAAAAAAACAACAAAGTCAAAAAATTCCCTTTTATTTAGAGAAATTCTGACAGGGTACATTACCTTTTCTTTTTTTTTTTTTTTTTTTTGAGTAGAACACAATTTTGTTTATAAAAGACAAAATCATCTATAACGTCTACTTACAGTTTTTCAATTAAAAGAAAATATATGTGGATTTTTGGTGCAGCAGGCCACATAAGTGGCAGTCTGTCAGGGAAGATAAAAGGACTAATGGATACGCTTCATGGTTAATAATTCTGGAGTTTGTGGAAACGTACAAAGGTAAAAAATATGTACAAAAGAAGAGAGACTATAGTTTAACAGCCACATTACATAATACCATTTTCTTAAAGAAAAAAATGAACATCTATAAAATTCAAATATAAAGTACGCTAAGGAATTATGAGTCAAAGATCTATACAGATAACTTTAGTTCAAAGGAAAGAGAAAAACAGTTATTAATAATAAAACCTTCTTCCCCCAAAATGTGGATATAACAATGAAAATGTGGAGACCGTACTTGTGGAATTTAGGGTTTATATCCCAATTTACAAAAGTCAATTGGTATCTGAAGTTTCATGGCCTCCAGTCATTTATGCAGTTACAGTATATGAATTAGCAAATTCATGGTAGAATATGGTTGTACAACCTACAATACAAATATGACCTGGTCACTCTTTTGATGCTAACTTTTTAATGCCTCCCTGTTCCTACCAAATAAAATCCAAATCCCCAGATTTCCACTACTGTAACAACCACAACTTACTGTCTCTGCTCGTACAGGCGAGAAGGCCAGAAGAGTCTCCCTGGGCTAATCCAGGTGCGTCAGCAGGGCCGCTTTCCTTTCTGAAGGTTTTCGGTAAGAATCTGTTTGCTTGGCTTTTATTCTAGCAGCCTTCTCACTCCATCTTTAAAGCAACAGCAGATGGAGTCTTTTTGACACTGCATAATTCTGACCCTCTCTGCCTGCCTGCCTCCCTCTTTGCTTCTATGGACTCTTGTGATTACACTTGACCCACCTGAATAATCTCCTTTGTGATCAGACAATTAGCAACCTGAATTCCACTTTGCTGTGCAACAAAACATGGTCATGGAGGACACAACATATTCATAGCTCCAGGGACTAGGGTACAGATGTCCCTGAAGATGAAAGGGATTATTCTGCCTACCACACTTAGTGTAGAGTATACCAGGCCCCCTACAACCCAGCTTCCTTTCTGATACACAGTGGGCACCTAAAATATGTCTGAGTGACATTCCTCCCACAGCCCACTGTTCAGTGAAATAAGACAAAGAACTACTTCTCCTGGGTACCGCAGCGTGTTTAGCAGCATCACTGGCTCCTACCCACAAACACCCACAGCACTTCTCTGGACTTGTGACAACAGACGTCTTTCAGACAATGCTGTAAGTCCTGGGGTTGGTGGGTGGTGGGGCAGGGGGGCTGGGGGCGGGGGCGGGGGGGCACGGGTTACACTCAGTTGGGAACAACTATTAAACAAGGATCCATTGTTTGTATATAAAATAATGTAAACCTACCTAATTCACACAATGACATAAAGCCATTTTGACTAGGGTTAAGAAAGTCATCCGTTTCTTCATTTCTTCCAGCTCAGTAAGAAAGCGGTGAGAAAGAAGTTAACTCCAGTTTAAGTTAAAAGAAAGTTAAAAATAACACTTGGCTACTTTCTATAACAAAAGCTTTCTTCTTTTGTATCTGTTTTAAAGTAATTTATTTCAAAGGGACAGTTCCAAAAAAAATCAGACAACCTATTAATATGATCTTCACATACTTTATCACATGTTAGATATTTAAAAAAAGCATAAAATTGTGAAAGCTGTTTTAAATCATTTCACTTTGCTGTGGTTTCTGTAAAATTGAATTCAAGTAGCTAGGATACAATGAAATCCTATGAAATAATCCATTTGTTAATTCTTTAGTTAACAAATCCTCTTTCATCAGAAAGGATATTTTATTTGTATTCCTTTATACAGAATTAAATCATTTTAATTGTTTTCAATTAATACAAATGGACATGTTCTTTCTCATATTTTCTTCATTTGATTCTGAATCACAATAGCACACCGTAGCTATTGATAAAACTATGTCTTTATTCATATCACACAGGGTGAGACAACAAAGAAGCAATTACTTTCAATGCACTGCTCAAAAGAATTAGCTGGAATATAATGTGAATGTATGTATGTATTAAAAAGATTTAAGAAATAGTCTAAAAGGAAAATAAATCTGCAATTCTTAGCATCAAAACAGCAGAAGTCTTATGCCTCTGACTTTCAAACAGTCTTGTTTTTGCTGTTTTCCAGTAACTGTACCTTTTTCTCACTGTAGACTGAGATAATTAACAATTCTTTAGTAACTGTTCAGTTTATCTTAAAAATTATATATTATGATGAATTTTCAAGTAAAACATCCTCAGAAATCATTAATGAGTATTAAAATACACTGTTAGGTTATAGTAATTAAAATAGGCAGAGATATAGACTATAATATGGAGTTCTCAAATTCATGCAAGTCTGGCCGTGTAGTGCCTAATAAAGATAGCATTTCAAAATAGTAAAGAAGAGGTAGGCTACGGATTAATCTTGTGACAAGCCATATATGTATGTGTGTGTGTGTATAAACACATATATAAAGTTGATGCTCAATTCACTCTTATCAAAAAATTTCCAGTTAAAGATTTAAATAGAGTAAGCCCATTAAAAACATGAGAAATTATTTCTTGAGAGTGGGGGCAGCCATTCCAATCCTGCCATAAAATGAGACACAACAAAAGAGGAGTTCAAAAAAAAGGTTAAAATTAACAAATCGCTAACAATTAAAGAGGTGAAAACAACATGTGGTGATGATCTCTCAAACAGCGGTGCAGATCTGGATCGACAGGTACTCAGAAGACAACGCTTCATCTTTCAGAAAGCGAGTCAAAGGGAGTGAAAAGGAAAAATAAAGCCTCACTAAAGCTGTAAGGGGGAATCTGAGAACTGAATCAGAGATCACTATTTGCAAAACTGTACCAGGACTTACAAACAGAAAAACTATCCTAAATCATGGCATGCAAGACAAGCACTCTAAGCTCAAACTCTTTTAACACAGCTCATTGAGATCCACGAGCTCCAAGTCAAGCAAACTGACGACTGGTCGACCGGTAACTGCATGAACTCGTGTTACAGGTAAGACCAATGACCGTCCCAGCAAAACGACTGGCTTACAAATTCTGACCAGTCTTTGACAAAACAATCCATGACTAAACTTCAGCTCTCTAAGCCCTATAAAACTCTTCCTTGATTTGCTCACTGTGACACAGCCCATGTTCCCCAATGTGTTGCATTCTCCCTCACTTTAACAATCTAATAAGCCTAACTCTGGCTCCTAGTTTTAGATAGACAGACAGACAGATTAATAAATGGAAACAAAGGTGAGAATTAAGGGCTGACTTCTTTAATCTATAAAGAGTTTGTTCAGTTTTCTGACAGTGGCTTAATGAACTACTTCAAACCATGTGTCATAAAACAAGTGTTCTTCTAATGTTAATGGAGTCAGTGCATCTGGAATTCCTAAGAATGGACTGAGGATGGATTATCTCTGGTCCATGGTCTCTGGAGCTTCGTTTGAGAAGACTTGAAGGCCAGAAGTGACTCAAATCATCTTGGGAGTTGGAACCATCTGAAGAGCCTCTCACTTATGTCTAGCAATTAATGATGGTTGTTATCCGTGACTTCAGTTGGGGAAAAATCAGACCTATGTTCTCCTTGTGGATGCTGGGGTTCCCTTACAGCATGGCAGCTGGGGTCCAAGAGTAAGTGTTCGTGGAGAATAAAGTAGAATCTATACCTAATGATCTAGACTGAGCAGTCATAAAGCATCAGCAATCCTGACCAGTTTCAACAAAAAGAAATACAGATGTATCCTTTTAAGGAAGAAGAATGTCAAAGTCACACTTTAAGAATAGCATGTGGAATGGGAGATATTATTACGACCATTCCTGGGAAACAATCTGTCATTCTTATTTAAAACCAAAGGGGAAAAAAAACAAATATAATTTCTAATAAAAAAATAGAAACAAGTCATTCATTCATCAGGCTCACTCATAATTAGACAAAGTACATTAAACAACAAATTATTGCTTTCTAATTATCATATTGCCCAGGGTACAGGATAATTCATATACCACCACTGGGCATACAAATTTAAATTGTTAGTTGTTTTCCTTGAAGTGATGTGCTTGCTTTCAAGAAAATGCATGCCAAATACTCAAGTCTGAATAATCATTTTTATCTTTCAAATGCTCTTCCACATCCACATTCAAGTGGTATTCGTGAACAAGGTTTAATTCAGCTCAAAACTCAATCAAAACGTAGTTTTCCCCAAGACCAACCATTGTCAGAGGACATTACGACAGAAAATATTTAAAAGATATACACTCAAGACTGGAGATTTAGGAAACTTAATAATTTGTACTGTGTCATCAAAAACACTCTAAAATGAAACTGGCTTTAAAAAACAAAAACTAAGAGTATGGCAGTGGAGAATATGATGACTACTAGTATAGTTGTGGAGAAGGCAGTGGCACCCACTCCAGTGCTCTTGCCTGGAAAATCCCATGGACGGAGGAGCCTGGTGGGCTGCAGTCCATGGGGTCGCGAAGAGTCGGACCCGACTGAGCGACTTCACTTTCACTTTTCACTTGCATGCGTTGGAGAAGGAAATGGCAACCCACTCCAGTATTCTTGCCTGGAGAATCCCAGGGACAGGGGAGCTGGTGGGCTGCCGTCTGTGGGGTCACAGAGTCGGACACGACTGAAGCGACTTAGCAGCAGCAGTACAGTTGTATAGTTAGCTGCCACTGACCTTATCAATGCTAAAGTGCCAGCAGTTATACCCACCACGGGTACCCCATGTGGTTTTAGCACCACCAGTACAAATGTTTGCACAATGAAAAGGTAAAGAATAGCTTAGTATTATTATAAATGTTGCCTTGGAAAAGTGTATTCCACATCAGACAAAGATTTCATGACTTTTAAGTTAGTATAGGTTACTTTCATAATTTAAAAAAAAAAGTCTTCAAAATAGGAACTTCCTGATGTAGAACAATTCTTTGAAAAGGTTTCCTAAATTTCCCTTTCTTCAAAACATAGGCTCCTTATACAAACACAACTAGCATTACTGATAATTTATTGAGAAAAAGAAAGAAGCAGTAGAGAAATAAAGTAGGAAAAACCATCAAGAAGACAGTCTAAAGTTCACTAGAACGTTACCTAAGTGCTCCTAAACTAGGCCATATTCTTCATCTAGAATATGAAGACTTTATTTGCATGGGCGTGTGGAGGTGTGCGTGCTCAAATATGTCTGACTCTGTGTAACCCCAAGGACTATAGTCTGCCAGGCTCCTGTGTTCATAGGATTATCCAGGCAAGAATATCAGAGTGGGTAGCTATTTCCTCCTCCAGGGGATCTTCCCAACCTAGGGATCAAACCCATGTCTCTTGTATCCAAATCGCCAAAGTTTCCCAGTGAAGAGTGGCAAATTACTGAACTCTTTCTAAGGTTTTTAGTAACAATTCAATTTGTTGTTGTTCAGTCGCTCAGTCATGTCAGTCTCTTTGCAAGTAAATAAAGAATAATGAGGCTGCCTCATTAAAATTAAAAAACTCAATACAAATGAGTTTTTTTTAATATTCAAGAACAATACTGATGTCAGCAGGCAATTAATCTGAAATCTTAACTAAAAACAAAAACTTAGAAGCATCATTTCATTTACTTCCAAGGGCATTTTCAACAGAATTGTCTTTTCCAGTGTCTTTTGATTACTATTATGTAGCCTACTGTGAAAGATCTTAACCTCTGGATCTCAGACTACTTTTTGATTAACATTTTAGCTCCATCAAGGGAAAAACTGCTATCTCAGGAGGATGTCTGGTTATCAATTTGTGATTTTATTACATCTCAGTTGGATTATTTCAAGTCATTATTTCCTATCCTCTTGGATTTTTTAATGTCACATGCAACTCTACAGTCTGTGAGAGTTGAATTAACCACTGCAATAGCGTATTTCAAGATTTGGGATAAATTTAACATTGACTTTGAGCTCTCGCTGGTTAAAAAAAGTTTTGCTCAATCCAACTTTGAAATATTTAGTATTTGTATATAGCTGGCCTTAGGTAAAGTTATGTGTCCTAGGACAGTTTTGGTTACGTCTTAGCATCACCTAAAAATCAAGACAAGGACATATTAACAGCAGTATTAACAGTATTAACAGTCAAACGTAAAAAACAAATGCAAAAGAAAAACAGTTCATTTTGAAGATGCTACTTTATTGCCATTGTGTGGAAGTATAGAGAGACAGTTGTATAACTACTGAAATCAGATTGATTATATTCTTTGCAGCCGAAGATGGAAAAGCTCTATACAGTCAGCAGAAACAAGACCAGGAGCTGACTGTGGCTCTAATAATGAACTCCTTATTGCAAAATTTAGACTTAAATTGAAGAAAGTAGGGAAAAACACTATTTTAGGCCACTATTTAGGCCATACAGGTATGACCTAAATCAAATCCCTTATGGTTATACACTGGAAGTGACAAATAGATTCAAGGGATTAGATCTGATAGACATGATGCCTGAAGATATATGGACAGAGGTTTGTAAACACTGTACAGGAGGCAGTGATCAAAACCATTCCTGAGAAAAAGAAATGCAAAAAGGCAAAATGGTTGTCTGAGGAGGCCTTACAAAGAGCTGAGAAAAGAAGAGAAGGGACAGGCAAAGGAGAAAAGGAAAGATATGCCCATCTGAATGCAGAGTTCCAAAGAATAGCAAGGAGCGATAAGAAAGCTTTCCTAAGTAAACAATGCAAAGAAATACAGAAAAACAATGAAATGGGAAAGACTAGAGATCTCTTCAAGAAAATTAGAGATACCAAGGGAACATTTCATGCAAAGATGGGCTCAATAAAGGACAGAAATGGTATGGACCTAACAGAAGTAGAAGATATTAAGATGAGATGGCAAGAATATACAGAACTATACAAAAGAGATCTTGTTGAATAAAGAAAAATCAGAAGACAGGATATCTTCCATTGTCATCAAAATAAAATTTCAAAAAGACTTCACAAGAATTCTATGGACAGAGGAGCCTGGCAGGCTACAGTCTATGGGGTCACAAAGAGTTGGACACAACTGAGTGACCAACACTTACAAATTAAGTAGAGATTAAATAAAACAATTTTTATTTTCAGTAGTAAAAAGTTATATCAAAAGATTACTTTAGTGGGACTTCCCTGGCAGTCAAGTGGTTAAGACTCCATGCTCCCAATACAGGAGGCATGGGTTTGATCCCTAGTCAGGTAATTAAGATTCTACATGCAGCATGGCACAGCCAAAAAAAAAAAAAAGATTATTTTAATAATGTGAGAATAAGAGAAATGCTTTTTTTCTTTTATTACTTTAAAAATGCTGCACTGCTTACTGGCTCGCTTATACTGTTTCCAATGACATTTGCCATCATCCTTATCTCTTTCCTTCTCTATATAATGTGTCTTTAAAAACTACAGAAAAACAAGGAAATCTAGGTTAAAAGCTGGGAACATACCTATATACATTCAGTTGCTAAGCTGTGTCCAACTCCGCGATCCCATGGATCACAGCCCACCAGGCTCCTCTGTCCATGGGATTTCCCAAGCAAGAATACTGGAGCGGGTTGCCATTTCCCTTTTCAGAGGATCTTCCTGATCCAGGGATTGAACCCCACATTTCTTGCATTGGCAGGCGGATTCTTTACCACTAAGCCACCAGGAAAGCCCAAAAGCTGGGAAAGTGACTGCAAAAACAAGGATGAATTATGGGGCTTCAGATAAAGGGAAAAGGAGAAGGCAATGGCACCCCACTCCAGTACTCTTGCCTGGAGAATCCCATGGATGGAGGAGCCTGGTGGGCTACAGTCCATGGGGTCGCTAGGAGTCGGACACGGCTGAGCGACTTTACTTTCACTTTTCACTTGCATGCATTGGAGAAGGAAATGGCAACCCACTCCAGTGTTCTTGCCTGGAGAGTCCCAGGGATGGGGGAGCCTGGTGGGCTGCCGTCTATGGGGTCAAACAGAGTTGGACATGACTGAAGTGACTTAGCAGCAGCAGATTAAGGGACAAAGCAGATTTGCCAGGAGAAGAGCAATAGTTAGTAAGGAAGAAGAAAAGGTTGTGATGAGAGAGAAATGTCAGAGTTTAGGATTTTGGATGAGATCAGTTTCAAGTTAAGATAAAGTCGAGATGTAGCACAAGAAGGTGAAAAATGAAACTGGGCATGTTGAGAAAAGGCAGAAAGCTCCAAATTCATAACCAGCGTGCCATTTCATGCAAGTTGAATATTAAAGAGTATTTTCAGCAATTGTATGTTACCTCAATTACTAAATGTGATAGGGTAAGGATTCACAAAAGCAGTTTAAAAAAGCACAAATAACAAGATAATGAATTAATCTCATATTATTTGTAAAATAAAAATGTCTTTTAACCATGCATTTCAAGGTTCTGTGCTTGTGTTTAGTCGCTCAGTCGTGTCTAACTCTTTACGACCCCATGGACTGTAGCCTGCCAGGCTCCTCTGTCCATGGAATTTTCTAGGCAAGAATACTGGAGTGGATTGCCATGCCCTCCTCCAGGGCATATTCCCAACCCAGGAATCAAACTGGGGTCTCCTGTATTGCAGGCAGATTCTTTACCGTCTGAGCCACCAGGGAAGCCCAAGAATACTGGAGTGGGTAGGCTATCCCTTCTCCAGGGGATCTTCCCGACCTAGGAATCGAACCAGGGTCTCCTGCATTGCAGGTGGATTCTTTACCAGCTGAGCTACCCAGGAAGCCCACATTTCAGGGTACTGGTATTTAATTAAGAAGAAGATAGTACCAAAATAGTGACAATCAAATATAATTCTGTGTTTATACTAGTTCTATTGAGTTTTTCTAGAGGCAAATGGGACAGCCAAAAGAAGGATCCTAATGGTTCTCAGTGATCAAAATAATTCAGGGCGAGTTTACAACATCCCACAACAAACCATCACCATAGAGCACCTAACTGACGTTATATTTGGACTACAGATTTACAAAATAACATTGTGGAACTGAAAAGGGTAACCTTCCCTCCAACAGTATATTCTATACATGTAAGTAAAAGTCGGAGGAAAACGTCTATATTTCATAGGTAGGCAAATAAGTTTTCAGGGAGAGCTGACGAGAGGAAGAAATCTCAGGGGAGAGGGAGAAGAGGGTGGGAGGCAGAGGCAAAGGTGGAGGAAGACGCAGTCTGTTCTCGGAAAGAGAAATATCAGCTACCTGTAGGCTATGATTTTCAGACAAATTCCATTCCCAGAACACAGCACTTCTGTCCCTCCCTGAACCAGCAGTAGCAGCAAAGTAGACAATACTCACTCAAAGGCAGTATGCAAGGTGTGCTCAGGATTTACTATATTCACCATAAGACCTAGGACGTGGTCATGAATTTACCAAATAAGATGCAACAAAACCTAACATACCATCAATTTGCTTAGCTGGGCTACAGCAAAAGCAGAAGACATATGAATGATGCTTGGACAGAGCTTTATTTGTGCTAGCACGAGTGAGTGAGAAGTTAGCATAGTTTTAATAACGTTCAACTTATTTACACCTCATTATCAATTAAAGTATCTATTAAGTATACATAAAACTAGATTATTTTTATAGAAACTGATTATAAAAATATTTCTAGGGCTTAAACTGAGAAACATTTAACAGGAAAGAATGATCAAAACAGCTCTACTTACTATATCAAATGTTACATTAACAATGCTTTCTTAGGTACCATAAAGTTGCTGGAAAGCATTAATGTGCTCAAAACTTCAATTTGAGAAGTTTAAACTTATAAGTGGCTTGTATGTCACATTTCACAAAAAAGAAATTACAAACAACTTAAAATGTTAATGCGTTAGCTAAATTCTTTATAGAAGAGAGATCATGAAACCACTGTCCTACTACGGAAGCACACAGGGCAGAGAGGAAACTTAGAAAGGAAATGAAACGCCTGGGCCACGTTCAAGCTTCTCAGAATTAGTTCCCCCAAAACAGAAAGTACAGAGGGAGCTGGATTAAAAAAGCACATAATCGAAAGTCTGGAAAGCTTAATAGCTTTTCTGAATGGAAATTTCATCCTTATTTAAGATGAAATATAGAGAATCTTCATAAACTTACGGACAATCGTTTGGCACATTTGATATAATACTAATTATCCATCTTTCTGAATTACAATCACCATCGCTTTGCTCTATCAAAGCAGCTACTGAAGTGAAGACACCACATTTCAGGGACCACTTTAAGGCAACAGTGACGGTAAATCAAACATTCAATTACGCAATCTTGGAATCAAGCAGCTACACTTTTTCTTCTGAGTATATAAAAAAATTCCATTTTAAAATGAAGATAATCTTTGATGCTAGATTGGTTTTTCTTTTGAACAGTAATTCATAATCATCTACCAGCAAATACTACCCTTTGAAATTACAACCAAGATACATGTAGTTAGTTCTCAAAAAATTTCTAATGTTAAAAACATCACAGTACAAGAAAGATGATATAATTATGGGAAAAAATACATACTTTATTCTTGTATGTAAAACCTTGACGATACACTGAAACTAATTTTGTTTGTTACTGAAAAGTTATTGAAAAATTAGCCCTGTATTCATAATTGTATTTATTCAAGGCTAAGATACAAAACCCCCACACTGATCATAAATGCTATGATATTAACAGCATAAGACTAAGCTTTAAGTCTAAGGCACTAGAAATCTTAATAGAGATGACAATGTAAATCTACATCCAATAGCTACTGTGAAGACTAATTTCAAATAAAATCACTTTAACAAATACAAGTTGTTCTATAAATCAATACTACCTAAAATAAAACAATAATGATAAAATAATGAGCTCTCAAATAAAATTTAGGATATAACAAAACTGAATCAAAAACCTTTAAGGGTTATTTCTAAAACTCTGTTCTTATACTGCTCTTTGAGATAATATTTCATTTACATTCAAAATAAAGTTAGAATTGAAATGACTACCCTATGATGTTATGAAGCACTCTATATGTAATAAAAAACAGACCTCAGCAGATCAATATGCAAAAAGTAGATCTAACCAGATTAAGCATGTTATTAAAGTATACAAAAAGCTGATGACTAAAAGGAACCAGGAGTGCTCGCTTCGGCAGCACATATACTAAAATTGGAACGATACAGAGAAGATTAGCATGGCCCCTGTGCATCACTCATTATCAGAGAAATGCAAATCAAAACCACTATGAGGTACCATTTCACGCCAGTCTGAATGGCTGCGATCCAAAAGTCTACAAGTAATAAATGCTGGAGAGGGTGTGGAGAAAAGGGAACCCTCTTACACTGTTGGTGGGAATGCAAACTAGTACAGCCACTATGGAGAACAGTGTGGAGATTCCTTAAAAGCTGGAAATAGAACTGCCTTATGATCCAGCAATCCCACTGCTGGGCATACACACTGAGGAAACCAGAAGGGAAAGAGACACGTGTACACCAATGTTCATCGCAGCACTGTTTATAATAGCCAAGACATGGAAGCAACCTAGACGTCCATCAGCAGATGAATGGATAAGAATGCTGTGGTACATATACACAATGGAGTATTACTCAGCCATTAAAAAGAATACATTTGAATCAGTTCTAATGAGGTGGATGAAACTGGAGCCTAATATACAGAGTGAAGTAAGCCAGAAAGAAAAACACCAATACAGTATACTAACGCATATATATGGAATTGAGAAAGATGGTAACAATAACCCTGTATACGAGACAGCAAAAGAGACACAGATGTATAGAACAGTCTTTTGGACTCTGTGGGAGAGGGAGAGGGTGGGATGATTTGGGAGAATGGCATTGAAATATGTATAATATCATATATGAAACGAGTCACCAGTCCAGGTTCGATGCACGATACTGGTTACTTGGGGCTGGTGCACTGGGACGACCCAGAGGGATGGTATGGGGAGGGAGGAGGGAGGAGGGTTCAGGATGGGGAGCACATGTATACCTGTGGCGGATTCATTTCGATATATGGCAAAACCAATACAATATTGTAAAGTTAAAAAATAAAATAAAATTTAAAAAATAAAAGAAACCAGGATACCTATCATTCATTTACAAGTACAGAATCTTATTAAGAAAAATGCTATCATATTTTTCTACAACATCAATGATATATTCAAAGTTTAAAAAAGCAAGAGGAAAGATAAAGTATTATGTTGTAGCAAAAGGCTGTCATCATTCTAAATGCAGAAAATAACATTATTCATGTATTTAGGATACCACTTAGCAGTCTCATTTCACAGGAGAATTATTTCCAGAGGTACACTCACAACTGAAAACTTCACTGGGATTCTATATATTGGGGAAGGAAAGGAACAGTATTAAGAGCTAAAACACACACACACACACACACAAATAATTTTTTAGCTCACTGCCCTTGGAATTTGCTAATCCAATTTCCCCCTCATTTCTCAGAAGAGAAAACAGTTCTCAAGAGAAAGTGTGACTTGCTCAAGGTCATAATTTAACACCATAAACAGGACCAGAATTCAGGTTTTACAAATTCTTGAATATTGTCCTTTCTTCTACACTAGTGCTAGGGAGATGACACCTAGCATAAAAACAGAATAAAATGGATTAAACTCAAACACAGTTTCAAAGAAAGCTGTCAGAACAGTGCAGTATCAGCTATACACTGAGGATGAAACCCTTGAGGATTAATGTGGGATAATTCAGGAGGTGAATATCACAAGTAGACTAAAATAATGATACCCAACATTAACTATTAGGTGCTCAGCATTATCTCATGATCATTTTATATATTAATTAATTTATTCTACTTTTGAGGTAGATAGTGGTGGTGTTCTCAACTGCAAATGAAGACAGAAGGCACAATGAAGTTAATCTCTGGTAAGGTCAGGAGACTAGAGCAGATTCCAAGAGAAAAAGGAGAAAAAAATTATTTATGTACCTATTTTAAATTCATGTGTCAAAGTATTTACAAATTTATGACTATAAATAACTTTTCTTATCGGATTCTTGTAGTAAGAGTTATGGCTTTCAAAACAATCTAGCAATTAATTTAAAGGCATTCTTATAAAGACTTATATTTCAAAACACAATTCATTACAAGATCCATGAACTAACAGGGAAAAAGGAAATGTTAATAACTCTCAAAGCAGAAGAATGAGCATTACAATTTAAGTAAGGTTTGAGGGTCACGTGGTTCTTGTAAGTAAAGGAGTAAGTCCTCTGCTAAGACAAGAAACAATGAATTTCAGATCAAGAGTTAAACTCAACTTCCTGCACTAGGAATACAATTTATCTGTTTTAGAAGTATACCCAAAACTTCAAAATCAGTTATTTTACATTGATTCTGCAACAAGGGATGGACTAATGGATGGACAGATGGATTGACAGATGGAAGAACGGACCACCAAGTATCTTCAAAATCTCCAGAATATAATGATGATATGTGATTTCCCCAGATTTTAGAAGCTACTTTTGTAACTTACCATCTTTTTCCTCTTATCCTGTTCTGTGGGTGGTTCTTCATCTTCTGTTACTTTTGGTTCTTCAAGATGAGACATTAACATACAGCTGCAATTAAAAAAAAAAAAAGTTTTAAATAAAAAAAGTCTATAACATACCTTTTGCATTGAGCATTTTGCTTGAATATTTAGGTAATAAATCATAAGAAATTTATTTATAGGAAATTTTTGAACCATAAACCACTTAACAAAAGCAAGGTGTACCTTTTATAATCTTTCTAAAAATGATACTTACAAAACACTTAAAATTAATACTTTTTCTTTTACCATTAATCTTCATATGTCTAGATTATTGTATATATTTCATAATAGTAACAATAATTTAAACAGTAACATCTTTAAAGCACTATTAATTATGTAACAATCTACTTTGTGTTCCAAATGACGTTACAATGCTATGAAGAACTTGTCCCTGATAGCACTGCAGGAGAGTTACAGACCATTTTATTTTGATTATCTGCATCACTGCTCTTTACATTAGCAGAGATAAGATAGCTTCCTATTCAGGCAACACTGGCTCCAGGGAGACAAGATGAATGCTGCCTAGTGAATCGAGTGAAAAGAATGAACGTTACTGTCCCTAATTTAGAACAGACTTCTATAATTTATCAGAGTCATTAAGTTCTTAACCAATAAAAAGCTGTGGCAAAGAAAGCTTGCTTTCTGTTATGTTTTGTAGCAAGTATACATGAAGGGCATTTCTTGACTTAGCTATATAAATAACCATCGATTTAGGGTTAGGGACAAGTGCTAAAACCAGAAACTTGATCAGACTCACTCTTGTAGGGCACATGAATGTCCTTTTCTTCTTATCCCCGATCATTAAAAAATTCATTTTTGAAACAACTATCTCTGACCCAGTCAGTCCACCTGATAGAATCAAATACTAAGAACCTTAAACTGGAAATCGGAAACCCTGAAAAACAGCAAGAGCTCAATCTCTAACTCACTTCATGGCTTTACTCTTTTGGAGCTGCAATGCTTTTGTCCACCATGATGTACAGTTGACTCTTCAACAACACGAGTTTGAACTGCAGGAGTCTAATTATACATGGATTTTTTTCCCTATAATAAATACTATCGGGGACTTCCCTGGTGGTCCAGTGATTAGGAATCTGCCTGCAAATGCAGGGGACATAGGTTTGATCCCAGATCCGGAAAGATCACACATGCCACAGAGCAACTAAGGCAATACCCCACAACTGAACCTGTGCTCTAGAGCCCGCAAGCTGCAACTACCGAGCCCATATGCTGCAACTGCTGAAGCCCAGGCACTCAAGAGCCCACGCTCCACAGCAAGAGAAGCCCACACACAGCAATGAAGAGCAGTCCCCTCACTACAACTAAAGAAAGCCTGCATGCACCAATAAGGACCCAGCACAGCCAAAAGTAATTAATTTAAAAAATACTACAGTATTACACAACCACGGTTGGTTGAATCTGAGGACATGGAACCAGACGACTGTCGGTGAAGATGGCTAACTATAAGGTTTACTTGGGTTTTCACATTCACAGAGGGTGGATGCCCCTAACCCCTGCATTGTTCAATGGTCAACTACTTGGCCAAATAACTCAAGCACAAAGGTGTAAAATTATGACATTATCTCAACTCCAAAGGTATTTAATAAAGTGAAAAGTCTAGGAAAAGTTTCGATTCTAGTTTGTATTAGAAATAAATAATAAGATGGACCTCCTTCACATTAGCCCTCTGAAGTATGCAGCAGACTTGAATTTTAATTGTGATGAATCTGGATCTCCATGGAAGTAAGTTTTATACTGTATCAAATTCTTTCACTACATTTCAAAAATCTGTTAACTTACTTGTACAGTGGAAAGCTCCCTGTTCCCCCTTCCCTAAAGATTTATTAATAATAAAGTATACTCTGGATATAAATATACACATTTTTGTCAGAGGGTGGGATATTTGTACTTTGAAATTCTGAAAATTGCATTCATTTGGGTCTCTGAAAGGTGGAAAGTGAAAAAAAATTTGAAAAACCCAAAGCTGAAATTTTCTCCTGCAGGAAAATCTTCAAGTAAAAATCAAATCTAATTTTGCTGACAAAGATTAAAGATAGGAAATCATGTTTTACACAAAAAGCAAGGTGAACGTTAATAGAATTTTACTAAGCTAAAAGATGTGGGCTGTGAGTGCAATAAAAGCAATTGTAATAAAATTATAATAACAACAGCTTAAAATAGGGACAGCTAACATATAAACATAGGCAGCCACCCCTCACATTCTACACTCATTCACTAAATACATCCAGGCACTCTAGCTGGCTAACTCAGAATCTTTCCCAACAAGAAACCAACCAGCCAAACACAACCAACAGTATTAGCATGCAATATGAAATTATTATTTCTGGCTTAAAGCTACAACTTTTATTTAATCTATAGAAACCCACTTTTTAAGGAGATTAGAAAACTAGAACTGATGCTATTCCATTGATCTCTCCAGTGGACACTTAGGTCGCCTGTATAATTGTCCTCCTTCCCAACTGAGCCCTGAACTTGTCAGTTATCCTCCTGTTCCATGCACACCATATGCTTCAGAAAAAGCTGATCTGAGCCCCAGCGCTGGTGGCTCAGTAAGCAATTAAGGAAATCCTATTCCCCTGGTCAATGACTGCTTTCAACATGAGTATGTTTAAGAAATTCTAGCCAATTAGATATGGAGAGAAATCTGATGAAATGACTTCTAGGACAGTGTCCTATGATGTTAAAATGACACAAGGAAAAAGATGACTACTCGTCTGGCACTGGCAGTGTCATGAACTGTAGTGTCGAGAACTACTTTTTGACAATGAGGGTAAGTAGCCTGCACATGAAGTTCATGTGTTGAGGGGACGGGGTAGGAAGAACTGGGTCTTTACGGTATTGTGTGGTCACGAATACCTAATCCAAGAGCCTCCCACTCACATCCATGCATGCTAAGTCACTTTAGCCGTGTCAGACTCTTTGTGATCCTATGGACCGTAGCCTGCCAGACTCCTCTGTCCATGGGATTCTCCAGTCATGAATACTGGAGTGGGTTGTCATGCCCTCCTACAGGGGATCTTCCCAACCTAGGGATCAAACCTGCATCTCTTAGGTCTCCTGCATTGGGAGGTGGGTTCTTTACCACTAGCACCACCTGGGAAACCCTCTCTCACCTGCAATTGCTTTTTTATTGTTAAAGTCAGCTGACTCAGGGGTTTCTCTTACTTGCAGCTGAAAATCCTTTTACAGTCCCTTATATAAGTATCAGAAAAATATCTTACCAAAAATTCACTTCTGGATTCAGGGCAAGAAACAGTCTCCCTCTCTTGATACACCTACTTCCTTCTACACGATACCAGGAACCATGTAATTCCAAATGCTTTTCTTTGCCCTGGTAGTTAGTAAAGTCAAGGCTGTTTTACACCTGGATGGCATGTTTCTCCATTCAAGGTTTCCTGTTTAAATTCCTTCAACCCCAAATTAATAGTTTTCAGTCACAAAGAGCATGTGCTTTACTTATTATTCATTGCCTCAAATCCTCTTATGACCACTAAATTGAATATATGCAACTAACCATTGTACGAACAAAGCTAGTAGAGGTGATGGAATTCCAGTTGAGCTATTTCAAATCCTGAAAGATGATGCTGTGAAAGTGCTACACTCAATATGCCAGCAAATTTGGAAAACTCCGCAGTGGCCACAGGACTGGAAAAGGTCAGTTTTCATTCCTATCCCAAAGAAAGGCAATGCCAAAGAATGCTCAAACTACCGCACAATTGCACGCATCTCACAGGCTAGTAAAGTAATGCTCAAAATTCTCCAAGCCAGGCTTCAGCAATACGTGAACCATGAACTTCCAGATGTTCAAGCTGGTTTTAGAAAAGGTAGAGGAATCAGAGACCAAATTGCCACCATCCGCTGGATCATCGAAAAAGCAAAAGAGTTCCAAAAAAACATCTATTTCTGCTTTATTGACTATGCCAAAGCCTTGGACTGTGTGGATCACAATAAACTGTGGAAAATTCTGAAAGAGATGGGAATACCAGATCCCCTGACCTGCCTCTTGAGAAACCTATATGCAGGTCAGAAGCAACAGTTAGAACTGGACATGGAACAACAGACTGGTTCCAAATAGGAAAAGGAGTACGTCAAGGCTGTATATTGTCACCCTGCTTATTTAACTTATATGCAGAGTACATCATGAAAAACATTGGGCTGGAGGAAGCACAAGCTGGAATCAAGATTGCTGGGAGAAATATCAATCACCTCAGATATGCAGATGACACCACCCTTATGGCAGAAAGTGAAGAGGAACTAAAGAGCCTCTTGATGAAAGTGAAAGAGGAGAGTGAAAAAGTTGGCTTAAAGCTCAACATTCAGAAAACTAAGATCATGGCATCCGGTCCCATCACTTCATGGGAAATAGATGGGGAAACAGTGGAAGCAGTGTCAGACTTTATTTTTTGGGGCTCCAAAATCACTGCAATGGTGATTGCAGCCATGAAATTAAAAGACGCTTACTCCTTGGAAGGAAAGTTATGACCAACCTAGATAGCATATTCAAAAGCAGAGACGTTACTTTGCCAACAAAGGTTCGTCTAGTCAAGGCTATGGTTTTTCCAGTGGTTATGTATGGATGTGAGAGTTGGACTGTGAAGAGAGCTGAGCACCAAAGAACTGATGCTTTTGAACTGTGGTGTTGGAGAAGACTCTTGAGAGTCCCTTGGACTGTAAGGAGATCCAACCAGTCCATCCTAAAGGAGATCAGTCCTGGGTGTTCATTGGAAGGACTGATGCTAAAGCTGAAACTCCAATACTTTGGCCACCTCATGTGAAGAATTGACTCATTGGAAAAGACTCTGATGCTGGGAAGGATTGCGGGCAGGAGGAGAAGGGGATGACAGAGCATGAGATGGCTGGATGGCATCACCGACTCGATGGATGCGAGTTTGAGTGAACTCTGGGAGTTGGTGATGGACAGGGAGGCCTGGCGTGCTGCAGTTCATGGGGTCACAGAGTCAGACACGACTAAGCGACTGAACTGAACTGAACTGAACTGAACAGTTGTATGTTTGTAGTATAGACAAAGTGCCGTGAAGGAACAGAAAGTGAAAGTGTCAGTCGCTCCTGCGAGCCCTGTCTGACTCTTTGTGACCCCATGAACTGTAGCCCGCCAGGCTCCTCTCTCCATGGGATTTCCCAGCCAAGAATAGTGGTGTGAGTAGCCATGCCCTTCTCCAGAGAATCTTCCCAACCCAGGGATCGAACCCAGGTTTCCTACACTGCAGGCAGATTCTTTTCCATCGGAGCCACCAAGAAGCAGAGAAGGAAGCAATGAATTTTTACTGAGATTATGGAAAGGAATCTAGAAGGAGGTATTTGCTACACAGGGCAATGCTGAGGGCATGACCTGCCAAGGAGAAGAAATGTTGCGAGTCAAAGGAAATGGCACATTTGGGAAAGGGGAAAGAATTTAGAGAGGAAGAGAAAAGGCCAATTAATATAAACTGAAGATCAGCAAAGAACAGTGTCCCATCAACTTCATGCTAAACAAAACTGGACTTCTAATTTTAAGAAGTGGAGCAGAATGGATCAGAAGGATTAACTGGAGAGAGGCGTCAAGGAGGTCACTGAGACCAACACAAGTTAGGATAATACAGAGGGGATAAGTCAGAGTCAAGGAACCAAGGCTGCTTCGGATATTCTCTATTCCATTACGAAAAGCTGTCTGGTGAGTCAATATATCAAGAGGGGGTTAAATGCTTATAAAAGCCTACATTTTATTTTTGTTTCTAAAAAAATTACATCCTTGATGGCAATATGTTTTGTACTCTAACTATAAAACCACAACTTATGAGTCTCTTTTCTTCCTTATTCCCAAATTTAGCAACAGGTTGTCAACCTCATTTCTCAATATGCCTAAAAACAATGCATTATTTAAGGAAAAAAAGGGAATCCAGTCTAAACAAAGACAAGCAGAAGGCAAATTATAAGCATCATTGATATATTTTCCTGGTTTAATAAAGTAAGAGCTCTATTAACTAAAAAGAAACTCATGCAAAAAGATGAAACTAAAAGATAAACTAAACACAAAACATTAACTCAAAATGAATCAAAGACTTGAACTTAAGACCTGAAACAATAAAACTCCGACAAGAAAACACAGTGGTTAGCTCCTTCACACTGGTCTTGGTGATGATTTTTTATATCTGCTCTGAAAACAAAGGCAACAAAAACAAACATGTGGGGCTACATCAAACCAAAGACTTCTGTACAGCAAAGGAAGCCTCCAACAGAAGGAAAAGGCAACTTAATGAAAGAAAGTATTTACAAATCATGCATTTGATAAGGTCCAAAATATATCAACTGATTCAACTCAATACCAAAAAATCAAACAATCTGATTAAAAAACAGTCAGTGGATCTGCACAGACATTTTTCCAAATTAGACATACAGATGGCCAACAGACACAGGAAAGATCTCAACATCATCGATCACCAGGGAGATGGAAACCCAAACCACAATATCATATCACACCTGTTAGAATGGCCATCCTCAAGCCAGGAAAACAGGCTAAATACATTACTGAGGAGAAGTCAGGCAGTCTGGAATCTCATGAAGCCTTCCTTATCATTATGAAATATTCCCTTTATTAATATCAGTATTAAGAGGAAAGGTGTGATAATTCTACTATGAAATGATATGATGATTAAAAATTTTATTCAAATTAACAGATAAATGTGAGATTATCAGCATTCCTGATAACATGATTTTAACTAAGCTCCTGAAGAATACAGTTGACCTTTGAACAACACAGATTTGAACTGTGTAGATTTTTTTCAATAAACATATAACATATAACAGTGCTACACATATTACAGTACTACACGATCTGTGCTTCGTTGAATCCACAGATACAGAATTTCAGACATAGAGGGTCAACTGTACAGTTATATTTGGAGTTTCAACTGTGAAGAGGGTTGGAGCCCCAAACCCCCGTCCACCCTGTACAAGGATCAACTGAAATTTTACTACTGTCTTTTGGAACTAGTCAAGTACCATGTGACCCTCTACTATCTTAGAGGAGCCAGTGATGCTTCAACCAGTCAAACACAAATATAGGATGCTAATCCACGCCCCTTTTTCTCCATAACTTGCCTGAAGGGCAAGGGAACACTGTTAGTGGAAAAAAAGAACATATTCAAAATATTTTGAAAGACAAGGTCAGGCGTATTCAAGGTGGTATGCCTAGTGGGATGGGGTGGGAGGTGGGAGCGGGGTTCAAGGACAGGACATACATATACCTGTGGCTGATTCATGTTGATGTATGTAGAAACCAACACAATACTGTAAAGCAAGTATCCTCAATTAAAAATAATTTAAAAATCTTAAAAAGGGAATTTATATGACAAACTACACTTGCAATATTTTTTTAAAACCTAATGTCAAGACATAAAATGATTGACTAGACCAAAGAACCCCAATTCAAAATTTCACTATAAAAAATTTAGCTTATCTCAGGATGAAACAATATTACAAGCAAAATAACAAAAGTTTTCTTTTATAAAGACAAAATTTAAAAGCTGCCATACGATGCTTATATGGTTATGATAAAAAATAACGTAGGGTATAATTAATTACTGAAGTTCAAGTGCAATTAATTAAATGATACACCTACTCTTTGTAAGTTCCCGTTTCAGGATCTTCAGTCATGACGTCATGTAGGCCCTCCACTGAGATGTTTATAATACCACAGAATTTATCCTGGATAACACTAGAATACAAGAAGAGCAAAACATGTTGAAATGGATTATTTCAACAGACAATTGCTTTTTTCCCTCCCTAACTATCCTCTTGAACATGAAGATAAATTTTAGTGTGAAAGTATAAAGGAAACTTTCAAAATATATTTCTTAAAGCAGAAATACTTTTACCAGTATGCTTAAATACTTACGTGGGTAGATTAGATGTGAAAGAAATACTTTAACATTCTTTATTATAATAGTCTTATGTTAAT
Organism: Bubalus bubalis; assembly: GCF_019923935.1. NCBI lineage: Eukaryota > Metazoa > Chordata > Mammalia > Artiodactyla > Bovidae > Bubalus > Bubalus bubalis. The sequence goes on from NC_059175.1 coordinate 16,559,892, forward strand.
GTTATAATTAAAAAGATAAAGGTACAAAATGTTGAAGCCATAGACTGTGAAAAAATATCTGTAAAACAAACATCTGAGGAAGATCCTGGCTCTGAAAACTCAGACAACAAATAACTCAATTTAAAAAACGGGGCAAATATTTGAACAGATACTTCCCCAAGTAAGACATACAGATGGCATATGAGCACTTGAAAAAATGCTCAATATCATTCATTAGTCATCAAAGGAAATGCAAATTAAAGCTGTAATGAGATTTTAATAAAAAGTAAAACGATGAAGACTGACAATACCAAGTGCTGGCAAGAGTGAGAAATAATAGGACCTCTCATACAGTGCCAGTAAGAATAAACATCCACTTTGGAAAAAAACATTCACAACTTTTATAAAGTTAAACATTCCATACATGTAAGCAATCTCATTCCTAGGTATTTACCCAAGACCAAAACAAGTATTCTCAGAACTGTATGTGAATATTTATAGTAGCTTTATTCATAACCCCAAACTACAAATGATCCGAATGTCCACCAAGTAACAAATGGATAAACTGTGGGTCACTTGTCCAACAGAACAATCAGCAATAAAAGGAAACAAACTAGAGATACATGCAACAAGTTGGAAAAAAATCTCAAAAAACATTATGCTAAGAAAAACAGATTTGAAAGGCTATATACTGCATAACTTCATTTATGTATGTGACTTTCTGGAAAGGCAAAATTACTTCATCAGTGGTTGTCAGGCAAAGGGACCACAAGGGAACTTTTGGGGTGATGGTTACATACTGTGCCTTAAGTGTGGTACTGTTATATACTGTGTATATCTGTCAAAACTGTATGCTTATAAGAGGTTTTACTCTATGTGAACTATACCTTAATAGGCCTGACTTTAAAAAAGGAGAAGTATATAACCATCCACTGGTACACAAAATTATGCTATTTGAATTTTAAAATAATCTAAAAATTTAAATTATTTAACTCTTGTCTTCAGAGAATTCACTGTATCATTCCTGCATGAGACATATCATGTTTCTTATACTGCATTAATAAGCATAATTAAGTTTTAAAATATTCAGTAAAGTAGTTCCCAAAGCCAACACAGTTTGGGTAATGTTCCCGCCTTTGTAAAGTCAAAATCATATGTCTGTACTCTCAAGTGTGATCAGATTTTAGAGAACTAAATCAACAGACCGGTAAAATAATAAAAAGTTGATATCACTGTTACATTTTAATGTGTATATAACAGCCTATTGAAATAGTATACATTTTTGATATCACTATATATCCTTCACATAAGAACTAAACACCTTCTCTCCACTCCCCCATGCCACCCCTCTAGGTCATACAGCTAATTCACACTGTGTACACAACATTGCAAAGCAGTGATGGGCTTCCCAGGTGGTGCTGGTGGTAAAGAACCTGCCTACTAGTGCAGGAGATGCAAGAAACGTGGGTTTGATCCCTGGGCTGGGAAGATCCGTTGGAGAAGGAAATGGTAACCCACTGCAGTATTCTTGCCTGGAGAATTCCATGGAAGAGGAGCCTGGTCGGCTACAGCCCATGGGGTCACAAAGAATTGGACACAACTGAAGTGATTTAGCATACAGAACAAAGCAGTTACTCTCAAATTTAAAAAAATAATAAAGTGGAAAAAAAAAAGAAATAAAAAAAAATTCTCTAAAGAAACACAGTCTGCCTTATGTGGTTCAGTGAGAAACATCTTAGAAAAAGGTATTGGAGCCAGTAGGCACATGAAAAGATGCTCAACACTGCTAATTATTAGAGAAATGCAAATCAAAACTACATTGAAGTATCCCCTCATACCAGTCAGAATGGCCATCATCAAAAAGTGTACAAATAAGAAATGCTGGAGAGGATGTAGAAGAAAAGGAACCCTCCTACACTGTTGGTGGGACTGTAACCTGGTGCATCTGCTATAGAAAACAGAATGAATGTTCCTTAAAAAACGGAAAATGGAGTTACCACTTGATCCAGCAATCTCACTCTGAGCATAAATCCAGAAAAGATGAAAACTCTAATTCAAAAAAATACAAGCTCCACAAAGTTCAAAGCAACATAATTTATAACAGCAAAAACAAGGAAACAACTAAATATCCATGTGCAGACGAATGGATAAAGAAGATGAGGTTTATATACATGCATACACATATACAAACATTGGGATACTACTCAGGCATAAAAAAGAATGAAATAATACCATTTGCAGCAACATGGATGGACTGAGCGATTATCATATTAAGTGAAGTAAGCTAAACAGAGAAAGACAAATATTGTATGATATCACTTAATAGGTGAAATCTAAAAAAAAATGATACAAAGTAACTTACAAAGAAACAAATAGACTCAAAGACATAGAAAACAAACTTACGGATACCAAAGAGGGAAACTGGGGGAGGATAAATTAGGAATTTGGGATTAAGATATATATTAGTATATATGAAGTAGGTTATCAAGAAGGACCTACTGTATAGCATAGGAAACGAAATTCAGTATGTTATCAAAATCTACAATGGAGAAGAATCTGAAAAAGAATACACACATACACACACACACACACACACACATATATGGGCTTCCCAGGTGGCTCAGTGGTAAAGAATCTGCCTGTCAATGCAGGAGACTGGGGTTCTATTTCTGGGTCAGGAAGATCCCTTGGAGAGGAAACGACAACCCACTCCAGTATTACTGCCTGGAAAATCACATGGACAGAGGAGCCTAGGGGGCTGCAGTCCATGGGGGTCCCAAAAAGCATCGGACATGACTTGGCCACTCAAACAATAAATCATACGGATCACTGCTGGAGCTACCAGCATGGGCACACATTTCTGAGGAGAGGGTAAGAGGACGTATGTTTGCCATAATTAGAAAATAACAGTTCTACATAATCAGGTCTCAATTCAGATATGCACATTTCTGGAATGAGCTGAGAATAGATTACGATAATCAAACTGCAACATGGACAAGATAAACTTTTGACTACACGGCTACTGCCAAAGCAGTAACTTCAGCCCTTTCTCATAAATGAAGAGACTGTTTAGCTGACACTGCTGGAACCAGAATAAAGCTTGAACAGTTCTGACAGAAATCTAACAGGTTTAGGAACCTGAGGTTTACAGAAAGCCAAAAAATACAATTAGTGAATGGCTGACAAAAAGAAGTGTCAAAATCTGACAGAAGATGGGATAAGGATATTCCCAGAAGCAGACTGGACACAGGCCAGAGGACACAGGTCCACCCTCTACCCTGCCTGCACACACCAGTCAGAAGAAAGACTTGTCCTGGCCCATGGCTTACTCAGGCTTAGAGAAGTCAGTCAAGTGACCATCGGATTCACCCCCTTTCTTCCCTCCCCTGCCTGCAGATGAATTTCTAGCTCTACCAAAAGAAGTCTGGATAGACACCTGTCTTGCAGGGGTGAAGAACTGAGGTGAGGCAACCTCAGTCAGTCTGTCATTTTTTTTTTTTTTCTTTCACTAAAATGTGACCCATGCTGCACAGAAAAGGACACAAGAGGCAGAGATCTAGCTGGGGGAAAGTGAAAAGTGAAAGTGAAGTCGCTCAGTCATGTCTGACCCTTTGCGACCCCATGTACCATAGCCTACCAGGTTTCTCCATCCATGGGATTTTTCCAGGCAACAGTACCAGAGTGGGTTGCCATTTCCTTCTCCAGGGAATCTTCCGTACCCAGGGATCGAACCCGGGTCTCCCGCACCGCAGGCAAAAGCTTTACCCTCTGAGCCTCCAGGGGAGGGGAGGGTTAATTCCAGTAGACAAAGGGACACTATGCTCACTCTGGAGTATCTATTAGGTGCCAGAGGGATGGAGGCTTGGATTTCAAGAGGGAAAATGACTATGGCCCAGAGTAGAAAGGTATGTAATTTGACTCTGAATGAAAAGGGTCGATTCTAGAAGAAAAGTACTGAAGAAAAAGATTCTATGCAATATTTGTATGTGAGAGTGTGCTCAGTCATGTTCGATTCTTTGCGACCCCATGGACTGCAGCCTGCCAGGCTCCTCTGTCCATGGGCTTTCCAGGCAAGAATACTGAAGTGGCTTGTCATGCCCTCCTCCAGGGGATCTTCCCAACCCAGGGATCAAATCCTCGTCTTTTGCATTGTCAGGCAGATTCTTCAGAGTCGGACATGACTGAGCGACTTCACTTTCACTTTTCACTTTCATGCACTGGAGAAAACTGGCAACCCACTCCAGTGTTCTTGCCTGGTGAATCCCAGGGATGGGGGAGCCTGGTGGGCTGCTGTCTACGGGGTCGCACAGAGTCAGACATGACTGAAGCGACTTAGCAGCAGCAGCAGCAGCGCCACCTGGGAAGCCCATATTTGGGGATCAGTAAAAGGAGAAGTTATGTATCTTCAGAGCATTCAAATTCAAAAAATCACTCAGAAGGATGCAACATTCATTAAGCAGTTTGGGAAAAGAACCCCAGAATAATGGGGTAACAAAAAAGCTAGAAGAGGCTTGTACTTTCCTGGCATACAGAACAGATATTTAAAGAAAAGAAGCACTATGAAGTTATAATTTCTTTTTCTCCTTTTGGAAGTATTACAGAAATGTTCCCTCCAAATATGTAAAACGTAACACTTTAAAACGAAGCATTTAGGGTAAAAATTTTATACAGTATTCTATATGAAGTTTTGAATATTAGGCATTTGCTTTCCTTTTTATTCACACAATTCTCTCTCAATGCTATATTTTAGAAATAAAGAACCTTGTTTTCTGTAATATACATGCCTTCTAATGTAATTGGACATCTAAAATGGAAACAATCAAATGAGAGCTGTAAACCAGGAATCAAACAGCAACGGGTGTGGCGCAAGAGAGAGAAGGAGAAAAGTCATTATCCTTAGATAATCTTATATACATTATTTCTTTAAACACAACAAGCCAAGAATTAGGTATTATACTATTTTTATTTATGAAAAAAGCTCAATTTTTCCTTTTATATGTGCTACATACTGTACTTATGAGTAACACATTATTGGAATTCTCAGTGTATCATCTCCTAACAGGAGTCTTCTGGTGTAAATCCATTCGAATCTACTGTCAGGTATAATGTGCAGAAGTAAAAAGTAGCCAGAGGAGACCATGTACTTTTAGAAATTTTAATTTTCTGAAACCAGTGTGTACCACGAGTGGCAGCTCACATTAGCTCCAACACAGCCATCTAGTGCCCCTGAAAGAATTAGCCAAACTCCATGCTAGTCTATACAACTGTGCTTGGATATCCATGGATGCTCAAGACTCTTATACTCTAAAATGATATAGTACACAAGGTCTTCTGTATCCATGGAAACTGAGGTTTTCTACAGCACAGGAGAAAAACAACATTCAGGAGTTTACAAACAAAAAAACCCTCATAGCTGATTATTAAAGCCAAAACTTTATCTTAATGTACTTCCATGAGCAGACTTCAGTAGACTGGCTTACTGAATATTAAAAGCAGGTGGATTTATACCAGGATACCCATGAACAGTATGAAAAGGCAAAATGATAGGATACTGAAAGAGGAACTCCCCAGATCAGTAGGTCCCCAATATGCTACTGGAGATCAGTGGAGAAATAACTCCAGAAAGAACAAAGGGATGGAGCCAAAGCAAAAACAATACCCAGCTGTGGATGTGACTGGTGATAGAACCAAGGTCGATGCCGGGAACAGCAATATTGCATAGGAACCTGGAATGTCAGGTCCATGAATCAAAGCAAATTGGAAGTGGTCAAACAAGAGATGGCAAGAGTAAATGTTGACATTCTAGGAATCAGCGAACGCAAATGGACTGGAATGGGTGAATTTAACTCAGATGACCATTATATCTACTACTATGGGCAGGAATCCCTCAGAAGAAATGGAGTAGCCATCATGGTCAACAAAAGAGTCCGAAATGCAGTACTTGGATGCAATCTCAAAAACGACAGAATGATCTCTGTTCGTTTCCAAGGCAAACCATTCAATATCACAGTAATCCAAGTCTATGCCCCAACAAGTAACACTGAAGAAGCTGAAGTTGAACGGTTCTATGAAGACCTATAAGATCTTTTAGAACTAACACCCAAAAAAGATGTCCTTTTCATTACAGGGGACTGGAATGCAAAAGTAGGAAGTCAAGAAACACCTGGAGTAACAGGCAAATTTGGCCTTGGAATACGGAATGAAGCAGGGCAAAGACTAATAGAGTTTTGCCAAGAAAATGCCCTGGTCATAACAAACACCCTCTTCCAACAACACAAGAGGAGACTCTATACATGGACATCACCAGATGGTCAACACCAAAACCAGACTGATTATATTCTTTGTAGCCAAAGACAGAGAAGCTCTATACAGTCAGCAAAAACAAGACCAGGAGCTGACTGTGGCTCAGATCATGAACTCCTTATTGGCAAATTCAGACTGAAATTGAAGAAAGTAGGGAAAACCACTAGACCATTCAGGTATGACCTAAATCAAATCCCTTATGATTATACAGTGGAAGTGAGAAATAGATTTAAGGGCCTAGATCTGATAGATAGAGTGCCTGATGAACTATGGAATGAGGTTCGTGACATTGTACAGGAGACAGGGATTAAGACCATCCCCATGGAAAAGAAATGCAAAAAAGCAAAATGGCTGTCTGGGGAGGCCTTACAAATAGCTGTGAAAAGAAGAGAAGCAAAAAGCAAAGGAGAAAAGGAAAGATATAAGCATCTGAATGCAGAGTTCCAAAGAATAGCTAAGAAAGCCTTCTTCAGCAATCAATGCAAAGAAATAGAGGAAAACAACAGAATGGGAAAGACTAGAGATCTCTTCAAGAAAATTAGAGATACCAAGGAAACATTTCATGCAAAGATGGGCTTGATAAAGGACAGAAATGGTATGGACCTAACAGAAGCAGAAGATATTAAAAAGAGGTGGCAAGAATACACAGAAGAACTGTACAAAAAAGATCTTCACGACCCAGATAATCATGATGGTGTGATCACTGACCTAGAGTCAAGACATCCTGGAATGTGAAGTCAAGTGGGCCTTAGAAAGCATCACTATAAACAAAGCTACTGGAGGTGATGGAATTCCAGTTGAGCTATTTCAAATCCTGAAAGATGATGCTGTGAAAGTGCTACACTCAATATGCCAGCAAATTTGGAAAACTCAGCAGTGGCCACAGGACTGGAAAAGGTCAGTGTTCATTCCAATCCCAAAGAAAGGCAATGCCAAAGAATGCTCAAACTATCACACAACTGCACTCATCTCACACGCTAGTAAAGTAATCCTCAAAATTCTCCAAGCCAGGCTTCAGCAATACGTGCACCGTGAACTTCCAGATGTTCAAGCTGGTTTTAGAAAAGGCAGAGGAACTAGAGATCAAATTGCCAACATCCAGTGGATCACGGAAAAAGCAAGAGAGTTCCAGAAAAACATCTATTTCTGCTTTATTGACTATGCCAAAGCCTTGGACTGTGTGGATCACAATAAACTGTGGAAAATTCTGAAAGAGATGGGAATACCAGACCACCTGATCTGCCTCTTGAGAAATTTGTATGCAGGTCAGGAAGCAACAGTTAGAACTGGACATGGAACAACTGACTGGTTCCAAATAGGAAAAGGAGTACGTCAAGGCTGTATATTGTCACCCTGCTTACTCAACTTATACACAGAGTACATCATGAGAAACGCTGGACTGGAGGAAACACAGGCTGGAATCAAGAGTGCCGGGAGAAATATCAATAACCTCAGATATGCAGATGACACCACCCTTATGGCAGAAAGTGAAGAGGAACTAAAAAGCCTCTTGATGAAAGTGAAAGTGAAGAGTGAAAAAGTTGGCTTAAAGCTCAACATTCAGAAAATGAAGATCATGGCATCCGGTCCCATCACTTCATGGGAAATAAATGGGGAAACAGTGGAAACAGTGTCAGACTTTATTTTTCTGGGCTCCAAAATCACTGCAGATGGTGATTGCAGCCATGAAATTAAAAGACGCTTACTCCTTGGAAGGAAAGTTATGACCAACCTAGATAGCATATTCAAAAGCAGAGACACTACTTTGCCAACAAAGGTCGGTCTAGTCAAGGCTATGGTTTTTCCTGTGGTCATGTATGGATGTGAGAGTTGGACTGTGAAGAAAGCTGAGGGCCGAAATTGATGCTTTTGAACTGTGGTGTTGGAGAAGACTCTTAAGAGTCCCTTAGACTGCAAGGAGATCCAACCAGTCCATTCTGAAGGAGATCAGCCCTGGGATTTCTTTGGAAGGAATGATGCTAAAGCTGAAACTCCAGTACTTTGGCCACCTCATGCGAAGAGTTGACTCATTGGAAAAGACTCTGATGCTGGGAGGGATTGGGGGCAGGAGGAGAAGGGGATGACAGAGGATGAGATGGCTGGATGGCATCACTGACTCGATGGACATGAGTCTGGGTGAACTCCAGGAGTTGGTGATGGACAGGGAGGCCTGGCATGCTGTGATTCATGGGGTCGCAAAGAGTCGGACATGACTGAGCGACTGAACTGAACTGAACCGATCAATTAACTTGGGCTTCCCAAGTGGAAAGTGAAAAGTGAAAATGTTAGTCACTCAGTCATATCCGACTCTGCAACCGCACGGACTGTAGCCCACCAGGCTTCTCTGTCCATGGAATTCTCTGGGCAAGAATACTGGAATCAGTAGCCACTCCCTTCTCCAGGGGATCTATTCAACCCAGGGATTAAACCAGGCCTGTCTGTGAGTCTGATCCCTGGGCCACGAAGACCTCCTGGAGTCCCTTAGGGTAACATTATGCATCATGGGAATACAGAATAAATAATCATGGGAATTTATGATCCCCAAAGCTCAAAAACTGCCCTCCCTTGTTTTACAAACAGTATTATTTTTACTTATTTCTTTTTTAAATTACAAGTCTGGGTAACTAAACTGTAGGTAACATATTACAACTGATTCTTCTACTCCAGATATGAGGCAGAAAACAGAACAGAAAGTCACTGTATTGAAACCTATGTCTGAAACATTCATCTTAGATAATGCAAGGAATGTTTAACCTCAAGGATGAAAAAAGACAATAAAATTAAAACTGAAGGGCAAGAAGTATTAGTAATCTTCCTTTTTACTTATCACTTTTTTCTTATTGTATATATTTGGTTGACACATTATTTGCACAGACCAGAGTTAACCTACACTACAGAAAGAAAGCAGGCCTTTTTAAACATCTACTTGTTTTGTATATATGTGTGTATATACATAATATATATATGTATATATACACAAACAGTAAATAAATAGGTGAGAGCATGAAAAATTTTACTCAGTAGGTAAAGATCACCTGATCATTGAAAACAATTCCACTTTTAGTAAACTTTCTTTTTTAGTCAAATATACAGGAGTGAAACTACAGCTCTTAATCTTAGTATTTCCTAGAGGTATGACATTTTGAGGTTACTTTCCGGGTATATAAAAATACCTGCAGAATACGTGAATTGCAGAAACTTCATGGAAAGTGATTTTTTTCCTTACTTTTGAAAACTATGCACAATACTAAAGAAAAAAAAAATCCTTCTTCCTTGTGTTTTTCACCCAACTTTAAAAAATCACAGTGGCTAAAAACTATTTCTGTCCTTTTGTATCATTACACACTCAACAACAGGTGTTCAGAAAACAAAATGCCCCTAGAAAGATAACACAAAATTCTTAATCCCAAAGGCACAAATCAAAAAAATTCTAATATTCATCTGGTTACCCGAACAATAAGTAATAGATTAAATGTGAACAGGACTCTAGCTTCTTTTCACTTGTCCAACTTTTATTAGTAATTTTCTAGTGAGTACTGATTCATTATCATAGACCATGTGTCTTAAATAACTTCTTGATGTGATGAATTTACATACTTAACATCACATCTTCATCCCCTTGGGCCCTGGAGAAACACAGGTATTCAGGAACACAACATTTACAAGAACACAAAATTTTAAATTACTTGTTCTGAACAGTTTTATAACCTAAAGTTGATGATTTAAGTTTTTCATAGTAGCAAGCCCCAAAAAGAAACCAGAACTTTAGTCACTTTAAAATTTTCTCTGCTCTAACTAGATCACAACTTGTACACTGTACCTAATAATATTTGAACTCACATCAAATCCTAAGTTAGAGGGTGGATGAACTTAGGGTAATTTAAGAGAATAAATACATTTTTAAGCACTAAAAGCCACAACCAAATAAAATATTCTCTAAAGTATACTTTTCTGCTTACATTAACAAGTCTAAGTAAAGAACAGTATATTGGGAAAAAAAAAAAAAGGAAAAAGCCCTGATATGTCGGTCTTATTCCAGAATTCCTATCACACCATTTACACTAAAATCAGGTGCCCTCTCCTCTATCTTCCAGGACCTAGGCTGAAAATATTTCTGTCACTTAAATGGAAACATACATCTTTCTACACAGTTAATTCTCTTCATGGTCACATGAAAAGTGACCATTGACAAATGTTAGCAAGTAAACAGGATAAAAAAATTCATGTGGAAATTCACTAAGTTATTTAAAAATAAAAGTTTATACCCAACAATTATCCTTACAAAGTCTTTCATATTATAAACCATTCTCCTGTTGTATGTGTGTATGCTCAGTCGTGTCTGACTCTGTGTGACCCCGTGGACTGTAGCCCTCCAGGCTCCTCTGTCCATGGAATTTTCCAGGCAAGAGTATTCCCTACTCCAGGGGATCTTCCCAACCCAGTGAAAAAACCCACGTCTCTTGCTTCTCCTGCATTGGTAGGCAGATTTTTTTTTTTACCACTAGTGCCACCTGGGAAGCTCATATTATAAACCATTCTTCCAATTAACTTTTTTTTAATGAGTACAGAGAGGTGGGGGGAAAAAGCAAGCCATTCTCTTTAAGACAATAAGAAATAACTACAATGATCTGTGTGTAGTGGGATGGGAAGAAACTGCCATTTTACATGATTTTCAACAGGAAGACTATGCTTTAAGAAATACTGTTCAATGAAGATATACTAAAGTTCCATAAAAAGGAGATGATCAATGACTGGTGTAGAACCATTTGGAAAAGACATTAGGGTGAAAAAACCTAACCAATACTAGTTTTCAGTGTTTATAGGAATCACTTGACAAACTGGTTCTCGTGTTTTTCTTGTTGTTTATTTTTTTTAAGTAATATAAAAGAATGGAATAGATTTGATAATTATGGGGTTGAACGCATGACCTCACCATTATAAATGTTTTTAAAAACTATACTTGAGATGGTGTAATACTGAAAAAAGCGGACCCATTATCTTGTTAATAGTGCTCCCTAACTATGAAATCTTTAACAATCTAGACAATAATGATACTACTGATTCATATCCCTCCTCACCCACCTAAGGCTTCATCAGTAAGTCCAGTAACAGAAAAGAAAAGTACAAGTTTTAATGAGAAATGAAACAGGCCTTCTAAGGAGAAAAAAAAATTATTATTCAGTGGGTGATGCATATAAACAAAGTCTAACTGGTAAAGAGAACAACCTTCTCTTTGGTTTCACCTACCCCATTCTCTTTACTCTTAGTCCAGAGCAGCACAACACATTACAAGTCCATGCATATGTCTTTCAGTCTGGCCTAGTAACAGAAGACAAGCAGAGAAGTGGGAAGAACAAGAAGTGCAACAGGACAGGGCGGGGAAAGTACACGCGCAGTCAACTGGGTGGGTAGGAAGACCTAACATCGAAGCTGATTGTCAGAGCCTTGGAAAAGGTTTTCAGGCTTCCCCCTCTTCCGCCCCCTCCCCGCCATTTTCACAACCCTTAAGAACAAACATGACAAATTTTGCTGTTTTTGTTGTGGTGTGGGTAAGATAATCGAGTAAAAATGTCCAAATTACATATGGGTCCCCCTCCACCTTAAAGCTTAAACACTTGTCTATTTCTATAATCCTCAAGTTTAAGAATAGTCCACGTATATGTTCTGTTTGAATGTTCTATTTCTTGACCTAAGTGGTGACTCAAACAGGTCTATTTCGTTCTGTATGTGTTTTATAAATGAACAGAAGTTTTCTAAAATGTTGCTTGTAACCTTAAGGCAAATGTTTCCCAAAAACCTAACATAACGATTTTTCCCTCGTCTGCCATTCCTCAGCCAATCATCAAGGCATCTTGCAAAGTAGCTCTAGAATCCATCCATCCTCTCTGCCAATACCCTGGTCCAGGCCTCCAGCATCTCTCCCCCGGATTAATGATTCAGATCAATCCTGGTTCTAGTCTTGTTACTTCCAGAAACAGTGCACTTTCAGTTTATATTTGCCAAATGCTAAATGTTTAAAAGAAGCACTGAATGTGTCACCAAACAATAGCATTTGCTACTTTTACCACTGCTTAAGATGCTTCCATGGCCCCCTGCTGCCCCAGGGAAAAACATGAAATTACAACATCCTTCATCATCTGATTTTTCTCTCTAGCTGCAGATCTCAATACCATTTACAACTCCAGATGGAGTGAATTTTAGTTCCTGAAAGCAGTATTCTATTTCTTCAACCCTTCTGATACAATGTTATCTCTACCTACTACTCAGCTCTCTTCACTAGGCTAGGCTAATGTCTACTTATTCTTTGCAAGCCAGTTTCAATGTCCCTCTTCCTATAAAGCCTTCTCTCCTCTCCATATATGTTATACAAAACAGTACCTCCAAGTGCAGTACTTACCATACTATACAATAACCCTATGTGCCCTTCTCAACATTTCAAGCTCTACCAAAAATAGGAACCCATGTCCATGCTGTTCACAATTATAACCCTAGCACCCAGGCAGCAGGACAGCAGAAAATTAAAAGCATGCGCTCTGGAATTTGGGACAGTTTCTAAACTCACTCTGCCTAGGTTTCCCTATCTGTAAAACGAAGATATTATTACCTTATAGGCTTTTTAAGGATTCAGTGTTAAATATTTAACATAGTGCTTGGTACACAGAAATGTCAGCTATTATTATTACTTGATATAGTGCCTATCAAAGATAATATTTATGCAATGAATACAGTATTCACAAATTATTAAAAACCTGTATTTATTAATACTAAGCTCACAGAAATCATTATATACCCAAATAAAGTCTATAATTCTATAAGGATGTTTCCGTTTTATTCATGTCCATGACACTGAGGTTTTCTTACAGCCCATTATTTAATTAAATTATAAGGCAGAATGTTCAAAGAGAATGACCTGTGCCTCACTTTCAGGAACAATTTGTTTATGAAGTTGAATCTGCTCCAAACCAGGGCTTTCTACAGAATTTGGGGAAGTGTTACAAACTGAAGCTGTTACATTATACCTTGCTGACTGGTAAAAGCTGTAGTATTCAAGTCTATTTTCCCCTGGGTTTTCTGATGCCTTTAGTTTTTGTTTAAATTGAACAACTTTGTAGATCAAAAAAACAATTAAAACACAGGCTAAAATAAAAAAGGCTAGCAAAATGTCAAAAGCCTCATTCAGCTTTTCAACTTCTTGTGTACAGATCGGAGATGTTTTCCCTGATACTGAAGCAGCATCAATCGGTAGAGCACTGTTTTTTTCCAAGTTCAAGTTAACAGGAGAAGAATGCTGTATTTGCACAGGTACCATCGCAGTGGTCTGTAATGGATTACCAAAGGTATTCTCTTGAAACAATCTACCGGCAGGTGAAGTACGAATTGGTTCCCCGAAAGTAACGCTCTCAGTGTTTTCCAAATGTTTCCCATTTGTGGTTATTTTATGCCAGGCCATCATTAACGTAGTGGTCTTGTGGTAAATATGAAGAGATGTTATAGCCCAAGTTCTGGATACATTTGCAGAAGATGTAACACAATTTGTAAAGTCAGTCCATTTAACGTAATGCAACGCTCTGCCACGCATGGATGGGGGATTCTGACAAAAGATGTTTAGAGTAATGGCTGAAGATGCCAACCAGTCGCGAAGACCCAATAGTCTGCAGCTACAGTCCCAAGGATTAGAATCTGCCTGAAGATGAATCAATGAAGACAATGGCTTAAAGACCCTTGGATGTAAGTCTGTAAGATTATTAAATGACAGGTTAAGAATCTTCAAAGATGCTCCCATGTTTTCAAATGTATTATTATCAATGCTGATTATTCTGTTTCTATCTAACCTAAGGTAAATTAAATTCTTTAACAAGCTAAATGTGTCAGAATTTAAATTTTCTAAATCATTATGACTTAAGATCAAATGTTTAAGGTTACTAATTCCACTAAATCCATCCCTAGTAACATTTTTAATTCTTGAATTTTTCAGGAAGAGATACTCCAAATTGATAAGCCCTTTAAATGCAAAGGGCTGTATTGTTTCAATATGGTTATGAGACAAAGAAAGTCTTTTAAGACTCTTAAGTACTTCAAAAGTATTTGATGGTACTTTTGTTAAATTATTACCTTCTAGATACAAACAATCCAGGTTTCCAAGGTGCTGAAAGCCTGAGTCTGATATTCTCAAAATTTTATTGTTTGACAAATCAAGTATCCGAAGAGCAATCATACCAACAAAGGTACCACTCCCGAGGACAGTGAGGCGATTTCTTTGCAGATTTAAGTACTGAACTGAAACTAGATCATGAAACACTCCTCTTGGAACAAAAGATAGTTGATTAGACTGTAAATATAAATTACGAAGATTGGAAAGTCCCTCAAATATTCCAGGATCCAAGCGTTTTATAAAATTATTATTCAGATACAGAAAATACAGATGCCTCAAATGAACAAAAGCTTTTGGATATACATACACAATGCTAGAATTATCTAAATGCAACGCTACAAGAGAATGAAGTCCAGTTAATTCACTTTCATTTATATGAGATATATTATTTCCAGTCAGATACAGAAAAACTGTACTTTCAGGGAAATTCTTAGGAATACTTGAAAGGCCTAAGTTACGGCAGTTAATTTGTCTCCCAGTGCAGAGCTGGCAAACAGACGAACATCCAAGACTCTCTTTATGGAAAAACAACACAAGATAACAGGCAACAAGCAGAAACGGTCGTGGGCAAGGCAGAGAGAAACGTGCTCCACACATAGCCCTGTTCTTGGTTTCTCTGTTCATATCAAAATTGGCTACAAAAAGAAAAGGTAAAACTTTAAATCATCAAAAAGCTCTTTAACTGAAAGCTTTATCGTACTAGAAATTCTATACCCTATTTTATTAGGATTAGCCATAATACTAAATATCATAAATCATACTACAGTGATAGCATAAAATAATAAGTCTGAAATATGTTCTAGAATTATTAGTGCCTCTAGGCCATTAACTCACTGTTTAACAAAATGATAATCAAATTTAATGAACTGCAAAATGAAATGTTTGCTAAGTTAACCTAAAATATTACAACTGACTATAACAAAATTGACAAATGATGATGCGGAGATAAAGATCTTGGCTATAAATACGCCCTTCATCAACTTTAAGTCTACTATCAATTTAACAACATAATTTTCGAAAACACAAATTCAGTACAGAACAATTAAACTCTCTTTAAACTATGGATTTTTACAAATCGAATTATTTCTTGTTTCAGCTAAAAGTTTATATTTAAATAAATAATCTTACCAAGAATAGGAAATTCATATTATTAACACTCGGCTGATTGAAGCAACGGTTTTCTTCCTAAACCTGAAGAGCGACATTTCTAGGCTGCATTTCTTTTGTGGCACTGGTGACCTCCACCCCTCCACCTTTTTTTTAAAGTCACAATTTGCTCAGGAAACACCACTCTTCACATTAGTTCCTCCACACTCAGTGTGTAAAACACAGGTTGTCATGGATACAGGAAACTGAGAGACAGGAAGTCATGTTATCTGTGTTTCAAAAGTTTGCTAAAAGGAAATCTCAGGAACTTATTTTTTCAGAAGGCAGTTGATCTGAGTTTTCCCAATGCACAAAACTAAATATTTCATCTTTAAAAAATATGTATTATTTAAATATTCAGAATGAACAAACTCTATACATCAACTACAAATAGCTATCAAATGGAAAAAACAAGTTGAAATAAGATATAAATAGAGTAATGTAACTTCTGTGAATTTTTTAAATGCACAGAATATTTATATTTCTATTATTCTGAGGATACAGTAGAGACTTTAATTTTGTTTTATTCCTTAAAAAAAAAAATAGGTAGCAAAACAAGTAATTTAGAATGATGAACATAAGGGCTGTTCCTCTGTGCTCTCCTTTCTTGATTAAAAAAAAACTGGCACACAAAAAGTACTGAATACTACCAATAAGTACCTTAATATATTAAGGAATATGCCTTGAGCTGGAAAATGGTAATCTGTATACCAAATCACTGACAAAGGTAATCTTTGATGAAGGAAACCCTTTAATGACTTTTCATTATACATACATCTAAATTAGTCTGAATTATTTATAAAACACATCTGTGTATAATGTAATTCTTTAAAGTAAGGATTTAAAGCACTGACTATACACCGTATATATTATGTATTGTTCAGTCATTAATTTTCCAAAAATCTGACTGCTTAGGCTTTCTAATTTAATTCTGACTTATTAATATTACTAATACCCTGACAGTGTGATTAAAATATCAGCAGTAATATGTATAATTGTATACTATAACTCCCTTTGATACTAAAGCAGCTTTTTCATATCAAGACAATTACTTCAGATAATAATATGAATTATTTCCATATTAATATTTTGTATAATCCAGTATTTTTTTTACAATAAAAAATCAGAAGTGCACTCTAGAGACAATCTTTATCAAAATGATTTACAAATCTCACGACTATCTTTTGCGGCCTCTATTGTTATTACTATTTTATAGTTAAAGAAATTAGAAAACAGCAACCAAAAAACTAAATGACAGGGAAATGACATGAATTAGACGTAAAGATGAAACAAGAGCTAAGTTTTTCAAGTTCATTTTTTTCATATTTTGAATAACATAGAGGATTTTCTTCAATTATGTCACGTAACTTAAAAGAATTATGATGGGGTTTAGGACATGCTTCCACAAGGCACCCTGGCATACTGACTGCTTTAAGCTGAAGGAGACTGAGCATACAGTATAAGCAGAAAGTTCTCTTTCTGATCTCTATCACCCCCAGCCACAGCCCCATATTCCTTGCCCTTGTCCCCTGAAACAAGTCATTAAACCCTCCAGTGAGAAATGCCCCTTCCTATACTGGGAGGAAGGGAGCACCCTTTATCTTCAAAGATAAGAGGACTCAGAAGAACCCAAACAAATAGGACTTGCAAATTTCCCCCTGGTTTATTATACATACTTATCTCATACCCTTTACCCTACATATCTTCCCATGACTCTGCACCAAACTTGGTGTAAAAATACACAGGTTTAATGGTTTCTTTGGGTCTTCATTTCCTCATGAAGACTCTCATGACATGTAAACATGAAAAGTGTTAGTCGCTCAGTCGTGTCCAATTCTTTGCAACCCCATGGACTGTAGCCCACCAGGCTCCTTTGTCCATGAGGATTCTCCAGGCATGAATACTGGATGGGTTGCCATTCCTTTCTCCAGGGGATCTTCCCAACTCAGGGATCGAACCCAGGTCTCCTGCTTCTTTTGCATTGCAGGCAGATTTCTTTCCAGTCTGAGACACCAGGGAAGGCCAACTCTCTCCCAAAATGTTCCTCATTTGGGTTTGTCTGATATTTCCTCATGGTTAGATCCAGATTAATCTTCCCTGGTTGGAATATTACATAAGTGATATATTCTTGAAATATCACATCTAGCAGTACATGGTGTCTACCTGCTTCTCATTCATGATGTTAATTGTGAAGGTCACTAAGAGTCAGACGTGACTTAGTCACTGAACAACAACCACCCTGGTGGTCCAGTAGTTAAGACTCTGCGCTTCCACTGCAGGAGGTGTGGGTTCGATCCCTGGTAAGGGAACTAAGATCCTGCATGCCACATGGTGTGCCCCACCAAAAACTGAAAAACCATTCAGTCAATCAGTTTTCTTTTTTTTTTAATGTCATTTAAAAGTCATAAGCACTCAGGAACTTCCCTAAGCAGTTAGGACAGGAGACAGAAGATGTAAGTAGTTGTTTTTCTAAGATGCCAGGTTGAACTGAACAATAATGTGTAAACTGAATGCACAGCATGTTGCCCTAACACATGAAAGAAACTTCAAAAATACTGCTGAATGCTGTATCAGTATCACAGGTTTGATATCTGATAGGAAGGTAGGGGCACCTTAGTTCTGCTATACGTTTCAAGGGTACAATGAATTTGTATTGGAAATGAAAACCAAAATGGACTATTTCCATTCAAATTCTAAGGTGGAAGGACAGAAACACTTCAAAATACCTCCAAATGTGCCAAACTTCTGGGTGGGGAAAGACACTGGGTTTTCAAAGGACTGGTCAGAAGAACAAGTTGACATTCAGCTTTGAAAAGTTTTATAAATGACAATAACTTTTTTTAAATCACCAAACCCAGATATTGATAATCTACCTCTTTTTTCCACAAAACTACTCAGTGAACATGCATTAATGGCACCAACTGTTCATCTTCCTAAACCATCTTGTCTACACCTCCCGGCTTCTGTTACTGAAAGATACACTGCACAATCTAATAAAAAAATAAAAACATGAAAAGCTGCATCACAGAGGGGTTGTTCCTCATAGACTGAAATGATCTGAACCAATCTGATGTTACCTAATATTTTCCTCTGTTACTGGATCTTTGCTCTATAGATAAGCATGCCCCTAATACCTCAAACTCTTGCCAGGATATCCACATCAAGATCTAGCCTCTTCATACACAGGTCAGATGTCAAGTACGAAGCTTCTACTGCCACAAAGTACACAAAACTTACCTTTCAAACTCTGCTGGCATGTGATGTTAACACTCACCCTGTGCTTGTCAAATATCCTGGTACCAGCTACCAGCCCTTCAAGTTTACCACTCTTTTACATACTCCCCTAACTAGAACTGTCATCTTCCCTCAGAGCTCAGTTGGTAAAGAATCTGCATGAAAGGCAGGAGACCCAGGTTTGATTCCTGGGTCGGGAAGATCCCCTGCAGAAGGAAATGGCAACCCATTCCAGTATTCCCGCCTGGAGAATCCCATGAACAGAGGAGCCTGGCAGGCTACAGTCCGTGGGGTCACAAGAGCCTGACACGACATAGCAACTAAACCACCTCCTAATTAGAACTATCAATTTCTCAGTGGTAATGTCTATGCCTAAAAGTCCTCTGTATTCACATAATACTTAGTTAATACAGTTTTTTATATACAGATTTTCAATATATATTTTAATTCAATAACATAATTCAAGCCAAATTCACCAACTGCATATTTTTTTAAAAGCTGATATAACTGTGATTACAATAACATGAATGCCTCTGCTGTTTCCCAAACACATATAATCACTGCAATTATCTGCATAAATCTCACTATTTGACCACTCCCAAGACCTAACCAAACAAATATACTAACACAGGGGGAAAATGCCATAAGCAGTAAGTAACATATTTCTGTGATTCTCTTAAGACCCTGCAGCACTGCACTATATTTTAATCACAGGGAAATTTAGACAGGTTATTTCAAATTAAAACAAACTAGGCTGATTACAACAATCATAAAGGTAAAAAGAAATATGTCTATTAAGGAGTAAAATTCCCAAAGACACTAGCGATTACTGTAATTTCCTGTTCTCCATTTCTTCCCCTGTAGTTCTTTAGACAATCAAAAACAACTGCAAAAGAACTACATTGCCATTAAAATCGCTCTGATAAGTATAAAGTAAAAGCAAATGAAGAGTTTTAAAAGTAGGCATTCTGTTCAAAACAAGGACCGAAATCTGTTGGTCCTAATCTATGTGAATATCAACCACACAAGATTTCCTTTTCTGTCTGGGCACAGCAAACCTGTCAGCATTCTGTTCCTCTCTGCCCATGGAAATGGAGCAGAGGAAAAGGCTGCATTTCTTGGACCTTAAGTGTTTAGGATCCTGAATTTACAAAGCCGGCTTTTTGTAGTGTAGTATTACCAAATTTCCTTTGATTTCTCTAAATTATCAATGTGCAACATTCCTTATAAATAATACTATTAGATGAAAACGTCAAACAAAACCACCATTGGAGAAAAACAACTCAGTCAGTGTCTATGCACTGACTGACTTTAAATTCAGCTGGAATAACAGAAAGACCGGCAACATACCAGAAATTCAACTCCCACAGAACAATAGATTACTTACTACTTTCATAACAGCTAAATCCCAGGAGAGTAATTTTGTCAGTACATGGACAGAATATTTCAGTGCCTCTATGAAAATGGCAATACTATGCAGCAGCACCAATCTGATAATGAAAAAATGATACTAATTGAAGAACAAGCTGCCTTTGGTAGAATATATCAGTTTTTCTAAACATAAAACGTATGTTGTTTTTTTTCTCATACAGAATGAAATGTAACCTAGTAATAACTATAGCAGCTACTGTAGCAATAATAACAGCAAGTAATATCTATTGAGTTCTTTATGTCTAACATATAGAAGCAAGTAACATTATACAAAAAACCTAATAATAACCAGTGAGTTTTTAATTATCTCACTTAACCTTTACCAAAGGATGTCTACAAAAGAGATACTATTAACCTCATTTTAAAAATGAAGAAACAAATGTAAAGAATTCAAATAGCTTGCCCAGAATCACAATTAAAAGGTAACAGAAGCTGAGGAGTAAGATTCTCAAAACACTAAGGTATATGTTTAATGATGATTTTCAGGAACCCCCAAATTAGCACATAGTAATCAATCAATTGTCAAAAGATATTGTGTCAAGCAGGCTTCCCAAAGGTGAGTAATGGTATAGCAGAACTATTTCAAAAAGATTCCTACCACAATTAGATACCACTTCATACCAACCAGTATGGCTATAATCAAAAATAAAGAATAATATGTGCTGCTAAGGGTATGCAGAAACTAGAATCCTTATACAATGCTGATGGGAATATAAAATGATATAACTAACTTGAAAACAGCCTGATAGTTTCTTAAAAAGTTAAACAGAATTGCTGTACAACCCAGGAATACCCAAGAGAAATGATACGTATCTACACAAAAACTTGTATGCAAATAATAGCAGCATTATTCACAATAGCCAAAAGGTAGAAACAGCTCACATGTCCATCATTTGATGACTGGAGAAACAAAATGCGGTATATTCATACAGAAGACTATGATTTAGCAACAAAAAGAAAACACGGATACCTGTCACAATGTGTAAACTTTGAAAATATGCTAATTTAAAGAAGTCAGTCACGAAAGACCACATATTGTCTGATTCCATTTGCAGGAAGTGTCCAGAATAGGCAAACCTCCATAGCTAAAGTAGATTAGTGGTTGGCTGGAGAAAGGAATGAGTGATAAGGACTGCTGAAGAGTACCTGGCTCCTGAAACTTTTGCAACTTGCTTTAACTCACTGGATATATTCCAGTGTCTCCTAGTTTATAGTCTATGGAAACTTGACTATAATTTGTATCCTACTACTGTGTGAAATTGTATAAATTTAATTATGTTGAATTGGTTCATGGTGATTTCCAGGTCTACTATATCCCTGCACTTCTCTGAATATTCATTCTATTAATTTTTGAGAGTCTGATATTGAAACTCCAACTAAAAATTTTAATTATTCAAAAAAATAATTATATAATGGAACTGTCTGTAACTTTGTTCTGTATTTTCCAAGTCTCCTGTAAAGGTGTTATCATACTTTCATTATTTAAAAAATAAAGAGAAAAATCTTAAAGAAAAACAGTACATGGTTCCTTTGGAAACGACAAAATGCTCTAAACCTGACTGTAGTGATGGATGCACACCTCCATGTATATACTAAAAACTACTGAATTGTACACTTTAAATGGTGAACTGAATTATATCCTAATAAGCTGTTACCACACACACACACACACACAAGGTGCTTCTAAGACATTTTTCTTGTGAAAGATATAAAAAAAAAGAGAACTAATTTTTACTGTAGAAAACCCACTAAACTATTAGGTTAAGAATTTACTGATAAAAGAAAATACTATAAAATGCTAAATAAGAATGCATGACCTAGAAGTTAAAATGCATCCTATTTTAAAGGAAGAAAATAAAATTTTGTCACATTAAATACTCACTTAGGAATGGTCAGTTTAAACCAAACACAATTCTGGTAAAACAACACATCCACAATTTCAAAAATTTTAAACTGCCTTTTATTTAACTATATTTAAACACGACTTTGTCAACAAAGGTCCGTCTAGTCAAGGCTATGGTTTTTCCAGTAGTTACGTATGGATGTGAGAGTTGGACTATAAAGAAAACTGAGCACCGAAGAATTGATACTTTCGAGCTGTGGTGTTGGAGAAGACTCTTGAGAGTCCCTTGGACTGCAAGGAGATCCAACCAGTCCATTCTGAAGGAGATCAGCCCTGGGATTTCTTTGGAAGGAATGATGCTAAAGCTGAAATTCCAATATTTTGGCCACCTCATGTGAAGAGCTGACTCATTTGAAAAGACCCTGATGTTGGGAAAGACTGAAGGCAGGAGGAGAAGGGAACGACAGAGGATGAGACGGTTAGATGGCATCACTGACTCAATGGATATGAGTTTGGTTAAACTTTGGGAGTTGGTGATGGACAGGGAGGCCTGATGTGCTGCGGTTCGTGGGGTCACAAAGAGTTGGACGCAACTGAGCAACTGAACTGAACTGAAACTATACCAAAGTATTACTCTTTGGAACTACTATCTTGTTTTAAAAGCTGTAAATTAGTTTAGAAAATTATATAATAAAATTTGTACAGAATAATAAATTTCCAAATACTGGTATTTTATTTATACTATTCTTGAGATAAAAGGGAACTATGGAGAGATACTAAATGACCAATCCAAGCATGTCTAGTAAATCTGATACCCAGAGGACTTTATTCTAAGGCAATTTCTCCTGGAAAGCAAGCCATCATACCTAAAAACCCTGCTGCTTTGTCAATCTTTTTTGAATTATTCAACTAGCTTAAGAAAAACATTCCCCATGGGTGACTTTCTTAAATCTTAAAAAAAAAAAAAAAAATTAAATTCCTAAAACATTTGATCTCAGAGAACACTTATACACATCTGAAATTCTTAGAACTACATTATAAAAGTATGTCTCTGAAGTTAGAGAATGAATTGCTATTTCAGAGAATAGAGCCAAGGGAAAGGTTGATTACTCTCCTTTTCCTCTATGAAAAAAGCTTTTATTTAATCTATGTCTTTGGACAAAAACTTTGGAAAACTTCAGAAGAACTGTATGTAAATAATGTTATTTTCATATAAAAATTAGCAGAAGAAAATATTACTGCCTTTGTGCATAAATAATATAGACTTTAAGAAATGGAAAAATTCAAACTTGAAATCACTCCAGTTATAAAACAAAAAGGACACAAGATAGTTGTATCACACAACTACCAAGACAAAGATTGTACTATATTCAGAAGGCGACCAGGAAGATACACTAAAAATGCCTAAAAGATATACTGAAAGGCAAAGGCAAAGACAAAATTGTATATTTTTAAGTTAGTAACAATGCAGAAAGAATACTACAAAAGGTCATTAAGCTGAAGGTGATATACATATGACATATGTGGTTAACATATTTTTAATGAATTAACAGTTTTATAAATACTCAATATACTGAAAATGCCCTGAATTTAAGATTACAGGTACACAAAAAGACTTAATCTTTTAGAACTTATGCTGCAGGAAATGGATGAACGGTTGAGAGAGGAGGAAAGGGATAAAACAAAAACAGCTAACTTCATTTATCTAGACTGTGTGAACTTAATACGTAAACTCATTTAATCTTTATAATACTCTCATCAGGAAGATACTATTAGTATCCTCATTTCAAAACAAGGTAACTTAGGCACAGGAAGTTATCTGGCTATGGTCATTAGTGACCAGTGGCACTAGAATTTGAGTGTGGTCCTAAAGCCTACAGTCTTTGCCAGATATCTGAATCAGAGGTAGTGATCATGGTAAAAGATAGCTTAAATAGCTTCCCAAATAGTCATTTTTCTACCAGCATCTAGTGGGTAGAGGCCACAGATGCTGCTAAATAGCCTAAAATGCACAGTACAGCCCCAGTATCAAATAATCATCTGGGTCCAAACAGTCAAAAGTACTGTGGTTGAGAAACCCTGCTTTAGAATAGTGTATTTCTTGCATGTGGAAATCCGTTATAATAAAGAAGAAAATAACATTTCCCAATGTATCCTGATTCAAAATATCATCATCAACACATTATTCTCTAGATCTGCTTATTTCAGGCAAAGGAAATGTTACACTGCAAAGCCTAAAAGAAACACAGGAGAATAAATTACTATTATATGGGAGATTAACCAGAAAATATCACTGGGGACATGAAAGGGGGAAAATTTTCCTCAAACTCCATCAACTATGTAGTTTTTTAAGTATTGGGTTGGCCAAAAAATTTTTCCATGCAGAAAAACTCAAAGGAAGTTTTTGGCCAACCCAACAGAAGAAAGGTTATAACGGGAAATGATAAAACTGCTGACAGTCTGTCAACATTCTCTTCCACTACAGCACTTGAACCTAAATTTTCCAAAGCTATGTCATGGGCCGATGATAATGTGGCAAATTTTTAGAGCAATTACGTTGTTTTGTTTGTTTTTCAAATGGACACATTTCCTGTATCTATCAATGCTTCTTTAGTCACTAATCCATCAAGGACTATAAAGTTAAATCTTTATTCTTTAGAATTCTATTACCACATTATTTTAAGACTTGCTAGGTACCCTTAAAATGATGTGAATTCACAACCACTCAATAGACTTTTCAATACTTGATTTTAAAAACAAAAATAAGATCTGATTTTCCTATTCAGAAAGATATTTCCTCACAATTTTTAATTACTTTTTTATATTTTTAAAATTTATTTTTTCTATTGAAGTATAGCTAATTTACAATGTTGTGTTAGTTTCTGGTGTATAACAAAGTGATTATATATTGTTTTTCAGATTCTTTTCCATTATAGATCACTGTGCTGTGTTCAGCCACTAAGTAGTGTCCGATTCTTTGCAACCCCATGGACTATAGCCTGCCAGGCTCCTCTCTCCATGGGATTTCCAGGCAAGAATACTAGAGTGGGTTGCCATTTCCTTCTCCAGGGGATTCTCCAGACCCAGGGACTGAACCTGTGTCCCCTGCATTAGCAGGCGGGTTCTTTACCACTGGGCCATCAGGAAGCCCGATATCATATTTTTAAATGAAAAAAATTAATGTTTAAGAGAAATTCAAGCCTTAATAAAATCTTGCCCCTTAATTTATGAAAATTGACATAGGCCCCAGTCTAAGTTTTCTTTAACCTTAACAGAAGCCTTTTTTATTTTCTTCAGAGAAGTCAACTATTCTCACAACTTACATATCAAAAATATTTTTGAAAATTTTTTTTAAAAATTAAAAATTGAAGTCAACTGTAATATCAAAAAGAGTAAAACAAATATGCTTTAGATACAATTAGGTAACTTTCTCATCTTTTAACCTGTGTTATTTCAAGTTTTCTCTTAATCTCAGTACTTTATGTTAGAGAACACTCTAACACGCTCTATCACCCTTAGTTTTTTTCCATTCATTAATTTACTGAGCAAACGTTTACCAAGTGTTGATTACTGCCCAAGAACACATTCTTTAACATCTCCACTTTAAAGGCCTGTTAAATCTCTAGTCACTGTTTTCCTACTAAAAAGAAGGGAAAGACCAGTAAGTTAAAATCTTGGTAGCTTTAATTTGGCTTCCAAAAATAAGTAAGACGCCACTCAGTTTCAGAGAGAGGAAATAACGTTGCCCTCATGTACATCCACCTGGGAGCTAGAAGAGCAAGCTCTGGCATCAACCGCCCAAGGTCAAAATCTTCCCTTTGACATGCCATTTACCAGACCCTAAGCATGTTATTTAACATTTTTAAGTTATTTCTTTGCTCTATAAAAACAAGACAATTATGTCTCTAACTCAGGACTGTTTAAAGATTAAATGAGACATAAATGTAAAGTACTTAGCGAAATATAAGGCAAATGGTAATATAAGCATATAAGGTAGGGGTCCCTAGAGAAACAGAATGAGGCATGGCTTTCTTGATATAAGAGAAGCCATTTTTGGCCTATGCCATTTGGTAATCTAAGCCTGGCTACAATGCTTAACACTGAGAAGGATTTAATAATAATGATTTTAAGGGAACAAAAGAACAAACTGCTCTCAAGCAAGAGAAGTAGCAAACATAACAAATCAGCTGTAAAAACTCACAGGTCTGTTTCAACAGTAAAGAATAGTATGAAGCACTTTCCTGAGCAGTTTTGCAGAATTTAAACTTCCCAGGCATTCAACCTCCTGATCAACTGGAAACTAAGAGATGATGATGTTCATCTTTACCGACCCTCATGACTTCAATCAACCAAAGCTTGGACTCTGTGGACTACCCATGCCCCTTCATAATTATGCATGTACCAGTAGCTTAAAGCTTCCCAAAAGTTGCTTTTCATGGAGACACTGCATTGGGAAAGATCCCTGGTACTCGCCTTACTTGTTACAAGTACTAAATCCTTCATTCTCCCAGTCTTTGACTTGATTGGATCTTTTGGCTGGACACTCACCAAGAGGTAAACCCAGTTTTCAGGACAGTAAAAGGGCTCAAAAATTA
The DNA here is from genome assembly GCF_019923935.1 of Bubalus bubalis. Taxonomy (NCBI): domain Eukaryota; kingdom Metazoa; phylum Chordata; class Mammalia; order Artiodactyla; family Bovidae; genus Bubalus; species Bubalus bubalis. The sequence continues at coordinate 16,586,575 of NC_059175.1, forward strand.
TTATCTATTTCTATAATAACATACAATAGCATATGATATTATTATGATGTGAGGACTAAATAATAATCTGTGTTCTTAATTCAAACTACTATACCAGAAATAATAATAAATTTTTAAAAAGATTTTCTAAAGCTAACTGCACTTATTTCACTAATTTATCACTAGGATACAGGTACTATAAAAATTCTCTAAGACAAAAAAATCTAATATATTATTCTTCTCATACAACATGAAGTCTTAAGGCCTGCTTTTATACTTCTAAAATTAAAAATACCCCAAAAAGAAATATAATGCCAAACAAAGACAGGGATAAAGGCAAAAAAAAAAAAAAAAATTACTCTTCTTTAAATGCCCTAAATCAAAGCATTTTGTATTTGCTTTACGGAAATGAGAATTTTAATAAAGTTTGTAAAATATAATATAATGACCTCATCTATATAAGGAGAAAAAAATAACTTGTACGCTTCTTTAGAGATAATCCAAAATTAACAATTATGTAACAAACTACTGAATTACTAGGAGGATAATACACTTTATGAAGTGTTACTGACATTGAAATATTATTTATTTAATATATTTATATAAAACAAGGACCTAAAATTAAATCTAATAAAATCTGGTTATTTGTTAAAATGGGAATTCTGACAAAAATGAAATAAATTGGTAAAATGAACACCAACAAATTAAACTGTAATGCCCACCATTCCCACCTTTTTAGATCCAGATCAACACCTGGTTGGTTATCAACTAAAAAAATTAGCATACATATGCATAAAACAGCACTGCCCAGCAATACCAACAGCCAAAACAGTGCTAATACTTCTTTGATGCTTTAACAAAACAATTTTAAGTAAACATTTCCTCACCTATTATCAGATGGCAGAAGAGAAAGCAAAGCCAAAGCTGAAAGTTTTCTTCTTTCAGGCTGGGTAATATTGTCCATGCGATCAACCCACATTTCAATCATATTTCCCAAAAGCTGGTCCATCTGAAAAAAAGACCAGGAGGCATCTCAAAATATTTGAAATGCTCTTTACTTATAAGTACTGTTAAAGGCAAAAACCTCATAAAAAAGGTTAAAGTACAATTCCAACAAACCACAGAATTGGAATACAAGAATGTGGGGCAAGCTGTGAGCTGGGGAAAAAAAATGAGCAAAATCAGAAATGGAATCTAATTAATCTTGAGAGCCAATTAATTGAGTGCCAAATAGACTTGTTCAACTTATCTAGGCTAAGGGTCCACTTGTTTGGTCAAATGCTAGTCTAGATGCTGCCATGAAAGTATTCTGCAGATATGATTACATTTGCAATGAGCTGACATTAAGTAGATTACCCTAGATAATGTGAGTACAGTGTCATTCAATCAGATGAAAGCCTTAAGAAAAAACTAAGGTTTCCTATAAATAGAAGAAACCCTGTCTCAAGAATGTAACACAGAAATCCTGCCCAAGTTTTTATTTTCAGCCTGCCCTACAAAATTAGAAATTGCTAGTCCTTGCAATCAACCACATGAGCCAATTCCTTTAATATCCATGTCCGCTTCCCATGTGTGTGCAACTGTGTGTGTATATTCTCTCAGTCTCTCTACATACACACAGAACTGGCTCTGTTTTGCTGAAGAACCCTAGCTAATGCATAGGTAGAATCCATATAATAAAATACGACCAAGTATACTCATCGTGTAGATTGGAAGTGGGTCTCAGGTTTGCTTATAAACATGTGTACACTTCTCACACCTTTTAAAAAGTGCATTTAATACCAAAATCTGTACTTCACAGATTTGAGTAACATAAGATCAACCTTGAGTTCCCATACTTTCCTACTTTTGTGCTTCTACATTTTTCCAAGAAATGCTTCAATACATTTTTTCCAACACAGTTTAAAAGATAATAAACAGTCAAGTGAACTCTTATTAGTTCAAGACAATCATTTATACTTGAGGTCCCCAAACGGTGTGCTGTGTCCTAAGATGCCACAGTGAACTCACAAAGTATTTAAAATTATTCAGAGAAACACAGTGACATCTGTCGATTACTACAAGAACTACTAGTTCAAATATAGTTCCCAGTTTTAACATTACATTCCTTTTGATGACTTCCTATCTTTGCACAGTACTACCAAAAAGTCAAGGTAGAACAGGAGATGAAAGTGGAGGTGTCCAACCTGAAATTAAGGTTTAAGAATCCTGGTAGTGGCCAATAGCCATTCACATTCCACTAATCAGTAACTGCGGCTATTTAAGAATGAAATAAAGAGTATTTGTGTATAATTTTCAATAGATACAAAGTTATAAGGACATGAATACATTAAGTTATTAGTAATAAATTAATTAATAAATAATTAAGTTGTTTGGATTACGTAATCAAAAGAACAGTTAGATATTTACTCTAGAGGCATTGTGAAAATGTTACTAACACATTAAGGACTGCTGATTTATACCATGTGTCTTCAATGTTCACTTAATTTGGAAACGAATGGCTCAGATGCTTTACAGATTTACTGCAATTAATATCAAGTAAGCAAGATTTTAAAAACAAAGTATAACCATACAAAAGAAAGTATCAAGTTACTAAAATCTAATATATACAAGTAAAGCTAGAGTAACATGTGGTTGAAATGAAGATGTAATCAGCAGAGACAGACATCTCTATGGTCTAATACTATTTATAACTTACATTTATTTGCTCTATTATAAAAGTAACAACAACACATAATAAAAACAGAAATAAGACAATTGTAACAAATGTTGATGACTAGTTATAGTGAATCATGAGGCAAACAAATTCTGCAGTATTTCAGAGAACTATTAATTTCTAAAATTAAAGTATTTCTTAAGCAGCATAATAAAAAGATGATGAGATTTCTCTACTTTGATAACATGCCAGAATCTACCCTGGCAGGTCATGCTAAAGATACCACAATTAAATAAATACCCATTGTAGAAAGAAAAAAAATTATTTCTGACTGGTTCTATCGCTTTTATAACTTTAAAGGATATGACTTATGCTTTCTGTAAGAATTAAGTAGTTTTATATAATTATATTCCCTATAGGAACAGAATAAAATGTTTATGCAAATAGCGATCTTTTTTAAATGTTGTCTTCTTAACCTAACCTTCATAGCAGCTGCTATTCAAGCAATAAAATGTCATTTTTACATAAGATTTCATGAAAAATCATTCATCTTGTGGAAATAAAAAAGTATCTTCAATCTCTGCAGAATCAGAAAGATATGTGTTATTTCAAGCCAAACACTTAAAACAGATTAAGGGGAAAATAATCTAAGTGGCAGGTCTTGAAGAAAGTCATCTCCTTAAGATGAAAAATTTGTAGAATTGAAGTATGTTATCAAAATATTTCACTCTTCCCCCCAAATTTACAAAGTCTAAATTAAAGGGTATTGCCAGAAAGAGTAAGATGATAACATTTCTAGAAAACAAAGAAATACTCAAGGTATAGTTCAGTCTCAGTTTTGTAGAAAGATAAACAGATATTATTCCAATTATTCAGCTACAAACAACTTACTGAATCTTTGGGAAAAAGTTATTTACCCTAGAAGCATACTGACACTGTGAAAACAATTTTAGTTTAGCATTGAACATTTGCTCACTCCCTCTGAAATTCCACTAAAATAAGAGTAAATAAATATAAAAAGCAAACAAATAACCCCACATGGTCTATAAAAGAGAAGAAACTACAATTGGTAAAGAAGGCAACAACTTCTTAGAAGATGGTCAAGTGGATGAAAGAGTGCTTAGTAAGTGACTTAGCAGAACAAAAAAGCCTGGAAACAAACTGCTTGCCAGGGGAAAAACAGTCTAATGCAAACAGACTTGTTTCTCAGAATCTTGCAATTAAAAAGCCACAAAGAAGACAGAGGCATAGAGCTCAAATACAGGAAAACTAGCTGAGAATCTGTATAAGGAACAATTAGAAACTTCCAGATCACCACCCCCACTCCTATGGAAGTACAAAGATTCAGTATCTGCAACTCAAGGCATCAAGAACAGGGGGAAGACAAGGTGAGAAACAAATTAAAATTAGATGATCTAAATGAAAATCAAGATGCTGAGTGGTGAAAAACCATAATCCTCAAAGCCCTTCCCCCAATCCTGAATTCCACAAGTGTTTACAAGAAGAAAGATGCTATCCCTTGGAAGAAAAAGGAAGTCTAAAGAGAAAAGGGGCCTACAAATGCTGTCATTTTCTAGCAAATTTCCCTACAGCAAAAGCACCATTCTTCAATACTCTAGTCTCTAAACTGAATTAGGTTTTCGTCTAAAAAGTATTCTTCATTCAAGACAGAAAACAACTCTGAAAGACTTTGATTAGCAAATGCTTAGAGATGGACTAAGCAGGTGAACTGTTCTAACAGTGACTTTTACAATGAACCCAACTTCTTACCTAAAAATATAAAATCACTCATAATTAACTTGGTTTTCTCTACTATCTGACAACTGTTTTCAAATGTTTAGACGAGACAAACCCTTCTGCAACATCTTTGCTTGTTCAAAGCTATCTGGATTTACTGGAACTCATTTTCCTCAGTTCAGTTCAGTTCAGTCACTCAGTCGTGTCCGACTCTTTGCGACCCCATGAATTGCAGCATGCCTGGCCTCCCTGTCCATCACCAACTCCCGGAGTTCACCCAAACTCATGTCCATCGAGTTGGTGATGCCATCCAGCCATCTCATCCACTGTCGTCCCCTTCTCCTCCTGCCCCAATCCCTCCCAGCATCAGAGTCTTTTCCAATGAGTCAACTCTTCGCATGAGGTGGCCAAAGTACTGGAATTTCAGCTTTACCATCAGTCCTGCTGCTGCTGCTAAGTCGCTTCAGTCGTGTCCAACTCTGTGCGACCCCAGAGACGGCAGCCCACCAGGCTCCACCATCCCTGGGATTCTCCAGGCAAGAACACTGGAGTGGGTTGCCATTTCCTTCTCCAATGCATGAAAGTGAAAAGTGAAAGGGAAGTCGCTCAGTCGTGTCCGACTCTTAGCGACCCCATGGACTGCAGCCTACCAGGCTCCTCCATCCGTGGGATTTTCGAAGCAAGAGTACTGGAGTGGGGTGCCATTGCCTTCTCCGAGCATCAGTCCTAGTCCTATTTAATTCTGATGTCCTTTAAAACTGCTCACAATCAACTGTAGCCATTTGAACTACAATAATATTTCATTCTCTTTCATTCACATAGTCTCTAGACTCAAACATGATGGCTTGACAATTTTTGGCCAATTCTTTGTGAAAAACATTTTTTCTTCACATTGAAAAGTGAAAAAAAATAAGTGTCCCATGAAAAGCCAGTGCTCTTACTACAGTGACAGAAATAAATCTGATCCTATAACATCTCTCTCCAATCCTCATACTGTCAACAAGCTGAAGCAGCACCAGCACCTGCCACAGGTCACTATTTCTATTTTGCCAGGAACAAGGCAAGGATGCCAAATTTTACCACTTCTATTCAACACACTATTGGAAGTTCTAGCCAGAACAAATAGACAAGCAAAAGAAATAAAAAGCATCAAAACTGCAAAGGAAGAAGCAAAATTATTATGTTTTGTGGATGATGTGTTCTTATATATTGAAAGTCCCAAAGATGCCACCAAAAAAACTGAGAATATATAAATTCAGCAAAGTAGCAAAATATGAAGTCAACAAACAAAAGTCAGTTGCATTTCTATACATAAACAATGACCAATCTAACAAAGAAAGTATGAAAACAATTCCATTTATATTACCATCAAAAAGAATAAAATGCTTAGCAATTAACCAAGGAGGTGAAAGACATATAAAAAAAAATACTAAACATTTCCTATTAAGAAATTAATAAATAAAAACATATCCCACATTCATGGATTCCAAGACAATATTAAGAAATGTCAATACATCTACTGGATCATAGAAAAAGCAAGAGAATTCCAGAAAAAACATCTGCTTCATTGACTAAGCTACAGCCTTTGACTGTGTAGATCACAACAAACTGTGGAAAATTCTGAAAGAGATGGGAATACCAGACCATCTTACATGCCTCCTGAGAAACCCATATGCAAGTTAAGAAGCACAGGTAGGCCAGACATGGAACAATGGACTGGTTCAAGATTGGGAAAGGAGTGCATCGAGGCTGTATATTGTCAACCTGCTTATTTAACTTATATGCAGAGTACATCATGAGAAATGTTGGGCTGGATGAAGCTCAAGCTGGAATCAAGATTGCCAGGAGAAATATCAATAACTTCCAATATGCAGAAGACACCACACTTATGGCAGAAAGCAAAGAATTAAAGAGCCTCTTGATGATGGTGAAAGAGGAGAGTGAAAAAGCTGGCTTAAAACTCGACACTCAAAAAACGAAGATCATGGCATCCCGTCCCATCACTTCAGGGCAAACAGATGGGGAAACAATGGAAACAGTGACAGACTTTATTTTCTTGGGCTCCAAAATCACTGTGGATGGTGACTGCAGCCATGAAATAAAAAGATGCTTGCTCCTTAGAAAAAAGCTACAACAAACCTAGACAGCATATTAAAAAGCAGAGACATTACTTTGTCAACAAAGGTCCGTTCAGTGGAAGCTATGGTTTTCCCAATAGTCATGTATGGATGTGAGAGTTGGATCATAAAGAAAGCTGAGCGCCGAAGAATTGATGCTTTTGAACTGTGGTGGTGGAGAAGACTCTTGAGAGTCCCTTGGACTGCAAGGAGATCCAACCAGTCAATCCTAAAGGAAATCAGTCCTGAATATTCACTGAAAGGACTGATGCTGAAGTTGAAGCTCAAATACACTGGCCACCTGATGCAGAGAGCCAACTCATTGGAAAAGACCCTGATGCTGGGAAAGATTGAAGGTAAAAGAAGGGGGCATCAGAGGACAAGATGGTTGGATAGCATCACTGACTCAAAGGACACGAGTTTGATCAAACTCCAGGAGATGGTGAAGGACAGGGAAGCCTGGCGTGCTGCAGTCCATCGGGTCACGAATAGTGGGACATGACTGAGCGACTAAACAACTGCTCCTCAAAGCAATCTACAGTTTCAATGCAATCTCTATCAAAATCTCAATGATATTTTTTCTTTGTAGAAACAGAAAAAGCCATCCTAAAGTTCATCGAGAATCTCAAAGGATCCTGAATAGACAAAATCATCTCCGAAAAGATGAAAAAAGCCACAGGACTCACACTTTTGAATTTCAACATGCATTACAAAGGTTTAGTAATCAAAATTATGTGATAATCATACAAAAGTAGACATATAGATCGATGGAATAGAATAGACAGCCCAGAAATAAACCCTTGCATAAATGATTGAATGATTTTTGACAAGAGTGCCAAGATCATTCAATGAGGAAAGGACAATCTTTTCAATAAATGGCACTGTAAAAAGTGAATAACCATATATAAAATAATGAAGCTGGATCCTTACCTCATACCATATACAAAATTCAACTCAAAATGAGTCAGAGATAAACAACAGCACATACTGTATAGCACAGGGAAGTATAGCCATTATCTTATAATAACATTACACACACACACACACACACACACACATACACACCATGGAATATTATTCAGCCTTAAAAAGGAAAGGAATTCTGACATACTCTACAGTACTATGAGCATTCAGATCTCTGGAGAAGGAAATGGCAACCCATTCCAGTATTCTTGCCTGGAGAATCCCATGGACAGAGGAACCTTGGCAGGCTACAGTCCATGGGGTGGCAAAGAGTCAGACATGACTAAGCATGTACACACCATGAACTTTCAGAATATTAGGCTTAAAGTGATATGTTAGTCATAAAAAGACAAATATTGTATGATTCCACTTGTAGGAGGTATTTAGAGTAGTCAAAAATCACAGACATAAAAAGTAGCATGGTGTTTCCAGGGGCTACAGGGAGAGGGTAATGAGAAGTTATTGTTTTATGAGTACAGAGGTTCAAGTTTTATAAGTCTGAAAGAGTTATGGAGATGGATGGTGGTGAAGATTGTACATTATTATGTTAAATACCACTGACCAAGTTTATGCTATGTGTATCTTATCAGAGGAAAAAAAAACACTAGGGAAAAAATTTAACAGTAACTTTTCACTTCCCACAGCATACTGGACATAGTTCTAACATAGGACTTATAATAACATTACAAAATGGCCTGTTAAGTATTCTCTCCCTTTAAAAATCAAGCTTGTCAAACCAAGTGTCTCCAGTATACAGTGGAGAAGTGCCTATTTCAGGATGTACAGGACGCAGCAGAATGTGGTCACTGAGATGAAGTGAGGTTACTGGGGTGTGCATATCAATTCCATCACTTACTAGCTTTGGAAACGTGACCAAGTCACCAAATCTCTCCAAGTCTCAACTTTCTCAGGTGTGAGATAGATATAAAAATATTATTACCTCCTTGCATTGTTGTGAGGATTTAAAATAATACAAAAAATTTATAGTTATTACTAAGATCACTCAACAGATTTTGCTGAACTCAACTGAATACACTCTTTAAACTTTTAACATTATTCCATCACAGCTAAATTTAATAAAGCTAATGAAAAATCTGACCTGTCTATTCATCAAAATGAAGTCTAGGTTCTCTAATTAGGTTAGTCTAATTCTGTAAAAACTAACATACATTCTACAATTTGCACTTCCTTACTCTGGATTTTCATTAAAAGTGGAAACGGAAATATCTGTTTCAGCCACAAACCTAAATTTTTCACAAATTGCCCCTCCATTCTAGAGATAGCAGTCAAGTACATTCTACCTTCTACATTTTATAAACCTTAACAGATTAATCACTTAAGACATAAAAATCATATTTTACTATAATGTATGTAGTCTCAAGTAACCAACTCATTGAAGAACCTATTCCAAACTTACTCAGGTGATTGGTTTCAATTTAGTATGTTTTTAATAAACTTTGCTGAAAAGGTCATTTCCTACAGTAATGATGATAGAAACACTGTGTGACATTAAGAACAAGTTCATTAAAGAAATGAAACAAAGGTATTACATGACTGTATGTAAAGCAGTCCTGTTTCATTTTATGTCTGCTGCTAAGTCGCTTCAGTCGTGTCCAACTCTGTGTGACCCCATAAACGGCAGCCCACCAGGCTTCCCCGTCCCTGGGATTCTCCAGGCAAGAATACTGGAGTGGGTTGCCATTTCCTTCTCCAATGCATGAAAGTGAAAAGTGAAAGTGAAGTCGCTCAGTCGTGTCCGACTCTAGCGACCCCATGGACTACAGCCTACCAGGCTCCTCCATCCATGGGATTTTCCAGGCAAGAGTACTGGAGTGGGTTGCCATTGCCTTCTCCTTCATTTTATGTATGAGGTGACAAAAACTACAACCATAAACAAATCAAAATTCTATCCTATAGTTAAGTAGAATAACATTGTCTATTTTGAGAGAGAACAACATTTAAGTTTCAAATTGCCACTCACAGATTCCTCTTTCTTCTTTTTCCCAAATTATCGTATGGCATAGGTTATTAAAGATTTAAAATAACAAAAATACTTATTTCAAGATCATGCTTGTTGAAAGCAATTCCATGAATGATTCAACTATGTATGACTTCATTTTGTATTCTTGAACATAATAATAAAATTTGATTCAGGCAATAAAAAAATAAAATTTAAATACTTCAAGGTTTTTTTTATAGACTCAATATTTCACCAAATTTTTTCAAAACTTTATTTGGATAAAGATTTTCTTTAAGTACATAAATTCTTACCTCTTGATTAAATTTATGTGCCATCTCATTAAGAAGTGAAGAAAAAAAACTAGTGTTTTGTAGCAGGACTCGACCCATAACTCCGAGATATGTTGACATTACTACAGGATACCTCTGTGCAATTAAAATACAGCATATTTAAAATTGTGTTATGGTACAAGTATAAACAATAATAAATAATCATTGACAAAGTAATAATCAACAGGGATATGCAATAATATTCTTCTTTATACTGCTTCTTTAGAATGAACTGCCAATACTGTTGAGTTCTAACTTACTAAATATATATGTCTCACAAGGTAATATATATGTATTATGTACATATTTTTATGGATTATATATGTATGTATATAATAAAGAGAGGAACAACGAAAGAATATTTATCAATGGCATACTTACACATTTATATTACTTTAAAAGCTCCTAACATACATATTTAGAGTCTATTAAAGAGCTTAACTTAGAAGAAAACCAGTATTTTCATATATTTCATATATCACATAGTTTTATGTAACAAAACTAGCACTATTTTTCCCTTTCCTATGCTTAACCTGTTTCTGTATAAACACACATGCATATGAGTTAAAGACATGAGATACCAAAGGAAATTCATACTTTCCTATGTACAGACAGAAATAGCAAAGCTGTATAACTACCCTGAAATTGAGGTAATTTACTGCAAAATAATCAAACAGTAAGTCCTTTTTGTATCTAACAATGAATAAGAAATAATTTTCCAAAGAGTAAGTAAAATAGAACCCTAGAATCTAACATTAATATTAGAAGCTTAAGAAAAATCTTACCTCCCCTTCTATAATACCTCTGAAAATACAGGGTAGAATTGGTTGAAACATTTGCGGGCCTAATACTGGGTTCACCTTAAGGGCATTTTCCACAACCTAAAAACCAAAATGACACAATGGTAATGCTTAGTAATGCAAGTCAATGCTTTATGCAAAACACAGGTAAAGAAAACAATATATTAAACACACATACATACAAACACATGAAATATTCATTATCCTGACACCAGACACACTTCTATAAGATAGTCCATTAAAAATTACAATTCAATTTTAAGGATATAATATTTAGACACAGCTATATAGTTCACATAGAATTATAATTAATCACATTCTGATAACACAAGCTTCATGATGTCAATGTACTTCTTATCTTTGCATTTTAAACAAACAACCCTTACAAAATGTTTAATGATGCTTGCTTAATGTTTCGTATTTGTTTAAAATTTAGGGCCTTATAGAGGCAAAAGGCATTTCAAAAGTATTCTAATAGTGAAAAGCGAAATTAGTAACAACTATACTCACTATACAAAACGAAGCCTACATTTAAAAATTTTATTTACTTATTTTAATTGGAGGAAAATTACTTCACAATATTGAGATGGTTTTTGCCATACATCAGTATAAATCGGCCATTGGTAAACATGTGTCCCCTCCATCCTGAACCCCCCTTGCACCTCCCTCCCCACCCTATCCTTCCAGCTTATCACAGAGCACCAGCTTTGGGTGCCCTGAAACCTGCACTTTTAATTTATCAGTCAACTGGATGGAAAACGAATGCATATAAACTACATATTTATTAAATGAGAAATAATCTTATTGTATTTATAATACAACCATACAGATTATTAAGCATGCACACTGATTGTGACATGTGAAAATTTGAAACATAAAGTTCTTTTATACGAGTGAGATGGGTTCCTTCTAAAACAAATACAGCATGAAATTCAAACAGGGCTGGGATTTTTTGTTTTGGCGGGCAGGGGTTGGGGTGCAGGGAGTGAGAAAGGCAGTGGTCAGAAAGTAGCAGTGAGGATCAATAAGAAATGCCCATCCTTCTGGTCCCACTGCCTGAGGGGTAAGAATGAACACAGGCACCATCTGAGAGGGTTGCAGGCAAGTGCCAATCTCAAGGCAGAGAGGCAGGCTTCTCTGAAGAGCGTCCAGCATTGGTTCTCAGGACTGACTACTGGCATTCCCAGTGGGACAAGTGTTTACTCTGCAGGAATATTCCACCTATCAAAGGGTTTTAAGTATCTCTGATCTCTGCTCATTATGTTCCAATTGCATGTTCCCAATACAGTGACAACCAAATACACCTTGTGCATTTCAAAACATTCTCAAGGTAAGCAAATAGTACAATGAATGACAAGATTCTTTTTTTGTCCATGAGACAAACGGAATGTCGAAAACAAAGTTTAAAAATACAAAAACTTTTACTGTGGGCCGAACACTATGCTATCTACTAAGAGATACAGGAAAAAAAAAAAAAAGATATCACAGTTTATGATTAAAAGCCACAGGAAATGATGAGATTCAGAACATAATTAAATTTGACCTCAGTAAGTTTTGTCAAAAAAAATCAGACTTAGAATAAAGAGGGGGAAAGGTGTAAATAAGCTACCCAGAGGTAGATGTCACTAGAAATTTTATCTATGAATGGAAAGTAAGGCCATCTGCTGACTGCTGGACGCACTTTTCCTTCCTAAACTCCACTAAAATTAGAGTAAGAAGATTTTAAAGGGAGGAGGAATAATTTTAAAAGGACAAAAGGAATGAGAGATGAATACTGGAAGGTACAAAAAAGAAATTCAAGAAGTAACTGACTTATCAGATGAGAGAAAGCTGAAACCTAAGGCTGCGATACAGAAAGCCAAGAGCAACTCGATGTGTATCAAATTTATCTTCTCCCTACAAATTCTTCAAGAGATGAGAATATCAGACCACCTTACCTGCCTCCTGAGAAACCTGTATGCAGGTCAAGAAGTAACAGTTACAAATGGACATGGAACAACAGACTGGTTCTAAACTGGGAAAGGAGTACATCGAGGCTGTATATTGTCACCCTGCTTATTTAACTTATATGCAGAGTACATCATGTGAAATGCTACGCTGGATGAAGCTCAAGCTGGAATCAAGATTGCCAGGAGAAATATCAATAACCTCAGATATGCAGATGACACCACACTTATGGCAGAAAGCGAAGAGGAACTAAGGAGCCTCTTGAGGAGAGTGAAAAAGCTGGCTTTAAATTCTACATTCAAAAAAACGAAGATCATGGCATCCCATCCCATCACTTCATGGCAAATAGATGGGAAAACAACAGAAACAGTGACAGACTATTTTCTTGGGCTCCAAAATGTCTGTAGATGGTGAGTGCGCCATGAAATTAAAAAAAAAAAAAAAAAAAAACACTTGCTCCTAGGAAGAAAAGCTACAACAAACCTAGAGAACATATTAAAAAGCAGAGACATTACTTTGCTGACAATGGTCCAGCTAGTCAAAGCCATGGTTTTTCCAGTAGTCATGTATGGGTGTGAGAAAAGAAAAAGGAAAGTGAAGTCACTCAGTTGTGTCTGACTCCTTGAGACAGCGTGGACTGTAGCCTACCAGGCTCCTCCATCCATGAGATTCTCCAGGCAATAATACTGGAGTGAGTTGCCATTTCCTTCTCTAGGGGAATCTTCCCGATCCAGGGATCAAACCTGCATCTCTCACATTGCAGGCAGATGCTTTACCCTCTGAGCCATCAGGGAAGCCCACTGGGGATGTGAGAGTTGGACCATTGGGGGTGTAAGAGTTGGACCATAAAGAAAGCTGAGCACCAAAGAATTGATGCTTTTGAACTACAGCATTGGAAAAGATTCTTGAGAGTCCCTTGGACTGCAAAAGGATCAAACCAGTACATCCTAAAGGAAATCAGTTCTGAATATTCATTGGAAGGACTGATGCTAAAGCTGAAGCTTCAATACTTTGGCCACTTGATGCGAAGAACTGACTCACTAGAAAAGACCCTGATGCTGGGAAAGATTGAAGGCAGGAGGAAAAGGGGACGACAGAGGATGAGATGGTTGGATGGCATCACTGACTCAATGGACATGAGTTTAAGCAAGCTCCAGGAGTTGGTGATGGACAGGGAAAACTGGAGTGCTTCAGTCCATGGGGTCGCAAAGAGCCAAACACGACTGAGTGACTGAGCTGAACTGAACTGAACTACCTCTTCTCATCAAAAACCACAGGAATTAGCAGAGCCATAAATCTCTGGAAAGGAGAGTAAAGGAAAAGCTAAAAATAAGATGGTTGGAAGTCTACTTAAGAAAAAATTGCCAGATATTCCCAAGTCTGCATATTTGGGCAACTGACCAATGGGGACTCCCCACCCCAGGAGAAGACAATGTATTTTCTTTAAAGGGTCTAAAAGAGACGTTTCAGACTAAAAGGGCCCAGCAGTGCCTGGTACTATTAATTGAAATAAACTTACATCAAGGCACATCATTGTAAAATTTCAGAACACTAAGAACAATAAAAAGAAGCTACAAGTTGGGGAGGGGAAACAGGTAGGGGGAGTCAGCATGACTCTGAAAGAGATTTCTTCAAGAAAACTGAAGTACAATAATAAACCCCTATGGGTCAATCTGTCTGAATGTGTGGAACAGAGAAGTTGCAGACAATTTAGTGCACTTAAAAAATTACACCGAAAAATTTATTAGCTCCAAACATTATAGAAGTTTGGGCAGAAAAGGAAAAATAATCACATGCTAAATATTAAGACTTTTAATATATAAATTCATTGAAATGTACCATTCAATACAATCCAGCTCTCTGCCATTAGGCATTTTCTTTATATACATAGGTAAAGTTACTGTTGTGTAAAGGATTCACTTATTTCAGAACAAAAATGGAGGAGTCTTTGCAATCAAAAAGGTTAGGAACCATAGAAACTATGAGATCCTTTCTGAAGAATTATACAGGAAAATGCCATTATCAGACTTGGAGGCAAGCACTGTGGATCAGAATTAAGAGAAAATTCAGAAAGTATAATTTATGAGATATAGAAAAGAATTTGAACAGCTGATCAAAGGCGAAGAAGTCTGGGAATACTCATTTTCACATATGGTCAATGGGTACAACTGTGATGCCATTAATAACAGTGAGGCTTTGTTTTAGACACGGTGAACCTGAGATAATTTTTCCTGTGGGAAAATCCATATGGGAATGGTCTTATATTATTTTCACACTCATGACACTCCATAGGGTCCACTTTTCAGGGAAGTTATTGCAGCTGTGACTGAAAAATCATAGAGTTCAAATTATGACTATTAACAAAGTGAGAAAAGAAGGTTCTTGCATAATGATCAAAATCCTATCTTTCACTTCTAAACAAGATTTTTGAAAAATGCATCTAGTGGTTTCAGTGGTAATAAACAACTCTGCATATTTTAAGCAGAATGCATGTATACCTAGATGGCCAAACATCTCCAAGAGGAAATAATACTAAAGACAACTACAATAATAAATAACAGGTAGTTTTATTAAAAGATAATTTACAGATATGAAGAGAATTTAAATTGTAACTTGCTCCTCTTGGAGGGTGGGGGGCAGAATCATTATGTCCTCAGAGATTTTAACAAGTTCGACGTGTTTTAACGCACTTATTTTAGTTTCCATGTTCAAACTGTACCCTTACTAGTCAGTGGGAGCTCCTTCAAGTTGACTCTTGCATTCTTTAGACAGAATCCCATCTTCTCTTCCTTCTGGCACAAGGGGATCATCCCGGTTTATCTTGTGTCCCTCCCACCTGAGCCCTGGAGTCAACCAGCAGCAGGATACAGTATTCATAGACCGCAGTATTTAATCTAGGTTTTGAGGTGCTTATTGTCACTGGACTGGCACTGCTTCTAGGTATTGGCTTACATGAATTAGGAAATCTATATTTCTCTTCCTGAGAAGCATATACCAATAATTCACCAAATCCAATTTAAGATTACAGCATTTTACGTTGTTGCTGTTCGGTCACTAAGTTGTGTCTGACTCTTTGCGACCCCATGGACTGCAGCATGCCAGACTTCCCTGTCCTTCACTATCATCCTGAATTTGCTTGAAGTCATGTCCATTGAGTTGGTGATGCCATCCAACCATCTCATCTTCTGTAACCTCCTTCTCCAACTGCCCTCAATCTTTCCTAGCATTAGTCTTTTCCAAGTTGGCTCTTTGAATCAGGTGGCCAAAGTATTGGCACTTCAGCTTCAGTGTAAGTCCTTTCAGTGAATATTCAGGGTTGATTTCCTTTAGGATTACTGGTTTGATCTCCTTGCTATCAAGGAACTCTCAAGAGTCTTCTCCAGTATCACAGTTTAAGTATCAATTCTTCGGCACTCAGCCTTCTTTATGGTCCAACTCTCACATCCATACATGCCTAGAGGAAAAACTACAGCTTTGACTATATGGACCTCTATCGGCAAAGTGACGTCTCTGCTTTTTAATACACTGTCTTGGGTTGGGAAGATCCCCTGGAGGAGGGCATGGCAACCCACTTCAGTATTCTTGCCAGGAGAATCCTCATGGACAGAGAAGCCTGGCAGGCTACAGTCCATGGGGTCACAAAGAATCAGACACGACTGAGTGAGTAAGCACAGCACAGCACAGGTTTGGCATAGCTTTTCTTCCAAGGAGTAAGTGTCTTTTAATTTCATGGCTGCAGTCATCATCCACAGCATTTTATGTAACTTCTTTGATTTTATGGTTCCATCCTTCTTCCCTTGTATTGAAAAATATGATATTCGAATAACCTTATCTGCTTCTTACTGTTATGTACAAAATATCCACATATGGGTTTCAAAATAACAATACCAATCTTACTGATAACAATAACAATACTGAAAGCAATTTATAATTTCCTTATGTTTCTTTCTGTTTTAACGTTATATCTCACCAGGAACATACATATAAAATACTGTGTATCAAAGTTACTTGAAATATTCTCAGATGACTTATGCCACTAACACAGTAATAGTTAGATTCAAACGTTTCCTTTTTAAAAAATCTTTAGAACTGCTTTTACTTTATTATTTTAAATCATGTAAAACATCTCTATGACCCCAACCCCTAAAGTACAAAATGTACTTTCTGAAAGACTTAGTTTGCATTCTCTGCCCCTCTTTCCCCTACTTAACCACTTTCATTAATTTGGTTTATTTTTCCATTGCTCTCTATGTGCACTCTTCAAATACAGGAAAACTCTGGACTCTGTTTTTTGCTTATAGTCTCAAATCACTCTGAAACTGTATACAGATGTTGTCTTCATTTCTTTCTAAGGTTGCACAGTATTCCTCTGTGGCTGAATAAGCTGTAGTACCCCCTATCCTATCATCCAACCCCCTATTACTATTTTTATCAGCATTTTGCTATTACATACATAACTTATGAATTTTAGTTTCAATCCACCTCCTTTCTGATTATACAGTTTGGAAACAGACTATTTTTATACTTCCTGTGAAAAATGCAGGCTTTTAGTTTGTGCCTTACACTCAAATCATTTTCTGGATTTAGGCTTACGTAGTATACAAAGTGATTAAGAGCACAGATTCTGAGGTAAGAAAGCCTATGTTTACGTCACGGTTCTAATACTTACTAGCTGGGTGACCCAGGACAAGGTATTTATTTCTTTGTGATGTAATTTCTCATCTGTTAAAATGGGGGAGAGAACAGTACTATCATCACAGGCTTATGTGAGGATCAGGAATGTGTAGTAAACAGTAAATGCTAGTATTAGCTATAGTTATTACAGAATAAATTATACCTTAAAGATATGTGTGCCATCTTAAATAAGGCTTATCACAGTGAATAAAACAATGTGGCTCACTACTGCTTGATAAGACCATGATAAAAAAGAGAATTTCTAAACTCAAATTGGTGTATACAATAGAGTTAAATTTCAAATTTAAAAATATGTTAATTAAAATGTGTGTATTTTTAGAATATAATTGTATTCATCTAGATAATTTGTCCCAACTCATTGAATACAAAAAGCCTATTTTTGCTCCTAAAGCAGGCATACTTGTCTCTCTATCCAGTTTTCATAACATTATAATTTTCTGCTTCAGAGAACAAAGAAGCTACTTCCAGATACTGTCAGAAGTAGTATAACAGTGACATTTAGTCAAAAATATATTAAAAATGTTATATAGCATACTCTACTAAGAAACAGTATCTGAGATATTAAAAAATGAAAAAATGAGTTAATATTAAAAACTATTATAATTTTATTGTAACTGAGAATAGGAAAATGCCAAAAATATTGAGCATTATCTCAGCTTTCAAGTGCAAGCATAATAGCACTATTTATCTAAAATATTATTTTGTATAAAAAATGCAAATAATTCATGATAATGAGTATATGTCTAGTATTTAACATCCATTTAATAAATAATTAAATTCAGTTTCTGGGATTTCAAATCAAATATGAGGTTTAGCTACAGCAATGCTATATAAAAATAGTCTTTTTGTTTGTTTGTTTTTTTAATTTAATTTTATTTAACTTTACAATATTATATTGGTTTTGCCATATATCAAAATGAATCTGCCACAGGTATACATGCGTTCCCCATCCTGAACCCTCCTCCTCCTCCCTCCCCATACCATCCCTCTGGGTCGTCCCAGTGCACCAGCCCCAACCATCCAGTATCGTGCATCGAACCTGGACTGGCGATTCATTTCATACATGATATTATACATATTTCAATGCCATTCTCCCAAATCATCCCACCCTCTCCCTCTCCCACAGAGTCCAAAAGACTGTTCTATACATCAGTGTCTCTTTTGCTGTCTCATACACAGGGTTATTGTTACCATCTTTCTCAATTCCATATATATGCGTTAGTATTCTGTATTGGTGTTTTTCTTTCTGGCTTACTTCACTCTGTATAATAGGCTCCAGTTTCATCCACCTCATTAGAACTGATTCAAATGTATTCTTTTTAATGGCTGAATAATACTCCATTGTGTATATGTACCACAGCATTCTTATCCATTCATCTGCTGATGGATATCTAGGTTGCTTCAATGACCTGGTTATTATAAACAGTGCTGCGATGAACATTGGGGTACACGTGTCTCTTTCGATTCTGGTTTCCTAAGTGTGTATGCCCAGCAGTGGGATTGCTGGATCATAAGGCAGTTCTATTTCCAGTTTTTTAAGGAATCTCCACACTGTTCTCCATAGTGGCTGTACTAGTTTGCATTCCCACCAACAGTGTAAGAGGGTTCCCTTTTCTCCACACTCTCTCCAGCATTTATTGCTTGTAGACTTTTGGATCGCAGCCATTCTGACTGGCGTGAAATGGTACATCATAGTTAAAAATAGTCTTAAACACAGGTTATTAGACTGGTAATTTTTAATTCAAGAATTTATATATTATTAATGACCCCCTGAATCAAGACAAATTGGAAGTAGTCAAACAAGAGATGGCAAGAGTGAATGTCAACATTCTAGGAATCAGCGAACTGAAATGGACTGGAATGGGTGAATTTAACTCAAATGACCATTATATCTACTACTGTGGGCAGGAATCCCTCAGAAGAAATGGAGTAGCCATCATGGTCAACAAAAGAGTCCAAAATGCAGTACTTGGATGCAATCTCAAAAACGACACAATGACCTCTGTTCGTTTCCAAAGCAAACCATTCAATATCACAGTAATCCAAGTCTATGCCTCAACCAGTAACTCTGAAGAAGCTGAAGTTAAACAGTTCTATGAAGACCTACAAGACCTTTTAGAACTAACACCCAAAAAAGATGTCCTTTTCATTACAGGGGACTGGAATGCAAAAGTAGGAAGTCAAGAAACACCTGGAGTAACAGGCAAATTTGGCCTTGGAATACGGAATGAAGCAGGGCAAAGACTAATAGAGTTTTGCCAAGAAAATGCTCTGGTCATAGCAAACACCCTCTTCCAACAACACAAGAGAAGACGCTACACATGGACATCACCAGATGGTCAACACCAAAATAAGATTGATTATATTCTTTGCAGCCAAAAATGGAGACACTCTATACAGTCAGCAAAAACAAGAGCAGGAGCTGACTGTGGCTCAGATCATGAACTCCTTATTGCCAAATTCAGACTTAAATTGAAGACAGTAGGGAAAACTACGAGACCATTCAGGTATGACCTAAATCAAATCCCTTATGATTATACAGTGGAAGTGAGAAATAGATTTAAGGGCCTAGATCTGATAGATAGAGTGCCTGATGAACTATGGAATGAGGTTCGTGACATTGTACAGGAGACAGGGATCAAGACCATCCCCATGGAAAAGAAATGCAAAAAAGCAAAATGGCTGTCTGGGAAGGCCTTACAAATAGCTGTGAAAAGAAGAGAAGCAAAAAAGATATAAACATCTGAATGCAGAGTTCCAAAGAATAGCAAGAAGAGATAAGAAAGCCTTCTTCAGCGATCTGTGCAAAGAAATAGAGGAAAACAACAGAATGGGAAAGACTAGAGATCTCTTCAAGAAAATCAGAGATACCAAAGGAACATTTCATGCAAAGATGGGCTCGATAAAGGACAGAAATGGTATGGACCTAACAGAAGCAGAAGATATTAAGAAGAGATGGCAAGAATACACAGAAGAACTGTACAAAAAAGATCTTCACGACCCAGATAATCACGATGGTGTGATCACTCACCTAGAGCCAGACATCCTGGAATGTGAAGTCAAGTGGGCCTTAGAAAGCATCACTACGAACAAAGCTAGTGGAGGTGATGGAATTCCAGTTGAGCTCTTTCAAATCCTGAAAGACGATGCTGTGAAAGTGCTGCACTCAATATGCCAGCAAATTTGGAAAACGCAGCAGTGGCCACAGGACTGGAAAAGGTCAGTGTTCATTCCAATCCCAAAGAAAGGCAATGCCAAAGAATGCTCAAAGTACCACACAATTGCACTCATCTCACATGCTAGTAAAGTAATGCTCAAAATTCTCCAAGCCAGGCTTCAGCAATATGTGAACCGTGAACTTCCTGATGTTCAAGCTAGTTTTAGAAAAGGCAGAGGAACCAGAGATCAAATTGCCAACATCCAGTGGATCATGGAAAAAGCAAGAGAGTTCCAGAAAAACATCTATTTCTGCTTTATTGACTATGCCAAAGCCTTGGACTGTGTGGATCACAATAAACTGTGGAAAATTCTGAAAGAGATAGGAATACCAGACCACCTGATCTGCCTCTTGAGAAATTTGTATGCAGGTCAGGAAGCAACAGTTAGAACTGGACTTGGAACAATAGACTGGTTCCAAATAGGAAAAGGAGTACGTCAAGGCTGTATATTGTCACCCTGCTTATTCAACTTATATGCAGAGTACATCATAAGAAACGCTGGACTGGAAGAAGCACAAGCTGGAATCAAGATTGCCGGGAGAAATATCAATAACCTCAGATATGCAGATGACACCACCCTTACGGCAGCAAGTTAAGAGGAACTAAAAAGCCTCTTGATGAAGGTGAAAGTGGAGAGTGAAAAAGTTGGCTTAAAGCTCAACATTCACAAAACAAAGATCATGGCATCCAGTCCCATCACTTCATGGGAAATAGATGGGGAAACAGTGGAAACAGTGTCAGACTTTATTTTTCTGGGCTCCAAAACACTGTAGATGATGAATGCAGCCATGAAATTAAAAGACGCTTACTCCTTGGAAGGAAAGTTATGACCAACCTAGATAGCATATTCAAAAGCAGAGACATTACTTTGCCAACACAGGTTCGTCTAGTCAAGGCTATGGTTTTTCCTGTGGTCATGTATGGATGTGAGAGTCGGACTGTGAAGAAGGCTGAGCGCCAAAGAATTGATGCTTCTGAACTGTGGTGTTGGAGAAGACTCTTGAGAGTCCCTTGGACTGCAAGGAGATCCAACCAGTCTATTCTGAAGGAGATCAGCCCTGGGATTTCTTTGGAAGGAATGATGCTAAAGCTGAAACTCCAGTACTTTGGTCACTTCATGCGAAGAGTTGACGCATTGGAAAAGACTGATGCTGGGAGGGATTGGGGGCAAGAGGAGAAGGGGACGACAGAGGATGAGATGGCTGGATGGTATCACTGACTCAATGGACGTGAGTCTGAGTGAACTCAGGGAGTTGGTGATGGACAGGGAGGCCTGGTGTGCTGCGATTCATGGGGTCGCAAAGAGTCGGACACGACTGAGCAACTGATCTGATCTGATCTGATCTGAACACTTGTACTGGCTGAGTATATAACAGGCAATGTTTTAAGTGGCCTATACATATAAGGTTATGCAATCCTTACCTCAACCCTAGGAAGTAGGTAAATTTTTTATCTTTATTTGACAGATCAAAAGTGAGGATTAGAGATTAACTTGCTCACCTCACCCAGCTGTGAGGTAGCAGAGACAATATTCTAATTGTAACAGTTTTGCTTAAGTCATCTGCTAAGTTACACTATATCAAGAATATAACTTAAATAGTAAGAGAAAATATTCTCCTTAGGACATATCCTAAAAACTTGCCTCATTTTTAAATAAATTTCACAATCTCATTCTGTATGACAAACAAGCTGCCTTTCAACAATTACTTTACTAATAATATTGCAGAAAAGCAGGAGGAAAAATCCATTTAAATTTTTTCTGGTAGGTGTTTAAATGTAAGAAAAATTCTAAGTTTTTCATCACTTAGAATTTAAAGATTATACTTTAACACAAGAATTTCAGATAATGGTAATTACAGATTATTAAAATCATATAGTATAACACCTTTTATAATAAATATGAGGATTTAAGTCCAGAATGTACTCAAGAATGTGTAAGTAGCAGAGCTGGGCGTACAAAACCAAGACACAGGTCAAGGAGAAAATAACATTCCACATGCAGTTATTATTTACTAAACTTAGGCTCATGGAAAAGCTTACAGTCAAGAAGAGAAAGATAAAACACACACTGAACAATCTACAAAGGCAGCAGCAAAATGTCAAGGCAACTTTCTCTCAAATTTCTATCACTCCCACATTGCCAATCAGTTATTTCTCAAACAGAATGAAGTTCCAAGTATCCATTCCTTGTATCTCTACTTTCAGAGAAGAAATTACCACTGAGGCAAAAGATGAAGCTGAAATTCTATAAGACAGAAGGAAGTTCCTCAACATAATCAGTTTGGTAAGAGCGTAAATGCAATAAAAATTCACAAAAACATTTTAGCAAACAACAGGACAAATGTTACTTGGCTTGTAAGCTTTAGGGCTAGAATACTTTGAAATTATAAGTGAGGTTGATAGACATATGGTGGGAAACAAGCCTCAAGTATCTGGGGTCAAGACAAGTCACACACAGATTATTACTCTTATGTCACAGCACAAGCTTCTCAGGAACAAGGGCCTATACTCCCACCCTTTATCCCCTACTCTAAAAAAGAAACCAAAGAACCTATGAAATTAAAACCAAAGAGTTCTGCTGTATTTTCATTCTATATTTACCCACTTCCTGGCTTACAATACTATGACTTTGGATTTAAGTTTCCATTGTGATTTCAAACATAAAATGTCAAATAAGAGAGTGTGCTGAAGAATGTAATGGGTTAGATAAAAAATCTTTCTGGGAAAAATCAGAATTAACCAAAGAACATTTTATTTCAAGCCTTGTTAAAAGCCTTTCTGCAAGAAATCCCTCAGAAGTCTACGATGACACTTTAACTGAATCATTCTTAAATAGCAACAAGATAGAATTCATTTAAGAATGAATACTGAGGGGCCTCCCGGGTGGCTTGGTTAGGGGAGTCAGTCTGCCAATTTAGGAGAGCCGGGAAGATCTTTGCAGGTATAATTAAGATGGAGTAATTAGGATAGGCCCCATCCCTGGTGCTTCAGAGGGTAAAGAATCTGCCTGCAATGGGGGACACCCAGGTTCGATCCCTGCATCAGGAAGATCCCCTGGAGAAGGAACTGGCAACCCACTCCAGTATTCTTGCCTGGGAAATCCCATGGACAGAGGACTCTGGCAGAATACAGTTCTTGGGGTTGCAAGAGTTTGACATGACTGAGCGAGTAACACACACTTAACCCATTATGACTGGTGTCCTTATAAGAAGAGAAGACAGAGATATAAGGAGAAGGTCATGTGACAACTGAGGCAAAGACTGGAGTGACGCATGTTTAAGCGAAGGGAGTCAGAAATTGCTGCTAACTACCAGAAGCTAAGAAAAAGGTATGGAACAGATTTTCCTCGAGTCCTCAGAGACAGGGTAGCCCTACCGACACCTTGATTTCCAACTTTTAGTTTCTAGAACTGTGTGAGAGAGATAATCACTATAAATACTATAGATTAGTTCCTGTTGTTATAAACCACTCAGATTGCGGTACTTGTTATGCTAGCCCTAGGAAACAAATATCATTCTTAATGGTATCATCATTTTCTCATCGCTTTACAATTGAACACTTCAGTAATTTGGCATACGAACCTCTCCAATTTACAGATACTAAAGGTTTTAAATAACACCATTATCCCCACCCTCAACAGATAATTCTCACAAGAGTCTCACAATAGTCTGTTCTTGTTCACTTCTCTGCAGTATTTAACACTGTAATAATCTAATTCACCCTGCTAGGATTACCAGATTTAGCAAATAAAATACTATGTTTTATCGGCAACCCTAACCCTACCAAACAGTTAAGACTCAGCTCCCATCTCAACTCCCTCTCTCTGAAAAATGTTCTCTGCAAAATGCTGGGTTGGAAGATCACTTCTATACTCCCAGAGGAACATAAAGCAAACAGATAGCAACGTCTAATAGTAGAAAGTGTTCATGAAAATCACCTGGGGAACTTTTTAAAAAGAAATCCTAACATCTTATGTCGTACTCAAATTTACAAAAAGTTCACCAGGTAATCGGAGACACCTCTAATCTAAAACTATGTAACACAGTAAATATTGGCTAACTGTTTACCAGCTTCCAACCCCAAAAGAATGACTGCTCAAGAGCAGAAACTGCGGTTTCCCTATCACATGTGCCTAGAAGAATGCACTGAAGATCAACACCAGGGGGTGGCAGACAATGCTGCTGGGCCAGATCCAAACAACTGCATGATTCTGTTGGATACATGTAGTCTATGCCTGCTTTCAATCGACAACAACAGATATAAACACTTGAGACAAAAACGCTATGGCCCACAAAACCTAAAACATGTACTATACAAAAAGTTTGCTGACACCCGACTCACACGGTCAGGTGAAGCTGAAATTGAATGGCTCTATGAAGACCTACAAGACCTTCTAGAACTAACACCCAAAAGAGACCTTTCCATTATAGGGGCTACTATTGCTGCTAAGTCACTTCAGTCGTATCCAACTCTGTGCAACCCCATAGACAGAAGCCCATAAGGCTACCCCGTCCCTGGGATTCTCCAGACAAGAACACTGGAGTGGGTTGCCATTTCCTTCTCCAATGCATGAAAGTGAAAAGTGAAAAGTGAAGTCACTCAGTCATGTCCGAATCTTAGCAACCCCATGGACTGCAGCCTACCAGGCTCCTCCGTCCATGGGATTTTCCAAGCAAGAGTACTGGAGTGGGGTGCCATTGCCTTCTCCATCATTATAGGGGACTGGAATGCAAAAGTAGGAAGTCAAGAAATACCTGGAGTAACAGGCAATTTGGCCTCTGAGCATAGAATGAAGCAGGGCAAAGGCTAATAAAGTTCTGCCAAGAGAACACACTGGTCATAGCAAACACCCTCTTCCAACAACACAAGAGAAGACTCTGCACATGGACATCACCAGATGGTCAACACCAAAATCAGACTGATTATATTCTTTGCAGCTGAAGACAGAGAAGCTCTACACAGTCAGCAAAAACAAGACCGGGAGCTGACTGTGGCTCAGATCATGAACTCCTTATTGCCAAATTCAGACTGAAATTGAAGAAAGTAGGGAAAACCACTAGACCATTCAGGTATGACCTAAATCAAATCACTTATATGATGGAAGTGACAAATAGATTGAAGGGATTAGATCTAACAGATAGGGTGCCTGAAGAACTATGGACAGAGATTCGTGACATTCTACAGGAGGCAGTGATAAAGACCATCCCCAAGAAAAAGACCAAATGGTTGTCTGAGGAGGCCTTACAAATAGCTGTGAAAAGAAGAGAAGTGAAAGGCAATGGAGAAAAGGAAATATATACCCATTTGAAAGCAGAGTTCCAAAGAATAGCAAAGAGTGATAAGAATGCCTTCCTCAGTGATCAGTGAAAAGAAATAGAGGAAAACAATAGAATGGGAAAGACTAGAGATCTCTTCAAGAAAATCAGAGATACCAAGGGAACTTTTCATGCAAAGACGGGCACAATAAAGGACAGAAATGGTATGAACCTAACAGAAGCAGAAGATATTAAGAAGAGGTAGCAAGAATACACAGATCAACTATACAAAAAAGATCTTCATGATCCAGATAATCACGATGGTGTGATCACTCACCTAGAGCCAGACATTCTGGAATGCAAAGTCAAGTGGCTCTTAGGAAGCAGCATCACTAAGAACAAAGCTAGTGGAAGTGATGGAATTCCAGTTGAGCTATTTCAAATCATAAAAGATGATGCTGTGAAAGTGCTGCACTCAATATGTCAGCAAATTCGGAAAACTCAGCAGTGCCACAGGACTGGAAAAGGTCAGTTTTCATTCCAATACCAATGAAAGACAATGACAAAGTATGCTCAAACTACTGCACTCATCTCACATGCTGACAAATTAATGCTCAAAATTCTCCAAGCCAGGCTTCAACAGTACATAAACTCTGAACTTCTAGATGTTCAAGCTGGATTTAGAAAAAGCAGAGGAACCAGAGATCAAATTGCCAACATCCACTGGATCATCAAAAAAGCAAGAGAGTTCCAGAAAAACATCTATTTCTGCTTTATTGACTACGCCAATGCCTTTGACTCTGTGGATCACAACAAACTGTGTAAAATTCTGAAAGAGATGGGAATACCAGACCACCTGACCTGCCTCCTGAGAAACCTATATGCAGGTCAAGAAGCAACAGTTAGAACTGGACATGGAACAATAGACTGGTTCCAAATCCAGAAAGGAGTACGTCAAGGCTGTATATTGTCACCCTGCTTATTTAACTTCTATGCAGAGTACGTCATGAAAAACGCTGGGCTGGATGAAGCACAAACTGGAGTCAAGATTGCTGGGAGAAATATCAATAACCTCAGATATGCAGATGACACCACCCTTATGGCAGAAAGTGAAGAGGAACTAAAAAGCCTCTTGATGAAAGTGAAAGAGGACAGTGAAAAAGTTGGCTTACAGCTCAACATTCAGAAAACAAAGATCATGGCATCTGGTCTCATCACTTCATGGGAAATAGATGGGGAAACAGTGGAAACAGTGTCAGACATTATTTTTGGGCTCCAAAATCACTGCAGATGGTGATTGCAAACATGAAATAAAAAGACGCTTGCTCCTTGGAAGGAAAGTTATGACCAATCTAGACATCATATTAAAAAGCAGAGATATTACTTTGCCAACAAAGGTTTGTCTAGTCAAGGCTATGGTTTTTCCAGTAGTCGTGTATGGATGTGAGAGTTGGACTGTGAAGAAAGCTGAGCGCTGAAGAATTGATGCTTTTGAACTGTGGTGTTGGAGAAGACTCTTGAGAGTCCCTGGGACTGCAAGGAGATCCAACCAGTTCATCCTAAAGGAGATTAGTCCTGGGTGTTCATTGGAAGGACTGATGCTGAAGCTGAAACTCCAATATTCTGGCCACCTGATGAGAAGAACTGACTCATTGGGAAAGACCCTGATGCTGGGAAAGATTTAAGGCTGGAGGAGAAGGGGACGGCAGAGGATGAGATGGCTGGATGGCATCACCGATTCGATGGACCCAAGTTTGAGTAAGCTCCAGGAGTTAGTGATGGACAGGGAGGCCTGGCATGCTGCAGTCCATGGGGTCGCAAAGTGTCAGACATGACTGAGTGACTGAACTGGACTGACCCACATGGTGAAACTGAATAGTCAGCAACGATAGTAAATGCAGCCATTTGAAAATCAAATTAACATGCATATTAACACAGATATCTGCAGCGTTATACGAGCATTTAAGTGTATAATAAATGTCTGAAGAACAGAACATTAAACAGTGTGATGCTTGAATATGCTCCAGTGGTTGGTTAATATGAAAGAAGACTTTACTATCTATACAAACTAATACCCACTTAGTTTCCCGAAATATACTATGGATTGCTGCTTTGATTACTGCGGTTAATGCATTTCTAACAACGAACCTTTTTGGGAAAGCACATTTTCATTTCACTAGGAGGAAATCAAATAGCTTTTAGGATCTAAAGCCAGGACTTTCACACACAAAAAATGCTACTTGGCTATGTTATAATAACACTTCACCTAATCAGCTCTCATATCTGACTTAAAACATAGCTAAGAAATTAGAAACAAAAAATAGATGCTTTTAACAAGTACACCTTCTCAGAAAGTTCCATACAAAGTAAGTGTATATGAACCACATATATACATGTAAAGATATATTAACATATATTTAAAATATTTATATCTAAGTATATACATTTGATACAATTTATATCTTTAATATGTAGATGTATAGATAACTCGAGCCTGTTCTTAATTATACACAACTATATACAATATATAGAGATATAGTGATTCCATAAAGATATAATGCATAAAAATAAACTCATAGCCAATCAGGTTTTTTTTTAAAATGAGGATATAACTGACATATTACACTATATTGGCTTCAGGTATACAATGTAATGATGCAACACTGGTTCTTTGTTATACACAATTCATACAAACTTGGTACTCTAAATTCAATAGACAATCCAAATTAAAAGTGCCAAATTATAGTGGGATACTGTGTCCCAAAAGCAGGTGAACAAACGGGACAGGTGAGAATTATCAGACGTCACCACCCTTTGGGTAATTTATAAGTTTTTAAACCCTTATTAAACAAGGTGAAGTCTCAGGATAGGGACGGGGGAGACTCTGGGGACTCATCAGCAGACACTTTGTTAGAAATGTGAAATGTGCATTTTAACAACATCTTCAGGTGACTTATATGCACAATCAGATTTCCGATCTCTAGTCCAGAAGTATTAACACCAATTTAATACTGCTAAAAGAAAATACTCTGTCCAGAATTACTCTTCCCTTTCTTGTCAATCATCCAAACCCAACTGAAGGTCCAATCTCACAAAATACAGATGGAAAACTTACAACAATATTCATTAGAAAGATGACAGTACCTTCAGCACTTGAACTTGACCATCTGTAGTAATTTCCTTTAGTAGTTCACAAAAGGACTGACATAGACCTACTGCATAGGTCTGAAATGCAATGAAAAGTCAAATTATACATATGAATATATCTGCAATATCAAAAAAGGCATAATATTGAATTTGGGACTCAATCTATTTGAATATTAGATACTAAAGTTCTCAGTATATAAAATTTCAATTAAAACTCTGTAGGAAAAGTTTAAGAAATAAAAATACAGTTTACTCCTATTCTGATTCTTGTAGCAATGTAAGGATATATTTATATGTAGAGCATATTTTGTGTTAAATAATGTAATTCATGGAACTGCATCACATTTGCAGTGGGCAGTGCTTATGACGATCCCCCAACCAAAGTAATAAATCAATCTTTTAAACTTTGAAAAAGCTTCAAAATAAGATTTCTGATTTCAAAGAGGAAACAATCAAATAATAACTATATAAATTCTAACAATGCAAAAGCTACAACATACCTGTAAAAATTCAGTTGATGATAAAAAGATATAACCATTGATGATCTTAAAGCAGGTTCTGACACTTTCTGAACTTAGTTCTGCCAAAATAATAATAATAAAGAACAAATTAATTAATTGTTCCAAATCAGTTTAAATGAAGCGATTCATTTAAAGCTAAGCTACATGCCCTTCTTTATAAATCTTTTCTGAATGCTATTCTGACTGCTAGTACATCAATATCTATCTAAAAACTGGCATTAACCTGTAACTTAAAGCTTTCCATATACCTCCCATTACTTAAAACAACTTAGAAAATACTAAGCTCCCTTTTCTTTCCTTTCAGAAAATAACTACATAATCCAACCTTTCATTTCAAATTAAATTTCTAGTACCAGCATGACAAACTGCATGCAACTGAATCATTTTACCATCATATTCTGACATCTGCTTAAATGGGTTCATTCAGTAAGCATTTACTGAGTGTCTACTGTGCTGGCATTGAACATGTAACCCTACTTAAAAGAGTGCCTGTTATACTTTGAAAATTATAATTCCCAATTCTTGGGCTTTGTTATTCAAATCCACTCCCCCGTGAAAAACCTACACATAGAAAATGTTCTTAAAGTATTATTACCAGAATAGTATAGGAAAATAATATTGCTTTTAGGTATTCCTTTCAAAGTGCAAAGCAAAAAACCATTTTGTTAAAATTGAGTATGATCAAATGTATATGCAGTGCTATTTTACATGTCTTATCACAAACAATAATGCTGGAACAGAATATAGATTATATGTATTAATTATACAAATCAAAACATGATTAGAAAGTATCATCTATATCTAAAACTTTTCATTTTGTATTGCTACTATTTTAGAAATCATATGCACTTCCAATAGGACAGACTAAAAAATGTTTCCTGGCAAAAGTGTAGGCTCTGGGTTCTTATCTAACTCATATCCTAGCAAAGTGAGAAGATATTCTATTTAGATGAGAATGACCCATAAAAGACGGTTGCTCCTTGGAAGAAAAGCTATGACCAACCTAGAGAACATATTAAAAGGCAGAGATGTATCTTTGCCAACAAAGATCCATCTAGTCAAAGCTATGGTTTTTCCAGTACTCATGTATAGATGTTAAGAGTTGGATTATAAAGAAAGCTGAATGCCAAAGAATTGATGCTTTTGAACTGTGGTGTTGGAGAAGACTCTTGAGAGTCCCTTGGACTGCAAGGAGATCCAACCAGTCAATCTTAAAGGAAATCAGTCCTGAATATACACTGGAAGGACTGGTGCTAAAGCTGAAACTACAATACTTGGTTTGTCTGTTAAGAACTGACTCATTGGGAAAGATCCTGATGCTGGGAAAGATTGAAGGCAGGAGAAGAAGGGGACAACAGAGGATGAGATGGTTGGATGGCATCACTGACATGAGTTTAAGCAAGCTCTGGGAGTCGGTGATAGACAGGGAAGCCTAGTGTGCTACAGCCCATGGGGTTGCAAAGAGTTGGACATGACAAACTAACTGAACTGAACCCACCCATATATTTTCACCAGTAGATGAAAAACATAACCCAAATTCAAAATGTTTCAAAGGAATTATTTTGTATATTCTAGGATTTAACATATCAGTTAAAATGAGAATGTAGAGGGGACAGAGACTAACCAACTCGTTACCATGCTAATCAAAGACAGAAATAACAAAGGCTGTCACCTAAATATACGAAAGTGTTAGTATCTCAGTCGTGGGCTCTTTGCAAGCCCATGGGCTATAGCCTGCCAGGCTCCTCAGTCCATGGGCAAGAACACTGGAGTAGTTTGCCAATGCCTTTTCCAGGGATCTACGGGCCCAGCAATCGAACCCGGGTCTCCTGCATTGCAGCCAGATTCTTTACTATCTGAGCCACCAGGGAAGCCGTTTCACAACAGAAGACAAAATCTCAGGATAAAAGAATAGACAATTATATTGGATAAAGTCATCCTTATGAAAACTTCACACTGTCCTTTTCTCCTTAAGGAGCAAGTCCAGTCAAGTCTGAACTTGGACACATTGTTTAACAGACAAACAATGAACAGAAAACTACTTGGCAACCACCATGATAAATATGGCAGAAGGGTCTACACTTTAGTAAGAAATCAGAATGATTACATTCTGGGTATGTCACCAAATATAATTTCTAAATCACTGCCATCTAAAATTTTACCAAGGTCTATGAAGAAGAAAACAATATTTTAAAAAGATTTGATTTTGAAAACCACAGTTCCCATCTCTTCTCACAGATATTTTAAAAGCTACTTCTAGATTAATGTATACAAGCAAATAGCAATTAGGTCACTTTATACTGTTTTCCATGCCTCCATCATGCCAAGTACAGCTTATACTAAGGAATGCTATCTTAAACAAATACTACATAGTAATAGTAAAAAAAAACCCCTAAAATTAATAAATTTATCTTAAAGTATATTGAACACTGTTCATTGTTATCTATGAGTTCCTAGTAAAACTCTGATAGAAAAAAAAAGTTATTGTCTGGTCCAAGTATCAAGAGGAGATGACCATGTAATAGACCTGCATTTACTTTCAGACTGTGAATAATTTAATTCAAATGTTCTCAACCATGGGCAATTTGCCCTCTAGGGGACATGTGGCCATGTCTGGAAACTCTGGCTGTGAAAACTAGCATCCAGTGGGTTGTGAGGATGCTATTAAATGTCTTACAATGCAGTATATTCCTCAAAAGAAAGGAGTTAAAAGATGCTTCGTGGGTAAGTATTAAAGATTGGGAACTCTGATTGGAATAAACATAAACAATTTTTACATTTTGTAAATAAACAATGCTTTTAAATAGCAGTAGTTTGCAGACTGAAAAAGAATCAAAAGGCCAGTAAATAGCACTATATACAACTCTTAAATAGTCTATATGAGTTAAATGTGAATCTGCACTGGTAAAAATTACACACAAAATAACTTCTATAGACAGTATTTTTTGTAAATTTAAGGTATCACATACTTGTGAATGGTAGCCGATATGTAGCAGACAAGCATTGGCTTTCTATGGTCAAGTATCATCAGAATACATGTTCACGTTCAGAAAGGAATCAAACTACCTATCATCCATGGTAGCTAACAGAGACTAAAGAGCCTAACCCTAGCACAGTGTCTAGTTCTCTGATGTCACATGTCAAAAGTGTTGCTTCAAAACATTAAGCTTCCAGGGACTTCCCTGGCGGCCCAGTGGTTAAGAATCCACCTTGCAATGCAGAGGCAAAGAGTTCAGTCCCTGGTCAGGGAACTAAGATCCCACAGGCCTCAGAGCAACTAAGCCTATGGGCCACAACTAGAGAGGCCATGCGCCACAACAAAAGATCCCACAAGACGTGAAGAAAATCACACCGTGGAGACCCTGCGTGTGCATCTAAGACCCACAACTAACCCTGACCTGAATGAATAAAGGACTTTTAAAAAAGAAAATTAAGCTTCCTTATTTCAAGCCCATACATAAATAATACCTCAACAAACAATAAGTTCTTTTCTAATATTTAATAATCTTTATTTTGGTGGTTCCTTAGCTAAATCAGAAGTATGTATAGAGCTCATTTATGAACAACTGATAGCATGAAACGACTTTTTCAATTAAGTAAATTTAGTGTTTGGTCTTTAATACACAGAAATAGTTCTAAAAAGTTATACTGTAGGAAAAAAATTCAGAAACTATTAAAATACTACCCAACTTATTTCTTAAAATCAAGGGTTTATTACAAATGGAAGGTATAACTTGCAGCTGCCTGTAGAACAGTAGTAATTTTACGCTTTAAAACTTACCTAGAAGTGGTGACATATTCTGGAATATACGAAGCAACTCTGGTGTAATACACGGGCTGTTTTCCAAAGTCACTAACCTAGGAAGCGGGGGAAAGAAAGGTGATTAAATCACCTTCCACAGCCTTTAAAACTATTAACAATACAACTGAAGTATTTCAAAACCTGTCCCATTTAAAGGAAGAAAGCAAAATAGACAATACAGAAAATTATTTTTTTTTTAAAAAGGGACTACTCAGTCTTTTGCGGTGAGACACCAAACCTCTCCTCCATACAAAATACAGAAATTCATTCCAGGATTTATATGAGAAAAGTCAGGTTTTACAAGAGCTCAGAAGATGTTTATGGCATTAGATTAGAAAAAGTCTAGAAAAAGACTAATAACTACACTAAAGTTAACAACTATTATGTACCAAAAGCTGTCTTAAAAAATGTTAAAACATAAAAGTTATATACTGGGAGAAGATTGTTTTCAATAGATATGCTTAACAAGGGAATGTTATTTTTTTAAAAAGTCAAGAGAAAAATGGACAGAACACATGAACAAATATTTCACACAAGATACAATGGTTGACAATAAACCCGACTATAAAATATATAAAGATATCTAACTAGTAATTAAGAAAATATAAATTATAACCAAAACAAGGTACAATTTTACCCCATCAATCAGCAAAATATTAAGTGTGACATACCATGTACTGTCCAAGCGATAAAACAGTAACTTGCACACTGCTGACAGCAACGCAAGTTGATACAATCACTTAGGGAAACCGCCGCTGTCCAGTAATACTGAATATGCATATGTGTCTATAGCTATGACCTGGAACTGTTCCTAGGCGGAAATGTATACTAGGGCATACAGTCTTATACATTTGCTCTAGGAGTCATGCACAAGAATGTTCAGAGTTGCATTATTTGAACATCAAACAAAGTGGCAAATGAGTAAGTGAATCGTTACAGTCACACCATTAGGCTCATCTCTACGGATCAATCTCAAAACAGGAAGCAAAAGAACCAAGTTAGAACATACATGATACAATTCATAAAAAGTTAAAATATACTGTTTAGAGATACACACATGTATGTGATTTTAAAAATATAAAAACACAAGAAAGAAAATCAAGAAATGAAAACAAAAAAATTGGTACAGTGGGTTATCCCAGCATAGAACAAACTTGCCATAACATGGGCTTCACAGATAGTCTCACTGTTCTATTTCTTACCCAGAGTATGGAAAATGAGTTTTCATTTTATGTAAGTTATAAATAATTATAAACAACACGACCCCCATATTATTTTGTGTCTACAAAATACTTCACAAATGTTAAATGACAAAATCAGGTAATCTAGGCAGGGGGATTACACAGGGAAAACCAGGTTCCCCCAAACGAAGTACTTCTCAACAGCACAAGGAATGATATCTTTGGACACCTTACCTTGATCAATAGTAACAGGATTTTAAAGAGAAAGACAAATACCATACGATATCATTTACACATGGAATCTAAAATATGGTACAAATAAACCTATCTACAAACAGAAATAGACTCAGACACAGAGAACAGGCTTGTGCTTCCCAAGCGGGAGGGAGAGAGGAGGGAAATGGACTGGGGAATTTGGGGTTAGTAGACGCAAGCTATAACATATGGAACGGATAAACAGGTCCTACTGCATAGCACAGGGAACTATATTCAACATCCTGGGATAAACCATAATGGAAAAGAATATAAAAAAGACTGTATGTATGTGTATAACTGAGTCACTCTAGTGTATGGAAGATATTAACACAACATTGTAAATCAACTATATGTTAATAAAAAACCAGTTTAAAAAAAACAACAACAGGATTTCATTTCATTTTTAAAGAATAAAATTTCAAGTAAGGTTAAAAAAAAATCCTATTCATCTTTAAAATAACCATGAAACCAAAAGAAAAACTCCACTCCAGTCCTGAGGTTTCACTAAGAAAAACATTGGAGGGCATATTCTAAATGCTAGAAGAGGTTAAAAACACTCTTACTCAACAAATCCAAAAAAGAGAGTGTCTGAAGCTTGTTCTTTCCCTTCCACTATCATTACTTTAGTAAAATGCCACTCAAGTCACCATCACTCTCACTTCCTATGGTAGTTTCCATAGTATAAACCATGCTATTCCAAAGAGGGAAAAGATTTGAAGAATTGAAACTACTTAAAAATAAAATCGCTGCTGCTGCTGCTACTGCTGCAAAGTCGCTTCAGTTGTGTCCGACTCTGTGCGACCCCATAGACAGCAGCCCACCAGGCTCCTCCGTCCATGGGATAAAATAAAATTACATGATTTATAATTTCATATTAAAAAATAAAGACTTGGAAAGGAGAGGAAGTAAGAAAAAGTCAAAACACTAAATTCTTTACCATCAAGGAAAAGGAAAAGTTAACTACTTTGATAAATAATTAGACAAAGATATATGTACCTATATCTTTGCACAGAGAAATTAAAACTTAATGTTTACCTTCCAAAAAATGTACAAAAGAGAGGGCATAAAGTAAAAAGATATATCAATTCAACAAATAAACATATGACTATAAAAATTCTTTTGAAGTAAAGCATCCCTGGTTAGGTTAAAATCTAAAATTTAAAAATTTGCTCTGTATAGGAACATAACTAAATTTCAAATAAAAAAGCTAAAATATAAAAGATGAACATAGATAGTTAAGTCAAATCTAAACAAAACAGGGCTTCCCTGGTGGCTGCCTGCCAATGCAGGAGACATGGGTTTGATCCCTGATCCGGGAAGACTCCCCCATGCCAAGGAACAACTAAGCCCTTGCTCCACAACTATTGAGCCTGTGCTCTGGAGCCTGGGAGTTGCAACTACCGAAGCCTGTGTGCCCCAGAGCCTGTGCTCCGCAACAAGAGAAGCCACCTTCAGTGAGGAGCCCGCCTACTCCAACTACAGAGCAGCCCCAACTCACCTCAACTAGAAAAAAGCCCATGCAGCAACCAAGATTCAGCAAGCCAAAAATAAAATAAAATTTTTTTAATCTAAATGAAACAAACCATACAATATTAATATAAGATTAAATTTAAATGCAAAAGAATTTAAATACTGTACACATGTATTACATCACGTTACTTCACAAAAATTTTTAAATATATTTTATTTCTTAAATCTTATAGCACTATACAAAAGTATCAAAATTTTGTGCAGTGAATATCTTGTTTAACTTACAGTTCAAAAATGCTAGAAATGAAAAGGGGCACTCACATGAAGAAAACTGAATGGGATATTTTAATAGATCAGTGTCAGGATAAAAAACCAAAATAATGTGAACAAACAATCTACAAGTTAAAAAGAATAGATATCACAGATATTCATGAAAGTCTGCATCTTCGATACTATCATTACTATTTATGTGCACATATTACTATAATAAGTCATTAAAATTCAAATTAAGTTTAAAAAACTTGTACAAGTGGTATGTTGTATTTACAATGCAATAAATCCAGGCCTAAATCATTTACTTTAATATCAGCAAAAAAATAACAATGTTGGGTCAAAGAAGTCATGAGGGAAAAAAAAAAAATCACATGATCAAGCTGAAGAATTTCACTTTGCATATAACAAATAACAACTTGCACCTCCCTATCAGTTCAAATTTCTATTCCCCAAGGTAACTGTTTTATACTTTTGTCCCCACAAATCTTTCTCATCTTGTTAAATACTCCCATTCCAGCCTCTAACACTCAGTTGATGACTATCCTTCATATTTTGTTGAGAAAACAGAAGTTATGAGATGGAATATCCTCCCATCTTATTCTACTACAATACAGAAATCTCTCTCTCTATCTCCAGTTAAAATAGATGAACTATCCCTGCTATCTAGAGGAGGGAAAAAAAAAAAAATCAACCCCTCCATTCACGCTGAATCCCATCCCTTCTTGCCTCCCTCAATTATCTCACTCTCTCAAGCCTCATCATACCTCCAGATCTTCATTCCTACACTGGCCAACTGTTGCCCAACTTCAACATCCTCTTCATAGTCGAAGCTCTCAAACAACTTGCCAATGCTCATAGGCTGCACTTAACTCCAGTTTATTCTTCAGTCTACTCTCTTCCTCCTCCTGTTCTCACAACTCCACTGAAACCCCTCCTATCATCTCCCTTCACTCCTTACTATGGACTACTCTTACTCTGACAATCAGCAACATTTGACATAACTAACCATTCCCTCTTTTAAGAAATATTCTCTCTTGGCTTGGTTTTCCTCCTCTGATAGCTTCTCACGCAACCTCAAAATTTTTTCTTCAGGATTCCGCCCAGAACACTATGTTCTCTATCTGCCCTTTTCTTCCTAGGCAACCTCACCAATTCTCAGACTTTATAAATCATATATATCATGTGCATCTCATGCTCACGCAACCAAGTGAGGTAGAAATTATTTTTCCTCATTTCACAGATAAGAAAAGATGTAATCATCAGAACATGATTGCAAACCTAATGCTGCAGTATATACATGGGACTGCCTACCTGTGTTCCAAATACAGGAGTTTGGGATACTGATTCCAAATAGGAGTTCTAGCCCCCTAAGAAAATTACATTAAGAAATGTGTACTTTGATTCTTAAAAGTATCTTAGCATTAGTAACGGAGAAGGCAATGGCACCCCACTCCAGTACTCTTGCCTGGAAAATCCCATGGATGGAGGAGCCTGGTAGGCTGCAGTCCATGGGGTTGCGAAGAGTCAGACACGACTGAGCGACTTCACTTTCACTTTTCACTTTCCTGCATTGGAGAAGGAAATGGCAACCCACTCCAGTGTTCTTGCCTGGAGAATCCCAGGGATGGGGGAGCCTGGTGGCTGACGTCTATGGGGTCACACAGTCAGACATGACTGAAGTGACTTAGCAGCAGCAGCAGCAGCATTAGTAAATTTGATAAACTTTTAAAATGCATACTAATGATTTAATTTTGTTTATATATAATGAAAGGCTAGGAAAAAAAGAATTACCATTAGTGGAGCAATGCATTCCTATTATCTGTTTATGTAATCCTTAAAAAATGTGTACACCTTTCACTAACACATTAATATACTAGATCTGTAATTACATTGATAAACATATGAGTCTACCTCGTTATTATAATATTTTTCATTTTCTGATAAATAATATATATGTTTACAGAAAAGAATCCATTTGCCAGAGATTACTGTTTTAATTTGTAATCTAGAGTAGAAGCTGGCAAACGATAGCTCATGGGCCAAATCCAGTCCACACCCTATTTTCATAAATGTCTTACTGGAGCACAACTGAAGCCATTTGTATACATATTGTCTACGACTGCTCTGACGCTGTAGCAGTAGAGCTGAATCTCTGGGACAGAAAGGACAAAGCCTAGGAAGCCTGCCATCTGCCCCTTTACAGGAAAAGTTTGCCAACCTCTGATCTAGAGCAACCCACGCTGTACAAATAAAAATAAACGAATATAAAAGGCTCCAACACATGCTAGTTCACAATCAAACCATCCAGAAGTCATTTAAATTCAAACAATATAACCTAGAAAATATGAGAAACACAAATTGCAAATTAGTATCTACCTAGTTATGTTTTACAATTGTTCATCTAGTATTCTGATTTGTTGTTGCTGTTGTTTACAGACCATTCATTCAGCATTTGCACCAAAAACAATTTCTAAGAATCAAAAAACTGTTCACTCCTAAACATCCAACGAAAACTGAAGGAAGGAAGAGAAGGAGAGGGGGAGCAGTGACAGAGGGAGGCACCGCAAATGTTTACTTTGTTCCATGTGTACTTCATTTGACTTGCTTTTTTAAATTCCAATACTAGGTTTTTTACATTGGAGTTTTAAAAGCTTTCCTGTATTGTTATCTTACATCTTAAGTAGATTAGCCCCAAAGAAAACTGCTGCCATCAGTAAGATGAAGCAAAAAGATTTCTAGTCAATGCTCAGTCTGTGTTTACTTAACTGCAATTCATTCATTACATAATTTGTGGCGCTGAGATGCCACAGAAACAGGGTTCAATTGTTTTTCACTGCTTAACGCTACATACTACTATACTCAGTAAAATAGTAAGTCAAGACTAAGTAGCATTAATATCTGGGGCTGAGGTATTTTATCCGAGTATTTACTGGGTAAAGCAGTAAGAAGTTGAAAATAATTCAATAACCCCCAAAACATTCCATTTAACAGTGTGGAGGTTTTTATGTCAATTTTTAGTTTTGGTCAAGATCCCTCATTTCACGTTCCAAATTCCAAAAGATGAAATGCAGCTGAGTTCTTATTAAAACTTCCTCTCTAACTTTTACTATTATAAGCCTACAATGAGCGACAGATGCCAAGAAAAGTGGGAGTTATTATGTTACCCAGTTCAGGGAAACTGCCTTTATGTTTCTGTTTTTAAATGCTGAGCTTTTAAACCCTGTTACATGACCTCTGCTTTATTGGCATCAGTAGGGAAGGCCAGGAAAATAAATAAATAAGATTCACAGTATCAAGTTTTTCCTCTTACCATAATTCTAAACCATCTTCCAGAAGATAAACATGTGGAGGCTGGGAAACATCTGTACTCAGTTGAATAACTGGGAGCAGGAAAGGGTACAGGTTCTTGCTGTCTGCTCCTAATCCCTATGGGAAGTATAAATAAAACTTAACATAGATACTCTAAAGTCCCACCTCCCACCAAAAAAATCACCTATCATATTAAAAAGCCCTAAAACCAATTTATAAAAAAATCAATCAATCAGGTTTTAAAAGGATGATTCTAATTATAAGCATTATTAAAACAAAATTAGTTCTGTTTACAATTGGAAATCAGTAGTAAAAAAAATATTCAATTGCCTAATGGTAGTAAAACCATATACATCAAGGTTACAAATATACGTTCATTTTAAGAGATTTCTCATATACGTATTTATATTCCCTTCCGTGATGACTGAAGATGTGTAAACAGTCATGTGCTAAATTCTACAAATTATCCCAACTAAATAACTCAGTCAAAAAGAACCTAATCTAAATGTTCATCAGTTAAGATAACTACATTATAATACCTTCATATTCTAGAACACTCAGTAGCCATGAAAAAGGATTAGGCATGGAATGAAAACAATTTCAAAAATAATGACAAATTGGGATTAAAAAGAAGGGTGTATAACAATTTCACAAGCCAAAAAAGTTTTTTAATAGCTATATATCCGATATGAAGATATACACATAAAAAAGTTTCTTGGGAGCAAACAGAAAAAACGGTTGACACTAGTTAAATATGGATGTTGGAAAAGGATGTTGGGAGGGGTAAAAGGAGTTTTTTTTTTTAATGTGTGCATTTTTTAATGAAGAATTTATGCCAAATTTTTAATAAGAAAACAAAGATGGAGGAAGAAGAGGGAGATTTTAATTTAAAATTCTAGTTTGACTAATTACTGTCTTATGGAGGTTGACTCAGTGCATCACACTAAATCTAAGCACTTTGAAAGGAACATAAGAGGATAGAAAATCAATTTCTAACTCATAATCTCTACAATCTAATAAGCAAAGAAAGGAAACCAAGCAAACTACCAAACATCTCCTCACTTAGAAAATAATTCAGATGTCAATATAATATATAATTACAAAGCAACAAAATGTATACAAATGCCTCTTTCAAAGACACACACATATATTTAAAGTCAAAATTTTATCAGCAGGATAGAGATACTTCAGTGGAAATACACTAAGTTTATTCTTAAATACATTAAGTTTGGGCCTTTCTACAATTATGCAAGGGTTGATAGGCTTTATTAAAGATTTTTCCAAAGAAGAGATTTATAAAAATGTCACATTTAATAAAGTAGTAAACTGGGCCTTAAAATTCAGTTAAATTTCACTCTCCACAGCTCAATTCTTAACAGAACGCAAAAAGGAAAAAATTAAGGAAAACTAATCAAGTTCATTTTTTAATATCAATAGACTTAATATTTCCTAGGAATGTTAGAATCTACTTACTTAGTGCACATTTTAATGAGCACAAAATGCTAGCATTAGCAAAACTAAAGTAACTGCTAAACATAAAAGACTCTCTCAGTTAAAGCTTCAAGAAATTTAGCTCTGTAATCTAGTGGGTTGAAGAATGTGCCAGAATGTGTCAGATATGCAGCTTTAAGTAAATTTGAACACTTTCAATCCACAACTGTAACTATAAAACAATGTCTACAATTCTGTGAAACAATTACAATTATAGTTACAGTTAAGCAGGGAGAAAAGAACAACACTCTCTAAAAAGTGGTATTTCTCAGGGTACTGTCTTTGGCTCTTTCTCATGTGATTTGTACTTGCTGCTACTGCTGCTAAGTCACTTCAGTTGTGTCCGACTCTGTGCGACCCCAAAGACGGCAGCCCACCAGGCTCCGCCGTCCCTGGGATTGTCCAGGCAAGAGTATGGAGTGTTGCCATTGTACTTGCTGATAATGTCCAAATCTATTATCTCCAACCCAAACCTTTGAACTCCAGACACTCCTTATGACACAGGAAATCATCAACCAGAAGGCATCTCAAACTCTCAAGTAAATCACTGAACCAATCCACTATCTTCCTAAAAAATAGCTTCTGTTCCTGCATTTCCTAACTCAAGTTGACATGAACCACTGTCTACGGAGCAAAAAATCATACCACAACTACCTTCTGTGCTTCTTCCTCCTCACCCCAAATCTAAGCAATCCTTAATTTATCTCAAATGTTCCCCCTTCTTTCCATGGCTTTACTTCACATCATCATCTCTTTCACGGTTAACAGAAGAGCTTCCCAACTATTTCTTTGACCTTAGTTTTACTCCATTCCAAACCAGTGTCCCCACAGGTGCACTGATTACCTTTCTAAAATACAAATGATAACACACCTTCCTCTGAACTTCAAGACACATTCTTTATGCTTTCCTAACCAGGCCCCAGGATTCCCTGGTGGCTCAGTGGTGAAGAATCCTCCTGCCAATGCAGGAGACTTGGGTTTGATCCCTGGGTCAGAAAGATCCTCTGGAGAAGCAAGTGGCAATCCACTCCAGTATTCTTGCCTGGGAAATCCCAAGAACAGAGGAGCCTGGCAGGCTACAGTCTATGGAGTTGCAAGAATCAGACATAACTTAGCAACTAAGCAACAACAAGAACTGGCCCTTACACCCAACTGTGATACTCAGTGCTGCAGCTATACAAAATGACTCTATAAGAAATCACTATGTTAGCATCTGGAGAAAGCGGATGGATTTAACACGTGCATTTACTACTGTGCTCTCCCAAGATCCACTAAAAGGATATATGAGTATGTATTTTTAAAGACCTAGAACTCTAAGTACAAAGACAGCTTTAAGAACAGATAAAAGCAACTTATTTTTGGAAGCAGGAAAGAAAGACTGATTTAGCAGACTCAGAAAACCAAAGCTCAAAGCCAGCAGTGAAAAAGGGCAAGAAACCACCTGATTTATACTACAGAAACTCCAAAAGACTTGGGAACTGACAGCACAAGGTATTCTGGAAAGGGAAGCTGAAGGGAAGTATTAAAAGTAATAGGACCTGTAGAAGGTATTTTAAAAGACATTTGATGACAAGAGCTCATCCTTGTACATAGTCAAACAACTGGCCCTCTTTAATCAGCCCTTTATTCTCCTAAGGCAAAACAAAGCATCTGAAGACAAGGAGACAATCAGGTAATCAAGACTAGGGATACTACATAAAACAGAGATATAATATAATGGGCAAAAGACTGATGGATCTTTCACTAAGGAAAGATCTCAGAATCACAGAACCAAAACATTTGCCCCATACAAAAAAAAAGCTTCCAACTAGACTATTTTAAAGAAAAAACCCACAATCAGCAAGTTTCCTATATATATTCAATCCTTTTGATTAACTTTTTAGTGCCCACTCTAAAATATAAAAGTTATACAGACAAAATATTGATACAGCTCTTGAAGTTGGGAAATGGTTACCTAAGGATTCATTATACTGTTCTTCCTTCTTTTGTGCATGCTTCAAAGTTTCACAAGAAAAAGAAAAAAAAAGCAGGCAACCAATCACATCAACAGACATTAGTGAAGGAAAAAGAGACCACATATAGAGATAAAAGCTTAGAAAAATGTTAATATCCTTATTAGAATAAAGCACTGTATTCATGAAAACAAAAATGAAATGATTTTTCAACAATACAAAGGACCTTATCTGTATACAAATATAAAATGATTATTCAACAATACAAAAAAGAACTCCTCGAGTGGGGAAGGACAAATAGGGTTATGGGATTAAGAGTCACAAACTAACAGGTATAAAGTAATCAACAAGGAATACATGACACAGCACAGAGAAATATAGCCATTATTTTGTAATAACTTCAAATGGAGTATAACCTATATAAATATTGAATTGACTATGTTGTACACCTGAAATTAATACTATAAAT
This sequence comes from Bubalus bubalis, assembly GCF_019923935.1. Taxonomy (NCBI): domain Eukaryota; kingdom Metazoa; phylum Chordata; class Mammalia; order Artiodactyla; family Bovidae; genus Bubalus; species Bubalus bubalis. Next base: position 16,630,101 of record NC_059175.1, read on the forward strand.
CAACTATACTTCAATTAAAAATAAATAAATAAAATTTTAATTTAAAAAACAGTACTCATAGACATTAACAATATTACAGCAGGGAAGAAAAACTCAATAGAAAGACTGAAAGATAAAGCTCAAAAAATTCCCCAGAAAGTAGAGCAAAAGGACAAAGAGACATGCCGGGAGCCAGCACAAGAGATCCCACCCATGACAAGGTCATGCAGAAGAGACCTGACAGGCAAGGCGGATCAGGACTCAAGGGACTCCCTGGACCTGCCCAAGCATCTACTCCAGAACCAAAGTCTGTCTGTCTACTGTTTACTATATTATGTCTTTTACCAACTCTTCTGACATTAACAGGGGGCTATCCCCGACCACCTTTCTCTGAAAAAAAAATCAACTCAGGACTCTAGTTTTTAGCTTGCTTGGCAGGTTTATCCATATTCTTGCAACTAATGCACATAATTGCTCACAACTCCCCAACCATGAAAGGCACAGGAAGCCTAAGCATTCTAAAAGTCCTAATGAGCACAGAGCCCTTTGAGGGATGAAAAATTATTAGAACAGTACTGGTAAAGGCTTCATTACTGGGCCAATGCTTGCTGCCAAGCTCCCATATCCCTTATCCATTGTGCACCTGGGAGTGCATTAGTTAATGTAGTTGGAATGTAAGAAAAACAAGTAGTAGCCTTGGTATTAACCACATCAGACCTTTGAGCTAATAAGTTCTTTCTTTGTTGTGACCCACTGCACCTTTGCTCCGTGAGACTGTAACTTTATTTAGTACTTTCTGAGGCTGGGAGAAATAAAGAAAAACACTTCAAGGGAAAACAAGGTTTCTGGCTGATCAACCTTTATCAGAAGAGAGTCATGAAATGTTAACAGGCCACAGAGCCAGACATAACATAAGACCTTTGTTTATGAAAAGGTATACAGAAAATATCCTGGCTTCAATAAAGGTAAAATTCATGGAATGTTGAGCTGACTCTGAATCTTTTACTTTGAGAAATGTGTAACTCAGAGTATAAAAGTTCCTTTTGAAAATAAAGCTGCAGATCCCACTTCACCAGAGCTCTGGTCTCCGTGTCTTTCTTTCTCTTTCTCTCTGTCTCTCTCTTTTCTTTTTCAGGCTGACTCCCTGGAGCACAGAGGCCCTCTGAGTTCACTCTTTTGCCAGGCCTCTAAGACCTGATTGAGGAGGTGCTCTGCGTCTCCACCCAATTGAGAAGGCACTCTGCATCTTCACCCCACCGAGAGGGTGCCTGAGGCCTCCATGAACAGAGCAAGTCCCGTGTCAGGGACTTTATTGGCTTTCTGTGTAAACCAAGGAATATCAGCCTCTTTCTCTCTCCCTTATTCTTTCTCTTTATTTTTTATTTTTATTTTTGACCCCGGACCACCAGGTCCCAGTCCATTATAAGACCCGTGTCATCTCTCTCCAGTCCATTATAAGACCCGTGTCTCTCTCGCCGACATCATTCATCCTGAGAGTTCCCCTGGATCCTGCTGGGGCTGGACCCCGGCAGAGAAGGAAAAGCAGAAACAAACAGGAAGAAAAATATAGGGCTGGGTCATTCATCTATCATCTAAGCAACAAGAAGTTCAGAAAGAGACAAAAGAAAAACACAAAAGTGTGGAAATAATCAACAGAATGTGATGGAGTTATCTAGAACCCAAGAACATGAGTTTCCAGTTTGCAATATACATCAAGTGTCCAGAACAGTGGAATGAAAATATACCCACATCATCATGAAATTGAAAATAGAAACACAGAGATCATGTAAGTTGCCAAAGGGAAAGAAGAGATGACATATTCAAGAAAACAAGAATTAAAATGGCTAAGGATTCCTAAGAGCAACTCCAGAAGCTAGAAGACACACTAAAAATGCCTCTCAAGGGGTAAATTTAGAATTTTACACCCAGCCAAACTACTAGTCAACATGAAAACTTTAAGGCATTTTCACACATGCAAAATCTTGACAAAATTTATCCCCCAAGTACCTTTTGCAGAATGCCACAGACATTCGTGGGCTCCAGCAGAAAGAGGAAGTCATAACAAGGAAGAAGACAGGTACAGAAAACAGGCATCCTACAGAAAGGATAGGCAAGAAGAACCCTTCTGATGACACTGAAAGGGGATCCAGTTATAACAGCCATGAACAAGCACAGAGTAAAAACCAATGCATACTAAAGCTCCTATCAATTTTCCAGATTCCAAGATGATGAAAGTAATAAAGTACCTGATGTGTGGGAACATACTAAGAGAATGCTTAGATAACAGGTGGACAGAATGGATTCAGTTACATAGAAAGCTCAATGTAGCAGGCAGAATTCTCAGATGACCACCTATGATTCTTAACTTCATAACTTCAGTGTACACAGACCATTCCCCAGTTATTCAATCAAATGCTAATTTAGATATTACTTTCCAGATATGACTAAGGTCTCAAATTGAATGATCTTATAATAAGAAAATTATACAGATTAGCCTGACCTAACCACATGAACCCTTTAAAAGAGTCTTCTTTAGCTAGTTGCATGAAAGAAAGTTAGAGATTCAAAACCTGAGGGGATTTGACAACCAAGAACTTCCCCACTGCTGACGATAATGATGGAAGGGGTCATGATCAAGGAATGTGGCTGGACTCTAGGGACTTGGAGGGCCTCCAAGGCTTCCCTGGTATCTCAGTTGGTAAAGAATCTGCCTGCAATCCAAGAGACCCTGGTTTGATTCCTGGGTCAGGAAGATCCCCTGGAGAAGGGAATGGCTGCCCACTCCAGTATTCTGGCCTGGAGAATTCCAAGGTAGCCTGGCAGGCTACAGTCCATAGGGTCACAAAGAGTCAGACACGACTGAGCAACTTTCACTTTCACTTTCAGCTGACAGCCAGCAAGTAATCTGGGATTTTAGTGCTACAGACCAAGGAACTGAATTCTCCCAACAAGCTGACTGAATGTAAAGAAAAATTTTCCTTGAAGCCTCCAGAGGAGAACTTAGTCTGGCAGCATATCAATTTCAGGCTATCAGACTGATCAAAGAGTACAAAATGTTGTGCTCGACCTCTGACCTACAGAACTATGAGGTATTTAGAATGCCGTTTTATTCCTTTACATCTGTGGTAATTTGCTGCACAGTAACAGGAAACTTATAATAAACTAAGCAAACAATTTTTAATATAGGAGTGGAGATTAGGTGGATGGTTATACAGGATAGAAAATTAGACGTATATGATATATGACTGCAACATTCTTTATATATGAACTCCGTGTATGTAGTCATACAAACACTAAATAGTGACCTAATTTAAATTATAATCTAACTATATTGGGAGGCTTGAAGGATAAGAGTCATACACAGGAAAATGAATATTAAATCCTCATCTTCTATACAGGGAGGTCAAGAGATAATGATACACTATTTGGGTATCACCTCTGAAGGAAGACTTCTCTGATGACCCATGTGAGGTCTTCCAGTCTCAGACAAGTAACCCACCAAGTGCCCCACAGCACTCTGTCCTTACTGCTAAAAGAGCACTTAGCTGTTCAGTCTTCCCCTAGACAACCACATTCAAGAAAGCTTGTCCTATTCATTTCTGTTTCCCAGGGCCTAGTACCATGTATTGCATATTGCAGGTGTTCAAAAACATATTTATCAAATAAATGAATGCCTACTTCCACTGAGGCCAAACTACTGCAGGCGAGAAAGTTTATTTTCATTCATTATTACACTCCTCAGTCAGAGAGACTATCAGTCTAGGTTCCTAGAATTTTAAAAAGGAAAACAAAAATAAAAACAAATACTTATACTAATATGTCTACTAAATTTCAATAAATAAATAAAAATGATAGTTGAAAGATGGAACAATTTCCATGAAAGGAAACTTACCAATAACCCTAATAATTTATATAACTTTCTCAAATGACTGAAAACCTTATTTTAAGGTATTCTCATTTTTAATGTTAAACATTGTATGTTTTCTCCAAGGGCACGTGATTACTTAGCTAAAAACTTGCACCACTGGCCTATACATACCCAGGGTATCACAATTAAAGGAAAAGGTCCTACAGACTCCAGGCATTTCCTGCAAGTTACTATAGCTTCCTAAGATTTCCTAAGGTAACATTGCTTGAAGAGCATACCTCCTTCACAAAAATCTCAAGTTGAGTCTAAAAACACATTTGGCAGAGATATAAGGCAAAAGACATGAGGATCAATCACTCTCTGCTCTGACACTTACATGAACAATCTCAGACTAACTGCTAACCTTCTATTAGCATTTGTATTCTCATCTATTAAAGGGATATAATTTTTCAGGAAAATCACAAGAATTAAAGGATAGACAAAAGTGCTTAAAAAAAATTTTTTTTGTATCACTATCCATGTATCTAAAACTGCCTCAGATAGAAATTTATAACTATAAAACTCAACCATAAAAATTTGGTGAAAGAATAAGTTTATGTTTCAAGGTGACTGAAAAAGGGTTTTTTTAAAATAATAATAATATTAGTTCAACTTATTGGAACATTTTAGAGTACTAATTCTTAATTTTGAAAGAGATCTCCCCATTGGAAAAAATATATCAACTTTTGCAGCAAGGGTGATAAAAGTCACTTGTGCATCCCTACAGACAGATATTCTCATTAAGTGCTTCCCTCTCCATTCTCATACCATCAGACCTTAATCCACCCTAACAGTTCAAATGAGAACCGCAGCTCCATCTCTCTCTCTCTCTGAAATTTTAGGGTTCTCTCAACCTGCTGCACATCCCCATACCTCAAAGTCAAGATATCAAATATCAAATTAACTCCTTCCCTCAAAGGCAACTTACCTGTTTTTCTGTCCTCCCAACATATGAAAGGAAAATTTTTACTTTAAATTAAGTGAAAATGGAGAGTCAGTTTATACAGAAAAGCCCTGAATACCAAGGAAACTACATGCAAAAAACAACTGACTGTAAAAATCACAAGTCTCCCTTCTCTGGGGACAACCACCTCTAATGAAAGAAATTGTCTTTTAAATGTAGAGAATATTTTTTTAAATGTCAAAAAGTGCTCATAGTGAATATAAAAAAAGTGTTTTTAAATTGTGTAGATCACACATGAATAAGAAAAATGTGAGGTCTTTTACTGCCACTAACATCAATCACATGAAAATAGCAAAAAAAATTTAAAGAAGGAGAAAAAAAAAACTAAACTAGAAACTGTGGAGAAGGAACTTACCTGAACAAGATGAATAAGTGTTGTCAGAATAGCACACCTCAACATATTGTGCTCTTCACTCTGCTTCCAAAGAAGAGGCAAATACTGTACCAAACATCCTACATACGGTCGTATCTATCACAACAGAAGCAGAGGAAGCAGCAGAGCTGGGTTAGTAAAGAAGGTGACTTATTTCAGAAACACTGACAGACCTATTAGGTCACAGGTAGCAAACGGTTTACTGGATGTAATGTATTAAGTATATATCCTTTAAAAGATAAATTCGACAGTATATAGAGACACAGAGCTCCAGGGTAAATATTTTTAAATAATTTTAAACAAGCAGCAAATTTATTGGCTGAAATAAAATTTAGGAATATAAAACAACATACTGATGCCAGTTATTTCTTTAATAGAAATTACTTAATAAAAAATGCTGTTATATCCTAGTTCTTTTTAATGAAACAACTTATATAATTGGGAATTATAATGTTTTTAAAAGAGTCAGCATTTCCTCATTCATTCAACCATTACCAAATGGCATCTTTCAAGTATCAGGTCTTGAAGACCAGGCACCAAAAAGCAGAGGATATAAAGGTAAGCATATGAACCCTTAATCCTTTTCAAAGGATAAAACTGTTAACCCCAACATGGATTAACTTCACCAGTTTTAAAAAATATCCCCTACATCACACACACCACAGCTTGATAGCGAGATTTTTGGAAAATAAAATGGAACCTGATTCCACACGGAACCTGGAAACTGCGCTCCAGGTTTCAGCCTACAGCCACCCTGTATTTGGAACTGATCTGATGAGCATACACTTGGTGATAAAACACTAGAGTTTCACAGTTTCAGTACTATCGATCCCCAGGATTAAAAATTAAAAATTTCTCCCATACATATGGCTGATTCACTTTGTTATACAGCAGAAACTAACACAATATTGTAAAGCATTATACTCCAATAATTAAAACAAAAAAACTGCTCCCAGAAACAGTAAGAGTTTCTCTATTCTGCTTATAAAACATCATACACTAAAAGTATAGTGTATACTATACACACAAAAAAACTCTCTCAGATTTGTTCCCCAGGTTTAAGAGAGGAGATGCAGAAAGATAAGAAGTTAAATGTTTGCCCAAATATTTCAGTGAGATAAAACTGAATATATATTAAGAGACTCTTCATGTATCCAATTCTGAATATTATTTTAACAGATATTTATTGGGCACTTAATTTTGCTAAGTGCTCAATCTCAAAGATCCCTCCAATTAACTTATAAAGGCAGACCAGTTAATACATAAAAACAGGTTTCAGAGTAACTAATGCATTCATATTCAACTAAAAACAGCATGTTTTACTGATAAGTTTTGGTTTTGAACAAATTAAACAGACTATCTTCCAAGGCATGGAAGAAAGGAAATATGTGCTATGAATTACAGACCGGGTGAATAATAGGACCAAGCACCCAATTACATTTGAAAGTCATGAAATATCTATATCCCAGTCTCAGTTGTTCATTAGAATATGCTCTAAATTAAAATTAATGTTTCAAAGACACTATTTTAAAAATCAATCATAGATTCAGTGTTGTAAAAGATTTTAAAAAGGGGCTGGCGATTAGAAAACAAAGTGATGACATGAGAGCCAAACACATTTCCTTAGGTTAGGAGGGGGGAGGTAAAAAAATAAATTATTGGGGCAACTGAGAAAACCTGAATATGGACTTGACATCAGAACACAGCACTACATCAACATTAAGTTCCCTGAGTCTAATGATGATTATGATTAAGAAGGAGAGGTTTAATATACTAAGGTAAAGTGTTGTGATGAAATGACATGAAGAATATATGGGTAGTGATTTACTACAACATGTCTGCATATTTGAAACTTTTCAGTGAAAATATGTAAAAGGAAAAAAAATACTATAAACATTTCTTAAAGTGATTATGCGTTTTGGGTAAACCAATGATCAGTTATTTAAATAACATTTAAAAAACACATGGAATTAAGAATGTTTTATAGATATCAGGATAAATATCCCACAACAGAAAGTGAACCATCAGCGTAACACAACTGAGATGAGAGTACTCATCTTTTGGCACTTCTACTCCAAAAAAATAGAATTGGGCGGGGGGGGGTGGTGGCGGGGCTCTACTATGAGCATTATAGTCTTGTGAGTTCATTCTACACAAGAATATACCCACTTTCATTCATAATACATTAGAAAAACAAGTGAAACTCGAATATGTGACAGACTAACAAATGTTTTAACAAAGGTTCCATTAGCAAGGGAATTTAAAAAATAAGTCTCTATTAACATCTCATTTTAGCTAACACTTTCAACAGAATATTTAACATTTCACACTGGCTCTTTAATTTTTTTTTTTTTGGCTCTTTAATTTTTAATTTTGTTCTTTTCCTTCAGAAATGCTTAAGTCCAAAGACTGCTTACCTGACATCTTACTTGATGATTAATACATTTTTTTCCTGACTGTGTATTTACAGAATCTCTGAACTGGAATAATTTACTTACAGGTTTTCAATTACTTTAAAAAAAAAAAAAGAAATATAATCTTCAAAAAATTTCAAGCTATGGTATAAAGATGGTGACGTCCCTAAAACTTCAAAAACTGTTATGTGTCAGAAAGTACCGCTGTAAGAGGGCTCAAAATGTTTGCAATCTAGTAGACAAAAATCATATTTATATACAAATAATACCTGAAGGATATTTAAGTGATGGTCTTGTTCAAAGGTTAACACAAGAAAATGTTTTTCCTGAAAACATTTTTCATAACCCTTTCCTATTCACATTCTAAAAACAAAAAGTACTAATAGGACAACTATATCCTATTTACTAATGATAGAGACATATGAGCTGCTTAGACTATTTGTGCTGTGAAAGATAACCATGGATAGAAACAAAAGCATTTTTAAATTTACTAAGCAAGACCTAGACAGCATATTCAAAAGCAGAGACATTACTTTGCCAACAAAGGTTCATCTAGTCAAGGCTATGGTTTTTCCTGTGGTCATGTATAGATGTGAGAGTTGGACTGTGAAGAAAGCTGAGTGCCGAAGAATCGATGCTTCTGAACTGTAGTGTTGGAGAAGACTCTTGAGAGTCCCTTGGACTGCAAGGAGATCCAACCAGTCCATTCTGAAGGAGATCAGCCCTGGGATTTCTTTGCAAGGAATGATGCTAAAGCTGAAACTCCAGTACTTTGGCCACCTCATGCAAAGAGTTGACTCATTGGAAAAAACTCTGATGCTGGGAGGGATTGGGGGCAGGAGGAAAAGGGGACGACAGAGGATGAGATGGCTGGATGGCAACACTGACTCGACGGATGTGAGTTTGAGTGAACTCCAGGAGATGGTGATGGACAGGGAGGCCTGGCGTGCTGCAATTCATGGGGTCACAAAGAGTCGGACACGACTGAGCGACTGAATTGAACTGAACTGAACTGAAGCAAGAGTAATGTTAAACTTATGTGGGAAAAGGTTTAGCAGTTTGGGGAGATGGGGTAAGAAAATTCATTTCTACAAAAAGAAAAAAAAAACCTTCTCTAAGAAATTCCCATTAGCCGGATGGTGTCTAAATAAGATTATTTTTAAAACTGCCAAATCTTGCTTCTACAATATAATCAATTTTAAAATAATTTATTGCAATTGTATAGTAATCTGCATATTGAACATTTAATATTAAATATCTGTGATAATCTTATATTCAGGAATCCTTGAGAGTAATCTTTATCTTTACCATTTTATACATGAGGACTCAAGGTTCAAGACCATGTCCAAGCCAAAGAGCAGAGACAGGGACTTGAAATAAGTTTAAAACACAGTCTCAATGACCAAATTCTCTCAATGTTATTGATAAACCAATATCAAAATGAAATAATGTAATTAATGTAATAAGAAACACAAGTGTTAAAAAATTTTAAGATATTACTACTTTTAGACACCAGGACTCAAATCTGCTCAAAATGATTAATGGTCACTCAAAACTGCAACTGGTATTACATCAATGCAACGTTGAGTTCAGTTAGTCGGTTAGTGTTAGTTGCTCGGTCATGTCCAACTGTTTGTGACTCTATGGACTACAGCCTGCCAGACTCCTCTGCTCATAGGATTCTCCAGGAAAGAATACTGGAATGGGTTGCCATTCCTTTCTCCAGGGGAGCTTCCCGACCCAGAGATTGAACCTGGGTCTCCTGCATTGCAGGCAGATTCTTTACCAGCTGAACTACCAGTGAGAAGGTTAATGATGAGTTTGAATATTATCAATGCCACTAAAATGTCTGAACTTGGGCATATTTCTTGAAGCCTCAAATTGTTCGAGATAATGAATTCTAATTCCCACACAAAGGTTTTTTTAAGGATTAAATGAGAAATACATGCAAATCACCTGGCACAGGAGTTGGAAACTTGTCATTACTCAATAATTGATACCAATTCTCATCAATTGCTTTAGAATTAATAAGCAGGTTCAAGGTGTCAGAATTCACTAATAGATTCAGGAGCAGACTCCAGGACTGTGGACTTAAATTCAGTTATCTTTTCCTAATTAATACCTCACAGATTTATTCAGCACTTTTCAAATAAAAATATGCAGTGTAAACTTGGATATAAGAAATTACAGGATAATTACAGTGTGGTTCCTGGATTATCAATTTTTCATAAACATTAGGAGTGATAAGCGAAGTTGAATACAATTAAATAATAATTTACTGTTAAAAACTTTACATATTATTTTTACATTAAACCAGTGATGGATATAACATGGCCTAGACTGCGAGACACACTCAGTTTTTAAGGTACAAACAACAGATTTCTGAGAATATTTGTATTTGCTGACTGACCTTTGCGAGTATGCACTCAAACATATTAAATTGTAAAAAGTATTATTCAATATAAACTGAATTTTATAAAAGATATATAATTTTGCTTTCTAACAAACAACACTACATTGTTGATCCAATTTTTTATGTTTTCATTTTCTTAGATCATTTTTTAAAAACGCCAAGTATAAAAGTCAATTTTGATACAGAACTGAAATCACAACCTAATAGAACCATTTTAATGAATGTTTTAACACTTAAAGAATGTGTACCAAGCAAAGATGTTAACGAATTCTACATATACTCTCCACATTTCTCTAACATTTATTTTCATGTTTACAACAAAATTACCTGCACGTTGACTCTTTCAATCACACAAGAAAGGACATGTAAAACATGCATCTTTGTGTCACATTCTGTAACTTGCTGAAGTAACTGAAAGAGTAGTGTGAACATGGTTTCCAAATACTGTAAGTAAAAGAAAAAATAAAAGTTTGGTACAGAAATGTAAAAAACCTTCACATAAAGACCGAAATAAGAAGTAAAATTAAGTCATAATAGCAAAGAAATAAAAGACAAATAGACAAAACCTTAGCATTACCTATACAACTTCAAATTGGTTAAGTTGTCAATATTTAGGGCAGTGATCTTATTCTTTATTGCTGTTAAATGTGCCCATTTTCAAATTTAATTCATCCACAAATGTCTTCAGAGAAAAAGTGTGTTTGAAGTTTCTGTGTTTAAAGTTTATACAGCTAATTCAACTTTTAAAGGTCCTTTGTCACTTCTTTTCCAATATGCCTGTTGTTTTGCAAAGTTCACTCATTATAGCAAGAGGACCGCCATTACTGCACTCACATACCAGCTTTCTGATATAAATTTTTATAGACAAATACTTGTAATTATACATGCAACAGAATGTTTCTGATTAGGAAATAGAAAACAAAAAACCTATGTCTGGCTTTTAACTTCTACATCGAGAAAATTATAGTAGAAATTAACAAATCACAGGATGTCAGAGACAGAAACGTTTGCTCTTTCAGATATTTGATTCACTTTTAAACAGATCGGTAAAACATCTTTCTTTCATCCAAAAGCATGAAGTGATTCTTCTATTAAAGAAAACTTTCTGTTCTCCAAGTGTACCCATTAATGACCCCACAAGAAATGTAGGCAGATATTTTACCATAAAGTTTTCTTGTCTAGTCCTCTCAAGAAAAGCAAACACTAAGGCCCCAATCATACTGACATATTTAACAAGTGTTTACTGAGTGACAACTATGTGGAAACAAAATAGGTGCTGAGGGTTGAGTGAAGGGAAAAAAAAGAGTAAGACTAGGTATTGTGCTTTTCAGGTAAGGACAGACATACATACACAGACAACAGAGGGGGATGACCTAAGGATGAGGAGTAACAGACGGATATGAAATGAGATGTCTTACACTAGTGAGAACAGAAAGTGCAGCAGTCAACTCTAAAATGGATAACAAGATAATGAAACAAAACAAACAGAATTACTGAAACGAAAGTTACCAATAAAAGCAATCACTTCCAAAATAATCTAAATACTCTTTTGAAAGCAGCTTTACTAAATAATAGATACAATTTCAGCTATAAAATAACAATATTCAAAAGACATAAGCATAAATTTTTATAAAACCTGAAATAAATATTCTTACCGGCAGAAACTGATCTGTTCTAAACTCAAAATCATCAACAGGTGAAGAGCAGTTAAGGAATACTGAGAATACATGAAATTGAGAATATATGAAATATATCAGGATAAAATATATGTAAAAACCAAATACAACAAATCAATCAAAAATTACATTTTAAACTATGTCATAAATTATGTTTTAAAAATAATTAATTTTAAAGTGTTGCTAAAATCCCTTGCAGTAAAGTATTCTTAGAATATTTAAAGGATATTTAATTTCAGAGTTGTAGCTGTTTCAATACGGACCTAAAAAGAAAGCATATTGTGAAATTTGAATCATTCTGGAATTAGTAATTATCGTTAATAAGAATGAGAAAAAAAATGCATCACATATCACTTTCTCTATTCTTTTTGTTAATATTAAAGTTACAAGGTACATTAATATCTAGAAATAAAAAGACATTCTCCTTTGCAAGCAAGGGCTAAAAAGAAAAATTGTATCATTTCCCACCCTTCTCAGTTAACCATGATTTGCTTAATCCAGTCTGTACTCCAGGAAGAAAAATAATTTTCCATAAATCTGTAGAGACTGTGAGACTGAGAGAAAAGATTGTGAAGATGATGCCAGAGGGAAAGGGCAAGTTGAGAAGCAGAGAAGAGAAGCAGGAAAACAGGGCGGGCCTAGGGAAGCTGGAGGATAAGTGAAGATGGAGCAGGGAGAAGAGAAAGAAGGGGGAGGAGGAAAAAGAACACAAACCACCACTTGTAACCTCAGTTACAGGAAGTTCTTGAAACAACCAAAAGATAAAGTCTGCCATTTTCTAAACCTCAAAGTTCACAAGAGCTTTGTACAAGCTCTTGACCTTGCCAAATCACATTTTTGTGTGTGTATCAGCATGTTACCTGGGAAAATCATATCATGACAGCATATTCTACATTTCCTTTCAGGTTTTACCTGTGACTTGGCCAGCTAAATGGCATGGGCTACCGCACTCCATTTCCACATCAAGTAACACAAACTCAAGCCATCATTAAATTCTATATGCTACTCTGCAAAATAACGTATCTAAAATTTTAATCTCCTGAACAAGAGTCTTTACTTTTTTAGATGCTGTTACACTTTCCACACCTGTAATAGCAATTGGTTTTTCCTTTGCAGTCATTTTCTACAAAGAAACAGTTTTGATCATTTTACAGGAACTTCTGAGGACTTGAGGTGCTTACTAGTCATGTTCATCAAATTAGTTAACTACTCTAGATTTTAAGAACCTAGTGTGCAGGCGCTTTATCATCTGCTTTTTCTTTTTTCATTGTTTCTAAAGGTAACGTGAACATTTCTAGATTTTTAAATGATTTAACAAATGTGCTGATTATCCAATATACATAAAGCACTATGCCAAGTGTTCTACTCTGAAATGACCTAATGAAAAGATGACATACTCATGCAATTAAAAATATTCAACAAGGAACTATTTCTCCCAGGCATTGTGTTGGGTGTTGTATAAAGAGTTGAGGAAGACACACTTCCTCTTCCTGGATCACAACCCTGTCTTGACGAAGGGGCTTGCCTAACTCAATGCAGCTGTGAGCCACGCCATGCAGGGTCACCCAAGACAGACAAGTCATAGTGAAGAGTTCTGACAAAACATGGTTTGCTGGAGAAAGGAATGGCAAACCACTCCACTATTCTTACCACAAGAACCTCATGAACAGTATGAAAAGGCAAAAAGATATGACACTACAAAATGAGTCCCCCAGGTCAGAAGGTGTCCAATATGCTACTGGGGTAAAGTGGAGGGCAATTATGAACAGCTCCAGAAAAAATGAAGTGACAGGGCCAAAGCAGAAACAATGTTCAGTTGTGGATGTGTGATGATGCTGTAAAAAACAATACTGCATAGGAATCTGGAATGTCAGGTCCATGAGGCAAGGTAAATTCAGATATAAGCAGGAGATGGCAAGAGTAAACACTGACATCTTAGTCCATCAATCAGGGAAATAAATTAGTGAACTAAAATGGACGGGAATGGATGAACTTAATTCAAATGACCATTATATCCATTCCTGTGGGCAAGAATCCCTTGGAAGAAATGGAGTAGCCCTTACAGTCAACAGAAGAGTCTGAAATGAAGTAACTGGGTGCAGTCTCAAAATGGACAGAATGATCTCAGTTGATATCCAAGGCAAGCATTCAACGTCACAGTAATTCAAGCCTATGCCCCTACCACTGATGCCGAAGGTGAAGTTAACCAGTTCTACAAAGACCTATGAGACCTTCTAGAACTAACACCAAAAAAAAAAAAAAAGATGTCCTTTTCATCATAGGAGTTTGAAATGCAAAAGCAGGAAGTCAAGAGATACCTGGACTACCATGCAAGTTTGGCCAAAATGAAGAGGACAAAGGCTAACAGAATTCTACCAAGAGAATGAACTGGTCATAGCAAACACCTTTTTTCCAAGACAACTCTACACATGGAGATGTCCATGTGGTCAATACTGAAATCAGACTGATTTATATTCTTTGCAGCCAAAGACGGAGAAGCTCTACACAGTCAGCAAAAACAAGACAGGGAGCTGACTGTGGCTCAAGTCATGAGCTCCTTATTGAAAATTCAGGCTTCAGCTGAATAAACTAGGAAAAACCACTCGGCCATTCAGGTATGACCTGTATCAAATCCCTTAAGATTATACAGTGGAGGTTACGAATAGATTCAAGGGATTAGATCGGGTAGACAGAGTGCCTGCAGAACTATAGAAGGAGGTTTGTAACAATGTACAGGAGGCGGTGACCAAAACTATCTCCAAGAAAGAGACCCAAGAAGACAAAATAGTTGTCTGAGGAGCTGAGCAAAGAAGATAAGCAAAGAGCAAGGGAGAAAGGGAAAGATACACCCAAGTGAACGCAGAGTTCCAGAGAACAGCAAGGAGAGACAAGAAGGCCTTCTTAAATGTACAGTGCAAAGAAGTAGAGGAAAACAAGAGACTGGGGAAGACTGGCGATCTCTTCAAAAAAACTGGAGACATCAAGGGAACATTTTATGCAAAGGTGGGCATGATAAAGGACAGAAATGGTAAGGACCTAACAGAAACAGTAGAGATTATGGTGGCAAGAATACACAGAACTATACAAAAAAGGTCTTAGTGACCCAGATAACTACGATGGTGTGGTCACTCACCTAGAGCCTGGCATTCTGGAGGGTGAAGTCAAATGAGCCTTAGGAAGCATTACTACAAACAAAGCTAGTAGAGATGGTAGAATTCCAGCTGAGCTATTTCAAATGCTAAAAGATGTTGCTGTTAAAGTACTGCACTCAATATGTCTGCTAATTTGTAAAACTCAGCAGGGGCCACAGGCCTGGAAATGGTCAGTTTTCATTCCAGTCCCAAAGAAGGGTAATGCCAAAGAATGTTCAAACTACCACAGAATTGTGCTCATTTCACATGCTAGTAAGGTTATGCTCAAAATCCTTCAAACTAGGCTTCAGGAGTATGTGAACCAAGAACTTCCAGATGAACAAGCTGGGTTTAGAAAAGGCATAGGAACTAGAGATCAAGCTGCCAACATTCACTAGATTACAGAGGATGCAAGGGAATTCCAGAAAAACATCTACTCCTGCTTCATGACTATCCTAAAGCCTTTGATTGTATAGAGCACAACAAACTGTGGAACTTTCTTAAAGAGATGGGAGTACCAAACCACCTTACCTGTCTCCAGAGAAACCTGTATGCAGGTCAAGAAGCAACAGTTAGAACCAAATATAGAACAGCAGACTGGTTCAAAATTGAGAAAGGAGTATTAAGAAGCAGAGATATCACTCTGCTGACCAAAACACATACAGTCCAAAGCTGTGGTTTTTCAGTAGTTACGTACAGATGTGAGAGTTGGACTATAAAGAAGGCTGAGTGCCAAAGAATTGATGCCTCTGAATTGTGGTGCTGCAGAAGACTTGAGAGTCCCTTGACTGCAAGGCTGTATATTGCCACTCTGTTTACTTAACTTATATGCAGAGTACATCATGAGAAGTGCTGGGCTAGATGAATCACAGGCCGGAATTAAGAATGCCAGGAGAAATAATAACAAATTCAGATATGCAGATGATACCATTCTAATGGCAGAAAGCGAAGAGGAACTAAAGAGCCTTGCTTGATGAGAGTGAAAGGGGGAGGGGGAATGAAAAAGCTGGTTTAAAACTCAATATTCAAAAAATGAAGTTCATGGCATCTGGTCCAATCACTTCAGGGGAAATAGAAGGGGTAAAAGTGGAAGCAATGACAGATTTTATTTTCTTGGACACCAAAATCACTGCTGATGGTGACTGCAGCCATGAAATTAAAAGATGTTTGCTCCTTGGAAGGAAAGCTATGACAGGCCTAGATAACACACTAGGAAGCAAAGATGTCACTCTGCCGACAAAAGCCCATATAGTCAAAGCTATAGTTTTTCAGTACTCACGTACAGATGTAAGAGTTGGACCATAAAGAAGGCTGAGTGCTGAAGAATTGATGCTTCTGAATTGTGATGCTGCAGAGGATTTGAGAGTCCCCTGGACTGCAAGGAGATCAATCCAGTCAATCCGAAAGGAAATCAACCCTGAATATTCATTGGAAGGACTGATGCTAAAGCTCCAATATTTTGGCCACCTAATGTGAAAGGCCAACTCACTGGAAAAGACCCTGATGCTAGAAAAGACTGAAGGCAAAAGGAAAAGAGGGCGGCAGAGGATGACATGGTTAGACAGCATCACTGACTCAATGGACATGAATTTGAGCAAACTCTGGGAGACAGTGAAAGACAGGGAAGCCTGCTGTGCTGCAGAACATGGGGTTGCAAAGAATGGGACACAACTAAGCGACTGAACAAGAACAAGATACACTTAGCTTGTTATCAAAAAAGCTTACAATCCAGCAGGGGGAAAAAACACCCAGATAATAAATAATTATTAATAAAAATGGCTAATCTGAAGAGCTTAGGAACAGGATAATTCCCTTGAGAACATGAACTATTTCTAGGATCTTCAAATTGCCAGTATTTAGTACATTGTGAGGCATACAACTGGCACTGTGGCAGTAATTTAATTCACAAACAACAGGACATGAAACATGCCCCCCACCCAAAGGAACTCAAACTGCCAGCAGCAACTTATCCTTAAATCTTCATTCATCTTCCTCCACAAAAGGACCAGAGATGCACGTTACCCACAACAATGACATTTACACACGTAAGTATAGGAAAGAGATACCTGAATGAAAACTAAATGTGTTTTCCCTCCTAACAAAGGGAAGTCAGTGCAGTATTCCACACAGAGAAAAAGATAAAACGAGTCATGATGACTTGCCTGCACTTTAACTACAAGAATAGGAAGTCAGATCATAAAGGGGAAGAAAAGAACACACAGCTTTAAAAAAAAAAAAAAAAGAGCACTTAAAATGACAAACACAAATAAAAACAAAATTAGCTCTTCCTGAGCTATAGAAGAAATAAGAAGCACTTATTACATAGGGACAATGAATTTTGCAGCAATTCCCAAGTTATGGGAGGAGAAAGTCAGAACCTGAATTTCTAGATTGAAGAGTAGGGGAATCAGATAGAAGATGGGCAGAATAGAGTCAAAGACAATTTCTAACACACAAATCAATAAATAAATGCAAGAAAATGAAACAAAACAAACAAAATTTTCCCTTAACCAGACTCTAAACATGAATTTTCACACACAAGACATATACCTCTGAAGGAGAAAACCACATCCAGACTGTGAACTCAGCCTGAGTCTACCCTACACCTTCATCTAAGACATGAAAAAACTTCTAAAAAGATAACAAACTAATTCCATACAGGAGCAAACAAGAGCCACCAAGCCATCAGAATCATTGGAAGGATTCCAGAGAAGCATGACAGCCACAGAGAAATGAACAAGGAACCACAAGTTAACACTACTTCCAAAGAAGACTGGTTGCTACATAAAGGCGAGAGTAACTAGACACTGCCATGAGCAGCATGAGAATGAGCCTTCACGTTACCTGTCACGGTGGTTGAGCTGAGGTCCAGACTTGGAGGAACCTAGTGCCTGACCCCTACCACAGCCTGCCCACAGCAGTGCAGGGATTTCACACACTAACGCAGTGAGCAAGGTGCTGGGGCCGAAAGAAATGGCAGTGTCTCAGGGACTTAAACCATCAGGAAAATGTAAGGCAGACATGAGAGAATAATTTTGAAATAGATTCTATTTCTCTGCTGAAGAGAAACAGAGTAATAACTTTATAATCTTTTATCCTTATCTCAACTGTTTCATTAAATATTTTCTATTTTTCTGACTCCATGCTAGGCATAAGAGATACATTAATATGAATAATATTATCCTACTCACTGGCTCTTTTACTACTTGGTACTACTACGGTACTCTTTTTATTCTATTCTGCAATAAAGTCAAGATCACTGAATTACAATATTTTAATGTATTTATTCTGAAACATGCATGTAAATAAGTTTTCTAAAAGGATTAAAAAAAAAACCTTCCATTTACTCATTTCCTTTTAAGAAAAAAATTCTAAAGCTCATTTTCGTGCAATATGGATACCAGACATACCAATACAAAGCCAAAACGGACTACAAGAAACTTACTAGACTAAGGCTGCCTTTCCTCCTAGTTTTAGAGTGTCCTAGGAATTAATGGCTCAAACACAGATTTTTTTCTTTTTATGTTTTCTTTGGAAATTATATTTGCTGAATATAAGTGAATTCAGAATTCATTTTGTGAAAACACAGACTAACACAAAGTTTACAATAGTGCTTTGAGACACAGAGGAGGGACAAGTGGGAAAAACTCTGTAATAGTGTTTTTGAGACTTGAAGGATGGACACGTGGGAAAACAAAATCAAAACTGTAAGATAGAAATTGTAAGATAGAAAGTCTGATAGAATTGGGAGACCCATAAAAGACACAAAAGTGAAAAGATAGGAGAGTTTTAATGCATCTTGTTAAAAACTACCTCTGCCCAGATCCCAGCTGCAACTCCCCATGTATTCAGGATCTGCTAAAGTCATGTGCATGTTAAAATGCCTTCTTAAACTCCATCTAGAAAATTCACTATTGCTATGCTGGCAGTCAATCTGCCCATGTGGATGGCCTTTTTTTTGCTTGACAGACAATAACCCCAAAACACCCATCCCCAAACTATAAATCTCCTGGTTGTACCACAATATACATTATAGACTGCCTCTTATAAGAGTCAAAGTGAAAAGTTAAAGTGAAAGTGAAGTCGCAGAGTCATGTCAGACTCTTTGCGACCCCATGGACTGTACCTTCCTGGCTCCTCCGTCCATGGGATTTTCCAGGCAAGAATACTGGAGTGGGTTGCCATTTCCTTCTCCAGGAGATCTTCCCGATCCAGGGATTGAACCTGGGTCTCCTGCATTGTAGGCAGACGCTTTACCATCTGAGCCACCAGGGCAGTCCTTATAAGAGTACACTAATGCTAATTTTCAAGCAACTCCTGCTTGTTTTATTGAACACTGCATAAATAACCTAAGTAAAAATGAGTTTTTTAAATTACTTATAATTTCCAAAATTGAAAGACATTAATGGGTCAGAAACCTTACAACTAAAGCAGCCCTGTATGTAAATCAAATATTCTGGTTAGAGAATCAACTAGAGTCCTAGGAAACAAAATTTCCTCTCATCAAAGATTTAGCCATTCTATTTATACCATGGTAATAACATTCTAAAATCTGAAACTTGCCATAAATAAGCAGTGCATCTACTAAGTAACATGTTCTAAGAGGAATGGAAGAAAACATGCAGAAGATACTTTTTAAATGGATTTTTCAATGAACACTGGAGCACTGTTATCCTTATTAAAAAAGTAATAAAAATGGAGCCTTACTTGATATCATGTTGATAAATAAATCCCAGATGGAACAAAGAAGCAAGTATGAAGAAAACCAATTTTTTAAACAAGAAACAAAAACAACAAAACAGAAAGAAGAAAACAATAAATCTGATTACACTAAAATTAAAAAACTGTGCTCAACAAAAAGACAACAGAATGAGCACAGAAAGATACAGGTGGGAGAAAAGAAAGACACAGAGATTTCACTGCATTTGTAATGTTTTATTTCTTACATACTTGAAATATTACAATGGAAATATGGAAAACCAGGTAGCTCTAATCTTAGTCACTGAATTTTTCTCTTTGATATAATTTTTAACTTTTAAAAAGTAAAAAAATTAAAAGCATTTGCTTTTTAAAGATGAGTCAGGAATAAACTCAGAAGTACACATTTTCAAAGTAGCATTAGCATTATCTTAAACCTAATCAAAATTCCCAACATTACAAAAAAAAGTCTCCAAATATTGCAGTATCATCAATGATTACCGATTATGCCTAGACCAAGTTTTAATTACAAAATACTGATGAAAAGTTGTAACACTATTTCAAACAAACCAAACAATTTTCACTCAACTTGCATTATAATCCCCTGGATCAAACAACATCATCATGCGACTCACAGGGATAGAGACTTACTCCACACAGTGGTTTTCCATATTATAAAATTTTAAAGAATCCTGAGTTTGAGGGTTTTCAGCATAAGCTCCCTGTACTCCTTGCTTGCAAGGCCCTCCAATAAAACTTCCTTGCTCATAAAAAAAAATTTTTTTAATAGTCCTATTTCCTCTTCTATTTGCCATGAAGTGACAGGACCAGATGCCATGATCTTAGTTTTCTGAATGTTGAGCTTTAAGCCAGCTTTTTCACTCTCCTCTTTTCACTTTCATCAAGAGGTTCTTGAGTTCTTCTTCACTTTCTGCCATAAGGGTGGTGTTATCTGCATATCTGAGATTATTGATATTTCTCCCAGCAATCTTGATTCCAGTTTGTGCTTCATCCAGCTCGGCATTTCGCATGATGTACTCTGCATATAAGTTAAATAAACAGGGTGATAATATATAGCCTTGACATACTCCTTTCCCAATTTTGAACCAGTCTGTTGTTCCATGTCCGTTTCTAATTGTTGCTTCTTGACCTGCATACAGATTTCTCAGGAGGCAGGTCAGGTGGTCTGGTATCCCATTTCTTTAAGAACTTTCCACAGTTTGTTGTGATCCACACAGTCAAAGGTTTTGGCATAGTCAATAAAGCAGAAGTAGATGCTTTTCTGGAACTCTTTTGCTTTCTCAACGATCCAATGAATGTTGGCAATTTAATCTCTGGGTCCTCTGCCTTTTCTAAAACCAGCTTGAACATCTGGAAGTTCAGGTTTCAAGTGCTGTGAAGCCTGGTTTGGAGAATTTTGAGCATTACTTTACTAGTGTGTGAGATGAGTGCAATTGTGCAGTAGTTTGAACATTCTTTGGCATTGCCTTTCTTTGGGATTAGAATGAAAACTGACCTTTTCCAGTCCTGTGCACTGCTGAGTTTTCCAAATTTGCTGGCATACTGAGTGCAGCACTTTCACAGCATCATCTTTTAGGATTTGAAAGAGCTCAACTGGAATTCTGTCACCTCCACTTGCTTTGTTCATAGTGATGCTTCCTAAGGTCCACTTGACTTCCCATTCCAGGATGTCTGGCTTGCTCTTTGGAAGAAAAGCTATGACCAACCTAGACAGCATATTAAAAAGCAGAGATATTACTTTGCCAACAAAGGTCTGTCTAGTCAAAGTTATGGTTTTTCCAGTAGTCATGTATGCATGTGAGAGTTGGACTATAAAGAAAGCTGAACGTGAAAGAATTGATGCTTTTGAACTGTGGTGTTGGAGAATACCCTTGAGAGTCCCTTGGACTGCAAGGAGATCCAACCAGTCAATCCTAAAGGAAATCAGATTCACTGGAAGGACTGATGCTGAAGCTGAATACTTCAGCCACCTGATGCAAAGAACTGACTCACTGGAAAAGACCGTGATGCTGGGAAAGATTGAAGGCAGCAGAAGAAGGGGACAACAGAGGATGAGATGGTTGGATGGCAACACCAACTCGATGGACATGAGTTTGAGTAAGCTCTGGGAGTTAGTGATGGACAGGGAAGCCCGGCATGCTGCAGTCCATGGGGTTGCAAAGAGTCGGACACAACTGAGCAACTGAACTGACTGACTGAACTGATACCAACTGGAGAAGCTGATTTTCCCAGCTGCTGTACTATTTCTATTCTGCCATAGCCAGCCTTGTAATAACATGTCTATAAGACTAGGAAGCCACACAGACAACTACAATTATATGTATCCCATCTATGTAACAGCAGCAATCAAGCCAGAGAACATGGACTCTGAAAGCCAAAGAAGATTTAGATTCATGAGAATCTATGTGCTTTGTGTGTGTGTATATGTGTAAATGTGTACATACACCCACAAAGTATGTGGGCTTGCCTGGTGGATCAGATGGTAAAAAATTTGCCTGCAATGCAGGAGACCTGGGTTCAATCCCTCAGTAGGGAAGATCCCCTGGAGAAGGGAATGGCTACCCACTGCAGTATTCTTGCCTGGAGAATTCCATGGACAGAGGAGCCTGGCGGGACACAGTCCAAGGGGTTGCAAAGCAACTGAGCAACTAGCACTTTCACTTTTTTCATATGTGTGCTGCTGCTGCTGCTGCTGTGTCGCTTCAGTCGTGTCCGACTCTGTGCGACCCCATAGACGGCAGCCCACCAGGCCTCCCGTCCCTGGGATTCTCCAGGCAAGAACACTGGAGTGGGTTGCCATTTCCTTCTCCAATGCATGAAAGTGAAAAGTGAAAATGAAGTCGCTCAGTTGTGTCCAACTCTAGCAACCCCATGGACTGCAGCCTACCAGGCTCCTCCGTCCATGGGATTTTCTAGGCAAAAGTACTGGAATGCGGTGCCATTGCCTTCATATGTGTATATACATACAAATGCAGTTGTATGCATGTTTGTACATATATGTCTGAACATTTGTACATTGTTGCATGTCTATATGTATATGGTATCTTCCTACATTTCATTAGCCAGCATTTCTCACAAGTTGAAATTAGAACAGTAAACCTTACATATTACTGATCTTAAAAGTACTTAAAAGAAAAAGGAGGGGGGTAAACTATGCAATGTTAACTTAGTGCCTTACAAAACACTGTTTTCTCAAGAAGTTATAACAAATGAGATATAGCCACCAAAAGACGTACAGCAAAGGGGCAAAAGCTGTATCTACAACAGCATTTCCTCAAAGTGTATTCCTTGGATATTAATGTATTTGTCATCTTGGATAGTCACAACACAATCAATGTACATTTTTAATGTTCTGATCGATGCTACAGGAAAGAGGATTATTAGAATATGTAGTTCAGTGTTTTCCAAACTTAACTTGTCATGAAACCCTTTTGCCCAATAATGTTTGTTAATGGGATAGAATTAATGTTCTGCTTTTAAAGTGCTGACCAAAATGACTCATTTTTCTCATTTCTTTCCCAAAAGACTCATTAAAGAAAGAAAAAAAAAATCCAAGAAATTTCTCTTTTCCAAAGAAAATTTACCTGAAATTTATATCTTTTGTAACTCTTTCACATAAAGCATTTAATGTGTTCTCTCTGACACCACTGACAGAATAGCAAATAATATTTCCAAGAAGGAAAACAAAACTTAAATCTTATAAATGCTTTACTCTAAATAAATAGAATGTATTCTATTTACAAAAGTAAATTAATTCCAGCAAACAGTATTCTTAGAAAGAGCTTAGATATTATTAATAAACTTCTAAGAATTTAAACATGATAAAATAAAACTAAATTCCCTTGTTTAAGCAGGGGTTCCTTAAACTATTTAATAATTATAGAATGATATTTAGAGTAAGTTCTCAATTATTTATACAAAGTAAGTAACATCTAAGCAGAAAATCCAAAGATCAGTTCTATTTGCTTTTAGAATGCATCATGCTTCTGCAATTATGATGTTTTCTTAATTTTGTAATTTCCCTAATTATGTTTTCTTTTGTTGAACATTAAAAATAGTTTATATAATCATGTACACATGTGAAAATGAGAAAAATGACCCAAACCTTTGCTGGAAGACAGGGTAATCAGGTAGGTTTAAAAAAAATTTTTAAGGTGGAATACTGAGAAATGATTGAATATGATCTTATCATAATTTGGGGGGTAAAAATCATTTAATTTTATCTACAAATGATTTGAAACTCGGAAAAAGACAACCAGATTCACTTTTTAAAGACTATGCTGGAGTCAAATCTAAGTACAAGACAAAGTACAGTAAGTCATGAATATATTCTCACTCAGGCATAAAATAAAGCACTGAGGGGAAACCTCTTTTAAAAAAAAAAAAGCTCTTTGAGTAATCAACATAAAATAAAGCAACAAACCTACTGAAGTGGAACAAAGCAATGAAGAAGTCATTATCAAGTTTTCAGTAACACAAAATCAAGAATATTATGTGAAATGCTACACATGAAGAAAAAGTCCTAAAAGAAACAATTTCAAAGTCTAAAACAAAACTAAAAAAACTTCTCAAAACTGAGAGACAAAAAAAGAATCAACAGTAAGGATAAAACAGATTATGGTGTTAGCTCAAACATAAAAATTACAAATTTTATCGTGAATAAGAAAAAGGATATTTAAGCTATAAAGGGATTTTTTTTTTTTAAGAAAACTGCCTTCTTTTATTCATACTAAAAAATTATAAATAATTACAGATTAGTAGACTTTGGTCAATTTTTTTTTCATTGACTAGTGATCAGAAGGACAAATGGCATTAAAAAGACTTTCTTCCCTCAAATCAAACTTCTCACCAAGGAATAACTACAGCATTGAAAGACTGCCAACATTCTAAAGAAAGATATAAACCATTTCTGAATTTGAACTTTGACATATGTTAAACTTATAAAGAACTCTTTTAAGACATTTAAGCAACATACCACTAAGTCTTGATCCTGAAGCAAGTTACATATTGCTTCATATAACATGGGTCTTAAGTCAGACTTGAATTTCACAGAAATCCACTGACCGATGAGCCAAATCACCCTGCGCCGCAATGGCTTATACCTAGATGGGAAAACCATGCAATTAAAACGTTGTTTATTTTAATAAGCCTATTTCACTAAGCATATTTCATCATTTAAATCTAAAGTGTAATAAGAAGGCAATATACATTTTATACAAAAATCTAAAAGCTACTTTTACATGTACCGCAGTACAAATACTAACAACAAAGTTCTGATCTAAAAAACTAAAAATTCTTAGCAGAAATATTATAAATCTGATTATTTTGTATTAAGTAATTACAACATAGATATGTACATAAAAGCCAAGTTTACTTCTATTCCTCAAGTAACCAAAGAGTTCATCTTAATAGGTGTAAGCAGCTGATGTCTCAAACCCTGAGGCAGGAGAGGCTATTAAAAAGTAATAATAATAATAAAAATAAAGGAACTCTGGTACTCAATTTTCTAATCCCAATTCTGTTCATCTCACAAAGAGTATTCTGAAAACACTGTGAGAAATTTCTAGACTTAAGACATTTACAGTAACATGTACATACACTTGTTTCTCTATGGCCATCTTTGCTAAAGAAAATGAAGGTTCTTTAGGCAAAGGGAAAAACCACCTGTGTCCAAGAATTGTAGACACAAACTCTTGGTATTATATTTATTTAGTGGCAAGATGATATTTCTGGGTGACAATGTAGTAAAATAAGGAATATAACACACCTTTTAGAAAATTACAATATTTTAAGATTATTAAACACATATAAAGAATTACTCATTAAAGTTCCAATAAAAAGTACATTTCCTGCTCTCAAAATGTTTAACTTATCTAAAAGAATTAAAGACCACAAAACTTTAGACTAGGATCACAAAAACATAAGAGAGAAGAAGCAGGCAGAGGGAGATGGGATTTGAACAGCGTTTCCTGGTGGCTCAGACGGTAAAAAATCCGCCTGCAATGCAGGAGACCTGGATTCGATTCCTGGGTTGGGAAGATCTGCTGGAGAAGGGAACAGCTACACCCTCCAATATTCTTGCCTGGAGAATCCCACGGACAGAAGAGCCTGGCAGTCTATAGTCCATGGGGTCACAAAGAGTCGGCACAACTAAGCGACTTGCACTCACTTCACTAAGATAAAGAGTATTTGGGGCAAAAAACTGAAAAAATGCCTTTTCAAGGGATAGGGACGATTTGAATAGCCACAGAGGTAGAAGTAAACAAGACTTGTATAGAGTAAATGAAGGAATCACAGTCTTCAATTTTGGACTGAGATCTCTGGGATTACCACATTCAACATTCGAGACAAAGAGAATGAAGCTCAGAAGGTTCAGATTCTAAGACGACAGTCACTTCTAGGCAAAGTTAATAGCAAGGGTCAGTTTGTTCCTCAAAGTGTGAGTCCCAGACCCACAGGATCATTACCTGGAAGGATGACAGAATCACACAATCTGACCAAGACCTAAACCTTAGAACCTGCATTTTAACCAGTTTACCAGGTGATTCACATGCATATTAAAGTTTGAGAAATACGGGTCTAGACCAGTTTTGTCCAAAAGAAACATAATGTACGCCAAATATGCAATTTTAAATTTATTAGTACCCACATTAAAGTAAAAGATACATGTGAAAATTTAACATTTTCACTTATTGCAATATATTCAAAATATTATCACTTCAATATGTCATCGATATATATTTTACACTGCTTTAGTTTTAAATTCAAATTTTAGTTAGTTAAAGTCACTTCCTCATTTGCACTAAGTATGTTTCAAGTGCTCAGTAACCATATATACTAGCTACTGTACTGGATAGCACGGGTCTAGACTAAAATAGCCTCTAGGATTTAAGGACAATCAAACTGCAAATCTGTCTCAATACCGAAGGCTTTCTCTCCATCAAAGGCTCACTAGCAACCAGAGGGCAGAGTTGAAAAACATTTTAATCACCACTGCCCCGAAAGGACACAGCAAATCCCAGTGCTGAAAACATTTTGTGATTGAATAACTGACTGAAAACTGAAAGGATAGCTACTTAATGGTGAAAACTGCCTTTAAAGCATCTCTAGCTCACAATTTTATTGCTCTAAATATTTATAAAATGATCCATACATGAATGGTTCTCTATTCATGTATTAAGGTAGCCATGTTAACTGTTCTATGACTGTATACTAAGCACTCTGATAAGTACCACATTTACAGAAATAAATCCCTAGAACTTCCCAATTCAAAACAAGAAAAAAGGCTCTTGAAAAATTTTAAGTGTCTAATTTTAAATGAAGAAAACTTTATACAAATTATGAAATGCTTTTTTCCCTTCCATTTTACTCATTCATTACCTAAAATTAAAATCGGACAAAAGTCCTACTTACTAAGTTGTCAGATTGATCTTTACTACTGAATTAGACACCTTAATCGGAGAAGGCAACGGCATCCCACTCCAGTACTCTTTTTGCCTGGAAAATCCCATGGGCGGAGGAGCCTGGTGGGCTGCAGTCCATGGGGTCACTAAGGGTCAGACACGACTAAGCGACTTCGCTTTCACTTTTCACTTTCAGGCATTGGAGAAGGAAATGGCAACCCACTCCAATGTTCTTGCCTGGAGAATCCCAGGGACAGCGGAGCTTGGTGGGCTGCCGTCTATGGGGTCGCACAGAGTTGGACACGACTGAGGCGACTTGGCAGCAGACACCTTAATACAAGCCTCAAGTGTGTCCAAATGCTTTCTGCCATGGTGCCACTGCAATTTCTTTTCCCCACAGACTTGCAATGCTCTGTGATCCTCAGACAGACACCTTTCATGGATGTTACTTGTTTATGCTCCTTTTGACATCAGCCCTAGCCTCTGCTAAGTCTCAACTGGCTTCCTTTTGTACATAATCTTCGTCTAGAATTCAGAGATCCCTATCTTCCATTATCTCTGCATAAAATTTCATCCTGCAAACTATCTTATCAAATACTTCAGACATGTCACAATTCACATTTGAAGTAAAATAACATAATAACAAATGATTTTGCTTATTTTTCAGTTATAAGATTCAAGTCTTATTCCTTTCTACATGAGACACTATTAGCTAAGTCATACTATGATTTTTTTTTAATTTTAGGCAATTTTAACACCTTCTAGTCTTCATTAGAAAATCAGTAAGGTAAGATAAGTGTATAACAAACACAAGGTTTTATACTTGCCTGTTGTGAATGACTTGCAATTCTGGAAGAAGTTGGTTTTTAAACCACTGATCAAAATCAACACTGTCAAACAACTCATAAGCCGCTAATCCAACAGCATTATACACTAAGAAGAAGATTTTTTAAAAAAGAATTAATTTCAAATACTGGGCCAAGTGCTAATTGTGCTTATGTAATAAAATAAGTCTTAAAGACTACTTTGAAATATGTAACAAGTTAATAAAGGGAAATCTACAATATGTTAATCCAGGAATTTATTTAAACAAACATTTTAGAAACATTTAAATTACATCACTCTATTTTTTTCTTAAATATTCAGTGTTTTCAAACAGAAAGTTACATTCATTTAAAATTATTCATGTCAAATTATAAAAATAACATCCGCTTCCAAATGGATGCAAGAATTTATGCTATGGTCCCTGATAACCCTCTTTCCAGCCTCTTCTCTCACCACAACCCCTTAAACACTATGTTCCAATTAAATCAAATACTCCCAATTCAGAACTTAACTGTGCTTGTCCCTCTTCCCTTCAAGCTTCTGTCCATACTGCTCCTTTTATCCGGAACCACCCTTCGCCACTTATTAACCCTCACTTATCCTGTGTCCTCACAGAACACTTCTTTACGAGATGCTCCCTGGGTACACCAAAACTATTAATACCTTGTAGTTTTCCATGGCACTACTTGATTACCATCTATTCTAGCATTAATCAACTGGTACTATGTTAAAATCAACTGTTTGCTCACTCTCTATCACCAGATAATTCCTAAATTTTAGATATCCTTGTAACCCAAATCTCCGAGCATAACACCTGCCACAAAACAGACACACCCTACTGAAGAAATAAATGTCTCTAAATCATTTTCATTTAACATACCAGCATCTTTGATTAATAGTGCATTCATATCTTCCACATTAGTGGGACCTGAAAAAATAAGTATCAGCAAGGGTAAATTAAAACTAGTTTTTAAAAAACACTTAAACTCAATTTGTTAGTTTCTCAATTCAGCTAACTACAATGTATTTTGTGGATATTAAATATATAAGAGAAAGTTTAAGTTTTTTTATCATCATCATTAGAGAAGACAGTTACAACAAGTAAAGCCATACTACAGCTTTAGAAACCATTATAACATATTTGGAAAATGTTACATCAAGCAACATTCTAGAAAAATATATGTAAAACTGCTAACTACTGTATTATATCTTGATTATAAGAGAAAATTTTTTAAAAGAATAAAAAGATGAATCCCACAATAGGAAAAAAAAAAAAAAAAAAGAACAAGAATACAATTCATACAAAAAGTTTTATTTTTCTAAATATAAAAAATAAGCCAGGTTATGACAATATATTAAAGATTTGACAACAAAATGAAAAATGTAAATGAGAACCATTATGTAACGTGAAACCAGAATAAAGAGCTGGCAGTCCCTGCATGGCTATCCAGGAGAAGACCACAGTTAAGACACAAAGAACACAGTTTACTTTACTCAGTAAGCATATTTCTTTAGGACAGAAAGATTTCTAGCAAGTTTATCAAAGCACTTTTCTGCTGTTAAATACAATTTCTTAAGCATACAGCCCTATATAAGTAAATCACTCCAGACTGGAAAGAAAATAACTAAACTCTGAAATCACTATAAACCTTACCATCATACAGCAACTTACCAGAGGGTAACCTAATTAGCTTAACCAATTTCCTGAAGTGGTTTAATAAAAATAAATGGATGGGAGAAAATGGAAATAATGTTCTAAACACAACAACAAAAAAGGTAACTTCAGCAAATTTACCAAATTTAAGAATCTATAATGTTGCATTAAGAAATTAGTAAATAACTGTACATCAGAAATCAATCTATATGAAACTACAATGAATGCTCACATTATCTTTTAAATGAACACAAAAAACTTGATGGATAGCTCATTTACTCCCTTGGTTTATAATTTAAGCAGGAACACTCCATTAGTTTTTTGAGAAAACAAAAGCCTAAAAAGTGAGCTACCCTCTGATGGTACAAACAAGATCAAGAGTCTCCTTCTCTACAGGAGATCCTCCTACCTTTATTTCCTTACATTACCACCTACTCAACACTTGATGATCCCTTACAATTCAACTCCTGCCCAAATCAATAAAATAATCTGTGTAAGATTCCCTTGCCCAGCAGTGTCAGTTAATTGCCAAAAGTCAGTCAATCAACAAACAGTGACTTTGTGTACCAGACACTGGGAACAGGGTGAGAAAAAAAGATGTATTCAAGGCCTCCTCCCTGAAATTTACACTCTATCAGAACAGTCAGAAATGACAAATCACTTTTAATAGTTAAATCATTACTTGTGTACAAAGATCAAATGCCACCCATTTCACTTCATAATTCTCTCTTAAATCCATTACATTCTTTCCACTCCCACCGTAATGAAGCTAACATTTATTATTTTAACTTTTTCACCCAGTACTTCTCACAACATGCTCCAAATGGGCAAAATCTTTCCCCCAAGCAATATACATGACTGCCCACTGTCTTAATATGCTTACCAGGGCAAAATCTAACTACCACAACCAAAGCCTATCTCACTTGTGAACTGCCATTCTTATTTTCTATTTTGAAGGCTACTCTCTCAGAAAAGCACACATTCAGTCTTTCTCAAATTCATGATATGATCTAGGAAACATATCATAGCAGGAACTCAAAATATTTTTTTGAACACTGATTAATAGATAAATCAAAATATCACAAAATATACCTCACCTTGAAGTGTTTGCATCATTTCTAAAAGTACAGGAGTTAGAGTCTGATTATATTCATGGAATATATCTATAAATAATACTTCAGTGCATGGCTGTTGGGAAAAAAATAAGTTTCTAATGAAAACAATGGTATATTGCAATGATTAATTCTATGCAAAGAATACTCATTCTTAAAACTCTGAATATGTTTCCAATTCTTGATGTTTTTTTGAAAAAAGTTTATTAGTGTTTTTCATAAACCCAATGGGAAATAAAATAAAATTATAATAATTTCATTCATAACGTGGAAAAGTTATTTCACTACTTCAATCACTTGGCATTATACATGCAAAAATGCAAAACTACAGAGAGGAAAATTTTCCATTTACATTTTACTTAATTCTTTAAATTTAAAAAGCAATCTGGAACCACATTTACTTATAGATTCAGGACTATAAATGACTGTCTGAAGAATTAGTATGTTAAAAATTATTTATTTTTCCTGGCAGTGATATAAGTAATAACAACAGCAATTAATGAATTCAATTCACCACAGAGTTGTATTTTCTTTAACAAACACAAAGTACAAAAGAAATCACAATGTTCTCATGTGTAGAATAGACAGCTAATGGCAAGCTGCTGTGCAGCCCAGGGAGCTCAGCCTGGTGCTCGGTGCCAACAGTGCTGGGGTGGGGTAGGAGGTGGGAGGGAGGGTCAAGAGGGAGGAGACATGTGTATACCCATGGCTGATTCATGTTAATGTATGGCAGAAAACCAACATAACATTGTAAAGCAACTATCCTCCAGTTAAAAATAAATTTTAAAAACAGAAATCACAATGTTAATTACATAAAAGAATGACTCATTTTCATTCTTAAAAGTACTAAATCACTAGTTGTTTCATAAAATAGAATACAATTAAATTTTGAAGGTATTGTGATTTATGTTTAAAATCAATTACAAATGTACATACTTCAATGTGTACAGATGAAATGATACATCATCTCAGATATTTGCTTCAAAATAATCCAAGTGGGTGAAGGAGTACTCATACAAAACAAGACTAGCCACGAGTTGATAAATGATAAAACAGGAGTTGGACATAAAAGAATTCATGATATTATTCTGTTTCTCAATATATTTAACAGTTTCCATAAGAGAAAGTTTTAAAGACTTAGAGCAGTAAAAAAATTTTTTATAAAACTTTTAAGTTCTATAGAAGTTTATGGAACAGATAATGCAAATTATATAAACAAAAGTCTTCAAAAAAGAACAGTTCAAAGTTCACATCTGATAAACCTTCCTCAATGTCAGCCATATCAATAAAGTATATTTAAAAAGAATTCTATAACTGAAAGCAATGGGCTGGTCTCTGAGAATCATACTAGGTAGTAAGAGAAATAATGTACCAGAAGAAGCTTTATAATTACTGAAATATTTAGGAGGAAAAAAATGTTTCTAGCCAAAAAAGGTAACTTTCAAAAACATTTTCTATTTCTGCAATGACAATTATTTCCAATTTGTAAATTGAAGGAAAATTCAGTTTGCAAACCTCCAACTTAACAAAAAAATTTCATATTCAAGTTCATAATTTAATTAGGTGCTTTCTTCTCAAATATGGACTCTTGCAATAATAAATATGTTTCCTACCTGACTTAATGCTTGAAATCTTCAATATAGTGTCATTCTCTACTAAGAGTTACAGAAGCAAAAAAAAAAAAAAACTTACAGAAGCATTACCCTTTTCCCTATCAATTTTTCTTTCAATCAGTACTCACCCTCAAACTGTACTTCCAAGAATCTCCCCCTGTTTCTTCCGCTGCTGCAATTAAAAATATGACAAATGATGCTCTCCACAAATGCAATAATGATGTTTCTAAAATCTCAGTTTGGAAAACCAAGATTTTCAGTAATATCAATATAATACAGCTGCAAATTATTATAAAATAACACAGAGCAAACAGTTGGGAACACAAGGCCTTACACAGATCTCTTTACCATAAGTTACAGATGACATCTGTGTACATCAAAGTGCTCGTAACCACAAGCATTCTCACTTTCGTTAAAAAGTCTGTACGAAGACTTCCTTGGCAGTCCAGTGGTGAAAATCCCAGGCTTCCAAGGCAGGGGGCATGGGTTCGATCCCTGGTCGCGGAACTAAGATCCCACATGCCACATCCAAAACACACACACACACACACACACACACACACACACACACTCTGTATGGAGAAAAGCTCAAAGTATTTGTCACTCTCTGAGTCTGTGACATTACCTGATACACTGTCATTACAATTCTGAAAAACATTTCATACAATACTGATGTTTTACAAGTTTAAATGATCAGTCACATTATCCATAAATTTTCTATATTTAAAGTAAAATATTTCCAGAACTCTTAAAACTCTGGGGATTCAGTGTTTCATATTAAAAAAGCAATACGAATCATAAGAGTTTAGCTACAAGAAAAAGCAAAAACAAAAAATATGCATTATACAGGGTAGTACTGTATTTTCTAAATGGATTAAAATATTTCTAAACAAAAAAGAAGGTAAGTCTTACAAAAATGTTTATGATGTTTTAAAAATATTGGAAATATATGTGTAAAACTACACAAAGGCATCCAGTCAAAAGGATGGGTAGAGGCTAAAACCTAGCCCATGTCTGACCACGGCAGAAGTATTAGGTTGGTGCAAAAGTAATTGCGCTTTTCTACTGTCGAACTTTGCCTAATACTGAAATGCAATCTTAAATAACCGTGCTTACGCTATCCATCACCTTAATGTACATTTTTAATTCTATGTTTTGTTGCTAATGACTTATTCAGTTCAGTTCAGTTCAGTTGCTCAGTCGTGTCCAACTCTTTGCGACCCCATGAATCGCAGCATGCCAGGCCTCCCTGTCCAGCACCAACTCCCAGAGTTCACTCAAACCCACATCCATCGAGTCAGTGATGCCATCCAGCCATCTCATCCTCTGTCGTCCCCTTTTCCTCCTGCCCCCAATCCCTTCCACCATCAGAGTCTTTTTCAATGAGTCAACTCTGCATGAGGTGGCCAAAGTACTGGAGTTTCAGCTTTAGCATCATTCCTTCCAAAGAACACCCAGGGCTGATCTCCTTTAGAATGCTATTTATATTTATTTTACACTAGGGAAATGATGCTAGACAAAAAGCAAATCCGAGCGATTTTCTTGAGTTCAAAACGGGTCATAAAGCGGTAGAGACAACTCGCAACACCAACAATGCATTTGGCCCAGGAACTGCTAATGAACATAGAGTGTACTGGTGGTTCAAGAAATTTTGCAAAGAAACAAGAGTCTTGAAGATGAGGAGCCAGCCATCAGAAGTTGACGACAACCAACTGAGAGGACCATCGAAGCCATATTTACCTGACGGCTCTCTCATCAACTACCACTACTCAAGCATCTCAACAACTTTTTGCAAGGAAAACGCTTCCACAACCAGCAGGAGGCCGAATATGCTTTCCTTAGGAGTTTTT
Source organism: Bubalus bubalis (assembly GCF_019923935.1). Taxonomy (NCBI): domain Eukaryota; kingdom Metazoa; phylum Chordata; class Mammalia; order Artiodactyla; family Bovidae; genus Bubalus; species Bubalus bubalis. Next base: position 16,664,134 of record NC_059175.1, read on the forward strand.
CAAATCCCAAAGCATGGATTTTTTTGTTACAGGAATAAACAAACATTTCTCATAAGCAAAAAATGTCTTGATTGTAATGGTTCCTGTTTTGATTAATAAAGGTGTGTTTGAGCCTACTTACGATGACTTAAAATTCATGGTTGGAAACTGCAATTATGTTTGCACCAACCTAATAAATGACACACACTTTATTCACACCCAAGTAGTTTATCAAACACACAACTCCTTGATTTTCTGTAGCAAAGGCCCTGATAGTCTACCTACTACTAAAGTATGACTTAATAGACCTCCTACAGGGCTTCCATGGTGGCTCAGTGGTAAAGAATCCACTGGCTAAAGCAGGAGATACGCATTCAAAAGAGCAGGAGATAACGCATTCAAACCCTGGACCAGGAAGATCCAGGAGGATGCTGCAGAGCAACTAAGGACGTGATCCACAACTACTAAGCCTGTGCTCTAGAGCCTGGGAGCTTCAACTACTGAAGTCTGTATGCCCTAGAGCCCACGCTCCACAACAAGAGAAGCCTCCCCAGAAGCCTCTAGATGCACCGCAACTAGAGAAAAGCCCACCAAAAATAAAATAAATTTAAAAATAAAATTATATTTAAAAAAAGACCTCTTATAGAAATATTTTAATCATCTAAAAATTAAGTTTAAATTAAAATATCTTAAATAGGTAATCCATTCAGCAATTCAGAAATTTTCATCTCCAAACTACTTTCTGAAGTAAAAATCTACAAATAAAAAAAAATAAAGAATGAACCACAAAGGAGAAAGTGATCTGATAACAGAGAAAGACAATTAATTTTATATTTTTGTTTTAAACTATATAACTCTAAAAAATTTTATCTTTCTGGAAAAAATTCTATATAGTTGAACAAATCATTTATTTTCTGCTTCTCAATTTGTACTAATGACTAATAAAGAGAGAATAAACTAACTTTTGAAAGTTATATTCTCAGAACAAAAGCACTACATTAAAATACAATGTTATTATACCTATCATCAAATAAATGGTATCTATTGATGAAAGGGAGGAAAAATTCATGCAAAAACTGACAAACTGATACTTACTAAAGCCTTCAGGGTCTTCTTCCCACATTGTCAGTTCTTCTTCAGTTAACAGAAAATAATGAGAGACTAATCTTCTACATATCTCTGTCAAAGTAGGATATGTGAAGAATGCCATCTTAATCTTATGAGCTTCCAGAGTTGCAGGGCTGCTATCTAGAAAAATAAAATTTCCAAGTTAATTATACAGACAAGCATTCTACCCATGCTGGATAGTGAAACAAATACATTTAAGAATACCTTCTAAATAGCAATATATAAATTTTCATTTGTATTATGGATATATTTCAAAGATGCTCTTGCTTTTATTCATACCACACACACATCAGTCTTGCTTCTATCTTACCACTATGGCTAGTCCATTTCCATCCTATATTATCACATCATATTGAAGTGACTTACCTATATGTCTCTCTTTCTCTTCTACAAGGCATTCTCATTCATCGTGATAAACATACACATGAATGAATTCCAAACAGAGTTGACCTCTGAACTTTGTGAGTCCAATTACACTCAGATATTTTTCAACAGTAAATACTAAACTACAGTATACATGGTTGGCTGAATACCCAGATGCACAGGAACAGTGAGTATGGATGGCCAGCTCTAAGTTACACTCATTAACCCCTGCGTTGTTCAAGGGTCAACTGCAATATAACAGTTTAACCTATTCTAGAAGCAACTTTAACCTGCCTAGAATCACTTTATATATGATCAAAAGAAAACTTTTAATTGTACAAATAAATACAGTCTACAAATGAGCTATAGCGGTTACTGAAGTACTTAATTCTTAAAAGACCTAGGCTTCAACTGATGTTCTACTGTGTTACAAAAGACAGTAGTTTACTAAATGCACTGTATGTCTTTTAAAAGCTGGCATTTATATACCAAAAGCTCTAATCCTTATCTCTATTTCATGTCCCAGCAATAGTTTATTTTTCAGACTTAAATGAACTTCAAAAAACTTACATAAAAATAGCAATTACTTCACACTAAGATTAAAATTAGGAAATGAAAAAAATAAAACTACCAGTAAAGCATTACCTTCAAAATTTTTGGATGGCTTATAAGCATAATTTTTGACAATCATCTTAATAAGATTCATGCACTGGACAATGAATCGTTCAAATGTAACACCTTCACCAACTTCTGTAAACACATAGCTTACAGAAAATTCCAGTGATCTCTGAATTAGAGGAGTAAATGAAAAGGGATGCTGATCCAAGAAGTCCAAAAGCTATAAAGAAAAAAAAATTAATATATTTTCTTCAAATTCACATAGGAATATAATCATTCATAGGTACATCTAATAACTGGTAATAAACACTTAGCAAGTTTGGAATCTTGGTGGGAAGTCCAGTTTCACAGGTAATATACTTCCTGGGGTATACCATACAATGTGAAATAAATCAGATTGTATCTCATCACCTGAACTTTGTATTACTTCTACTACAAGATTCAAAATAAACTTACTTCATACTAATTCTATATCAATCAGCAAATGTGATACCAAAAGTACAAGAAAGGCCTTTAAAAAATAATAAAGGCAAATAATCAAAAACGTATTCTACATCAATTGCATCTCAATGCATCAAATAGTTGATGAGAGAGATTTCCTCTATATAGAAGAATTCCAGCTAATAAATGTAAAAGGAATAATATTAACAGAATTAGAATGCCATCATTTTTTAACCCCTATTCAAACAAAAGATCTAAGCTATGATCATCAATGGCTGCTAGAATCAAGGGAAAGGCTGTTGAAGAATTTAATAATGGATAACTCAATAAACAGTTTTAAGCAATCAGACATTGTGCATCTCCTGATGTGATGCAATAGGAAATGCACAGCATCACCTGTAAAGTATTCTTGTCATTGTCACCCTACTCCATTCCCTCCCATCATTAAAAAAATAAGAAGAAAGGCCTGAATGTGATCAAGTTTCTTATCTAACTAGAAATTTCTAAGAAATATGGGAGGAGAAGGGGTTTAGAAACAAAGGAATATGTTAACACATTCTAATTGGAGGCACATGTAAAATGTTCCAATTTTAAAAGCTTTAATAAAGTCATGAGATTATAAACATGAATTTCATAAATTATTACTTTTTTATTTGGCCATGCCATGTGGCATATGGGATCTTAGTTCTCCAACCAAGGACTGAACCCCCATCCTCTACATTGGAAGGGATTCTTAACCACTGAACCACCAGGAAAGTTCCCTCACAAATTTTTTTATAGTTGGTTTTTTGAAGGATTCAATAGTGTCGGTTCTTTTTTTTTTCCTTGTTACTTATTTGTTGAGGTTAACAGATCATTTCCTGTAGAGTTTTCCGTGTTGTGGATTTGGCTGTCTATATCCATTAATTTTTTTTATTATTTTATAAAAAATAATATCTGATGTATATATTTCAGATAAAAAAATTTTATCTGAAATATATACATATTGCCTCAGACAGTGCACCCATATGATTCTATTCAAAAGATATGTGATATTAATGATGATAAACTATCATTATGAATATACTGATTTTTTTATATTATCTACTGTAACATCTTACCTACTTTATGCTGTGCTGCACTATCTTTTTTATCTCTGCTTTTTCCAGTGGGTTTGAGAATAATGAGACTTTGAGGAATCAACTTCTCTTTTATTAGGATTGATTTTTTTACATCCAGGTGACTTATACACTTTGACATATGGTATATATAAATTTAATTATTATATGTATTCTAAAGGCTTTAAGATACAAAGGGCTTTTTTAGCTTTCCTGTACACAGTAAGAAAATAAGTTACTTTAACACTAAATCAAAAATGTATGCTTAAAAAACACCACTTTCTTTACTAAACTCGAGTATCTATATTTCACTTGAGAAAACATAATTAAGATTAAAAAAAACAAACTTACCACTTTAGTAAAAAGAATGATGGTCTTTTCCAGTCTATCTCTACATACATTATCTGTACCTATACTTCTACCTATTAAAAATACAATTCACATATTAGCACAAGTTAATAATATTCTATAAATTTACAACCAAGACAATGACAAAACTTTTTACAAAAACACTGTCAGATATGTTTTTACACATTTTGCATTATGAATTCATGAGTGTGCACCCCCTACTCCAAACAAATAAATAAGTAAACCATAACAAGTTTTTAGAAAGCAAGACCTTACACTTGACACAGAAATGCTCAGTGCCATATTTCACAAAATTAATCCTAAAACACTAACTGAGCCCATTTCATAGTAAAAAGGTAGCAATTTTATCTGTAACACCATATTGTCATAGTTAAAATACTTTTCAAGTAACATAAATAAAAACAAAGAATTCAAAGATTAACATACTTATTTTTCCTAAATCTTCTAAGAATTTTCTTCTGATCATTTTCTTGGTGTAATTAATTTTTATACATTCAGAATAATGTCCATCAGCTCATTAACTATCCTGCCTTCTCCCTAATCATACACCTCATAATATTTCTCATCAGTTATGTCATTCTCCTCTCCTGGATGGACTTCTATTCTTCTGTTTTATTCTCCCATGGGGAAAACCAGAGAAAAATGACTACTTTTAAGGAAAAAGAAACCATATGAGCTTTCTTATAGTACCTGGCAACAGACTCAATAATGGTTCTACTAAACTGAAAATGACTGACAAAACAATCAGCAACTCCCCTGAAAGTGAGTACACTAAGGTATACTCTCAGGGTACTAAGTCTCCAAATACACTCACACATAAAAAACAAACACATACATGTTATACATATGTGTGTGCAAGAATGTACATATATGTGTGCAAGAATGTACATATATGTGTGTATCCTGTGTGATGGGTGTGTGCATTCTGAGCAAAGGTGCTTATAATCATAGAGAAGAGAAAAGGATAGCAGATCACCAGCATAATACAACACAAATGTAAACAGTAAATTCTTCCATATGGGGTAGTAGATTAGAAAGGGTTCTACAGGTAGGTCAGTAATGGTTAGCAGACCAGAGATTTACACAGTGAAAGTACCATTTAAGGATATTTACATCAAACAGATATACTAAATGTACTAAAAAAACAGAATCAACAAAATGTCCAAACAGCATGTGGTACAGGGCCTATACTACTGTTGTGGGTATCTGCACGGAACAGAGTAGCACCAGTAGAAACAGGGAAGAAGGAATTGATACAAAATATATTTTTTTAGAAAAAGGCTTCTTCAATATTTAGGACAAGACAGGTATATGAAGACAAAAATAAGCTTCCAACTTAATTTTAGATAATTAATTATCAAGATATAAGATTTCAGCCCCTCGAGATTTGCATGTGCCAAACAGAAGCTATTAATGAAAAAGGATTCTATAGTAAAAACTACTATCATGGAAGTACTTACTGCATTCCAAAAATTGTTTTAAACGTTCAAATATTCCATGTAAAAAACCCTAGAAAAGAAAAACATTTTTGAAGGGTTTCAATTTATTCTGTTATAAGAATTTACCATATACTTTCTCAGGGAAACTAAAATATACCTATCATATCATATTAAAAAGTTAAAATTAGATAAAGTAAAAATCATTCCATTACTATAATAACACCTTCAATCTTCCACAAGAAAATAATAGTATTTCATCTCCTCAGTGTCTCGCTTCAATAACCTAAATCACTTTGCAATAAATAAATAATTTATTAAGTATTCTATTTCACTAAATATCCTCTATTCCTCTGTTTATTTCTTTTCCATTGGACTTATAATCCCCTGACATAATCAGTCTCCTCCACCTAAAATGTCAGACCCTTAATATTCAAGAACTTTGCCTGTTTGCTTTGCTCTATCCCAGAAGCCAGGAATGGTATTTAGCAATAATAAGTATTCCTAATATGAATAAATGCTATCAACTATCTGTGGCAGAGGTTTTCAGTCTCAAGTATTAAATTACATTAGCCTTCAGAGACCAGAGAAGGCAAGAATCACCATTGACCATATGGGTCCAAAACACCTTTTACTATATTTTTTTTAAGACATGTTATGAAAACTTTGCAGAAATAAATATAAAGGGGTACTGAAAAAAAAACTTTACTAAAATTTTTAAAAATTTCAATATCACAGACTTTTTCAATATCAATAAATTTTGGTGTATAAACATCATAAAAGATGTCACGTGTCCTTTTAGCAAATGAGATGGTCCAGGTTTTTGTCACAAAATACTATACACTTTCCTGATGAATGACTGACTAGAACAGAATGTTGTTATTTCTTCTTTGAAATAGAGAGATATATTGCTCACTCATCAATTCTTGAGTTTGAGACAATTCACCTAGGATGTCACCACCTGAAGTCACAGAGGCTAAAAGTCCACTTAGACAGTTTCACTATCACCACTGGGGTTAGGGGGCTGCTACCAGTCTTTGGATTCATGTAAAAATCATGAAACATTTTCCTCTGTCAATTTTCATCTCTCAGCCATTTTGAGCAGAAAATGAAAAACTGAATTATCAGCTGTGTTAATTGAAAGCTAATAGCAAAGAGATAGTGTTTGTGGTCTTCTTTTATACATATCTTCCTGAAAGATGATGCAACACAGTAGATACCACAGTAAGAAAACCTCAGAACAACAACCAATTTCACTACTGCTTCATCCTCTGGCTATCTCATCATTCTCTCATTTTCATACTACTTCAATCTTTTTAAACACAGTTGAGAATAAATTATAAGTAATGATAATTAACAATAAAGTAATTTCTAGGATGATGAAATAGCAGAATTTTCAATATAGGAAAAATAAAATCACCAAGATCCCATACGCATGTTAAATTTATACAGAAGCTCGATGCAACGGTCCCATACAGTAGCTACAAGACAGAAGGAATTTTATTCTCTTTTAAACAAAATTAGTGCATCAGTCAGGGTTCTCTAAAGAGAGCAGAAACTTATGAAAGACATCAATTTTAGTAAGTTCATCAAGAGGATCAGGAATTTATAGAATTGGACAACTGACTAATCCAAATAAACCAAGTAACTTGACTAATGTTACATAATAAGAACCTCTTAAAATAATCATCAAATGGCAATTTACAGAACAGTTTAATTAGTTGCTGAACTCATTTCAAAAATCATTCTCTCTCATAATCCTCACAACATCCAATGGGATATGTACTATTATTTCATCATTATATTGCAAAAAAAGAAACTCAGTACCAAGGAAGATACTCTGAGGCCATGTTATCATGAAAAGACCAAGCCAAGATTCAAAGCCAAATCTGTCTGCCTCCAGAAACCCAAATCTCACCACTAGTATACCGTGCTTCTTAAGCATCATTTACACACCATGTCATTTTTAAGATCTTTATGCTATTTGAAATGTTGTCCATAATTTGTTAAAATTCTATTCTTATTTACAACTAATCAATAATACCACAATACAGCAGGTTTAACTGAACAGGAGCTGACATACAGCTTCTGAGACAAAAGACTCAAGGAAAAACCTAAGGCTCACAAAATATGGAGAGTATCCACTGACAACTATTATTCTAATTTATAGAAATGTGATTCATATCAGTTCATTTACACTGAAAATAAACTGATAAACATATTCAATATTTTAATTTTATGATATTCAGAATATTATATATAATTATTGAGCCTTCTGATATATTTCTATGATAGCACACAGTCATTCGCTTAAATAACTACTAAGCATTTTTATATAGCAGATATTATCCCAAGCTCTGGAGTGAAGAGTGAATAAAAGTCTCTGCATTCATGGAACTTACATTTCTCGTGAGGGCACTGAGGGAGCTGTCAAACTGGTTTCTAGAAAATGTTTTTTGATAGCATGGAAAGAAACATAAATACTGGGTTGGCCAAAAGCTGTTATGGACAAACAGGAACGAACTTTCTGGCCAACCAAAATATTTAAATGTATCAGTACTGAAAACTGGGGTTGGTTTTCATATATCTTCAGGTAATGTATTATACATCAGTATCATAAATGTGGATATACTTTAACCCAACATTTCCATTTCTAGGAATTTATCCTAGAGATCACTAGAAAAGTACACAATGACATATGCACCCAAATGTTCATTTTAATATCATTTCTCAACAATTAAAAACTGGAAACAAACTACATGTCATCAAGAGATCACTGGGCAAGTAAATTACAGAAAATCTAAGATTAATTTTATTATTTTTTTAAATTGCATACCAATAGTAATTGTATTTAGCATAAAATCATTAAAAACATGATATATAACAATATTACTAACATGTGAAAAATATCCACAATGCACTGAGTTTAAGAAAAAGCAAGGAAGGAAACAGCATGTAGGTCTCGTTCATATAAAACTGAGGAAGACAGAAAGTATATGTAAAATAATACGTTTACGATATTATAAAGGAAACTTAGAACTGTTATCATAGTAAGTTTTTAAATGATTTATTATTTTCTACTTCCTCTTCTGAGTTTTTTAACTTTAAAAAAACATGTAATATTTTTATAGAAAAAAACTGTATTCACATTATAATGATGTATATTAGCAGTTTTTAATTCTTTTAACAACAGAACCATTATTTTGAGCAAAATCTTACAGAAACACAAAGTTCAAAAAAATAAAAGTGTGACTCTGATCAAATGTAAATGAAGTAGGACAAACCTAAAGAACCAATTAAATATAACTTTTCCAAGCTTCCTGTGCCGCCCCAAAGGCAATCCACAGAGTAACATTCTAGCTGACCTAAACTCACTGTGAAAGCTAATAGAGATCTGAACAAGTATGATACAATTCCACTTTGTTCAGGAATAAAATATATGCAGCTATATATTTTTGCATATAGAAAAGGTAGATGCCATGACACAAAAATGAGTATACTTCAAAACTTGTTGGGCTTATCAATGGAGCTTTCCTCTCATATGTATATAATTGATTACAAAGAACAAATATAAATGCTATGATTCAAGAGAAAAATACCTCATTTTAAGTATATAAAAACAGACAAAGGAAAATACAAAGACTATAAATCAATTACACTGACCCTAGTTAATGTTATCACAGCATTCAAATTCCTAACAGTTCACTTGATTTCAAATTCAAATAAACACTCTCAATGTACCATGGCATCTTGAGAACCATCCTAGTTCTAGTTCCTCCCTTTCACATAATAGTTGCTTTGATGTATTTTCTGTATGTCTGAAAACAGACCACAAGTCTAAAAGTATAGTATAACATATACAGAATGGTAAAAAAAAAAAAAAGAAGAAGAAGAAGAAGAAATTAGGTGGTCACTTAATAAAAAAACTTTTAAATGAATGCCAAGTAAAAAGAATAAGCTTTATAACATGCAGGAAATACCAAGCACTTTTCCAAAGTTACAAAAAAAAAATGACTTCTTTTACTTACCATCACCTCCATATTCTTATGAGGTTCCACAATTCCATTAACAGTTAACTTACGCAGCACTGAAAAGTAAAATCAAGCTTTACTCATACCTTATTTTTTCGTATTTTTCCCTATTAAAATCATAATCACAAAAGACTCAGAATCACAAAGCCTCATTAAGCTTGGATAAAGAAAGGTAACTCCTGGTCAACTGGCTGGTTCCCAAGTGGGAAAGATGAAACTAAAGCCAAGTTATTGTCTCTGAAGCAGTGTTCTTCTCACTTGTAAGTACTCATGTTTCTAAAGCCATATTGCAAATTTTAGTTCAATTTACATAATTGTTAGTACTTCTCACTTACAATAATACCCATAGGCTAAAAAAAAGAAAAAAAAAAAAAAAACCTATAAGCTGAAGTTGAGAAGGTTACTTCTATTCCATAAAGTATGACTCAACGGTGATGAAAAAGCTTCATTCAGTTTTAAGGTACATTAATGAAAATGCAGAATCTCCAAAAGGAATATAATGATTAAACTCTATTCCAAATCTGGAATAGACTACAGTGCTCAATTACCAGCATCACATTTTATGAGTAAACTGATACACATGGGAAGATAAGCAGGATAATAGATTTGAAGTCAGATCTAGACTTAGAAATCCTAGCTCCAGTGTCTAAAACTGTATTATTTTGGGCAACTTCTCTTATCTTACATTCCTCATTTATAAAATGTGGTTACACAGATAATAAAGAAGACGTGATATATATGGAATACTATTCAGACATGAAGAATAATGAGATTTAGCCATTTGCAACAATATGGATAGACCTGGAGGGTATTATGCTTAGTGAAATAAGTCAGACAGAAAAAGACAAATAATGTATATTATCACTTATACATACAATATGAAAAATAAAAACAAATCAGGGAATACAACAAAAAAGAAACTCAGAAATACAGAACAAACTAGTGACTGCCAGTGGGGAAAGAAAAGAGGGTGGGGCAACAGGGCTAGGGTAGTAAGAGGAACAAACTATTATATAAAATAAGCTGCAAGAATATATTATACACAACAGGAAATACAGCCCATATTGCATAACATTCTCAAACAAAATACAAACTATAAAAATTCTGAATCATTATGTTGAATACCTGAAACAAATATAATATTGTAAATCAACTATAAAAAAAATGTAAGGTGGTTATAAATCCTAATTCATAGGGTTAACAAAGGATTCAATAGTACAATACATGCAAAACACCTAGCAGAATTTAGTAATAACCAGCATGACAGCAGCATCAGACTACCACTTTATACTATCAAATTTAAAGTCACTTCACTTTAAGAAAACAACTTTACAAACCACATTGCTTTCTATATAAATCAAGAGCTAGTGTTTACGAGGTGAAGTGTAAAGGCAGCGTAACCCACACACCTATTGTCAATTAATCTTCAAAAGAGACAAGAATATACACTGAATCTTTAACAAGTGGTGTTGGGAAAGCTGGACAGCTGCACGTAAATCAATGAAGCTAGAATACTCTCTGACACCATAAACAAAAATAAACTCAAAATAGCTTAGAGACTTAAACATACAACACCGTAAAACTCCGGGAAGAGAACACAGGCAAAATATTCTTTGACGTAAACCATACCAATGTTTTCTTAGGTCAGTCTCCCAAGGCAATAGAAATAAAAGCAAAAATCAATTAATGGGACCTAATCAAACTTACAAGATTTTTCACAGCAAAGAAAACCATAAACAAGATGAAAAGGCAACCTACAGACAAGGAGAAAATGTTTGCAAATGGTGCAACTAACTAGGGCTTAATTTCCAAAATATACAAACAATTCTTATAACTCATATATCCTATAACTCAATAACAAAAAAAACAAACGACCCAATCAAAAAATGGGCAGAAGACCTAAATAGACAGATGGCCAATAGGCACATGAAAAGATGCTCAACATCACTAATTATTAGAGAAATGAAAATCATAACTACAATAAGGTACCACAGCAGTCAGAATGGCCATGATTAAAAAGTCTACACATAATAAATGCTAGAGAAGGTGTGGAGAAGAGGGAACCCTCACACACTGCTGGTGAGAATATAAACTGGTACAGTCACTATGGAGAACAATATGGAGGTTCCTTAAAAAACAAAGAGTTGCCATATGATCCAGCAATCCCATTCCTGGGCATATAGCTAGAGAAACTCTAATTCAAAAAGATACATGTGCCACAGCGTTCACAGGGGCACTATTCACAATAGCCAGACATGGATCAACCTTCAGGATACATTATAGTTAGGGTTACAGCCATTTATGTTCACCAACAGGAAAACGGATAAAGGTGTGTGTGTGTGTGTGTGTGTGTGTGTGTACACACACACATGTACATACATACACACACACAGCACACACACACACACACACACACACACACACACACACATATACATACAATGGAATACTACTCAGCCATAAAAAAGAATCAAATAATGCCATTTGCAGCAACATGGATGGACCTAGAGTTTACCAAACTAAGTGAAGTAAGTTAGAAAGAAAAAGACAAATACCATGTGATATCACTTTGTATGTGGAATCTAAAATATGACACAAATGAACTTGTTTACAAAACACAAACAGACTCACAGATACAGAAAACAAACTTATAGTTACCAAGGGAAAAGGACTTGGAGGAAGGATAAATTAGAGGAGTTTGAGATTAGCAGATAAAAGCTACTATATATAAAACAGATAAACAATAAGGTTCTACTGTATAAAACAGGGAACTATATTCAATATAATAAACCATAACAGAAAACATATAGAAATAATACACACGTATAACTGAGTCACTTTGCTGTACACCAGAAACTAATACATTATAAATCTACACTCTAATAAAAAAACAATAATGAAAGCAATGTATTAAAATTAAATTTATAATGCAAATATCTAAACACCTTTGGTTTCATACTATCAATTACATACAACTCAAGTTACTGTATCATAACAGGACAGAAGAGGGTTTAAGTTGAATCCCTTATTGTGGACAAGATCTTTTCCATCACAGGACCTCGGTCTACACTATCTGGGACAGTCTTTTCTTTCTCCTTTTATCACCCAGTCAACTTCCATTTATCCTTTATGATTTTGGTTCAAACACCACTTTCTCAGGGAAGTCTTTTCTGACCATATTATCAATCATCATAACATTGTAAAGCCCCATCACAGATGTCATTTTACATGTATTTGAGCAATCATTTTATTACGTCTGTCTCCTCGGTGCCAAGCACCTACCTGTAAATATGGTGAATGAAATAATGAGCACACACATGTCTAAAACACACTAAACATGCACAGGTATAAAGGCAAAGATGACACGTGACAAAAGCTCTAGTCCTAAGTACATTTAAGTCATGAAAGAACAGACATTTTATACCTGGACAGACGAGTATTTTAGAGTAAAATGCTATGAGATTTCTCCAGGTCAGGATGCCTTAGAAATGCAAATGAGTATCTAAGACCTTGAAATGCTGAGGTGCTGAAAAGCTTAAAGCATGCTAACATAGATTAGTATGGCAACATTTGTGTCAGAAGCTAGGCTTTGAAGTCAGACAAGAAAACTCAACAATCAAAAGGATTCATGAAAAATTCCTTAGTCATTAAACACACTACTTATATACTACTTTGTTTATCTTTGGAGTTCTCTTATGGCTCAGCTGGTAAAGAATCTGCCTGCAATGCGGGAGACCTGGGTTCAATCCCTGGGTTGGAAAGATCCCCTGGAGAAGGGAAAGGCTACCCACTCCAGTATTCTGGCCTGGAGAATTCCATGGACTGCACGGGGTCACAAAGAGTCGCACATGACTGAGCGACTTTCACTTTCACTTGTGTATCTAATCTTATATATCAATTTCTCTAATTCTGAGTTAACATTTCTAAGGCATTTTAATTGTTTCCTCCCTGGTTTTGACAAAACCACCTCATTCACTTGTAAAACCACCTGTACAATGGATTGGATTTACATATCAACAGTCCTTTAAAATGATGTCACGTCTGTCCACGTCAAAATGTGTTGACAGTCTGGGGTTTGTGCATCCACTGTCTGCTTAACACAAGTGAGGCACTAAAGCAATGCCCCTGTAAGGTACTAGGGTGAGTATGACAAAAGAGCTTACAAATAAAGCAGAGAATGCAAAATGAGCCATAGTAAGAAAAATAAAGGGCGCTTGAGTTTAAACTAAGAAACACAAAAGAGCCTCAAGCAACCAGAGCAGAAGGAAGACAAAGAATGAAATGATGGTGAATGTTAGAAAGGAAAGGAACCTTAGAATACATGCACCAAGATAAGCTCAGCTCAGGGAAGTGAAAGAGATTTATGCGAGGGGGATGCCCATAAGCAAAGCATCAGAAAACACAGGCCAACAAAGCACCCCAACAAGCAGTTTCTAAAATCTAAGTACAAACAAGAAAGATGAGTTCTCAGGAAAGAAAGCTGGGAGACAGAGTTCAACTAAGCCTTGAGGACAGAAGTTTAGGAAAGTTGGCATGAATGGCAGTAGCCCAGAATGAGAAATGAAGCAAAAAAGAAGTGTGAGTGTTTGAAAGGTATGTATTCAGAACCATGGCCAGTAATGTGAGTGTAACTTAAAACTAACCATTTGAACCCTGTGTACTCTCATGGATTAGACAAAGTAGAAGAGCTATGCTTACAAAAGAAAAACACAAGAGCCCTTGTCTCCGAGGGAAATATTAACCCCTTATTCTTCTACTAGTGCAACTGGAAACAGAAAATCCATAGAGAGGAACTGTTTGGCCACTATTCTGAGGTATGCTGTTTCAAAAATAAACATGTCAAGCTTAATAGTACCTTTCAAGGATAGTAGAGTTCGTTCAAGTGAACTTAGAACTGCAGCTTCATTGCCAGAAGAAACTTGTTGAAGGAATGTGTCTGTGTGGTGATTCCACAGAGAGCAGGCAAAACTATAAATTCCAGAAGCTAACTGCAAAGATATCAACAAATTTGTTCACAATATTATTACAGATTCCACTAATCATTAGACCTACATAGTAATACATTTTCAACAAAATTCAAAAGTCAAGAATCACTTATAGCAACACGTCTAACTTTTTTAGTCACAACGCACACGTCTGATTTTTTTTTAGTCACAATGCCCAGCAGGAAGTAGTTTACATCTGCTGCCATTATAAACACACATACATAAACACGCCACCCCCTGCAAATACTATTAGTTTCTTGAAATATTACTTAGCCTAATGCCTGCACTGCAGTTTGATATTTCCAATCTTTACTCTTTTATTTTCTTGACTATTATTAACAGTTGTAACACTTGGCTTTAAAAACACTTGACTTACGGACTATCACTGAGTTTACCAGATAAATCAATATATTAAGAAATACAAAGGAGTTAAATTTCTGCGTTCTGCCAATTCTACCCACCTGGTTTGGAGTATTTAAAGCCAAGAACATATTAATATGTACCACTATTTGAAATCCTGACTCAAAATGAGACCCACGCTCCAGTGGTATTTTCAAGTTTTTTCCAGAAAGTCTAAGAGCAATCCACCTCAGCCTACATGGCCATTTGCTTTAAATAAAAATTTAGTGAAAGTGCATCTGACTAGTGATCATTAGCACACTTCAGAATGATTTTTTCTTATTTGAGATATGTCATTTCAACTAATGAAACTATTTATAATAAGATCAGGCATCAGAAACCAGTCAGAAATGCAATCCTGTAAATATGACATTTCTATGATAAAGTCAAATTCCACTTCTATTATTTTAATGCAGTAATTTTAAAAGCCTAGGCTTCCAGATACAGAAAAACACCTTCACCATACCCCTTGTAACTCTGCACCTATCTACACAGGCAAAGGCTTAATGAGTATGGGCAGAACACCCTGTAACCCTCCCGGAACACAACAGGATGAAAGGCTTATAAGCAACTGCTAGAACACCATCTCCTGCTCACCCCCCTATTTCCTCTGTTAGACAGTTTCTCATGGCTTCCTGGGTTCTGATAAGGTATAAGGTATCCTATCCCATCCCTAGACTCTCCCCCAGAACAGAACTGCAGATATAAAACCACTTAGTTACAGTCTAGAATTGGCTTCTCAGCAAAGCGGCATCCCACAGCTTGAACTGGAGTCATCCAACCCCTATTGCTTCGGTCACTGTTTTTAGTGTGAAGGCACACAGCATTTGTGACAGAAATCAAGACAGAAACAGTAGTATGAAAAAACTGTAATATTCTCCTTTGTTTCAGGTTCCAGTTCTGGAGCTAAGCACCTACTTTAAGCATTAGTCAGCTGTTACAGTCCCAATTCCTAATTCTTTTTAGCTAGTCTACAAAAGGGCTCTGCACAAACAGGGATGATTAGAATGAAGAAGCAATATAGCACTATCCTCTCAGCCCAAGGGTGAAACGAGGTGGAAAGACAAAGAAGGAAGAAACCACAAGAATTTGGGAAGGAATACTATTAACTATCTTGTAAACACAAGTCTTTCACAGGCTTCTATCTGCTCCAGAAAATACAAGCTGATAAATGCTCACAGAAGGCTTATCTGGAAAAGAGAAAATAATAGAGGACAAGTAGAAGGGATTAAAATATTTCTACATTTTCTCCAAGAAAATATAGAGGGGTAGGAGATATTCAGTTAGACAATAAAAAAAATTAGCTATTTAATAGAACATTTTAGATGTTGGTCCATGAAAATCCCAAATACTTGTATTTTTCTTTTTCTAAACCAGAAGGAATAGTGCCACCCACTGACTGCTTACTTAGTAGCTTCTTAAGTCTGAGAAACACACAGACTTGATTCCTTGAGTATCAAAAACAAACCAATACAGCAAATTTTATTTTAGTATTTTAGATATTCTTAAACTTTTTAGCTTCAGGACCAATTTTCCCCTAAAAAAAATGAGCACCAAAAAATTACAAAATTACAAAAGTCTTGTAATTCGTAACTAATAGTGGGGCAATAAAAATTATCCACAAACTGGAACTCCCAAAACTTGTTTAACCTAACTCTACTTAACAAGATAATTAACATGTCAATGATGTGCACGCGCACATACACACACACACACACACACACACACACACACACACAAAGAATGAATACTATTCTAACTTTAAAGACACTTAAGAAACATGACCAAATGTGATGTATCAACCATATTCATTTTTCTGGCTCAAACAAACCACTTGTAATAATGTATTTCAAAAAATGTAGAAAATTGGCTACAAATATTTAATTATATTATATTATTTCAACAGGATGAAATGGCCAGATGGCATCACTGACTCAATGGACCTGAGTTTGAGCAAGCTCTGGGAGATGGTGAGGGACAAAGAAGCCTGGTGTGCTGCAGTCCATAGGGTCACAGAGTTGGACACAAAAATGAGCAACTGAACAACATTAAATCATATTAAATTACCATTTTTATGCATATTATATGATAAATGTTAAATGATTACGTATGCTAAGGTAACCAGATTAGGCCCAAGATGAAGTCACTCATGCTAAGTCCCAAGGCAGCAAACCAAAACTTAGAACTAGGTTCTGGGCTCAGCGCTCCCAGAAAAGGCAGGTCTAGGCCAACCAATCAGTGCCTGCCTATTCAACACAAGTTACCTGACCCAGCTCTAAGATTCCTCAAGACCTCTAAACCTAGTAACAGCCATAAGGCTGTCCTTAGTTACTGATGCCTAGACAATGCTCTCAGGTATACAGAGTATGAACTCAATGTGAGGGAGGAGGAGGTGAAAACACCCTCCTCTCTACTTGTGATCCTACCTTTGCTCGCAGCTGCAGCTCAGGCATCCAATGGAGTGACTACTGCTGTTGCTGCTGCTAAGTCGCTCAGTCGTGTCCGACTCTGTGCGACCCCATAGACAGCAGCCCACCAGGCTCCTCCGTCCCTGGGATTCTCCAGGCAAGTACACTGGAGTGGGTTGCCATTTCCTTCTCCAATGCATGAAAGTGCAAAGTGAAAGTGAAGTCACTCAGTCGTGTCTGACTCTTCGCAACCCCATGGACTGCAGCCCACCAGGCTCCTCCGTCCATGGGATTTTCCAGGCAAGAGTACTGGAGTGGGGTGCCATCGCCTTCTCCAATAGAGTGAATAGCAGAGTAGCAACTCACATATTTGTCAGATGGATACAGAGATGCGTAAAAAACAAAGTATAACTCAGCAATGCTTTAAGAGTCCCCTTTCCTAGGACCCAGACAAGAGTCCTTGTGAATCACACAGAAGGGATATACTTTACGTTACTCAAAATCTCCTGTTCTGTTTAGTGCATAGCTCTTTTTTTTTGATCAAGCTAGTCATCTTGAGTCTTTCCTTGATTAAAGCTTCCACCAAAAGTTTCCTCTTTCCCTCATATTTATATAAGCCTAGACACAGACACACACACACACACACACACACACACACACACACACACACTCTCTCTCTCTCTCTCTCTCTCTCTCTCTCTCTCTCTCTCTCTCTCTCAAATCCCCATACAGGTTCATAGCAGAAATGACTCTATGGATTATAGGAGTCATTCTTTAAACAATGTGTTTAAAAGGCAATCTGAAATTAGGCAAAGCAAGAGACAAGACTTAGAAACAGCATTTAGAATCACCCAAAACTGAAAATGATGAATTTAACCTACTTAAAGATTTGCTTATAAACACACATTTATGTTTTAAATAAAGTTCACTATTCTGTAAATTTCCCGAAGGTTTGAGCTATACAGTATAAGTAGCACCTTGGCATTCTCAAATTTAACACTCAAAACTTTAACTATTTGGGAACTTTCCCTCAGAACCAAACACAAAATTATAAATTTATAAGGAATAAGGATGAAAATTTCTTTTATGAGGCTGAGTTAGCTATCTTATGCCAATCAGCCCATCCCAAAGTAGCTATGTGGATCTCTTTGCTTAGTTTATTCATAAAACAGTAACTCATCAGGATAATCTGACTTCATCTTGCTGCAGTTTTCTCTTATCCTCATCATGCAAATATATATGCTATTAGTGGGAACACTATTCATCCTTCAGCTTTTTAATTTTTGCTGAATTTTAGCTTTGACTATAACAACAATGTAATACAGTATGGCAGATTTTAAAAAGTTACTAAATGACCTTTGGAGATTTGTGTCTTATGATTTTTCCCATGTCAGGAGATGACTAGTTGTGTCTTTCATGTTCTTCAGTATCGTACATACCTCAGTAGGCAATCTGTTGACTTACTCTCGAGGGGAAGTAAGAATTTAAGATTAATTCCTAATATCCAAACTTAAAAAATTCAAAATAAAAACTGGTCATGGAATATGTCCTTTTTCGAGATTCATACTCTAAATAGTATTGGGTAAAATGACATATCAAGATTTGCTTCAAGAGGAAAAGTAAATGTGGCAACACCTTAAGAACTGGTAAATATGAGTGAAAAATATATGGAGGTTGTTGAATTGTTTTCACAACTAGAGTTCATTTGAAATGTCCTTAAGTAAGAAAACTATTTCACTGGTTATATGCCAAAATTACACAGCAAAGTATCTAATAAAGTCAGCAGGTTAAGAACTTAACTGCTAAGAAAATAGTGAAAAAGAAAAAATAAAACTAAATGTACGAAGGTCTTGGCTTCTAGGAAAAAAGCAATTAAAAACACAAAATCAATATTTAAATTACACTATAACTAAAATGTCCATCTCAAACTTTAATGGTGTTTATAAAGATTTACTCAGAATAATAAAAATTATAAATTCACAGAATCACACAACTTTATAATTAAAAGACAAATTTAAAGAATCATAAAGTACAAATACCTTGCTCAAAATTCCAAAACTGCTCAGTACAAAGAAACATTCTTGACTAGGAGCCAGGTCTTCTCATAATTGTTAACCCATATTGCTAAACATAAGTGAAATATACTTGCTTTCAAAAAATTTTTTCTTCTTTTTTTTTAGATTTGGATTACTTCACTTACCATAGCATGTACCTTTGTGGGTTACACACCACATCTATAAGATATTATTTGGTTAATACATTTACAATTATATTAGAATTACTATCTGTAACCTAAATTTCCTGGCTTTCATAGACTAAATTTAGATATTAACTGTACTTAATGTCAACTTTTTTATATTCATGTTTGTATGAAAAACATATAATTTTCTAGAAAATGAATCCCCTTTGTGTCAAATCAAGCTCAATTTCATTACTGCAAACAGCTACTACTGTTGATTTTATTATCTGTCACCCATGAAAAGAACTTAATTTATTTTAAGGTGGAAGGAAAACATGCTGGGAAAAAAAATTGCTGGGACAGGTGAAGCAGTAGGGATTAAATGTACCATGAACTATTTTGTCATATCAAGTAGCTCAACTATGACCTTACACTTCTTTATGTGGGAAACTAATTTAGTACATAAATACCATCTTAGCATTAAAGTAACCACATTATTAAAAAATTTTCCCACACTTCAGATTACCAAAATAATTGGGCTGTTTAATTAACTAGCAAACTTGCTCTTTATAATAATATCTTCCTACATATGCTACCTTTAATAAACTACACTTCTTGTTCCCCAACCCCATCAGACAAGATTTCCATCCTAGTCCCTGCTGTGTTCCATGTTTCCAGGTTCAGCTACTCCATTAAAAATAAACGGTGCTAAGCTCAATTACTTTTTCCAGGTATCTTGAGTTTTGTATATACTCCCCAACTCCTGCTTTTTGAAGTTCTATATCATACCATTTTGAAATCTAGAATGTATTTAAGAACAAATCTCTTTCTCTACTGTTTATTCATTTAACAGGTATTGGGCACCAGCCACTCATGTACATTCTTCTGGGCTAGACAGTAGGACTATAATAATAACTGTAACAATAAGAGCTACAGTACTCCCTCATAAAATTCAGTGTGGTGGATCTCAGAAAGGGTGAATCAACAATTAAAATGTAATTGTAATGTAATGTACAATGCAATAAATACTATGCTGGATGTAAGTACAAGATACTAGGTAGACCTATATTTCATTCTATATGGAGAGGAAAGAGACTCACACTACAAGAAAACCAAGCAAGAAAGTTGAAGTGGACAGGAAGCTAACCCAAACAAGCTATACAAAATAAGGCTAATTTAGATATACTTTGTAGAGACAGAGTAGGCTAAATACACATTATATCTGAAAACCAAGGCAATACATTAGGAGAGTACAACTTGAGAAAGCCAAACCAAGAAGTAAGACTTCTATAGAAGGGGACCCTTCAATAAAGAGTAATTGTAACCCAGAATCTTACACACATTAAAACTTCTACATAAAAGTGAAGGGGACTAAGATGGGAATAAAAGTGAGAAAAGTCAACAAGAAATTCACAGAAAGACTTGAAAAGATAAAATCTCCATTTCTTTAGTCCTTATTAGATATCAAATAAAAGTGACAAGGATTTAAAAGGCAACCTTTAACAAGAAGAATTTCTCCTACACTTAGTATCCTCAGATAAACAGAAAATTAGCTATTTACACCTACTGGGTTAAAAGTAAAGAGGACTTAATATGGTTCTGGTTTAAACTTTGGTGTCTTAAGAATAACCTGGGGAGCCTATTAAAAATTCAAATTCCTAAGCCATATCCTCAAAGCAAGGATTCCAAAGGTAAGCAAGAACACTGTTAAAAATACTTGGAGGGAATTCCTGTTGGTCCAGTGGTTAGGACTCCGTGCTCTCACTGCCCAGGACCCGCGTTCAATCCCTGAGTAAGAAACTAAAATCCCACAAGCCACAGTGTAGCCAAAAACAAAACCTGGAGACTCCCATTGTTATCTGGTACAGTTTAAAATGTTATGCTGAAAAATATGAAAATCACTGTTCTGGTAGTTCAAAACAATGAAATACAAAAACACCAAAGCAACTGAATGAAGGAAAGAAATAGTTTTTTCAATGAATAGAACTAAAACACCGATAGATATCACCAGTTGTGTCAGACTGCTTCCTATATCCACCAATTATCCAGGCATGTCAATTTTAACTTCCTAAATCTCACCTCTATATGCTCCTAAATGTTCTCTTTATCACTTCTTCATTTGAGAGCTTTATCGTTGCATCTGAACACAACTTCAGTAGCCTCAAACCAGTCTTTCTGCCTTCAGACTGTTCTCCACCAATTAATCCCCCTCATTGGCAACTAAGTGACCTTACTGGTCATATCACAATCCAGCTTAAAACCTTTCAGATGTTACCTATTAATATGACCCTTTTGAGGTCAATTAGAAAGAATTAATAATCCATCAGTAAGATATCTAGAAGTAAAATTACATTTTAATACAAGTAGCACAGTTTTCATTATGATTTCAATACAAATAGCACAATTTTCATTATCAAATTTAATTCCATTAAGTCACTTACATCATAAAACAGTTTTCTATCAGCAGACAGTCGTTTAGACGCCAGAGTCTTGGTAACATGATAGAAGGTAAGTAATGCTCTGTGTTGTCGAAGATCATCTTGGACTTTCACAGATTCTATAAGAGTGGGAATCAGTTCAGGCCACTGTCGAGGACAATCCAATCGAGCAACTTTTGCAATCAGCACTGCAATCTGAGTTGCAATCTAAAGGGAAAAAAATTAACTTTCAGAAATAAACATGAAATTAAAGCAATAGATAAGGAATATGTTCACAGCTGAAAATTACCTTTTTAGTTACTCATACATTTAACAAAAATAAATAAGATTTCACTGAACAAAGGTTTAAGACAGTAGCTCTCAACGTGTGGTCTATGGAACCCTGGGGGGCCTAGGATCTTTTCTGTGAGGTCTATCCTTTCCCAGTAATATACCATTGTGGAGCTAGATTTTCATCATATAACTTCTAAAATAACATCACAACTTAGTAAATACTAGATATATTTGAAATTCTAGACATTTTTTAAGTAGCCAGACAGTAAAAAGATATGCAAAAATGCAAAACAATGTTACTCTCTTCATTAAATACTTATTGTTTGGGGAAATAGCTACTGTTCACTTTTTAAAATTCAGTCCATATTAATAAACAATATATTTTAGGTTTATCAATTTTAATTTCTAATACAATAAACATCAACATATATAACTCTTCCATGTTTTCTTTCAGCAGTATAAGGAAGTTCTAAGGATGTAAACTTTGAGAGCCACTGATCTAAGAGTGGAAATGAATATCAGTATTAGGTATTCACAGAGTGATATTTGTTCAGATCAGAGTTTCCCAAATACTGGTTGACAGAACACCTAAGCAATGGTTCACTCCTCAACCACCCAAGCCCCTCCCTGACGACCACCTCCTTCCCCACAGACAGTAACTCTGTTCCTCTCCAACTTCCATCAAATCTCCTTAGCTGAGAAACTGCAAAAAAAAACAGAACTGAGATCATATAAGTAGGTTTAGATAAAACTACATTGGATACACCTCCTAATACAGTGTGCTTTAATAGTCAAATCAAAAGAATCAAATGTAAGAAATAGTAACTTGGAAAACAGAATTTTTGTATCATAAGCAAACTTATTTTATTCTTAAAAGAAAAATCTCACTAAAAGGGAAAGAAAAAATAAAACTATATAATCCACTATCTATTCCCCACAGAGTAGTAAGAAGTGAAAATGTGATGAAGGAAACAGACAAAAATCAGAAGTCTGGGCTTCCCTGGTGGTCTAGTGGTGGGGAATCTGCCTGCTAATGCAGGGGAAATGGGTTCGATTCCTGGCCCGGGAAAAGCCCACATGCCATGGAGCAACCAAGTCCACGCACCACAAATACTGAGCCAGTGCTCTAGAGCTCACGAGCCACAACTACTGAGTCCTGCATGCCTGAAGCCCGGGCTCTGCAACGAGAAGCCACTTCACTGAGAAGCCTGCGCACTGCAAAGAAGACCTAGCACAGCCAAAAAAAAAAAACAAATCTTTAAAAAAAAAATCAGAAGCTGTCCTGTAGTTGCTGGGGGCGGGGGGGTGGGGGGGGAGCAGATAATTTCAATAATTAATATATAGAGAGATGCTTTCAATATTGTCTCAAAAACTGAGAAGTTAAAAAATATACAGGTGTATCTTCAAATGATTCTGAGTTTTAAATCAGTAAGAGCCAAATCTAATCAAAATTCTTCCCAGCTAGAATTAGATCTCAAAATTTAAAAACCATCAGAGAAGTGTATAAACATCACAAATGAGCATTATTTAATAAAATTTTATTTTTAAAGCAAAGAACCAAAGTTAGTTTGGAAAAGAAGCAAAAAAACCAAGGGAAAGGAAAAAACAGTTGGCACTCATTTTCTCACTAACCTGGTTTATCGGTTCATTGAAGTTGGTGATTAGCCCTGCACGCAAAGTAGACTTCTCCTCCTCTGAGAGAGCACTGTAAAAAGACATGTTTATTATGCAAGAGAACGCTGCAAAATAATGAATGCAGGTAAGCATGACTGAGAATTTTAACAATAAAAAGTCTTGCAAACAATGTGTCCCTGCTTGTTCGGGTAATTAAACAATTATTTCCATTACTTGTATACTGACACATCAGGTAATTCAAACCTCCTTCACAGCTGAACAAACAGGAAGCACAAAGTAGTGCAAAAACTATTAGGAAATAGAGACAAATCTAGACTAAAGAACGTGATATTCCGATGTCTGCTTCTGCTGATATAAAAACAGCTGCTGACCAAAACATTTAATGTCTGGCTTAAAAAAAAAAATTCTATGAGTAAATGCTAGTCTTACACTGACTTCTTTACAAAATTCCATGTGGAAGAGAGGATCAGAAATAAGAGAATGTTTGGTATGGAAAACTTGTTAAATCAATTAGTTTAAAATCTTTCAGGGACTTCCCTGGTAGTCCAGTGGATAAGGCTCTGCGCTCCCAAAGCAGCGGGCCTGGGTTCAATCCTTGGTGGAACTAAGATGCCAGAGCCCGCAACTGAGTCCATGTGCTCTAGAGCCTACAGTCCGCAACTAGAGAAGCCATGTCTTAAAAGGCTGAACATAACACTAACAATTTTAACTGCAAATGAGGAAGGCAACTAGACAGCAAAAGGGCAGAGAAGGCAAATATCCACTGTATAAGACTGTACATATTTTGAACTATATGAATGTTTTATTTTAAAATTAAATTTTAAACCCTTCATTTTAAGGTCTTCTATTCTGGCTATGATAAAAGTAGCTTGTATTAAATGAATCACTCCCCAAAAATCAGCTATAAAAGTTGCATACAATTTTTTAAAATATTTTAAGGCATCTGTTGAGTTGAAATGTGCCTCACACCCCACTAAAAGGTATGTTCGAGTTCTAACCCCAAATACCTGTGAATGTGACCTTATTCGGAAGTAAGGGCTTTGCAGATGCAATCACACTAAAATTAGGTCATACTGGATTAGAGTAGGCCCTAATCCAATGATTGGTGCCATTTATAGGAAGAGAAAATTCTGAACATAGACACAGAAGAGACACCTGAAAATAAGGCTATGTGACAATGAAGACTAAGGCTAGAGTTATATTTGAAGATGAATGTACTTCTCTTGGTAACTGATGAAAAAGTGGCCCAAAATCAGTAATAATATAAAGGATTTGAATAACATAATTAACAAATTTGACCTAACTGATAAATATAATAAAACATTACAATCCACAACAGCAAACATACATGCCTTACAAATGCATACAGAGCATTTACCAACATACCATACGTTGGGATCAAAAAATAAGACAGCACAGTCCAAAGAATGAAATCATTAACAGAAAACAAAAAAAGTCCCACATGTTTGGAAATTACATGACATAACCCATGGGTCTCAAAAGAAATCAAAATTTTAAAATATTTTTGACTAAATGGTAATGAAAATACTATATATTGAGGCTTATGAAACTGAACTAAAGTCACGATTATAAATGTTTTAAATGTTTTTTAATGCCTTAATGTTTTAAATGCATATAGAAGAAAAACAGAAAATTACCTAAGCTTCTATTTTAAAAAGCTAGAAAAAGGACAGTAAAATTGGGAGAATGGCATTGAAACATGTATAATATTATGTATGAAATGAGTCACCAGTCCAGTTTCGATACATGATACTGGATGCTTGGGGCTGGTGCACTGGGACGACCCAGAGGGAGGGTATGGGGAGGGAGGAGGGAGGAGGGTTCAGGATGGGGAACACAGGTATACCTGTGGCGGATTCATTTCGATATCTGGCAAAACTAACACAATATTGTAAAGTTTAAAAATAAAATTAAATTAAAAAAAAATTAAATTCAAAAAAGTAATTAAAAGTACATTAAGCCTGATAAAGTACAATACCTAAACCAATGACAGACAAATAGGCCAACAGGACAAAGCAGAGAAATCCAAAAACAGACCCCTACATGTAAAGTGCCTGACAGGTTATAAGGGAATCACTGAAATGCGATAGGGAAAAAAGACATGGTGCTGCCCTACTTCACATCTTTACCTTACACAGAAATGACAGACAGATCATACACCAAAACCTGAAAAGTAAAACAAAGCTTCTAGCAGAAAACATACTTTCATGACTTTGTGTTGAGTAAAAACTTTGTAAACAGATCCCAAAAGAATGAATTACAAAAAGAAGGTAGCTAAACCGAATTTAAAACTGAGTTTCATCAAAAGATACCAGTAAGAAAGTGAACAAGCAAGTCATGAAACAGGAGAAGATATTTTCACTACGTATATTCAACAAAAGACTTCTACCCAAATATATATATTACATATAACCTCTCAGCCACCAGGGAAGCTCTAAATATATATATAAAGTCTCATAAATCAATAAGATAGTTCCATTTTTATAGATGTACGAATGGCAGGTCCTTCACAAAAGAGGAGCTCCAAATGACTAATAAGTACCAGTCCAGTCAGTTTAGTCGCTCAATCGAGTTCGACTCTTTCTGACCCCATGGACTGCAGTACGCCAGGTTTCCCTGTCGATCACCAACTCCAGGAGCTTGCTCAAACTCATGTCCATGGAGTCGGTGATGCCATCCAACCATCTCATCCTCTGTTGTCCCATTCTCCTCCTGCCTTCAATCTTTCCCAGCATCAGAGTCTTTTCCAATCAGTCAGTTCTTCACATCAGGTGGCCAAACTATTCGAGCTTCAGCTTCAATATCAGTCCTTCCAGTGAATATTCAGGACTGATTTCCTTTAAGACTGACTGGTTTGATCTCCTTGGCAGTTCAAGGGACTCTTAAGAGTCTTCTCCAACACCATAGTTCGAAAGCATCAATTCTTTGGCACTCAGTCCAACTCTCCTTATAGTCCAACTCTCACACCCATACATGACTACTGGGAAAACCATAGCTTTGACTAGACGGACCTTTGTCACCAAAGTAATGTCTCTGCTTTTGAATATGCTGTCTAGGTTTGCCATAGCTTTCCTTCCAAGGAGCAAGTGTCTTTTAATTTCATGGCTGCAATCACCATCTGCAGTGATTTTGGAATCCAAGAAAATAGTCTGTCACTGTTTCCATTGTTTCCCCATCTATTTGTCATGAAGTAATGGGACCGATGCCAAGAACTTAGTTTTTTGAATGTTGAGGTTTTTTTTTTTTAATTTTTATTTATTTATTTTTTTAATTTTATTTTTAAACTTTACATAACTGTATTAATTTTGCCAAATATCAAAATGAATCCGCCACAGGTATACATGTGTTCCCCATCCCGAACCCCCCTCCCTCCTCCCTCCCCATTCCATCCCTCTGGGTCGTCCCAGTGCACCAGCCCCAAGCATCCAGTATCGTAATGAGGTGGATGAAACTGGAGCCTATTATACAGAGTGAATGTTGAGTTTTAAGCCAACTTTTTCACTCTCCTCTTTCACCTTCATCAAGAGGCTCTTTAGTTCCTCTTCTCTTTCTGCCATAAGTGCGGTGGTCATCTGCGTATCTGAGGTTACTGATATTTCTCCTGACAATCTTGATTCCAGCTTGTGCTTCATCCAATCCAGCATTTCACATGATGTACTCTGCATATAAGTTAAATAAGCAGAGTGACAGTATACAGCCTTGACATACTCCTTTCCCAATTTAGAACCAGTCTGTTGTTCCATGTCCAGTTCTAACTGGTGTTTCTCAACCTGCATATAGGTTTCTCAGGAGGCAGGTAAAGTAGTCTGGTATTCCCATCTCTTTAAGGATTTTCCAGTTTGTTGTGATCCACAGAGTCAAATTTGGTGTAGTCAAGAAAGCAAAAGTAGATGTTTTTCTGGAACTCTCTTGAGACTAGTAAGTATATGAGAAAAGTACTCACCGTCTATCAGGAAAATGCAAAAATTTTCAAGCATACCAGCATGACTAAAATGAAACAAACCAGACCAACTATGGTGAGAATGTGGAGCAAATGTCAACACTCATGCTACATGAGTACTGGAAGGGCAAACTGGTAAAAACAGCTTATAAAACTAACTGATAGTATCTACGAAAGTTGAAAGCAAGAGAGTTCAAGATAAATATTTACTTCTGCTTCATTGAATATGCTAAAGCCTTTGACTGTGTGGATCATAACGAATTGTGGAAAATTCTTAAAGAGATGGGAATACCAGATGAGTGCACGTGTTTTCTGAGAAATCTGTATGCAGTTCAAGAAGCAACAGTTAGAACTGGACATGGAACAATGGACTGGTTTAAAACTGGGAAAAGGAGTACATTAAGGCTGTATATTGTCACTTTGCTTATTTAACTTAAATTCAGAGTACATCATGCAAAATGCCAGGCTGGATAAATTACAAGTTGGAATCAAGATTGCTTGGAGAAAAATCAATAATCTCAGATATGCAGATGATACCACTACAAATTAAAAGACATCTGCTCCTTGGAAGAAAAGCTATAACAAACCTAGACAGCGTATTAAAAAGAAGAGACATTACTTTGTCAACAAAAGTCTGTATAGTCAAAGCTATGGTTTTCCCAGCAGATGTGTATGGATGTGCAAGTTGCACCACAAAGAAGGCTGAGCACCAAAGAATTGATGCTTTTGAATTATGGTGCTGGAGAAGACTCTTGAGAGTCCCTTGGCCTTCAAGGAGACCAAACCAGTCAATCCTAAAGGAAATCAACCCTGAATATTCATTGGAAGGACTGATGCTGATGCTGAAGCTCCAATACTTTGGTCACCTGATGCAAAAAGCCAACTCACTGAAAAAGACCCTGATGTTGAGAAAGACTGAAGGCAGGAGAGGGCGACAGAGGATGAGATGGTTGGGTGGCATCACTGGCTCAATAGATATGAATGTGAGCAAATTTCAAGAAATAATGGAGGACAGAGGAGCCTGGTGTGCTACAGTCCATGGGGTCACAAATAGTCAGACATGACTTAGTGACTGAACAACAACAACCAAAATTGAACATACACCTGATCATAGTAAACAACAGTAAAATTCAAACTTATATGCAACAAGACATGTAAAAGATTTTTCAAAGAAGCATTATCTTTGACAGTCAAAAACTACAAACAACCTTCATACCCATCAACAGCAGAATGGACAGAAAATGGTAATATATTCCTAAAATGGGATGCTGTGCTTCTACATAAAAGAGCAAATTACTGCCACTCACAACCACATGGACAAATCTCATAATTATAATACTGGATACAAGTCAGACACAGAAGAGAATATACTATGACTTCCACTTGTATCAAGTTAAGAAACAGGTAAAAACTAATCTAGGGTGAGAAACGGCAGATCTTTGAGGAGGGTGTAGAGGTGACGGTGAAGGGGCAGAAGGGAAGGTTCTGAGGTGCTAGTTCTAGCCAGTTCTCAGTGGGAGTTACACAGGTGTGTACATTACAAACATTCAAAGTGTACCCTTCATGTGTGCACTTTTTAAGCACATTTTTATTACACTTCAATAAAAGTGTTTTTAAGCTTAACAGGGACTTCCGTAAGATTAGTAAACAAATGAGAAAACAAAGAGTAAAATAAACATGGAGGGGAAATGTGGAACAGGTAAAGGGAGTTAAAAAGTAGAAACTTGCAGTTATAACATAAAATAAGTCATGGGGTTATAATGTACAGCTTGGCGACTACAGTTAATAATACTGCACTGCGTATTTCAAAGTTGCTAAAAGATTAACTCTTAAAATTCATCACAAGAAAAAAAAACTCTATCTGTGTGGTGACTTCCTGATGGCTCAGCAGATAAAGAGACTGCCTGCAATGCAGGAGACACAGGCTCCATTCCTGGGTCGGGAAGATCCCCTGGAGAAGGAAATGGCAACCCATGCCCGTACTTTTGCCTGGAAAATCCCATGGACAGAGGAGGCTTGTGAGCGCTAGTCCAGAGTCTGATACAACTGACCCAAGAGCACAGCAGCACATGAATGGACACAGAAGTAAACTACTTACGGTGGTGATCATTCCACAATACAGACACATTTTCAATCATTACGTAATACATTGGAAACTCATGTTATACATCAACTGAACCTCAATTTAAAATAATACATATCTATTCAAAAGGAGTCCAAGCCCAATGCAAGTCTATGCTTTTCCATTAAAAATCATCCCCCTAGTCTTTTTATAATGCTGCTGAACTTTCCAATTTTAATAGCTTCCTTCTGTCAATCAAATCCCTGAAAACAATGCTTTTTCTTAAAATGTTTTGATTCAAACTTGAAATTCAAGTTTACTTTTATGCCAAGAAGGCAGGTTCAACAGTTTTCATGGTTCTTATAATTTAAATTCAGAGTATACTATAACAATTAGTTACCAAAACAAAGAAGAGACCATGTAAAATATATATATATATATACCTGTTAAAGAAAACAAGCCCTACCTAATTTAACTACCTAATTAAAGGAGGGTTCAGGATGGGGAACACATGTATACCTGTGGCGGATTCATTTTGATATTTGGCAAATCTAATACAGTTAAGTTTAAAAATAAAATAAAATTTTAAAAAAAAAGAAAAAAAAAAAAAAAAGAAAAAAAATGTAAAAGCCATAACATCAACTCTTTTTCTTTCAAAAGAATGTTCCTGTATATTTTTGGTCCCTCTTGTGTATTCCACAATTTATTATAAGTATAGAGCCACAAACTTTGCCAATGGCTTGGGAAACTCTGTAACTGTGTACTTATGACCAGACAAGTTCATAATGTGACCATACTGTTTTTTAATTTTATATTAGAGTTTATATATAATTTTATAAAATAATTTTATATAAGAGTTTTGAACTCAGGAAATAAAGGATTTTATTTTGCTGTTAAAAAAAAAAAAAAAAAAAAAAAAAAGAAAACAAGCCCTTAACCTGAGAACTCTCATGACTTCAGCAATTTTCCAATAATAGTCAGTATACACCTTCAACTTTGTGCATGTTTTTATTAGATGAATCCAGACTGTATTCCAACCAGAAACTGTATAGTACCTAATTAATTAGGACCCAGTAAAAGTTGCATTTCATGTAATAATGATAAAGCTTAATCATTCTGTGAAAATACTATTAAGAATAGAAACTATAAGATGGCACTTTGATGAGAACACAAATTTTTTTTTAAGAGTCTTAAGTTCAAATGAGTTCAATAACACATCTTTGCTCCTTTGTTTACATTTTTAACATCTTTACTGCCTAAGTACATTCATCTCCTTTCCAGTTTGGATCTCAATATTATCACTAACAGCTTGGGATTTAACTACCTAATTAAAGGAGGGTTCAGGATGGGGAACACATGTATACTGTGGCGGATTCATTTTGATATTTAGCAAAACTAATACAATTTTGTAAAGTTTAAAAATAAAATTTAAAAAAAATAAATAAAAAGATTAAAATAGTAAAAAATAAAATAAAATAAAAAAATAAAATTTAAACTAAATTCCAGTTTCTAATTCTTTACATGAAAGTACAATCTGAAATATTTAATCATAATTTATTCTCCCATCCAAAAGACAGTCATTTATTCTTCATATAACTTGTAAAACAAAATTAATTTTAGGAGACACATAAAATTTAATTGGACATAGCAATAGAAACATGTCTTGCTGCGTTGTTTCCTACAACAAAATATACTTTCTCATCACTAAACATCCCATTTCTCTCAAAATTAGAAATTAATTTTAAAATAAGAAAAAGATTTAATATTATAGCATCCTAACTGTAGCCTTTAAAATTCTAGTTAATTCCAGCATGATCCATGAGCATATTTTACAGCCCACTTTGAGGCACTCGATTTTTTTAAAAAGGGCCTATGAACATAAAAACTACAGAGCTGCAGTACCATCTACTGGAGAATAAAGACTATGTTACTTCTTTGGCAAAGTTTTCTATTTTTTTTAATTGGAGGATAATTGCTTTACAATATTGTAGTGGTCTCTGCTATACATCAATGAGAATCAGTCATAATTTTATATATATATCCCCCTCCTCTTGGGGCTTCCCCAGGAGCTCAGCAGAGAAGAATCTATCTGCAATGGAGGAGATGAAGGTTCGATCCCTGGGTCAGGGAAGATCCCCTGGAGAAGAAAATAGCAACCCACTCCAATATTCTTGCCTGGAAAACCCCATGGAAACAGGAGCCTTGCGGGCTACAGCCCAGTCACAAAGAGTCAGACATGACTCAGTGACTAAACAACAACAAACTCCCTCTTGAGCCTCTTTCCCCCAAACCAAAGTTTACTATTTTCTATCAAATTCCTGTCCTGTCTATACTGTCTTTTCATCAGTCATAAAACATGCAATTAACTATTACAATAAATTTTTTCACTTAACCACCTACCGAGTAGTTACAACTGAAATTGATGACATTACAAATGGGTACTACTCAATTTCTACCACAGAGGCAATTATGCATAAAACTAGACAATGAACATCAGCTGATTCAGAGATGACCTGGAAGTTCCTTCTCAATGACATTTTCCAGAATTCTAGCCTTGTAATTTCTTAAAAAGAAAAGGGGGGGGGGGGGGGGGGGGGAATGCATTTTTTCAAACATGCTTCAGCATTTATTTTGTGCCCATAAAATTAAAGATCCTTGAAAACAGAAGGCCAATGAGAAGTCCACATATCCTATACCCAAAGGGGGGAAAACTCACAGAGAAAAGCAGTAAGACAACTAGTGATCTGTAATTAACCATGTAGAACACATTTCTTCTTCAGTCGTTAACATACCTTTTTTTCATTTGAATAGCAAATCACAAATGTGCATAGCTCAGGGAGCATATAAATCTCTGTATTGTTCCCATTTTAGTATATGTGCTACTGAAGAAAGCACAAATGAATTCTTTTATATATACAGAGTGAAGATTAACGGATGACAGTCTTAGACCTCCTTGAATGTGAAAAGGACGAGCTTGAGAGGGGAAAAGAGATGGAACTTACTGAGGTGCTACACGTCTCCAGTAGCGATCAATTCCATTTTTAAAATACAACACAGCAAGCCACCGTACATTTATATCCAGGGTGTGGTTTGTGAAAATATTCTGTAAATAAAAAACAAAGCATCAGAATGAACATAAGTTAAATAAGTATAGTTATTTAAGTATACTTAAATAACTTAAAAAACATAATAAGTTAAATGTATAGTTAATTTATAGTTTTAAGTTATATATTTTAAGTTAAATGTATAATTTATAGTTTTTAAATAACTTAAAAAACATAAGTAATAAGTTAAAAGTATAGTTAATATATCACAATAAAGTACACATAGATTTTTCAAACACAGAAATACAAATATTGTATAATATAGCTTATTGTGTGAGCTCAGTTATGTCCAACTCTTTGCGACTCCATGGACGATAGCCCTCCAGGCTCCATGGAATTTTCCAGGCGAATGCTGGAGTGGGCTGCCATTTCCTTCCCCATGATACAGCTTATATGTAGAATCTAACAGAAGGGTATAAATAAACTTATTTACAAAAGTGGAGTCACAGATGTAGAAAACAAACTTACGGTTACCAGGGGAAGGATAAATTGGGAGGTTGGGACTGACATATACACACGACTATACGTAAAATAGACAGGAAGAACCTGCCGTATAGCACAGCAAACTCTACCCAATACTCTGTAATGACCTATATGAGAAAAGACTATTAAAAAAAAAAAAGAGTGGATATATGCATATGAGTAACATTCACTCTGCCTGGAAAATCCCATGGACGGAGGAGCCTGGTAGGCTGCAGTCCATGGGGTCGCGAGAGTCGGACACGACTGAGCGACTTCACTTTCCCTTTTCACTTTCATGCATTGGAGAAGGAAATGGCAACCCACTCCAGCGTTCTTGCCTGGAGAATCCCAGGGACGGGGGAGCCTGGTGGGCTGCCATCTCTGGGGTCGCACAGAGTCGGACATGACTGAAGCGACTTAGCAGCAGCAGCAGCAACATTCACTCTGCTGTACTGAAACCATCACACACTGAAATCAACGATGCTGCTGTTGTTTGTTGTTTAGTCACTAAGTCATCGTCGTTTCCTACTCCAGGGGATCTTCCCAACCCAGGGACAGAACCCTTGTCTCTTATATCTCCTGCACTGGCAGACGGATTCTTTACCACTGCGCCACCATCAACTATACTTCAATAAAATTAAAAAAAAAAAAAATTTAAGTATGGATAGATTTGTAATTAAATGTTCCACTTAAATTTTATCATTACACATATATTGTTATTTTCTAAGTATCTATAGCTCTACAATTCATGTAAGAAAGCATATCTGCTTAGGAGCATGTTAATTATGTAAGCTGAGTAATGGCTATGTACAGAGTCATTTCACTATTCTACTTTTAGGTATATTTTAAATTTTTCCTAATAAAAAATTAAACTTGAAACAACAAATCTAATTATACAGTAAAATCTACCCACATGAAACTAAAATAAACACCTTTAGGACTTCCCTGGTGCTACAGTGGATAAGAATCTACCTGCCAATGCAGGAGACCTGGGCTTGCTCCCTTGTTCAGGAAGATACCATATCCACATACCACAGAGGAACTAAGCGCATGCACCAAAACTACTGAAGCCCATATGCCCTACAGCCCTCGAGTCTGCGTGCTGTGACTACTGAAATCCCATGTACACAGAGCAACAAGAAAAGCCACCACGATGAGAAGGCCCGCAACAGGAGAGTAGCCCCTGCTCTCCACAACTAGAGAAAGCCTTCGGGCAGCAACGAAGAGCCAGCACAACCAAAAAATAATTTTTTAAATTATATAAGTAAAATAAACATAGCTAAATTTAGAAAGAAAAAGTAGACCCAACAGAATGAACTAAATAATTTCCAAGTATCCTCCTTATCAAAGCAATTATGCTTACAAACAAGTTAGATAACAAAATATTTTCAAGTATTATAAACGCAGAAGTGCTAACTGGTATGTGACCTTTAAAATTTATTAAAACTGTTACCAAAAATTTATAATAGTTATAAAGGTGTATGAAATAAGAAGAGTAAAACTAATATTTACAGTATAATTTAAAATATCACAAACAGTGAGAATTAACCTGCGGTCCAGTGCTTAGGACTCCACGCTTCCACTGCAGGGAGCATAGGTTTGACCCCTCGTTGGGGAATTAAGACCCTGCATGCATAATTATAAAATTTTTAGTGTTTCTAGAATAGTGGGTAGATGGGACAAATAGGAATTGTAGGAATATGTTAACTAAAATTGTACTACAATTCAGACCTAAAACAACTCAAATCCCTAGAACTGACCTCTTAAACACAACTTTATGTGGGAAAACCTCAAAGTCAAAAGTAATAATATGGAAGTATGTCTTTCACTATATTAAAAAAATTTTATATGTTAAGTACTAAAAATAGGTATGATACTATAATCCTATTTTTTAAAAATCAGGTGCATACCAAAAAAAGTTACAAAGACAGTTGGGTAATGTCTATTTATTCCTTAAGACCTGTGACAACTGAGGCAGAGTCCCTCTTGGGGTGTCCTTGCAAAAGAAAGCATCGATTCTCTCACCACATTAATTGTAAGACTAATTAATTGCATTAGGTCTTACCCTTTACATGCCTACCTTCCACACTAGACTGAGCTGTGTCTTATGAGTGGAGTCCAGCACAGAGCCTGACAAAGCAGAAACTTCATAAATATCTATTGAGCAAATGAGTGAATGAATGAAAGTAATGTGGGAATATTGTGGAAGCTGGTAGATCTCAACCTAACTCAGCTATACCAAGGAACCAAGAAAAGTCAAGCTGCAGATGTCAATACAAGTAAATATATATTACATAAATATATTGAATAACCAGGTTGGAA
Organism: Bubalus bubalis; assembly: GCF_019923935.1. NCBI lineage: Eukaryota > Metazoa > Chordata > Mammalia > Artiodactyla > Bovidae > Bubalus > Bubalus bubalis. The sequence goes on from NC_059175.1 coordinate 16,699,824, forward strand.
TGCACACCTGAGATGAGGTACACAAATTTAGGAATCTCCAGACTAATCTGGATGGCTAAGGTTCAAACAGAACCAATGTACCAAAACAGTGAGAATAGGGAAAAAGAAAGAAATAACTTACATTCAGCAGTTTCAAAATCTGTTATTATCTATACTGCATCTAAAAGAAACTTTACTATCCCTCTAAGAAGAAAATTAAACCTAATAAAAATAAAACAAACAGGTCTAGGCACTTAATATTAATAATTCATACATTACACAGAAAGTATCAAGCAAGTCTACTGGTTCTCCCAGAGTCAAGCAGTGACTAAAATAAGAAATTCCAGAGGTCTTTTATATTTTGGTCTGAAAAAACACAAAGCTAATTACAAAGCATGCTCATTTAAATAAGCATATGAAGGGTAAAGATACAAGATTTTCTAAAGACATACTATGCCCCAAATTTACAAACACAATGCTGGGATGATCTATGAGAAGAAGACACTTTCTTCAGTCTCTTTAGAAATTACTCTGTTTTTTTATCTCTGTGTTACTGTGCCAAGGAGACAATTTTCTAATGTTATATTCAGAATATCCAGTATGACTTCAAATACTTAATTTCCTTTCTAGGCATGACTAGTATATCTTCTCAAATGTAACAACTCAAAACTTTTCAGTCATGAAGTCAAAACATGTATGTAATGCCATGGTTTTCTATTTTACAAGATACAGTAAACTGTTCTGCTCTGAATTTTTGACCCAGTCACAAATACTGAATCAGTTTTTGATTCAATTTGTAACCTCCTTGCCATGGTCGGAAACTAAATCTCAAACACCAATCAGAGTTCTCAAATTTTCAGAAGAAAAAGAATAAGCGAGCCTCCAATACAAAAAGACATCTTTTCATTCTGGTAATGAGAAAACAATTTTGATTAATTATCCAAAAGCTTTAAACTCCCAGAAAGATTTAAAGCACTGTTAATTATTATACTATTTCCCATAATATCCAGGGAAAAAATCAGATATGTTAAGAAAATAAATTTTAGATGGGGGAAAAGAAAATGTTTTAAAGTGAGCATGGTAGACCCAACTCATGCAGCAGTGGGGAGACCTCTGATGAAGAATTCCAACAATGTAAATTAACTGGGGCAAGGATAAGGACGAAGACAAAACATCAAAGTGTACCATGTATAGTCTTCATTCAAGTCAGCATTAAACACATTAAAACAGATTATCAGCACAGTGCTGCCTGCTGAGCAGATTCTACCAGTAAGTCCCCTACATACAGACCAGTTCTGTTCTGAGGGAGCGTTCTTAAGTTCAATTTGTTCCTGAGTTCAAAAAAGTTAGCCAAGGTACCCAACTAACAGAATCAGCTATATAGCACTGTACTATAAGAGGTTTATAATACTTCTCACACAAATAATGTATACATAATTTTTTTAAATCTTACAGTCCAGTCCCTTGAAAAGCACAGTAGTAAGTACAACAGGTGACATGCACACAGGGGCTGGTACACACGTTCACATCGCTGAAAGTTCCCAACTTGAGGCTCATATGTAGGAGACTTACTATACCCTGAGGGGTTATTTATCAACCATCACAAACACTTCTTAAACATCCTCAAGAGCCACGCCCTGAATTAATATGTGGGAGGAGGGATGGCAGCCAAACATCTGGATCAGTCTCACTAAAGTAAATTAAATTTAATTTAGAGCAATTAAAATAATAGTACCTCATTCTATCAAAAATAATAGTAAACTCTTTTAGAACAACTCACCAGCAACACCGAGTAGAAGCCTGGCTGCGTCTCCCACTGTTTCAGCTGCTCTTCAGCGGGTTTTAACACGGCAGTATCCTGACTGGTGGCCTGTGTTAGGACCTGAAGAACAACAGTACTGGCGCTATTGAGATCCATGGAAACCTGGAAATGACACGGACATACCTGAGTGTACATTATACATAAAAATTAACAGTAACCAACATGGAGAAAAGGCCTCGATGTTCTGAATTGCTCCCATACTTCAATCATTTACCTACTCTTTCAAGTTTCTGCTTGATTTCTCTTTCATGTACCACCCATACTCTTACTTAAAAACCCCATAAGTCAAATTGCCTTTGCTTAAACCAATTTACTTCTAAAAGAAAATGCCATTTTATTATCCCATAAATATAAGGCAGTAAGTTGGAGGGGGGAGGGGCAATGACAAACAAACATCAAAATTACTAAATTCTGGTTAAATAACACTGCCTGCTCAAGACTCTAATTATTTTGTTTCTTTTTCAAGATAAGCATTATAAAATCTATAAAAGTATTAACCATTTTATCCTTAAGAAGACCAGAAGGTAGAAATCATACAAAAATGCAAAGGACCTAGGACTCTGAAAAATAATTTTGAAAAAGAACAATTACAAACGCTAAGTAAAACCAAAAAAAGAAAGTTTTTAAAAAGCTAGCATGAAATATGATATGATTTGAACAAGTTATATGGTGTAAGAAAGAAAAATCCACTTGGCCTTGATGCTTGTTTCATTCTTTTTTGAATTGCTCAGATTTAGAGATATGAATGTTAATCTTCACTCAAAATTCTTTGGCAAATTATATTGCATAAGCATAAACTGTAAGTCACAAAGTAATTGATTGATTTCAATGTTTAGAATTGATGAACAAAATACAGAAAAATTAATTATAAAAAAAAAGGAAGACCAGAAGGAAGAGAACTGCAAAAAGAATGCTTTGACTGATTGCTAAGTACCTCATGTTATCATCTTAGGTGCCTCCAATGATATGTATCTGAAACTTTTTTTTTAATATAAAAGACAAACGCATACCCAAGAAATATTGTGTTGGGGGAGGGGAGGGGGCAAGAGAACTTAAACCAACAAACAAAATATAAACCTTAAGTTAAAAAGGATCTTAAAGGTTGGATCACCTAATCCTTCAATAAAATTTTTTACAGAAGTCTAGTTAATGTACAATGTTGTGGTAGTTTTAAGTACACACCAGAGTGATTTTGTTATTATAGTGTCTGAAACCATCCTAAAAACACATAAGGAATTTATTGAATTCTCTAGGATTCTGTTTCTAATCATCCCCAAAATTGTGTACGATTGTTTGTTAGGAAAGTATATGTAGTTGTTCACAATACACATATACAAGGTATGCAAAACTATACTGAAAACTAGGACTTCCTCGGTGGTCCAGTGGTTAAGACTTTGTGACAGACTCTGTGCTTCCACTACAGGAAACTTGGGTTTGACCCCTGGTTGGGTAACCAAGACCCCACATGCTGCAGAGCATGGCCAAAAAATCTTTTTAAAAACTTTTTTTTTTTTTTAACTGAAAACTAAAAGTTGACAGAAAATAGTTCTTGGTACAGAGGTGACTGGGAATTAGCTTTGTGATACCAATTGCCTAAAACTGAAGAATGTTCCAGATAGTAAAAGTCTAAGTCATTAACCCATAATCAAAAGCAAATTACTTCCTTTGTTAAGAGTTGTAATTAAATTGCAATGACTCAAGAAAAGGGAAGGTCCCAAAAATTGATTCTACAAGAAATCTGACCCAAAGTATTATAACTTTTAAGGAAATTAATCATTTTGAAGCCTTTGTGAATTAAGAAGGGCCAGGGTATAATAACTGGAATCAGACAAATATTACCAATTAGCAATGGAGTTGGACTAAGGTTATAAATTAGTAGTCTGTTCTTGTCTCTATCTTAGAACTGACTAGGGTGGTAAACATATATTACCTCCATCACTAATAAGGAGTTTTGTGTTTTTTTTTAACTTTCTTGGTGATTCAGTTATTTTATATATATATATGTCGTATATACTTTTTCAGATTCTTTTCCATCATAGGAGCTTCTTGAATAAGTTTCTGTGTTTCATTATCACTTGAAAATAAGTAAATGGATTTTCACTCAATTTACAGGGTTTCTTGGTAATGTATGATTTCAAAAATAGGCTGTAAAAGAGAGACTCACTTTATGGAGGCCCCAGAAGATACTTTAAAGAGATAGGCAGGACCTCCCTGGTAGTACAGTTGGATAAGAATCCACCTGCCAATGCAGGGGACATGGGTTCGATCCCTAGTCAGGGAAGACTCCACATGCTGCTGAACAACTGCTGAGCCTGTGCTCTGGAGCCCGTGCACCACAACTACTGAGTCCTCATGTCATGACTGAGCCCATATGCTGCCCGCGCGCAGCAGCTACTGAAGCCCAAGCACCAAGAGCCCATTCTTCACGAGAGAAGCCACCGCAATGAGAAGCCTGGGGAACCACATCTAGAGAAAGCCCACGCAAAGCAGTGAAGATCCTGTGCAGTCAAAAATAAATTATTTAATTAGTTAAAATGTTTAAAAAAAAATAAAATAAAGATGACGGCAATATACCTTTCTACTTAGTTGAAATACAATGCAAGTCACAAAAGCAAGCCATGTATGTAATTTTTACCTTTTCCAGTAGACACATTAAGAAACAGAAACACATAAAATTCGTTTTATTATATAATATTTAACTCAATATATCCAAAATGTTATCCTTTCAATATTTTGAAAATACTAATAATGTGATATTTTACATCTTTTATACTAAATCTTCAAAATCCTGTGTATATTTTATACTTAAGGTACATCTCATTTCAAACTAACCCAATTTCAAGTACTCAATAGCCACATGTGGCTAGTGGCTACCATATTAACACAACTCTAGAAAAAACCACTCAAAGTGGCACCAATCAAGGACTGGCAACACCAGCATCATCTCACAGAAACACAAATTCTCAATCTTCTCTCCAAACCTAGCAAATGAAAACAGGGGCTGACGGCAGGAGGCGCTGGGGCAAAGGGCTGTGCTTTAATAAGTCCTCTAGGTAAATCCTAATAATTGTCAAAGTTTGAGAAGCACTTTTAGAACATCTAAAACTGAGGTGCATCTGAAAGCCCAGCTCTACTGCTAGTGCTGTGGATGACGAAACATACAGGGGCTTCCATTATACATCCCTGAAAAGGAAGGCAGACCAGCACTGATTTGCAGTTCTCACAAGGGAACTGTCTGAAGTATGAAGAGCAGGAATTCACTGATTCTCCCCCAAGCAAAACAGAATAATAATAAAGGTTTTTTTAAAAAAGCCAGTATCTGAGCATATATTACATGCCAAGTACTGCAGTTAAGTGCTTTACTTATTTATTCCTAATAATTATTCTATGTGGTAGATACTATTATCACCATATGTTAGGTAGGAAACTAAAGGCTCAGAGACCTTAGCTTGCCACGGTCACAGTCTACTAAGTGGCAGTCCCTGGACTTGAAGACCAAAGCCACTACTCTTAATCAGTATCTCATGAGTGACAGGACAGACACCTAAGCCATCTGTGGTCCACGAGCCCAAGACACACAATAGATAGTGGGTAGATACTTGATGAATTAACAACAGTGACCAATTCTCAACAATAAAGGACTTCACACTGAATCACACAGAAGCTAATTAACTGATTTATTTAACGAAATTACTGAAAGCCTTTTGTGTACCAGGCACTGTTCCAGGTGCTGAGAATACAGCCGTGAACAACACGGTGTCCCTGACTTCACACAGTTTACATTCTAGTGGAAGAAGACAGCATTAGGAGGTGATAGGAGGTAGTGGGTAAAGAAAATAAGGTAATGTTAAAGATGGACTCTGACTGTGCTACTTTAGACTGAGTATTCTGAGAAGTCTTCTCTAGTGACATTTACAAGAGACGTGAGAATGACAAGAGAGACCCAGCCAGGCAAAAATCTGAAAGCAGAGATCTGGATACGGAAAACAACTGAAAACAAGGTTTTAATATTATAAACAAACCTAAGAAAGCCAGTGTAATTGACATTTAATGAGAAGAGGGGAAAGTAGTACTAGTTAAGGTTGGAGAAATGGGCAGGAAGATCATGTGAAGACTTTGTAGGGGAAAAACTAAAGTGTCTGGACTTTAGTACATGCGCCAAAAAAAAGCCCCGGGAAGACAGGAAGAACATGTGAATATAATAATAGAGAAAGGCTCCACCAGAACTCATCCCTACTTCAACCCTAAAAAGAAAGAAAAATACCATGTCTCTGTTTTGGGCTACTACTATAAAAATAAAATCATTGACCACTGCCAACCCCCAGAGCAATTTATACCTAGAACAAAGATTATGCAGAGCACTCATACACACACACATATACACACCTTCACACTTTACACTTCTCTGGACCTACGTGACAAAGCAATCCTTAAGTCTATATACTCTAATCTTTATGTCCCACTTACCCTCATCCTTTGGGCTTCCCTGGTGGATCAGTGGTAAAAGGAATCCACCTGCCAATGCAGGAGACACAGGTTCTATCCCTGGGTTGGGAAGATCCCCTGGAGAAGGAAACAGCTACCCACTCTAGTATTCTTGCCTGGAAAATCCTGTGGACAGAGGAGCCTGGTAGGCTACAGTCAATGGAGTTGCAAAAGAGTTGGACACTCCTCAGCAACTCTACAACAGCAAACTTCATGATTCACCTGGTCCAATGTAAATGACAGAATCCCTACCTCCCCCCAGCACCCTGCTCCATCCAGGTCCTCCCCAGAAGTATATGCCCTGTCCTCGCCTCCTCTCGCTTTTGATCCTTGCTTCCAAGAGGCCCATTTCAGTCTGAGAGGGAGAGCTTAGTTTATATATATTTGGAGAACCAATGCCGTGCCAAGTACTAAAATAGTTGTTAAGAATTGAAAAGGGTCTTTTCCCCAAAATATGGAGAATGATGAGGTGGGAGGAAGAGAGAATTATTAAAACAAACTATGAAAAATACATTTCTAGAATACCAGTTGGAATCCAGAGTACATTTCCCCCACAAAAACAATATTATGAGTGGTTTATCTAATGGGTAAGAAGGTTTTTTGGTGTGAGAAACAAATCATCATTTGTAACTTCTACTGGAAATATTTCCAAGTACTAATTAACTTACAAGGGAAGCTTTAGGCAGCAGTCAGTTCCTGAATTGCAGATTAAGTATATCCTCAAAAATTAACAATTCAGCAATGACAGTCCCATCATAATGGATTATTTAAAATACCACATTACTAAAGCATATTAAATTTTTTAAAGATCCCATACCAAACCAATAAAAAGCAAATGTGGCATATGTATTAGTATCATTGTTTCATAGAGGAAGAATTTACAGCTATCAAGAGAGTTGCCCGGGATCACTGCAGAAAACTAGTACATGGCAGAGCGAGGCCTGATATCAAGGTTCTGGAAACTCAGCTCTTCCTACTGAATCATAAAACAGCCTCACCACACCATCCTGCTCCCGAACACCTAGAAACACACCACACACTCCCATAACAGGTTCCTGGAGAAAAGGATTCCTGAATCCATCAGAAATCTAAAAGTGTTAGGGGAAGCACACTGATTGAAACTGCCCACCCTGGCCAGGCACCATAGTAACTATTTGCATGAGTTGTTTTAGGACAGGAGGGCCTGGTGAGGAACAGGGAACTAATAAGCCTCCACCAACCAGAAGAGTTCAGGAAAGGTCAAAAGGAGACACCACCTGTCCGACCACCTCCTGGAATCCTTCTCTCCGGCATCCATCCTGGCTGAACAAGGCGTGCACCATCAGGAAGGACTCTGAAGGACTCTAAGTCAGTATGATTGGCTAAGGACAACCCGGAAACTAATCCCATCACCATAAAACCCGAGCCTGCAAGCCATGTGGCAGCATGTTCTCCTGGGTTCCCTTACCCTACTGCTCTCCGCCCAGGCGCCCTTTCCCAATAAAATCTCTTGATTTGTCAGCACATGTGTCTCCTCGGACAACTCATTTCCGAGTGTTAGACAAGAGCCCAGTTTCGGGCTCTGGAAGGGGTCCCCCTTCCTGCAACAAAAGGACTACATTTTCTATGTGTTAAGTATTTATGCGGAACTCAGTGGTGGAGTTCTCTTGAAAGGACAACAATGGCAAAAAAGAACAGAGAAATGTACTGAGTCATTTAACTGTAACAGTGTGGAAGTAAACTTCACTTAGGATAAAAGGCAGATGACTACTGACTACTAGAGTCAGTTTGAAGGATAGCACACCTGGAAACTAACCTCCAGCATCTTTCTTTTGGAATTAGCATGCAGAAATATAATAGCGCTGCTACTGTTATCTGCACATGGCAGTTGAGGCAGACATAAAACTAGTCTCCAAAAAAGCTGGAGACCTGAGACTGACAAAGCAAGAGAGGGAAGAAGAAAAGGAGAAGGTGTAAGGAATGAGAAAAGAAGGGAGGCGGGGCAGAGGGCAGGAGGAGAGGCAGAGATAGACACAGACTAACTGATAAGACAGCAGGACACTTCCCAAAGGACCCAACAGGATCTTCACGGCATGACAGGATCATCAAAAGGGAGGCCTGAAGGCCAGAGAAGCTAGTCTCTCACACCGCAGGTGCTGCTACAGGTCTGTGTGTGGTGAGAGAAACCCCACACCTATGTTAAAACCAGGTATCCTTTGCCTTTCAGTGTTCCTATTAATTATCAAGACCCTGGAGACAACGAAGCAAACAGATTAAATTTGCCTAGGTTTTCTAATTAATCATGCATACACTGAGGTTGTTTTGATTTTCATTATTTTGAATAGTTTCAAAATCATAAGCAAGAGGAAACACACTCCTTATGAGCATTTTATAAGCTCTTAACTATACTACTGAACAGAATTATTCAAAATCTAAATGCATACTCCTTTTTTCCCCTAAGAACAATATAAAGAAAGGAGAAGGTGAAAATTAAAAGGGCAAGTCGCCCTTCTCACTATTTCACAAGTCGGTCAGTTCAATTTATTCATTACTGGAACTACAATACTCTTCGATGCTATTAAAGTCTAAATAATCTAGCGATATGTGACCAAGAGCCTAAAACACTCAGACCTTGTAAGTGGGCTTTCTAAGCTTGATTCTGTAAGATATCTTCCCAAGTCTGGAAAAATCCAAAGTCCAAAGATAATACAGATGTGCCTACAGTTGAAAACAAACTAATTTTCATTAAAAGAAATAAATAAAGAAAAGCCAATACCTCTGCCTGTCACCAAAAAACAGACTTCTCAGGCCTACATCAACTTCAATTCCAGTCATGACAATTTTTTAGTCTACTACATTACCTGTGTTTATCCTTAGTTTTAGGACATTCCACACAAACAATAACGCCACCCTACTATTAAAAATTAAAGCCGTAAGTAAACTGAGAAAAAGAAGGCATAAGATTATAAGAGAAGTTGAAGGAAAAAGAATTTCAAAATCAAAAAAGGTTCCCTCAGTGATATAATTTATTCAGGCATAGATCAATATGGATGCTAAAACCATTAAGTGAAAGAAGAGCTGTTGGGGAACAGGATATTCCCAGTGTGTCTAAGTATCATCCCACAGATTACTTGCTAAATGCAATGAAGAAATAAACCTTTAAAATGAAGGGATCTGTCAGTCACCAGATCAACCAAGAAAGCAAATTTACTACAGTATCACCAACAGCTACACAACTTGAGCTAAGTGCCTTCTGAGGTGATACAAAAAGAAGTATACAACCTCATCTCTGAAATACCAAAAATGATCAGCAACAATCTAATCAGTACTCTAGCTTCCATGTCCAGTTTAAAAGAAAGAAAGGAGGACTTCCCTGGTGGTCCAAGTGGTTAAGAATCTGCCTGCCAAAGCAGGGGACATGGGTTCAATTCCTTGTCCAGGAAGATCCCACAAACTGCAGGGCAACTACGCCTGTGCACCGCGATTACTGAGCCCGCGTGCTTCAACTGCTGAAGCCCGTGCGCCTAAGCTGGTGCTCCATAAGAGAAGCCAGCGCTGCACCGAGAAGCCCGTGCGCTGCAATCAAGTGTAGCCCCCACCTGCTGCAACTAGAGAGAGCCCATGTCTATGAAGACCCAGCACAGCCAAAAATAAATAAATACATATATATATATATATATATATATATTTTTTTTTTTTTTAAAGAAAGAAAAGAGAATACTTCAGGAACGATGGCATGAAGAGCTCCATAGATCCTCTCCTCAGTATAACAACTGTGACTGATAAAAGTTACAAAAGGAACCATTTTCAGTCTCTGGAAAGTATGTTTAAGGACACACAGCAAACGCAGAAACGCTTACACAAGAAATAGTGCTAAATTTTGGTAAAAATAGCAAGAATCTGTGGCATTTGAGCCACAAGCTCCCTGCTGCTCCCCAGACTGACAGAGGCCATCCTCCAGGCAGAATGAGCCAAGACAGGAGGCTGCAGTTTCTCCCCACAAGGGGCAGGCGGCCAGCATTTCTCATCTGCCCCAGCTACACACTGCAGCTCTGTTCCAGACAAGCACAGCCAAAAGCTCTGGGTACTCTTCTGCCAGCCTGGCAGCACTCACAGGTCAGAAGCTCTACCCCAGGACTATCAGGCCAAGCACAGTGGGCCTCAATCATGCCCACCCCAGGATGCTCAACCACAAACAGTAACAGCTGGAGATTTCAATACTCCACTTTTTAAAAATGAACGGAACATCTAGAAAGAAGATGAACAAGGAAATATGTTTTGAACAACATGATACACAAACCAAACCTAACAAACATTCCACTCAACAACAGTAGAATGCGAGCAAACATTCATCTCAGGCGTACATCAAACATTCTCCAGGAGAGACCATAATGCTAGACCAAAAACTTAGTCTCGACACATTTAAAAGAATTGAAATCATACAAATAAGTTATCAGATTGCAATCAGAAACAAAAATACGGAAATAACATTCACACTTCCAGATTTCAAAGCTTACAATGGAGCTACAGTAATCAAGACAGTGTTGGTACTGGCAAGAGGCCAGATATACACATTAATGAAACAGATTTTAAAGTCCAGATAGACCCTTACATTTAAAGGCAAGTGATTTTCAACAAGGGCACCAAGACAATTCGATAGAAAAAGAACAGTCTTTTCAACAAACAGTGAGGGAACCACTGAATATCAACATACAAAGAATAGCTGGACCTCTTCCTTATACCATAAACAAAAATTAACTCCAAATGAATCACAGAGCTAAGCATGAAGAGTTAACTCTATAAAACTCTTAGAAGGTCTAGCAGTAAATCTTCATGACTTTGGACCAGGTAAAGCATTCTCAAATATGATACCAAAGCACATGCAATTAAACTAAGAACAATTATAGTCATCAAAATTTAAAACTTTACCAAACAATACCATCAAGAAAGTAAAGACAATTCACAGAATGGGAGAAAATATTTGCAAATTGACTAAACTAAAGCATTTGACTGTGTGGATCACAACAAACTGAGGAAAATTCTTAAAAAGATGGGAATACCAGACCACCTTACCTGCCTTCTGAGAAACCTGTATGCAGGTCAAGAAGCAACAATTAGAACCAGACAAAGAACAATGCACTGGCTCAAAATTGGGAAAGGAGTACATCAAGGCTGTATATTGTCACCCTGCTTATTTAACTTACATGCAGAGTGCATCATGCAAAATGCCAGGTTGAATGAATCACAAGCTGGAATTAAGATTGCCAGAAGTATCTACAACCTCAGATATGAAGATGATACCACCCTAATGGCAGAAAGCAAAGAGGAACTAAGAGCCTCTTGATGAAGGTGAAAGAGGAGAGTGAAAAAGCTGGCTTTAAAACTCAACATTCAAAAAACTAAGTTCATGGCATCCAGTTCCATCAATTCATGGCAAATGAGTTTGGTTCAGATGCTCAGTCGTGTCCGACTCTTTGCGACCCCATGGACTGCAGCACGCCAGGCTTCCCTGTCCATCACCAACTCACAGAGCTTGCTCAAACTCATGTCCATCGAGTTGGTGATGCCATCCAACCATCTCATCCTCTGTTGTCCCCTTCTCCTCCTGCCTTCAATCTTTCCCAGCATCAGGGTCTTTTCAAATGAGTCAGTTCTTCGTATCAGGTGACCAAAGTACTGGAGTTTCAGCTTTAACATCAGTCCTTCCAATGAATATTCAGGACTGATTTCCTTTAGGATTGACTGGTTTGATCTCCTTGATGTCCAAGGGACTCTCAAGAGTCTTCTCCAACACCACAGTTCAAAAGCATCAACTCTTCCATGCTCAGCTTTCTTTATGGCCCAAGTTCCAGTCTTTGGCTACTTGACACGAGGAGCTGATTCACTGCAAAAGACCCTGATGCTGGGAAAGACTGAAGGCAGGAGAAGGGGTAGAGAGAGGATGAGATGGTTGTATGGCATCACCGACTCAATGAACATGAATTTGTGCAGACTCCAGGAGATGGTGAAGGACAGGGGAGCCTGGTGCGCTGCAGTGGGGTCTCAAAGAGTCGGACACAATGTAGCAACTGAACAACAACATCTGATGTGACTTATATGCAAAATATATAAAGAATTTTTACAATTCAAAAAAGATATCTAATTAAAAGGCAAAAGATGAGGGGAGGTTTCTCAACCTTATAAACACTATCTACAGAAAACCCACAGACAACACCATACTTAATGGTGAGAAACAAAGCTTTCCCACTAACATCAGGCACAAAGGAAGGTCATTCCCTCTTACCACTTCTTTTCAACACGGACCTGTAAGTCCTTCATAATACAATAAAGGTAAGAAAAGAAAAGGTATATAGATCAGAAAGGAAGACCAAATCTGGTCTGTCTGAAGATGACGTGATCATCTATGTAGAAATCTGGAAGAATCAACCAAAATCTCCTGGAACTAATGGGCAATTTATAGCAATGTTGTGGGATACAAGGTGAATATACAAAAGTCAAATGCTTTCCTGTATACCAACAATGAACAAGTGGAAGTGAAAATTAAAAACACAGTATCATTTACATTAGCACCCCCCAAAACTAAATATTTAGATATAAACTGAACAAAATATATACATGATCTCTATGAGGAAAACAACAAAATACCAATGAACAAACTCAAAGAACAACTAAATAAATAGATATTCCATGTTCATGGATAGGAAGACTCAACACTGTCAACATGTTACTTCTTCTCAACCTGATTTTTGGATTTTGATTGGAACCAAAACTCAAAAAAATTGTCTTACAGATACAAACAATCTGATTCTAATCTTTACACAGAGAAACAAAAGACCTGGAATAGCCACTACAATACTGAAGAACAAACTGGGAGACTAACATTATCCACTTCAAGACTTACTGTAAAGCTACAGGAATCAAGAGAGTGATTCTGGTGAAAGAGTAGACAAACAGATCAATGAAACAGATTGGAAAGCCCGGAAATAGACACCCATAAATTCAATCTTTGACAAAGGAGCAAGGGCCATACAATGGAGGAAAGACAGTCTCTTCAATAAATGGTACAGGATCAACTGAACCTCCATATGCAAAACAAAATGAATCTAAACATAGGCTTTACATCTTTCACAAAAATTAACTCAAAATGGATCACAGACCTACATTTAAATATAAAATTCCAGAAAATAACCTAGGAGAAAACCTAGATGACCTTGGGTGTGGTGGTTTGTTTTTAGACACAATACCAAAGACACAATCCATAAAAGAAATAATTGATAAGCTGGACTTCACTAAAATTAGAAACTTCTGTTCTGCAAAAGATAGTATCAAGAATGAGAAGACAAACCACATACAGGGATAAAATATATACAAAAGACATATCTGATAATGAATTGTTATCCAAAATATAAAAAGAACTCTCAAGACTACCTGGCACTCCATGGGGTCACAAAGAGTTGGACATGACAGAGTGACTGAACTGAACAGGACTAGCTGGCAGTCCAGTGGATAAGGCTCCGTGCTTCCACTGCAGGGGACTCAGGTTCAATCCCTGGTCAGGGAACTAAGATCCTGCTTGCTGTGCAGCATGGCCAAAAAAAAAAAAAAAAGAAGAAGAAAAGGCAAAATGCATGCTGTAGTCCCTGGGGTCACAAAGAGTCGGACGTGACTGAGCGACTGAACCGAACTGAAGACTCAACAACAAAAAAAATCAAACAGTCTGATTAAAAAACGGGCCAAAGACCTTAACAAACACCTTACCAAAGAAGATATACAGATGTGAAAATAATTAAGAAGGTGCTCCACGTCATATGCTATCGGGGAAACACAAATTAAAATGTCAATGAGATACACTACACCTATTAGAATGGCCAAATGATAGGCAGCAAGAACGTGGAGCAACAGGAACTCTCAGACATCGCTGGCGGAAGTACAAAATTGTATAACCGCTTTAGACAACTGTTTGGTGGTTTCTTAAACATCCTTTTACTATACAATCCAGCCACTGCATCACATGGTATTTACCCAAAGCAGCTGAGAACCTTTGTATCTACACAAAACCCTACACATACAGGTTTACAGCAGCTTTATTCCTAACTGCCAAAACTTGGAAGTAATCGAGATATTCTTCAGTAGGTGGATGGGTAAATAAACTGTGGTGCATCAAGACAACAGAATATTATTCAATGCTACAAAGACAGGATCTACCAAGCCACAAATAAAAAAGGATTGAGAAACATGTGGAGTGACTACAGTTTGAGGTGATGAAATGTTCTAAAATTGTTGGTAGTCATGACCGCACAACTCTGTGAATATACTAAAAATCACTGAATTGTATGCTTGCAGTGAGTGAATTGTATGGTCTGTGCATTATATCTTAATTAAGCTGTTATTTTCTTTTAAGTGCTCTATGTAAATGCCGAAGTTAGCACAAGACCAAGAAAAGTAACTGAAGAAATGAAAAACATGTGGCTGAAGTATTAATAAGTAATGTTAATAAGAGCAAGAAAGAGTAATAGTTTAAGAAATTAAAGCAAGATTAAAGGACATAAGACTTCTGCAATAATCTGGAAGGTTCCAGAGATGCTCAGTTCAGTTCAGTTCAGTCACTCAGTCGTGTCCGACTCTTTGCGACCTCATGAATCGAAGCACGCCAGGCCTCCCTGTCCAGCACCAACTCCCAGAGTTCACTCAGACTCACATCCATCGAGTCAGTGATGCCATCCAGCCATCTCATCCTCTGACGTCCCCTTCTCCTCCTGCCCCCAATCCCTCCCAGCATCAGAGTCTTTTCCAATGAGTCAACTCTTCGCATCAGGTGGCCAAAGATTGGAGTTTCAGCTTTAGCATCATTCCTTCCAAAGAACACCCAGGGCTGATCTCCTTTAGGATGGACTGCTTGGATCTCCCTGCAGTCCAAGGGACTCTTCAAGAGTTTTCTCCAACACCACAGTTCAAAAGCATCAATTCTTTGGCGCTCAGCTTTCTTCACAGTCCAACTCTCAAATCCATACATGACCACTGGAAAAACCAGAGATGCTAGTCCCATTCAAATCCACACTGCACCATTTGAATTCACTTCAGTTTCTCAACAGGAAAATTCTCCTCCATATGTGCATTATAGGTTGTTTAGCATCCTTGCACAGTATACATAAAGACGGTTTTGACTCGAAATGCTTCCATATATCTCCAAATACCTTTACATTAAAGAACCATCAGAGCTATTGAAAAATTCTCTACAAGATGTCATGCAGTCAAAGACTGATCTACTTTGGGATAAAAAATACACAATAAAACATAGAAAACAACAAGAAAGAGAGGAGATATTCCCTTGCTTACTCTTCCCTACTCCTAAAATATTCTATCTATTCAAGAGTTTCAAAGGACCTACAAACTCCTTAGTGGTAGAAATCCAAGTTTAAATCCTAAACCAATCAGAATTTTAAAAATGGTCTTTTTTAGTCTGTTGTGTAATTAGAGGAGTATCTATAATGTCAAATAAAAAAATACTACATAAAATATATGCAGCAAAGCTATATAAATAAAAAATGTCTAAGAATAAAGACAAGCGAGAAACAGAATTATAAACAGTACTGTTCTAAAGTAGTCCCAGAAGTTAGAGGGATTTTAACAGTCTACACATTTCACTTTTATGATGAAAAATGATTTTTTTTTAAGGCCAAGAATTTTCACTTTATATCTATTATAAATTTGCATGGGAATATTTGCTTGATTTCTCTTCTGTAATCCTAAAACATTCCAAGAGCTTCAAATCATGATGTATTTCTCTTGACAAGCACATACCAAGAGATCATGGCGATATATTAAATATGCACATTTAAGTAGATAATGTGGTCAATAAGTGCACTCTCATCAAAACATTCAGGAGAAAGCTTACAAACTTGGTTTTCAGTAGCAAGAGTTGATAAGCAATAGTTCTGCCATATTTACCTAGATCTGTGATTGCAACATTTACCAAAAGACAATCCTCCTCATGAAGGGGACTTTGAGCCTTATAACCCAGTTTTAACTATAAATATTCATCTCTAAAAATCCTTATCAAGTGATGTCAAGAGTTTAAAATATTTAACAGACTGAGAAAAATGAAACTAACAAAAAACATTTTTGATTTATTACTTTTCTTTTACATAATGCTCCACATACATATATATTGTACACTTTCATCACATAAAAGGAAAATAAATTTGTGTTTGTTAGCAATAGTGTGTTTATCTTTAATTCCACTTTGAGGTCTTTTCATGTGTTATGAAAGCTTCCACATCAACATACTCCTTTACCAGACAATGTCCTGCTGCTGCTGCTGCTGCTGCTAAGTCACTTCAGTCGTGTCCGACTCTGTGCGACGCCATAGACGGCAGCCCACAAGGCTCCCCCATCCCTGGGATTCTCCAGGCAAGAACACTGGAGTGGGTTGCCATTTCCTTCTCCAATGCATGAAAGTAAAAAGTGAAAGTGATGTCGCTCAGCCGTGTCCGACTCTTCTCGACCCCATGGATTGCAGCCTACCAGGCTCCTCCGTCCATGGGATTTTCAGGGCAAGAGTACTGGAGTGGGGTGCCATTGCCTTCTCTGAGACAATGTCCTATTAGGATGTAAAAATAAACTGATTAATCTGCAGTGCCACCTGATGGTGAGAAGTAAGTAGCACATCCCAAAGAGTATGTTCAAGCATCCTTTTCCCTCAATGACCCGGGAAGAGGACACTGCGATTCTCTTTAGTGACCACCTAGCCAGGACAACCATCTGCAAGGTGGCAGGGAAACTTCCTTAAACCACTGTCTCTACTTCTTTACTTGAATGCTGCATCATGAAAAATACTCTCATCTCTAACAAGAGAAAATGTGAGATGAAGATACATTTTTGAGCTTCATACAAAATAAAATGATGGAACTTAAGAAAATGTAATATTCATAAGCAACGTTTTAGCATAAAGAAGACTGAGAAACTGTGGAATAGGAAAAGGCAGAGTGATAAGAGGAGCAGGATGAAAACCCCTAAAGAGAAAAACCTCGCAGTGGTCCACATTTGACAGGACAAATGTTCAGAAAGACGAAGAATGGCGAAATACAAGCCATTCAGAGTGACATAATAGCTTGAAAGCTCCAGTTTTCCTCCTGGAAGAATAGGCACTAGGCAAATAACTTGAATGAAGAGTAGCCTTTTTGGTGAAATGTATAAACAATGCAGTATTTACCATAAATTACTGGAACATCCCCTACAGAGAGATGAGGAGAAGATGTCATTTTTTCAAAGACAGTTAAATGCCTGCAAGTCATCATGATCTACAGTTCAAGTCTATGAAAAGAAGAACAGAAGGCAGAAAACATATTCTGGAGGAATTATGGATAGGAAATATTACAAAATTGCTAAACTGCCTGGGGTCAAAAGCAAACTAGTCAAAGATGTGTCAAGGAAGAAATGAATTTCTGTGAAAACTAGGGGAAGAGTTCCAACATAATGAAAATAGAAAAGTTATCGTACTAAAAAGCTTAAAGAAATGGATATTTTTATTACTGTGAGAAACCAAAATCTTAAAGCAATTTGCCCAAAAAATAATAGTTAAATTTGAATCTGACCAAGCTTCTAGACAGCACAACCAACAAACACAGTTAGAGGGGAACTAGGTAGAGGTCAGATGAAATAAGAATGATCATGAGCTGGTAACTGTGAAACCTGGGTGGTGAGTAGATAAGGTTCATCATACAATTCCACCTACTTTTATGTATGTTTTTTAAATGGCAGCTAATGGACCACGATACAGAGAATATGAAAGCTACTGCTCACTCCTGACAACACCCGCTCTGGGAATCTTTAACTGCAGTAGATGTAAAGTGCTCCTTCCTCCACACCATTCTTACCTACAGAACATACTTCTATTACTACATCTATTTCCTTGTTAATTTGAGTCCCACGTACAAAATTAGGAGCTGCATAAAGGCAAGAACTGTGTCTTATTCATCTATACCTGCCTGCACCTAATATAGTATGTCAAAGATGTAGTAAATGCTCAGTAAATGTTTGAGGAACTTAAGGCAATAATGTGATTACAATTTCTAAGAGTGGAAGGCAGGCTTTCAGAAAAGGTGAAAAAGAGGTGAAAGAAACAACGTTTCTGGAAGTATAGGAATTACATCACAGTAGAGAGAGAAATGTCTATAAAAGATACTACAAAGGTAAACAGTCTGCTGAAGGGCTAAAAAACAAATGAAGGAATAAACGAACAAACAGTTCACTCAGTATTGTCAGCTTCCGAAATGGGGCACATTAAGCCAATAAACGTCAACAATGCTTTTCACTGGGAATATCTAACATCCTTTGTTCTAATCCTGTGCTCTTCATCAGGTTTCTCATATTTACTGGCTTATCATTAGACTTTTCCACATTCATTCATTCAAATATTTATTGAATACCTGCAAATGCCAGACATTATTCTAGGCACTTAGGATACAACAATGCTAAAAAGGCCAAAAAAAAAAACTCTGTTCTCATGAAGAGTATATTCTAGTGCGTAGAGACACAGAAATAAATGTGTAACCTATATAGTATGTAAAAAGGCAGTACACAGTGCCAGGATGCAGCTGTGAGAGAAGTCCCATCCAATAAACACATATATTGTGTTGTACTGGGAGTTTTCAGTAAAACGGCATTGAAAAACATCAGGAAGTCTTTTGCCTGTTTGGCATACATGGGCGTCCCCATGACCGAACACACCCTCATAACTTAAGGAACTTTTCCTCAACAACAGTGATACCCACCAAGGCAACGCTGAGCAGTGAGGCCCCAACTAGTCTCACCACCACCTTCTTTGACATCTCTCTAGGTGAAAGGAAAAACACATATTTGTATAAAAACTGCTAAAGAACAGCAATTATGCTTACTGGTTTTAAAGCTCCTTGTCTGATGCCAAAGAAATGAGAAGGAAAAACTGTAAGTGTGATTCTGGACAAGATACTGTTCTTTGGGAGTAAACAGCACAGTCCAAATTTAATAGACCATAACTGACCAAATTTTAGTCAAAACTTTTTGCTGTTAAGGGATCATCAGTCCTCTACAAATGTATGTATCTTTGACTAGTAGTTTCCAATTACTGATCCAGGATATCGTATGATTTGTCTTAGAAGAATCTCATAATCTTGCTGTGACAGTTTAGCCTGAAGAGTCATTTGTATTTATAAAAATTGATTCATTAAAACATGTATAGGCTGTATACCCAGTAGCATCTTCAGAATTAACAACTGTTCTATATTTCATCACTAAGATAATATTTTGCATCATTAAAATAATTTCCTATCACCTTGGAGCCATCTATGCCACTTCTCTCAATAGTAAAAATATCTAATTTAAGCATTCTGTTTTACTGGCCAAGAAACTGCATTCAAAAGGTAAAAGAGATAAATTGTGAATCCAGTATGGTCACAGGCAAATTAGTGACATGTCTGGGAATTTAGAATTCAAGCCTCCCATCACAACCCCATACTCTTTATTGATCACCCAATTTTTTCTTTTAATTGGACTGCTGTCAAATACCAAGTGAAATTAACTGGTTTTTAAAAATCTTTAGACTTGAGAACCAAAATACAATAAAGACTCTAGTTTATCTTCCTGATAAATATTACAGCAAAACTGAAAACCAAAATTAACAGTCAATGAAAACACAAGTTAAAAAGCTTAATATTAGAAGAAGAAATTGTAAATGACTAAGAAGATAAAGGATTACTATATAGAATATATATGGAATGCCTGTAAATCAATAAGAAATAAAAAAACAGGATGAAGGATATATAGAGACAATTCACAGATGGGAAAAGTCAAATGGTCACTAAGTATAGGAACAGACAGATAGCCTCACTGGCTATGAGGAATTTTTTTTAAATTGAGATATTACTTTATAATCATCAGACTGGCAAAAATTACAAAGCCGAAAATATTCAGTCTTGCAAGAACCTATGTAAACAGAAACCTTTAAGCACTGCTGCTAGGAGTATACATTAGTAAAGATACTTCAGAGAGCCATCTTGCCATTAGGAGTGAAATGTGTCAGTGTGTGGGGTGTGGGTGTGTGTGTGTATATGTATCCTATGATCAGGTAATATCCTATGCCCAGCAGTTCCACACTTGATACTGTAACTAAAGAAACTCCTGCACAGGCATACAAGGAAGAAAAAAGGATAAGGGTGTCTGTCTTGGCACTGTCTACAGTAAGAGCTAGAGACAATACACTATCCCTCTTTAATGGAATGGATACATAAAATATATCTTATCTTCCCCCTGTAGAATGTGTTCCCTCTGGCTGGAAAATTCTTCCCTCTAGCTATCAGCATGTCTTGCTGTTTAGCTTCAATCCAGTTTCTGCTCAAACTGTCAACTAATCAAATAAGTCTTCCCTCACTGCCTAATCTAAAATATAAAATAGCTTTCCCTTCAATCAAGAAACTCTCTAATCTGAATATCCTTCCTTCTATTTTCTACTCTTCCATTTTAATATTTTTAACTGTCTGATATTCTAATATACATGTTTTTATTGTCCAGAATCTCGATTATAATCTAAGATCTAGAGACCAGGGACTTCGACTTGTTCAAAGGTACATCACCAGAATCTAGAAGTAGTATCGGGCACAAGAGAGAATGAGGAATAAATATTTGTTAAATAAATGAATCTAGTGACTAAATCCCAATCTCCGTGTACAGCTGTGTAAAGTCAAGTCTTTGACGTTTCAAACTCACTCAGTCTAACCTCCAGAATATGTAACATTCACATTTTTTTCAACTTGCTGGTTATTCAAATTCCATTTACAGTACTCAGCAATAAAGCAGGAACTACTCTGAGAAATAAATAAGAGAGTCCTTCAATTCAATTCTAGAGAGGAAAAAAGACAATTACAAAAGACATTATAAAAGCTATACTAAGCTGTTATTGAAGAACACTCAGAAGACCTAACTCACCCTAGGAACGCTAGGGAAGGCTTCCCAGAGAGCAAGGCCGCATTTGTGCTGAGTAGAAGTTATTCAGATGAGCACACACGGGTATTCATCAGACAGGGGATGGGTATGTTTGAGGCAGAAGACACACAACATACAAACATCTCAACTTTAAAAAAACATCCAAAAAAAAAATAAAATAAAATAAAAAAACATCCAACCACTTCTGAAGAACTGTAAACAATTCAGCATGACAAAAGAATGTGAGGCAGGAAATAACAGAAGGTGAAAGCATAAAGCAAGCACAACCCAAAGCATTAATGTTTCTATTTCCTAAGCCTGGTAGTTTGGATTTTTATCTGAATGCCTGCATAAAAGGACTGCAGAATAACAGTACAATCAACCTACAGAAAAAGAAAGGGTACGGAGGGGTGGTGCACTGTGAGAAGCAAGGAAGTTTTTTAGAAGGTTTACAGAGAAGGCCAGATAATACTGATACTCTGAACCAAGGTGGCAGCCACAGAGAAAAAGTAGATGAAAGAGATGAAACAAGATTTGGTTAATTAGTACATAGGAGAGGGAGGGAAGGTCAGCACATCAACGTAATAACAGGGAAGAGTTAAGGTTCTGGGTGTCTCCAACTGAGTGACAAGTTGTACACAAGAATCACAAGAGGAAGGGAAGCAACTTCAGAAAGGGTGAGATACACAGTTTTTTTGATGTGAGTTTAAGGTGTCTTACAACAACCACAGTGCGTCAGTGCTTAAGGGTGATGTATGCTCAACAGAGATTTGGGAATCATCAGAACAAGGACAGAAGTTGAAGTCATAACAGATGAAATCCTTCAAATAGAGTAGGCAGAGAGGCAGAAGATAGTACCCCAGAGTGAAATGAATCTTTAAAGTGGCCAGAGAAGAGAGAAAATATACCAAGGAAAGACTGACCAAGATACAGAAGGGACGTGAGGAGACTCCAGTGGCACAGAAACGTAAGAGAATTTTAAGGGGACAATCAGTCAAAATGTCAAAAGATTTACAAGATTCCATTAGATTTCAGACTAAAGAGACCAAGAGTGACCATCACCCCATCAAATTCAGTGACGGCAACAGATGGCAGCCTTCAACACATTGAAAAATAAATAAATAAGTAATAGGAAGGTGGAGAAAATGAATATAGACAGCTCAAGAAACTTAAAAAAAATTATTACAGATAAAACTGAAGAGGAATCTAGAGTGAAAAGAGTATATTTAAGATGAGTGCAGTACGTTTAAATCCTAGTAAGTTAGAACCAGTTGAGAGTAAAATGGATAACCAACCGTTATGGACTGTATTCCCCAAAATTCATATGTTGGAGCCCTAACCCTCAGTATCCCTAATATTGAAGATAAGATGTTTGAAGATGTGGTTAAGTTCAGTGAGGCTATCAGCGTGGCCTCTCATCCCATGTGACTGGTGTTTTACAGAGAAAAAGAGACACTAGAGGTTCTAGTGCTCAAAGGTTCAGCCATGTAAAGAGGCAAAAAGAGCGTGGTCACGTGTAATGCAAGGAGAGAGGCCTCGGAAGAAATCAATTCTGCACTAACCTTGGTCTTGGATTTCCAGCCTCCAGAACTGTGAGAAAATAAATTTCTGTTGTTGAAGCCACCCAGTCTCTGCTTTTTGTTATGTCAGCCCTAGCAAACTAATACATCAAGTAAACACTGTCCCTGAGGGAAAAAAAAATCCAGAGCACAATTAGAAATGAACAGATAAAGGTGAAGGAGTACGTGGGTGAAAGAGGGCAAAAGCAATGATGTTCCCAGCAATTCCTCTGTGAAGCAGAGGCCAAGATTATCCAGGAAAGAGGAAGGAAGGAAGGAGATGGTGGGCTGGGAACCACCATGGGAGACAAGAGTAATTACTAAAGACATCCAGGATTAGTAGGCTGCCTTTCCATTAGTCAACAAATGTTTGTTATTGAATGAATACCTAGCTGTCATTCATGAATGCTTTAGTTCAGTTTTGATAAGGTGAACTCTAGCAGTAACTAGCTAAAGAAATGCATTATAGTGAATCAGAAACTGAGTTAAAAATTTAGATAATATGTGACCTTATGCAAGTCACTTAGCACTGCTGGGCCTTTAGCTGCTTCAACCAGACAAATCAGACTTGATATCCAGCATAAGATCACCTCAGATTAAAAATAAAAAGTGCTATAATTTTTATGCAGGTTTGTGCATGACCTTGGTCTTCAACTTTTACCAACCAACGTAGTGTGCCTCAGGCTATAATGCACATTCAGGTCATCTGGAAAGCTTGTTAAAATGCAGATTCTGATTCAGTAGGTCTGGGTTAAGCTGGAGAGTGTGCACTTCTAACAAACTTCAGGTCATGCTATACACCACATTTTGAGCAGCAAGGGTAGAATACTGATCCAGCTCAAGTTCTACAAAGCTTTTAACTGTCGACTTATCTGTAATCAGCCTGATATTTAGAAAACCAAGCAAAAACACTCCAGATTCACACCTGCCCAAAATGTGTCTTGCTGTTTCCTAAAACACTCTGAAATTAAGTGACAGTCCCCATTTGGTGCAGACAGGAAAAGAAAGGATGTCATCAATAACACTAAACTAGGAAAAGCCCAAGATTAAATACAAACACACACACACATACATATATACAACACAAAGGTTAAAATCTATCTAATCAAACATATTTTCTTTCTCAAACTATGAACATTTCTTGAAAAACACACGTACTTATCTCTAGAAAGATTTTCAGTACACTTTAACTGCCAAGGATCTACAAGGATTCTTTTGCATTCTGGTTTGATCCTGAATAATCTTCACCTATTTATTTAGAACATCCAATCATTATTATCACAACTAAATTCATTTGTGTTGAGTATTTCCTTCTGCTTTAGGAAGTGTAACTAGGGCAGCGACAGTCCAGCTGCCCTAAGGCTGTAATATATTGCCACAAATCACTGCTATAATTAAACTGTTTCTTTTATTCCCTGTTTCAGGAGTTACAGGGGGAAAATTCCACAATCCTACTACACCAATAGGGAGAGATATTCAGTCTAATTTCACAGAAAGCTTCTTTAGTGACAAAAGATGCAAGGGAATGTCATGAAAAGGATGTCGTAGTAACACCGCCTTTAACCTGAAGCCTCAGTAATGAATAGAGAAGTCTGGAATAACGTGAAAATGAAGGAATGAACTCCCAATCCGTGAAAAAATATAAAAAGCATTACGGCTGTAAACTGCTCTTCCTTATTCCCTTCTGAAGAAGAGATAAACTGCAAGGGCACTACCGCACTACAACTGAGCTCGTTCAAATGGAGTGGGGAGGGGAGATGTTAATTGCAATCTTGGCTCCAGGAGGCAATACAGCAATCCTACCTATGTAGTCAAGTTAATCTGAAAAGATAATACTGCCCTCTTTCACCACCACGTTCACAAAAGGATAAAGAAAAATGACAGATGCAATGGGCCTCAATATAGTATTGCTGAATCACAAATACCCTCAAAACCTGCAGAAGAAGCTGGGCTCAAGCACTGGCGGCCATACCTTAGCAAGTAGGTCCTCTATGAAAATATAGAACTTCCTTCACTTTTTCTCTAAAGGCAAGCAAGGATCTAATAGTCAATTAAAGCTTTCACAGCATTGCTATTAGCAGCAATGTCGCGGATGCAATATGCAAAAACATACAAGGATTTTATACTAAAGACGACCACGATCTCTGCAAATTAGCACCACCTATCCCCCAAGGGCAAATGCACCACCCTAACCCGCAACGGCAGCCACAATGAGCATCCTACGTCCTCATTTTGACACCCAGTCCCTGTTTCCCCGGACCCTGATTCCTCCTCGATCATGCTTCCCGCTGCCAGGCTTACTGGGGCAACCTCGAGCTCCCAGGGGTCCTTAAAGTAACAGAGAGCCAAGCCTGCAGGCCGCCCTCTTCTCGCTACTGCTATGCCTGGCCTCCCAACAGCCACACGTTCTTCCCTCGCCTCTCAGGTCTCCGCTGCCCAGCCCACTCCTCCCTTCCACAGGCGCGCGCTCTGAGGCTCTCAAGCCGGGGCCTCACTGTTTGGTTCGGTCCGGAATAGTCGGTCTCTCCCGCTTCCACGCCCCAACACGAAGCGGCGTCGGCTGCTTCTGCGCCCCACGCTTCCAGTCCACACGCCGCCGCCTACTGATGCCGAAAGCGGCTTCTAGGAACGCGCCATGTTCAGCGTCGCGGCTCTAAACGACACGGGCGCGTGAATACTACGTCACGGACACCGGAGCGCGTGGACTAGGCAAAGGGAGAAGATGATAGGAGAACGGAGAAAGGAAAGGGAGGAGCTTTCTCTTCGAAACCAAAGGCGCCGGGCATGAAAGGCAGCTCTGTGCGCTTGCGCAATACAGGGAGCTGGGACCCCGGACGCAGCGCGATCTGTAACCATGGAAACCATAGGTTCTCTCTGCCCTGCTCCCAGGAAAATCAGTTGTTTTCCTGGGTTGATTGAAGCTTAAATCAAAATAATTTCCCCTTTCTTATTATGGATATCAGCTGCCAAACTGCACTGTTTTACAGATCTGTCTAAAGAGAAAAGATTTAAAATAATCCTACTCTCAGCGGTCAACCCTCCCACGTATATTTATTTTTTAATAAATATAGTGCCCACTTGCTTGGTGGGCACTTTAGTCCAGAACGATGAGGAGGAGGGGAGAAGATTAAAATGAGATAAATCCAGTTATCTTTGCCTCTGCTATTAACTAGCTTAGTGACCTAAGTGTTCTTACATTTAGAAAAAAATTGTTGTAAGGAAATAGTCACGTGTTCATAAGGATTAATAATAATAATTTTTTTAAAGATGGATAACAATCATTTAGAATGTGCCAGATACAGTTCTAAGATCTTCAGGTGAATCATTTAAATCAGGCGAATATTTAAATCCTTAAAACAACCGTATGAGATGCTTTTTACTGTGCCGACTTTACAAATGAAGAAGCTGAAGCAAGGAGAGGTCAAGTAACCTGTGAAAGTTCACACAGCTAGTAAGTAGCAGTGTTACGATTTGAATCAGACAAACATAAGCCTTGCATTACAAGGATGTTCATCACCTAAGAGCTGTTTTTCAAAGTAAAAATATTAAAAAGTACCTAAATGACCACCAAGAAAGGAATGATTAAATCATGACAGATGTACGTATAATACAAATTGTCAATACAATGCAAACATTAAAAATTATGTTGAAAAATAATCTGAAAAAGAATGGGTATGTAGAGGTATAGGCTTCCCTGTGGCTCAGTGGTAAAGCACCCACCTGCCAATGCAGGTGACGCAGGTTCAATCCCTGGGGCGGGAAGATGCCCTAGAGAAGGAAATGGCTACCCACTCCAGTATTCTTGCCTGTGTTGAATTAAAAAAATAGTCACAGTCTGAAAGTTGAGAGTCATGTTTCATTTGGCCGAAATTTTTAGGACTTAAGGCTGGGAGGAAGCATCTCAAGTAGCCCTGAGAGAACTGCTTGGAGGAGGTGGGGTGGGGGAGTGGTAGAGGTTTGCAATAAAGTACAGGCAGTCTGAACATCAAAAGTATTTTTGTGAATTAAAACCAGATATCCCACGTTAAAAAATTTGGTATTTTTCTATGTTTGGGAAGATGCAAGAGTCTGGGCTTACTGAAACCATTGCTTTCATATGCATCTTAGCTATCCTGAGGCCAGTATTCTGTGTTTTTTCATATACCGAGTACCTCAGTGCTCACTGTAGGGCCTGGCTGCAGCCTGATGGCTGCCAGATGGTGCAGGTCTTCTCCTGTAGTGCCCTGGAGGGCTGGAATTGCTGATGACTGTGACATCCTTGTTCACTGA
Organism: Bubalus bubalis; assembly: GCF_019923935.1. Classification (NCBI taxonomy): domain Eukaryota; kingdom Metazoa; phylum Chordata; class Mammalia; order Artiodactyla; family Bovidae; genus Bubalus; species Bubalus bubalis. Next base: position 16,726,875 of record NC_059175.1, read on the forward strand.
TGTGGCAGGAAACACTCCATTTCTCACATGGGAAATCCCATGGACAGAAGAACCTGGTGGGCTACCGTCCATGGAGTTGCAAGAGTCGAACACAACTTAGCAGCTGCTGCTGCTGCTGCTAAGTCGCTTCAGTCGTGTCCGACTCTGTGCGATCCCATAGACGGAAGCCAACCAGGCTCCCCCATCCCTGGGATTCTCCAGGCAAGAGTACTGGAGTGGGCTGCCATTTCCTTTTCCAATGCATGAAAGTGAAAAGTGAAAGTGAAATTGCTCAGCCGTGTCTGACTCTTCGCGACCCCATGGATTGCAGTCTACCAGGCTCCTCCGTCCATGGGATTTTCCAGGCAAGAGTACTGGAGTGGGGTGCCGTTGCCTTCTCCGAACTTAGCAGCTAAACAACAGCAACATGTATATATATAACTATATATATACTTTGCTGTACACCAGAAACTAACAAAGCACTGTAAATTAACTATACTCCAATGCAAAATTAAATTTAAAATTTTGTAAATTATGTTAACATGTTCACAATGCAATAGAGAAAGAATGGGTCACAAACAATATGCTTGGCATGCTTTTTTTGGAAATTAGTATATGCCAAAATGTTAACAAGGTTTTTCTACTAGTTAGATGGCATTGTTGGCACATTTTATGCTTTAATTTATTTTGCATGATTGTATCTTCTGATTTTACTGGAAGGTAATAGTTCTTAACTGTTAAGTTTGCATAGAATCACATGGGGATCTTATTAGGAAAAAAAAACCAGATCCTGATTCAGTTGGTCTGAGATGGGGCCTGAGAGTCTTCATTTCTAATGCTGCTGCTGCTGCTTCTAAGTTGCTTCAATCATGTCCGACTCTGTGCGACCTCATAGATGGCAGCCCACCAGGCTCCCTGTCCCTGGGATTCTTCAGACAAGAACACTGGAGTGGGTTGCCATTTCCTTTTCCAATGCATGAAAGTGAAAAGTGAAAAGTGAAAGTGAAGTCACTCAGTTGTGTCTGACTCTTAGCGACCCCATGGACTTCAGCCTACCAGGCTCCTCCGTCCATGGGATTTTCCAGGCAAGAGTACTGGAGTGGGGTGCCATTGCCTTCTCCTCATTTGAGTTTCCAGTTTATGGTGCTCATCCATAGATCACACATTGCATAACAAGGCTATAAGGGATATGCAACAAAGTAGAGAAAAGATTCCAGTTCCAGTTCCAGTTCAGTCGCTCAGTAGTGTCTGACTCTTACCTAATTTTAATTAAGATGAAAAAAATCAGTTTAGGAGGCTCTTTTCTCTTTGGAATAATGGGTTCTTCAGATATTGAAGGAAAGCTGTAACAGAAAAATGCACATAGATACATTTTCCCTACAATTTCAGGGCACCAAATTAATATGCACTTGGAGGTCCTAGCTTCAGCTACTATGAATGTAAAGTCTAGTAGGAAAAAAATGTGTAAAGCTGGATGAATAATTTCATATAATTGCATTTTGTTGCTATATTCTCATAGTCTCAGAGTCTTTGGAGGAAAAATACAAATATTAATTTAAATTAAATAATCACCAGACTGTTCAGAGTATATTTAAAATATAAATATATATTCAGTGCTTTTCCCCCAAAACAGTTGAAAACTAAAAGAGAAAACAGAAAGTTGATGAAACCAATGCTAAGTTAAAGATACATCAGAGCTTTCCTCACCCATCAGTCTCAAGTAGGTTCCAAGATACAGATAAAGATGATAATGCAACTCATTGGTCTCAGTAATTATATTATGATTACTAAGTTCTAGCTCTTTTCTGTGCACCAGTTACTGTTCTAAGTGTTCTTTTAAGTGTTTGACATTAAACTGAAGACATCACATATGATTTAATTATCCTCATCAGCACCCTAGCTGGAAAATATTCTTTGCTTTATTTTACAGATTAGAAGATGATGCAGGACTTCCAGGTAGTGCCAGTTATGAAGAACCCACCTGTCAATGAGCAAGACTTATGAGACATGGATTTGATCCCTGCATCGGGAAGATCCCCTAGAGGAGGGCATGGCAAACCACTCCAATATTCTTGCCTGAAAATCTGATGGATAGAGTAGCCTGGTGGGTTACAATCCTTGGGATTGCAAAGACTTGTTTTCCTAACCTGGTAAACTTCAAATGAGTTAATTTATAAGCAGCTAAAAAAAAAAAACTATATTACAGAGTTGCCTAAGACCCAATTTTACCCTGGTCCACTGAAGCAACTTGGCAGGTTCATATGAATTAAGTAATTCCAAATTCTTAGGTGAAGGGGCACAGTGTAGATAGAATAAAAGAGCCAAACCCCAGTCCCTGAAATCTGTGAATATATTACTTTTCATTGGAAGGACTGATGCTGAAGCTGAAGCTCCAATACTTTGGCCACTTGATGCAAAGAGCCGACTCATTAGTAAAGACCCTGATGCTGGGAAAGATTGAAGGTGGGAGGAGAAGGGGATGACAGAAGATGAGATGGTTGGATGGCATCACCAACTCAATGGGCATGAGTTTGAGTAAACTCTGGGAGTTGGTGACGGACAGGGAGGCCTGGCATGCTGCAGTCCATGGGGTCGCAAAGAGTTGGACACGACTGAGCAACTGAACTGATAATACTTTTCATGGAAAATGGACTTTGCTAATATGGTTAAATTAAAAATCTTGAGATGGGAATGTTATCTACTGGACCCAATGTATTCACAGGGGTCTTCATAAGAGGGAGACGGGAGTATCAGAAAGAGAGAAATGTGACTCCGGGAGCAGAGGTCACAGCGACGTGTGCCATAAGTCAAGGAATGCAGGCAGCATATAGAAGTTGGGAAAGACATGGAAATGGATTCTCCCCTACAGCTTCTGTAAGAAACTCAGTCCTGCAGATGACTTTAGACAGCTGACCTTCAGAACTCTCAGACAATAAATCTGTTTTTGTGGCACCAGCGGTAAAGAACCTGCCTGCAAATGCAGGTGATGTAAGAGTCACAGGTTCAACCCATGGGTTGGGAAGATCCCCTGCAGGAGGATAAAGCACATCACTCCAGTATTCTTGCCTAGATAATCTCATGGACAGAGGAGCCTGGTGGGCTATGGTCCATAGGGTCACAAAGAGTTGGACACGACTGAAACAACTTAGCACAACACTATTTGTGATCATTTTTTATAGTAGCAATAGAACACTAATATGTACTCCCAAGTCATAGGATTTCCAATTTGCTACACACCATTTAATATTGCAACTGGGGTAAAATCAGGTCTTGGGCAGCTCTATAATATAGTTTATTTTAGCTGCTTATACATTAACTCACTTGAAGTTTAACAGGTTAGGAGAATAAGACTTTGAGAAACTAATTGGTCTGCCCTTGGTGATATAATTTTGCAGCAGATTCAGTTTTGTTTATAATTTTTAAAAAACTTGAAACAATATGTCTTTCACTAAGGACTGATTACATAAATTATGGTATGTTCATACAATGGAATACTCTCTACCTATCAAAAATGGTAACATGGATTTATGCCAGTTAACATTAATGACTTCCCTGGTGGTCCAGTGCTTAATATTCTGTGCTTCCAATGCAGAGGGTACAGATTCAATCCATGGTTGGCGGGCGGGGAGGAACTAAGATCCCTGTATGTCATGCAATGCAGCCAAAATTTTAAAAAATAGTTTATCATGTTTAATTAGATAAGGACAGTAGCTTAGATGTAGATTTCACTTTCTAAAACCTTTTTGTATAATCTAAACTTTTTTGCAATGTTTGAGTATTACTTTAATAATCAAAGAAAACTAACAAAATATTTCTCCTTTGGAAAAAAATATAAGAATACCATGGACCTATGTATTTTTTAGGGTGATATGACATTTTTTCATATTCTACTGATAAGAAAGAAAATTGTTTTAGAAAATAATCTATTAGTATATCTTCAAAGACTAAAATGTTCATATATTTTGACTAAATAACTCCATTCTTAGATATCTCTACTAGGGAAATAATTCAAAGTTTAGAAAATATTTTTCATAAATGCAGTAAAATGTGTATGGATCTATTTTAACAATAATAGTATAGGAAAGATTTAGTGAACTCTTACACATTCACAAAATGAAATCATCCACAGCAGCTTTCAATATTGATTATCAAGATTGTATAATAACTGGGAAGTGTACTTTTTATGTTAACTATCTTTGATGGGGAAAAAACTGTAAATTATATGACCTCAACTATGTAAAAATATGTATTGGTAAAATAATAGGAGAAAAGTCTATATAAAAATGTTCACAGAAGTTATCCCAGAATAGTGAGATTAGAGTAACTTTTTCTTCCTTTTTCACCTTCTGTATTTTTCAGGATTTTTTCAAGTTCAGTTTTTGGTTTTGTTATTTTTACAATGTAGTTGTCCTATCTTTGGGGCCCAGGAAACAGAAGGGGAAAACAAATTAGTTTTACTTACTTCATCTCTGTCATTAATTGTTACTTTGTACACTATTCTTCAATTCATTGTAACAAAGATTTAACTTTGTAACTCCATACTTTAGAATTCACTTAAATCTCATTTTATTGTTGCTGCTGGGGCTGCTAAATCACTTCAGTCCTGTCCGACTCTGTGCGACCCCATAGACTGCAGCCCACCAGGCTCCATGGTCCCTGGGATTCTCCAGGCAAGAACACTGGAGTGGGTTGCCATTTCCTTCTCCAATACATGAAAGTGAAAAGTGAAACTAAAGTCACTCGGTCGTCGGTCGTGTCCGACTCTTTGCGACCCCATGGACTGCAGCCTACCAGGCTCCTCCGCCCATGGGATTTTCCAGGCAAGAGTACTGGAGTGGGGTGCCATTATTGTTGTTTAGTGGCTAAATCCTATGGCCCATAACCCGCCAGGCTCCTCTGTAGTTGAGATTCTCCAGGCAAGAATTCTGGAGTTGGTTGCCATTTCCTTCTCCTGGATCAGGGGATCTTCCTGACCCAGGGATTGAACCTACATCTCTTGCATTGGCAGGTGGATTCTTTACCACTGAAGCCACTAGCGAAGCCTGAATCTTATTCAGTTCAGTTCAGTTCAGTTCATTTCAGTCGCTCAGTCGTGTCCGACTCTTTGCAACCCCATGAATTGCAGCACGCCAGGCGTCCCTGTCCATCACCAACTCCCGGAGTTCACTCAAACTCACGTCCATCGAGTTGGTGATGCCATCCAGCCATCTCATCCTCTCTTGTCCCCTTCTCCTCCTGCCCCCAATCCCTCCCAGCATCAGAGTCTTTTCCAATGAGTCAACTCTTCGCATCAAGTGGCCAAAGTACCTTGCTTCTATCACCAGTCACATCCACAACTGGGTATTGTAACTCCTTCATTCTTTCTGGAGTTATTTCTCCACTCATCTCCAGTAGCATATTGGGCACCTACTGACCTGGGGAATTCCTCTTTCAGTATCCTATCATTTTGCCTTTTCATACTGTTCATGGGGTTCTCAAGGCAAGAATACTGAAGTGGTTTGCCATTCCCTTCTCCAGTGGACCACATTCTGTCAGACCTCTCCACCATGACCCGCCCATCTTGGGTGGCCCCACACGGCATGGGTTAGTTTCTTCGAGTTAGACAAGGCTGTGGTCCTAGTGTGATTAGATTGACTAGTTTTCAGTGAGTATGGTTTCAGTGTGTCTGCCCTCTGATGCCCATAGTCTGTTATTAAAGAGATAAATTAATTTAGCTTGTATCTATATTGACTTAGTATCCTTTGATTTCCTGCCATTCCACCACAGTTGTTCTGAGAACCTTCTTGGATACCAAAATCTGCAAATGACTAAGTCCCTTAGAGAAGATGACTTAGTACACTGGGTCCTCAGTACCCACGAATGTTTAATCAGCAGATTGACTGTAATGGCAACATTCATCACAGAGAACAAGGGAAGCAACAAAAGGCAGGCTGCTGTGGCAAGGGTACAGCCTTCCACCCTTACCTTTGCTACCAACTACATGAAAGACCTTGCACAAGCACCTTTAATCCCTGTGAGACTCAGCTTTTTTGTATGTAAATAGGATAAGTATGCTTGCCCTAACAACTTTTCAAGGTTTCACTGAAAATCTAATTGAGTGAAAAGTACTTTGAAACCCATAAAATGCAATATGAAAACATAATATATAAATACAAATATAAAAATATAAAATAGGCTCTGTTACAATCCAGGAATAGAATTCTCAGTGAAATAATTTTTCTGTTGTATTTGGAAAGCTTCAAAGTGCTTTATTTTGCAACAGAATATATATATTTTTATAGTAAGGATAGGAAAACATTTATCCCATAGATGCTTTTGGAAGGTATCAATGATTACATATTAGGTTTTCACTAACAATTATTAGATATTTACTAACAATGCTTAGACTCATCATGCTAGTATTAAACAGAGACCAAAATCATCTTTCTTCATTAGTTATATTAATTTAAACAGCATTTTAGTAAGATGAAAAAATGATAACATTTGTAATAGAAGAATACTAAGAATCTCATAGTATTCACAGGAAGATCCCCTGGAGAAGAAAATGGCAACCCACTCCAGTACTCTTGCCTGGAAAATTCCATGGATGGAGGAGTCTGCTAGGTTACTGTCCACGGGGTTGCAAAGAGACAGACACAACATGAGCGACTTCACTTTCTTTTCTCTTTGTCATAGTATTCAAGGTACATTACTTCTTTCAGCCAAATTTCATCTTATTTTTCTGTTACAATTTAGACAGCACAGTAGAAATTAAGTCTACTTCAACCCACTCTGGTGTTCTTGCCTGGAGAATTGCAGGGACGGGGGAGCCTGGTGGGCTGCCGTCTCTGGGGTCACACAGAGTCAGACACGACTGAAGCGACTTAGCAGCAGTAGCAGCAGCATAAGTTAAATCCTACTTTGTAAGGCAGCACTTCATTTTAGCATTTAGATTTGGATGTCACAATATTTTTTTTGTTTTAATAAAATTTAACAGCTTGATAGTAAGTAGAGTTAAATTTAATTGTGTTTTATCTTGGGCAGGTGAATTACATTCCTTTTTTTCAAAGAAATACAGTATTTCACTTAATAAACCTGTTAAAAGTATGAAACTCAAACATTCTTAATGTCTTTATGACTTTTAACTACATTAAAAGTCTGTAAGGAAATATAATTTATATAAGAAAATGCTCACAATGTTTTATTTTTATCATTATATTTCCTGGCACCTTAAAAATGTTATCATTTCAAGCATGCTGTGAATTTAATAACCATCTTCTACAAAAGAAAACACTATTGTAATTCTTTTTCAAGTTAAGATACATTTTGTTAACCTAAAAAACACTATAAGAATGGCAATGATTCAATTGTGCACTCCCAAACTGAAATAATTATTTTTAATTAACGAAGGATATAAATATGAGGCAGAGAAGCATAAAATTATTTTTTATAATTCCAAAGCCAATCATAGCTGCAAAGATAACTTCATGCTGATTTCTTTAATGTGGCTCATGTCTCAGCATCATCCACTCCCTAGTACTCATGGATCCACACTGCTTCCAATATTGTCTCACTTTGAATGCTGCTGCTGCTGCTGCTAAGTCACTTCAGTCGTGCCCGACTCTGTGCGACCCCATAGACAGCAGCCCAGCAGGTTTCCCCATCCCTGGGATTCTCCAGGCAAGAGTACTGGAGTGGGTTGCCATTTCCTTCTCCAATGCATGAAAGTGAAAAGTGAAAGTGAAGTCTCTCAGTCGTGTCTGACTCTTAGCGACCCCATGGACTGCAGCCTACCAGCCTCCTCCGTCCATGGGATTTTCCAGGCAAAAGTACTGGAGTGGGTTGCCATTGCCTTCTCCACTTTGAATGCTACCTTGGTACTAACAGAAAAAAATTGGAGAACACTTTCCCTGTACTGATGAGGGTAGCCCTTCCCATCCTTTTTCACTTCTATAGAAATTCCTCAACCAGTTATGTTATCTGAGTGCAGAAAGCAGTGAATGCCTTCCATCACTGTGCATCAGAATCTCCTAGGGGGTCTTTTAAAGATGCATTAGCCAAGGCCAAATCGTATTCTGATCCATAATGTTTAGGCATGAGCTTGGGAATGTGAATTTTCATTACATGTGGTATTAGTATGCTGCTAAGTCGCTTCAGTCATGTCCAACTCTGTGCGACCCCATAGATGGCAGCCCACCAGGCTCATCTGTCCCTGGGATTCTCCAGGCAAGGATACTGGAGTGGGTTGCCATTTCCTTCTCCAATTAGTACGCTAGGGTTGCCATAATAAAATACCACAGACTGGGTGGCTCAAATAACAGAAATTCATTTTCTGTCAGTTCTGGAGGCTAGAAGCCCAAGATTGAGGTGTTAGCAGGGTTGGTTCCTCCTGAGGCCGTCTTCTTAACTTGCAGATGCCTGCCTTCTGGCTGTGTCCTCATATGGTTCTTCCTCTGTGCGCACACAGCCCTGGTGTGTCTATGCGTATCCAAATTTCCTCCTTTCATAAGGATACCATTCAGACTGGATTAGGTCACACTCTAAAGGTTTCATTTGAACACATTATTGACTGGGGGAAGTTTTGCAGAAACTAACCTCTGTGGCCAGCAGTTTGTTATGTAAGTGAATATTGAAACACGCCAGTCAAAAATGTTTGTGTTACAAAGACACAATACGACTCTGGTCAGTCAGTTATTAACTTAGTCACCTCTTTCAAGGTCCTACATCCAAATACAGTCAGATTCTGAGGTACTAGAAGTTAGGGCATGAATTTGGGGACAACAAAGGTTAGCTCATAACGTATGCCCCAGTGTTCCAGATACAGGTGAGTCAAGGTTCATACCTAAGCAAACACCAGTTTGGGCTGTAGGTCACCTAAATGTGCACACTCACCTCAGTCATTCAGCTTTATGAGACTTACTGTGTGACCTCCTTCAGGAGGGTCTTGCTACTTCATTCCTAAAGAAACGTGTCATTTGGTTTCCATTCTTACTGTCCATCATGCTACATAAAATAGCGTCTCCCTCCCATCCTGTCAATCCCTGTCTCCTCTACTCTTTTCTTCACACTTATCATCACTGACATTCCTCACTAGAATGTAAGCTCCATTTTATTTTGCTCACCACTGTACTGTCCCTCCCCACCCCATGGGTAGAACAGTGACCCAGGAAGATGAGAGTGTGCTGCAGGTGATCTTGTGCTCTTTCTGTCAAGTAAAAAGCAAGGTCTCCTGCTGAGAAGGAGCTAAGGAGGTGGTAAGGCAGGAGGCCTGAGAAGAATTAAGATTTGAAGATCCCTATGGAGAATAGGGGGAGAAGGTGATGGCACCCCACTCCAGTACTCTTGCCTGGAAAATCCCATGGAAGGAGGAGCCTGGTAGGCTGCAATCCATGAGGTCCCTAGGAGTTGGACACGACTGAGCGACTTCACTTTCACTTTTCACTTTCATGCATTGGAGAAGGAAATGGCAATCCACTCCAGTGTTCTTGCCTGGAGAATCCCAGGGATGGGGAAACCTGCTGGGCTGCTGTCTATGGGGTCGCAGAGTCGGACACGACTGAAGCGACTTAGCAGCAGCAGCAGCAGCATGGAGAATGGGAGAGGAAGATTAGAGTGAATTCATGAAGAGCTGGCCAGGCTGGCCTCAGAATTCAGCATATATGGGGAGCCCATTTATGTTTCAGATACATTCTATTGTATGATCTCCAGTAGTTCTCACAACTGCAGAGGAGCAGAGGGCAAAATGGTTATTTTGAATTCTCAATGATTACCATCACTCCTTGGCGTAACATTCAAGGCCCTTCACCATACATTCCCATTTACATGACCTGTTTACTTCTCCGTTATACCAAGTTTCTTTTTCTTCCTCAAATACTCTTACCTACTGTCTTTTTTAGCGCTTTCCCTTTGAATTCTCAAACTTTCCCTGGCTAACTTTTGGTTGGCCTTTAATGATTCAGCTCAAATATTCTATTTTGAAAATGCTCCCCAGGCACCTCAAGTATTAGCCATAGTGCTAAGATCATTCCTCTTTTAGAGCACACTGTCTTCAGAATACAGAACGAGTTTCAAGATGCAGTTGTCATTTACTGTGTGATCTTGAGCAAGATATTTAACATTTTTGTTCTTCAGTTTCCTCATCTGTATTATGAACACAATGATAAGCCCCTATTTTAGAGAACTTTGAAATAGTGAAAAGATATATCAGTAAATGGTGCTATTATTGTAATTATTTGCATGTCTTCCTCTCTTGAAAGTTCTTTAAAAGCAGGAATTGTCATTCATGTTAATTTTTTAAATTCCTAACATTTGACACAGTGCCTGGCACACTGTAGACGTTCCAGAGTTGTGGAATAACTTAATGATCAATGGAATTAAAGACATAGTTGAAATTGCTAACAGGGTATACACATTTTTTCCAAAATTAGAATTACAGCAAAGAAAGAGCACGGCTAGGGAATGCACACAATAAATTATGCAGGGAAAAGAAGTCAGCTTTGGTAAAAACAGATTGCTTCTTCAGATAAATAAGGTTCACACGGAAACATTACACAGACAGCTAAAACAGACATGGACATTGTTTCATGTAACTTTCAGTCAGGGCCAATACGTAACAATGACCACACTTACAGTTTCAGACTTTTTGTCTAACTCTCTCAATAGAATAAACTTTGAGGTCAGTTTCCTATTTACCTTCGAATTTCCATCACCCAGCAGTGTTTAATACACTTTAATTAACACAGCGAGAGCTCAATACGGAAAGGTTTAGGAAATTAATCACCTGCCACAGAAAGAAGCGAAACCACCAGTAGGTCCAGTCAAACTAAACACTTAATTACATTTTCAGAATTACTTTCCGTAACACAAGCAGCGGAGAATTCACTCCCGCTAGAGGAGCAAGCTCCTCTTCCCAAGCTCCTGGGATCCTCACCCACGATTGGTTGGGATATACGAGAGAAATACATGACATAAATTTTCTTCGGATTTGAGAGATTCAACAACCTAGCCTGATAAAGCATCCGCAAGCTTAACTGCATTATGTAACTTAAGCTTCCTCCACTTCCTTGAGGTCTCACACCCAAACCTATTTAACCAGCTTGGTGCGTGTAGGAGCAAGGCCCCGCCCCTGATTCTAAACTAGCCAATCCAAATTGCCAGAATCGGCAGCGCGGTGTCTTCTGGGATCTGTAGGCTTCCGAGGTTAGGCTTCCCGAGCGGCCGAGCTTATTTCCGGCGGCCATCGGGCTCCAAAGGCCCTCCCTCTTTCTGGGGGCGGACCCCGGAGCAAACCAAGGGGCGTGTTTTCGCCTCACCCGTACGTGGCCCGATAGGGTGCTGGTGGTGCGGGCCGGTGATTCCCACGTGGTGCGGAGACTAGAGGTTGCCGGTTCGGGTCCTTCTTGACTTCCCTGGCCTGTGAGCTCTCTGCCTGCAGAGATGCCGAAGATCAAATCAGCGGCTAGCGGCCGCCGCCGCGAGCGGCAACAACAACGCGGGCAGCTGAAGAGCGCCGGAGGTGGGGACAGCCGCGAGAGAGCTGGGATCCCTTGGGTTGGGACTTCCGGTAGGACCGAGTCGGGACAAGAGCGGAGTTCTGGCGGGGACAGTGAGACCGGGCGGCCCAGCGCTCCGGGAGCGCGGGAGTCCCGGGTTTCCCCGAGCGACGAGCGCAGGCCCCGCGCGCCGCCTCTGACTTTCTTTCACGGAAGGGGTGGACTTAAAAGTCTGTCATCCAGGCTTCTTAGCGTGACGTTTGGCGCCCCTAGCTGGCGCAGATATCGTCCCCTAGCTATCCTGTTTTCTTCTCTGGGACGGTCTAATGTTTTTAAGTTGGGAAATTAAGGCTATTTCATGTTTTATTTCAGGACTCATGTTCAACACGGGGATTGGGCAGCATATTTTGAAAAATCCTCTAATTGTTAACAGCATTATCGATAAGGTGGGTTTGGAAGAGGAGAGGGAGAGAGTTACTGGGTTATTGATTTTAATTTTAGGAATATCTAAGCACAGAAAGGATTCCTGACACAAAATAGATGCTGCATAAATACTTGTTGAATGAATTGAAGAATTGTGTAGGATTCTCAAGTTCTCTTCAATATGATTTGCTTTATTCTGTGAGTCTCGGGTTCTGACTCCAAATTCTTTTATCTTTCTGTAGATTATTTACTTCTTAGCTTGACACTTCTACCTGTTCAATTCCAGATTCTTCTTCTATTACCACTTTTTCTAGGCAGCATCTATCACTGTTAGTTTGTTTACTGCAAACCCTAAAAAATGTATCTAAACAGACACCTTTGGAAGTTTGTTCCCCAGAGAAACCTGTATGTTATAAGCCAATGCCACATGTAACCTCTTCAGAGTATTCTTCCAGTATGGGTTATTGATGTTTTCCTATTGTTTTGAATGATTGGGAGCTAGGACATGAAACAATAGGTGGTGAGATTACTTTCATGGTTGCAAAGGAAGTATCCTGGAGCTGTAGAAAGGACATTACCAGGGTGAGAGATGTCAACTTAGTGCCCTATGCAAAATGAGAGTTGGTCTAGCTTTTTAACCTTTTTGACTCATGAATTCCTTTGAGCATCTGATGAAAGTTACGGACTCAGAATACTCCAGCTATGTGCATACATATACTTTTTTTTTTTTTTTGCCACATGTTGAGGGTTGTGGGATCTTAGTTTCCACACTAAGTATCTAACCCCTGGCCCCCTGCAGAGGAAGCATGGAGTCCTAACCACTGGACTGACATTAATTTTTGTGCACAATTTCTGGATCCTTCTGCACCCCTGAAACCATACATGGATGTGGAATTGAGAAATACCAGTACAACATGCTATGGTTCATCATTTTGGTCCTTCCTTTTTGAACCTAGTGATAATAGTGTTGGTAACAAGGTGCTGTTGGAATCATTTCAAAGATAGGAAGGAGAATGCCACTCTTAGAACTGCTGTCTGCTGTTCCTACGTCTCTGACTCCTATTACCCCAAGTTAGGAGGACTGTTCAGTTTCCACTTGCGCCTAATGTTAATGAGATAATTTTTTTAAACATAGGTCATGAAGTAATCTCCTAAAAATGAAGTCAGAATAAGATCTCCTAACTGTGCACTTTTGAGTAAAGATATTCTGATGTAAATTAAATTATGTGTTCAGATGTGCCTGTAAAGCTAAAGTAGTTGTGCTTGCTTGTAGGCTGCCTTACGACCAACTGATGTGGTGCTGGAGGTTGGACCTGGAACTGGCAATATGACTGTAAAGTTGCTGGAAAAGGCAAAAAAGGTAAAGAGAGGATTTAGTGTTTGGTATCAGGTATCATGTGAGTAAGCTCAGGTGGTTTACAAGTATAAATCTGTTTTAATGAATTGCTGTTATTTTAACAGTAACTCTTGCTCCTTTGCTAGAAATACTTTATCTTATAAAATATGAGCAAATTGGGTGAAGTGAGTCAAAAGGTACCAATTTCCAGGATAAAATAAATATGTCTGGGGATGTAATGGACATCATCATGACTCTAGTTAACAACACTGTAGTATATTTGAAGGTTGGCAAAGAGTAAAGTCTCGTGACAAGAAAAAAAATTGTAATTATGTGGTCATGAATGTTATATATATCAAATCATTGTGTTGTATACCTGAAACTAATATAATGTTTTATTTCAATTGTCTCAATTTTTTTTAATGGATTAAAAGAAAAAAATATGGGTATATCAATCAGGAAAACAAATGACATTGGATACTTCAATACAGGGAATTGGTTACATGGTTGTTAGAGGACCAAGAGAATAAAACACTGAGGTTAACCCAAGAGTAGAATTACAAAGAGCAGCTACCACCTCTCGGCTCAGGGGAACAAAGCAAGGGGACTGGAGTTATTGGACTTAGAACTCTGGAGGAGAGCTAGCACAGGCCTCTGAGACTGGAGTGTCACCTGGCTGCTGCTGGTGCCTTCTTTGTCTCTTGGTGGATCCAGTTCCAGTTACATCGGATCATTGCTGTGTCTTCTGATGGATGTAGGCAACAAAGAACTTATCTGAAGAGAGTTCAGTGAAGAGACCATTGACAAGATGTGGGAATGTTAAGGGAACCAGTAAACAGTTAGTGAAAAACCTAGGGACTATCAACAGCAGGAAACAGTTACCATCGAGCAACCTCAAGGGACAAGAGGAGGGAAATGTGTTACTGGAGCCCAGAAAGAGCAGGGACAGGGACCACTCATAGCCAAACACGGCCGCTGCCAGAACTTGTGCAAGGCAGGCGCAGGCATTAGGAAGTACTCAACCCCACCCCTTGGATCCAGTAATGCCTTCCATTAGCCTGGCCCAACAAGAAGTCAAAGGGCGAGGGAGCTGGACTATATTACCCTACAGGCACAGCAAAGCTGGAGAATGGATCTGGGAGCTAAACAGACTAAACCTCACATATCTCTGCTTTGTAGACAGAGTCTTTCTGGAAGTCAGCAAAACCTCAGCTTATACTGAAATAAAATTTCAGCCTATCTGGTATCCCTTTTCATTTACTTGAGAAATTATGCTATCTGCTCTGGATCTTAGTAGGTGAGAGAAGTGATCTACTCATTCCAGAGCAGTTGCTTTGTATGCTTCTAAAGAACATTTACTGCAAAGACATATTGTGTATTTTTTTTCATCATCACTTGAATTACAAAGCATGGAGCCATATGAGCACAGTAATCCTGTGAAGTATTTGGGTAGAACGGTCATGTAGTCTGGTTGCTTACTTTTCTGGGTGATGTTTTTTGTTGTTCCTTTAACCCCCTTGCCGCATTTTGTAAAATCATCTCTTCATTAAATTCTCTTCAGGTAAGTTCTTTAAAATATACTGGTAGAGTACAATTGAAGAATAATGATGGTGGAATTGGGAAAAGAATTTTAATTCATTTAAATAATGTAAGTTCCTATTGAGTTAACAGGAAAAGATTTATTCTCCATAATTAACCTACAAAAAAAATTTTTTTTAATTTAGGTAATTGCTTGTGAACTTGACCCAAGGCTAGTAGCTGAACTTCACAAAAGAGTTCAGGGCACGTGAGTATACATAATAGAATTAAAGTACATTTCAATCTCGTGAAACGATGTTCTTTTTAATTGCTTTTTTTTTTTTATTATCAGGCCTCTGGCCAGCAAACTTCAAGTAATGGTGGGTGATGTGTTAAAAGCAGATCTGCCATTCTTTGATGCTTGTGTGGCAAATTTGCCTTATCAGGTATGTTTTCCAAATGTAGGAACATTATATTTACTAAATGGTTCTCTGGTGGGTCTTTCCCAGAAATAACCAGTTAATTCTTTTCCAGATCTCTTCTCCTTTTGTCTTCAAGCTGTTGCTGCACCGACCTTTTTTCAGGTTTGTGACAAGAAGACTAAAGTTACTGTCAAATCTTAGAAAAATTACAGTTTAGGCCATGAACACAGATAGCCAAAAGTTAAGGTTAACTCAATTGAAAAACTACTGGAGAATTTGTTTTGTAGAAAGTATCAGTTTGTGTGCTGCTCTCTCTGTCTCACATTCTTGAGCAGTTGCTAGTTATCTGGGAGAGGTGCGGGCTGAGTCGTGCTTCTGAGACCAGATGGCCTTTCCATATTTTCTTAGGCTTCTGTTGTTAGCCCAGGTCAAACTTCTTATGTCTAGATTCTGAAGTGTCCTGCTAACTGGTTTCTAGTACACTCTGTAGCAGTGATTTTCAAATTGCAGGTCAAAAACTCCTTAGTAGTTATAAAATATATTTAATGAGCCATGACAGTCACTTTTTTTTTTTAATGACATGGAATGGAATAAATATATCAGAGGGCATTCATTTCATGTCAACCAGGTGATTATAGTTTCGTGAAACTTTTGTTGACCTGAAATACTCTCTCATCTGATCATTGAGGGCTTACGTTCACAAGGGGTTAGAGCTACAACCATTATACAATGAAAAACAAAGGTAGCTGGGTCATTCTGTGGGAATAAGGCTCAGGCTGAAACTGTTCTCCCTTCTGGCCAGCTGATTGTTATTAACCACAGCTACTGATTTACTGTTTCCCACCTAAGAAAAGTCATTGAAGTTAAAGTACATTTATAGTTGAAAATGACCTTTCTCTTTTTATTCCTTTCTGCTGTCTTTTCAGATGTGCCGTGCTAATGTTTCAAAGAGAATTTGCTCTCCGACTGGTTGCAAAACCTGGAGATAAGTTATACTGCAGACTGTCAATTAACACACAGCTGTTAGCACGTGTGGACCATCTAATGAAAGTGAGTGACTGTTGTTAAATAATGGGGCTTAACTCATCATTGAGCATCTAGCTGTGCCTTCTGTGAAGAGCATGTATGATTACTATTTTTTAAAAAAAATTTATTTTTGGCTGCAGCGAGTCTTTGTTGCTTTGTGCGGGCTTTCTCTAGTCGTGGCGAGCGGGGGCTGCTCTTTATCGCGGTGCACAGGCTTCTCATTGCAGTGGCCTCTCTTGTTGCAGAGCGTAAGCTCTAGGCGTGTGGGCTTCAGTAGTCACAGCATGCCAGCTCAGTAGCTGTGGCTTGCGGGTTTAGTTGCTCCTTGGCACGTGGAATCTTTCCGGACCAGGGATTGAACCAGTGTTCCCTGCATTGGCACTTATCCAGTGCACCACCAGGGAAGTCCTGATTACTATTTAAAGTTGTTTTTGAGAGGACTACTTAAACATTTTCTGATTAACAGGTTGGAAAGAATAATTTCAGACCACCACCCAAGGTGGAATCCAGTGTCGTAAGGATAGAACCTAAGAATCCACCACCACCTATCAATTTTCAGGTGAGGTTAAAATAGGGTCATTCAATAAAAGGAAAAAAAGTCCAAGGTGGAAGATGTGGGTCTGTAGCAGCAAAAAAATGAGTCAACCTAAATGTCTAAATAGGAGAATATTAATTATAATACATCCTGTAATGGAGTACTTGGAATTTTTTGACACAACACAGTTGTTGAAGACCTCAAAAGAGCATGGAAAATGTTTGCAAAAGATAAAGACTAGAATACCATTGCAGTTTGCTGAAGATTATATCTACAGAAAACATGTATCTATTTGAATAAGACATGGGAAACAAGATAAAATGAAAATAGTTGTGTTAAAAGTAATAGTATGGGTAACACTGTTTAATCAGAATTCTAATTTTTGCCATTTAAAAAGAGAAGAAAGCCACATGACTTGATGTAAAACCTCACTGCAATCACATTGGATAAAAACATGCTTATATGGTCAGTAGCTGGTGGCGGTGGTGTGGTTGTCAGCTATTCCTACAAGGTTTAGCTAGGTGTATTACACAGGTTGTATTCTAAATCATGTCTGTTTTGAGTCATGTTCTTTTGAAAACGATACTTAGAGTTAAATAAATGCAATGTTCTTTGTTCCAATGTGGCACAAATGTTTTCTATTTTTAAAATTGAGGGTATAATAGTCAATGAGGTGCACAAAAGTGTGAAAAGTATAGATCTTACTTTTGTATATATGAACCAGACACATCAAGATATAGAACATTTTTATCACTTCAGAAGGCTTTTAGTTTTATATAGTAAGATAAAATTGTACCTACTAGGTATCAGTGGGGCTTAATATTTTCTAAGAAAATACCATCTACTGTTTCAGGAATGGGATGGCCTAGTAAGGATCACCTTTGTTAGGAAAAACAAGACACTGTCTGCTGCATTTAAGTAAGTATTTTACTAATTTATGATATATGAGGGATCAATGCTTCAGATACTGTGCTAAGCGCTAAAATTTGGTCATTTTCCTGAACAGTATTACCCTAAAGCATACACATGATCCATGTCCAGACACACTTTTAATTTTGTACTTTGGGAGGCAGGAGATTTTAATGAAAAGTTCCTGGATTTGGGAATTAGATCGGGTTTGTTTTTTTGAGAAATGGGAAAAACCCAAAAACCATACCCCCATCTGCTTTTCCTTGGAAAAACGAGGTGACAGATGGGCCCCTTCCACGCTTTGGAAAGATTCATGGCATTTTAACTTGGAAAATAGAATAGCGATTTGGAACCCAAGGTAAAAAAAATGGTGAAAGCCACAATGAAAAAACTAATTTTTGAGATGATGTTTTTTTGTAATATAAAACTTCCTTAAGATGTGTATTAGGTTTAAATATTAGTAGTTGTGATTTCAGAAGTTTAAATATTCAACCTTTTTTAGTTCTTTAATTTCACCATGTGGAGCACAGGCTTCATCTTATAGTAAAGGAAATTTCTATTTATAATCTGTTTGGAATACGAGTGACATCATTTCTTTATAGGTCAAGTGCAGTGCAACAGCTATTGGAGAAAAACTACAGAATTCACTGTTCGGTCCATAATATTGTAAGCACAGAATGTTGTTGTTTCAATAATTTGTTGTGTTTTAAAATGTCCATTTCCTACTGTTTCATATATTACAAAACTCTTAATTCTGAACATTTCATAGGACCCTTAAAAGACAGTATGTCATGTCTAACTAACAGGAGAACGTCAGCTCTTTAATAGGTCAGTGCTGCTGTATACTTTGTAGAATGAGCAGCCTTGAATACTCTGTCCTTTTTTTTCTTTTGGCTATAAAAAGATTCAGTTGAGTCATAATTTTCTCCCAAATTTTAACCATGTATAACTTACTCAGCTTAAAGGTATTTGCTAGCTTTTGAATTGGGGCCATCCCTTCTTGCTTGTTGCTCTTATAGAAATTACAAATTTAAAGTTACCATTTTCTCAGTGCCTTTTTTTTAATACCCAGAAATTGAAATAATTAGAATAAAGTAAGGGATAAATGGCAAGTTCTGGTTGTGAACCTCATGTCTCCTACCATTATCTGTGCAACATTTTCTTGAGTTGTGTGAACACACAGACATCTATATATGACTGTGATGTTTGATAATTTTTTAGTTTTCCAATCTAAACAGAGTGGCAGATAAAAGCAAATTTTCCTTTTCTCATTCAGCTCTTACGTGGTTTAATGTAGCGGTAGCGTAGCTACCTCCATTTTATGAATACAGTCTCTGAACAACTACCTACATAGGAAATACTAAATTGGATTAAGAAGTTTTTGGATGGAAGATGTGAAGTGTGAGGCATTCTCAAGGGTTAGAGAGGCTATCTTTGAGGAAAAACTAGCTAGCTAATGAAATTTGTGCTAAGAAAATGTTAATTTTCAAAGATATTAACAACTGCTGTAAAATCTAGTTTACAGCTTTAATTATGTTATGAAGTACTTTGCAAAGCCTGAAACATAACTATTTCAGAATTTCTAAGAAGAAAAAGGGCAGTATACATGATGAATACTTGGTATGTGCTGAACATCAACCACTTAATGAATTAAGAGATGCAAGTCTTATTGACACAGATAGGCTTTCCAAAACTATCAGGAAGAGATAAGGTGACTGTTTATGACTTAGTGAAAAACAAAAAAAAGAGTCAAGGTGACTTCATTAAAGATATGTTGTTCATTTATTCTGCATCTTGTATTGATAGATAATACCAGAAGATTTCAGCATAGCAGATAAAATACAGCAAATCCTAACCAGCACAGGTTTTAGTGACAAGCGGGCCCGTTCCATGGACATAGATGATTTCATCAGGTAACTACATTTTCCTTTTACTACATGTTTACATTTCTTTACTGTGACACCTTCATATTTAGAGATTTAAAGGCTTTTAAGCGGTTATAAGGTGCTACCTGGGAGTTATTGCATAGCACTTCCATGGCATGGAATAGTTATTTGGTGTAGAAGATGGAGGCTAGTTAGCTGCAGCAGAATGCATTTTCTGTAAGAACAGTACGTGAAGAACAGTCCAAGCCTGGAGATAACCTCTGTGACAGTGTGAGTTATGGTGTGTGTGCTTCTCCCTTCCAGCCCCCTCCCCCAACTCCCATTCATAGTTTTAATAGTTTGTCTCTTCAAAGTAGCCTTTCAGGTAGAAGAATCACAATACATATAGTTGGATCTTCTTTACTGAGAATAGCTTTAAAGTATGAAATAATATTAGTTACAATCATATATGGTTATCATTTCTAACTGGTTCAGTAACTTATTTCATGGACTGAGACAAGTTCTATACACCCGAAGTAAGAAAGAAAGAATGGTGTCGTAAGTAACTGGGCAATATAGAGCAAAATTTGTTTTCCTTCGATTAAGCAAGTAAATCTTAAAAAAGCAGAGTAAGGTGTCAAATAGTCAGGTAATAATTGACCTGCATTCATTGTTTTTAATCACTAACACTTTGATTTCCTAACTAAAAGACCATAAATTTTTGTCTCTTTAACCAATTCATTTTTAAAGCTTCCATGATCTAGAGGCTGAAAAACAGAGGGTAGATTGATATAAAAGTCACTGGTTTACTTTTTTATGCTGGAAACACAGTTGTATGTAACTGAGACAAATGACACATATTTTATTGGCAGGTGAGCAGTACTCCTGTCTCCATTAGATGTTAATGCCAGGAGTTGAACATTATCCATAAGTACCCATCTTTAGATACCTTAACCCATCCTGTCGGTTCTTATGGGCCATCCTGAAAATAATCTCAGGCAGGTCTAAATAGAAATATTTCATCTTATTTTCCTTCATTCTTATTAATTTTCTGCAAGATTACTAAACATGCAGCTTACTAAAACAGTGATCTGATAAGTACATAGGTATCCAGAGAGAAGTAAGTATTTGAGTCTGAATAACTGAGCTCAGAGAGCAAGAAAGGACACATGAGATTAGCCATTCATCTCTCTCCTGTCTCTTAATTCCAAACAGCTTTGCATTCACTACCAGGTTGAAATGGAACAAGTACCAATGTGCTCTTAGGCCAGGGTTAGTGTAGGTCTAAGATTATTTTAGTTAAATTCATCATGCCTTAAGACATATAGGCTACGACAGGAGAGGCACCAAAATGAGGTGGCTTTAACCAATATACATCTCATAAACTTAATTGAAGAATAAAGTTTCTTTACTGACATCTTAGGAGTATTTGTGTTTTAGAACTCATGGTACAGGGACTGTGTACGTGTTGTTACTTACTACAAACTAGCATTTCAATACCATCCCACTTGGTTTCTTTTTTTCAGATTGCTACATGGATTCAATGCAGAAGGTATCCATTTTTCTTAGGTATCTGGAAAAGAGAAGTTTTTCAAGCTCAAGGAAAAAAAGTGGAATTATATGTTCTTAATAGTTGGAGAAAATGAACTATGCTTGGACACTATGTGCCTGACTGCTTTTGATGGACTACGACTGTCACCATTTAGTTCTCTGAATTTTTAAGAAAGTAAGTCAGTTCTAAGTGTCCAAGGTTTCTTTGTTTTTTGCTCGTTTGTTTGTTTTGGTTTAATATATAATACAAGGCAGGGTGATAATAATCTTCAAGAGCCGCAGATACGCACAACTTAACACTTCAACTTATTTCTAACTGTATAAAGATGGTACCCTTTTATTTTCTGTGTTATATATTATTGTGAGAACCTCTTTTAGGCTTTAACTCTTTAGGCCTTTGTCCTTCAAGTCATAAAAAAGTTGAAATGTTTAATTTAGTCACATATCCCCCATACCATTTCTTCTTGTTATTCATGTGTACAGTAAAGCAGTTGTCTTAAAATGTTATTTTGCGTCTCGAATTCTTTCTGTGTTTTCCCGTACAGTTTCTATCACTGCCTATCCCTCTAGCAATCCTGTAGTGTTAACAGGCTGCATCAGGGTTTTAGGTAAGCTCGAGCCTGCTACCGCCACCGCATGGTGCCAGGCATATATTACTTCTAGGCATTCCTTGAAAATGAGCATCTCAACTAGAATAAAATGAATTATAAGACTGTATGATTTTTTTTCATACAAAAAAGTCATAGACTTAAAATTTCAAAGAGTTTTATAAATCAAAACTGACTTTAAAGTTAAAATCTCTGCTCTTCAATTTCAAAACCAACCAACCCAACCAGCCATTCTGCCACAACCACAGGTTCCCAGGATTCATGACTTCTGGGTAATTAAAAATTTCAATAGATGTCATAAATAAGTCTAAATTAGCTACAGTGTTTAAATCATTATCAATATTATATTCAATATTGTAAATGCCCTTTAACAAAGAATTATAGTAGCTGACTATTTTATTTATATACGGAAATTAATTAAAATATTTTCAGTGACATTAGGTTTTCTTTATACCTAGTTTAATAGAAGGAATGTCTCCAGATTACTTTAACAGGGGTCCATACAGCGAGTGAACCTAGAAGGAAAGCTAGGTTGTTTGCCTAAACAGATTTTTTAGAAATCTGGCCTCAAAGTTATATATTAAAACATTCCTATATAACTAAAATAAAGTACATTTTTAGTTAATTTTAAATAATTATTAATAGGGATATCAGTTTTCAAGTCTGAGAAAGGAAAGAACGTTTAATCCAGATCCAAAAAATGTAAGTCATTCTTTAGACAACAACTGCATAAAGCCACTTTTGTACATAAATACTACATAAGCTTAAGAGCAGGTTTTTTAAAATCACACAAAACTACTTAGCAAAGTTTACTTGTACCATCTCTATCTTTAAAGATTTAATTCAGCTTTCCCTCTTATTTCCCTGTCCTCCTATGAATTGCTTGCCGAGTTTTAGTCCCTTTTATAACCTTTAGATTTCCCTATCTGTAAAACAGAAAGAATGGATTATACTACCAAGATCCTTTCTGGTACTAATGTTTAATATACCTTGAATGCTATTCAGAATGAAGCCTTTACAGTATAAGGCAGTGTATTTCAATTTCAGGAGACCTTCCACAGATACAGTACCCTTTTAATTTAATAAATTAAGACTAGTCTGTTGTGCTTAAAATGAGTAAATTCACGTATCTTTATGCCCTTTGAAGGTTGGTTAGGCTCAGAAACTACATTTTTAAAAAGCCTCTGTAAGGTCAATACTAACAGTTCTCCATTCTTCCTCTTTTCCTTGAAATAAACACAAGTAGAACATATCTCACAGCTGCAAGAAAACCTGAGTTCCTTCCAAAACAAAGGTGATTGTATTGAAGTAAATTGTCTCTAAAACTCATTACACAGATTTAATTTATTAATAATAAGCACACTGTGAAAATCTACATTTGTACTAGATTTCAAGTTTACAGAGGAGCTTTTCACCATGGTGTTAGGATTTCCCATAACTACCCTTTGAATTCTATGGACAGTGAAGTAGGGAGTCTGGCTCATATGACTCTCTGTTCATAGCTTCCCTTTAGCCCACAGGAATACGCTGGTAGTTCCCTAGAGTAAATCAAAACAAGATATCCCTGGGAGACTTTTTGTTAATGTACTCCTAGACACTATGCTGGGAACCGAGGGAAAACTCCTAGAGAGAGATATAAATCTTCTAACAAAATATTTACATGAAAAGTGGCCAGTTTTCTTCCTTGGACTAGCAATCTGTAAAAATAAGTGCCACCATTTAAAAAGTAGCATGCCCTACATGAACTGATTGGTGAGAATTTGGTGGTTCTCGCCAAGTAGTGGTGAAACATCAACCATTAGGTAATGGGTGGAGCTTGCATTAGATCTGCCTTTTATGGCGAAGTCAACTCTTTTTTAGCTTAAATTCTTTTTCAACATAAGTTATGTACTGTCTACACTTGACTTAAACCTAACAGTTCTATTATGGACTACCTTCAATGTACATGTACATATTCATGCATCAGAAGCCAATTTCCTTTAACTGTACCATTTAAAAAGTACATTTTGGGGTGCTAATGGACACTTCAACTTAAGTAATGGTATTGGTAAAGATCAAATTGCACTATTAGTCTTGTTAATACCACACTGGAACACACACTGCGTATATATGTATTATCCTAAGATAAAACTCTTTTCAGAATTTCATTACTTTTTATTATACACCAACTAGTTTATATTTTAGTTCTTTACAAAGAAAATGCTAAGAAAATTATAACCACATGTTATATGGTTTTAAAATCATAATTCCAGATTTTTTTACATATAAGATGGAATGGTCCAGCAGCTATGTCCACTGTCACAGACTTTAGTTCCATTCAATGATATGGCACATCCTGCAAAATTAACTAGTCACACACAAAAAAAAGTCTCAATTACAGTAAAAATGTACACACAATAAAGGTAATTTACAATGACAAATAAGGAATGTAATTTATCTTGGCTGTGCTTCAGAAATTTAGGGTCAATAGCCTTAGTCAAGGCACAAAGCAGGAAGAGGGGAGCACAGCTGTTTCTAGAAGTGGGCAAGGTATGTACAATCACTGATGAGGTATGCATGCACGCAAAGGACTTAAAACTGCTCAGTCTTGCTAAGAAAACTGAACTGAGTTGAAAGGAAATGCTGTGGCTTCCCCTTACTATTCACCTCTGGATCAAGTCCACAATCTTACTTCATCATATAGAAAATAAAATTGGCAAGGATCTCCAAAAGTAACTCACTATCTGGGTAAATGAAACAAAATGCTTCACTATTCCCAAATCTTGGTTGTGCCTCCTGACTAGAAGCATCTTGTAGACAGGAAGAGTGTTTCACAAAATTGAAATGTCATTCAGGTGAAGGGACAAGACATTTTCCACAGACACTTAAGATTTCAAACTTTCAAATGGCCCTTACAGCTGAACCATTGTTATGTTACAGTAGCGAGGGTTCTGGGGATCCTTTAGCAGCAAATGCTGATTTAAAGGGCACGGGGTCTCTTCGGGTTGATTTGCTTGCTGGCCTGTTCTTCTTCTTGCAGAGCTGCACGAAAAGATTTCACTTTATCTTGGAAAAAGAAAAGAAGAAAATAAGTTTTGCATTACATGTGATACAGTACATAATTTTATGCATCCTATCAAGTCATCTCTTACAATGTCAACTCAGGGTTTTTCCTTTTGTTCTTTGTGGTCCAGAAACTCAGAACTAATAAACATAGTGCTCAGGTATAGCAACAGATTCACAGATTCTGAGAAATGCTTGTGGGTTTTTTTTGTTGTTGTTCTCTTCATAACGGATTTCTGTTCTATTTGGCCTATTTTACGGTGTTCAATTTTAATTTCTTTGAATTCCTTTTTACAGTATAAAAAGGAATGTATGTAAAATAGTTATTCTCAGAATATTAGAAAATGTCTACTTTCAATTCCTATTTTACCTTTTTAAGCTATGAAATTTCAAGTTCACTTGAATTTTTAAGACATGTTACTTTTTCCTTATCGGGGATTACAAAAGGTACGATGAAGAAGGGAGATTACAGAATATACATTTCTTGGTCTTACAGTTCTGTCTTACTGTCTGTTCTATCATGTACTGATTCAGAGTCACATAAGAGTAAGAAATAGGTAAGTAAAAATTGGAAGAGGCAAGTAACTGTCAGCTGTGTGAAGATGAGAAATCTTTCTACAGCGGTGGTTCTCGACTGGGGTGCTTTCTGCTCCCCTCCCGGGGACACTGGTGCCGCCTACAGACACTTTTCACTGTCGTCCTGGGGAGGCGCTACTGCCACCCAGTCAGTGCAGACCAAGGGCAGCTGTAAGCCCTGCACACCACACAGGAGATGGTGCCTTCCAATAGCTTCCAAACTGAAAATGTGTTAATAGTGCAGATTATGGCTTTCAAAAAAAAAAGAAAGACACAGTGCTGGAATCTTGATTGCTTTCCCCTCTTCCTAAGTACAGTGATGTTTAAAAAGTTGATTTTTTTCTGAAATTTAGAAAGGAGTATAAGGACTTCTGGATCTGATGCCTGCTATAGCTCTCAAATTTATATTAATATCAAAATTATATTTGGTCATTTTTTTTTCCTAAGGACTGAATTATACAATATTTAGGTAGTAGTTTCTTCAAAGTTTGGATATACTTAATATTTACATGAATCCTGAGAAAAGGAAGGGAACTAAGTTGAAATTTACATCTTGCATTGAAAAAAAATAAGGATACATTGTGATCTGTCTCCTGAATAAAATGCATACAGAAAGCTGCTTATGCATTATGCCAGATTAGAAAAATGATCAAAACACGTTAAATCAAGGCTTGAATATGAAGAACGTGAAAAACAGCCAATGTTAGAAACCCTACATCTGCACAAACAATTCTAAATTGGCAAAATGGTCACTGCTGACTCTGTAGGATATAATTTCAAATAACTAACTTTACAAAGAACCTAGTTTAAAAAATTAAGCAGCTTGTTTTGTGCTAAAAAATCTAGCAACTTCAGTCAAGTTTCATGTTGCACTGCATGTACACACAAAGAAGCCTACTTGCATATAAATGAAGACAGCTAATTTGCCAAAGCCTAAGAAATCAGCACATATAATATGTGCTTATCTGAAGTGGCACAGATAAGCTAACTAAAAAGCCAAGAAAGAAGACATGGCATTTGGTAAGCCACATGCTTCCCTTCATAAGCAAAGCAGAAAGAGTAGCTGTTTGGAACCTTTCCCCCTTCATTTTCTAAAACAAGAGTTCAAAGGAAAATCATGACAAAATATGCACAGAAAGGAGATGCAGGTAGGAGGTGATAGAAAGATGACCTGGAATAGATCTAAACCAAGGAAAATAATACTGAAAAGAATTGGCCTACCAAAGCTCTGCATGGGTATATAAAACTTAAAAACTTGTTAAAATGTATTTTCCCTCTTTAATCATAAGATGTCTATCTTCTCCAAAGACGAAAACAAAAAAGATGACTAGACAGCACTTAAAATATTTCATCTTTCATTTTCAGGAAAAAAAAACAATGGAATGGTGGGTTGGTCTTTATAACTCTAGAAAGATGCTAAACGTGCCCATAATTTTCACCTCAGATGTCTTTTTACAATATGAAATCCTCCCACTAATTACATACAAATATTAGGCAGACTTCAAATGATAAAATGAAAACAATTACCCCGCAGTTCAGTTAAAATGTCTATTTTTTGCTCAAGAATAGCTTCAAGTTGCGTGGCGTATGAATCCACATCATAGTCTACTTCTTCAGTCATCTCGAGGAGAGCCTTTTCATCTTCTAACCATCGGATAGATTCCTAAAATGACCCCCCCCAAAAAAAATCCAGTAAGCCTCTTTATAAGACAGAAACCAATGTATAGATTTATTTTAAATATACTCAAACATACTCAAGACTGTATTCTGAAATATTTATAACCATAAAACATCTTTATTTACAGAATAAAATCAAGAAATATTTCTTTACATTCAAATGCAAACATGATAGAAAAAAAAAAAAAATGTCCTATTTTTACTTTGAGCGGGGTTTAGGGGAGGGAATGAATCAAACACAGACACACACATACCCACATCCCAACAAGTGGGGTTTGGGAAGGGAATGAAGCAAATACACAAACAGGTGGGAATGAATCACACACACACGCACACCCATCAATGAGCAGAGTAAATCTCAAAACCTCAGCTATCCCTAAAACAACAGGTGTAATAAAACTTCTGAGCAATCTCATGAGGCCTAT
Source organism: Bubalus bubalis (assembly GCF_019923935.1). Classification (NCBI taxonomy): domain Eukaryota; kingdom Metazoa; phylum Chordata; class Mammalia; order Artiodactyla; family Bovidae; genus Bubalus; species Bubalus bubalis. The sequence goes on from NC_059175.1 coordinate 16,754,238, forward strand.
GGGAGACTATAACTTGTAAATTATCTGATATCCATTTGGGCCTCACAGAGGTTGCACAAAGAGGTAATCATAAATTCGAAACAGTAGCTCTTCAAAATTATTGACTGTAAGGAAACACTGGATAGCTCCCATTTTTTTGGCTGCACTGTGTGGCTTGCAGAATCTTAAGAGTCCCCTGACCAGGGACTGAACCTGGGCCCTCAGTAATAAAAGTGCGGAGCCTAACCACTGGACCACCAACGAATTCCCAAGAAAGCCCATTTTAGAAGAGTCAAGTGAACCACTAAATAGTAACAAATTACTACTATTCATAAGTGCTTTAATGAAACCACTGTTAACTCAGTTTAGATATGTGGAATTTATGAATTTCATTTTTTCACAATGCCATGAACCATAGATTATTAACAAGGTCAGATCATTTTAAATTAAAGAGTTAGGGGATATAAATACACTTTCTAACTTTTTACAGTACACACAATTTCACTTTTCCAAACACCAATGTAATTTAATGACTAATTACAGTTAGACTATATATCACCATCTATTAGAAGACTAAATATGCATTGATTAAAACACAGGCACACAACCTCCCAGTAATTTTTCTTTCCCTTCAGCTATACATTTAATTTTTAGAAACAACACCCCAGTGTGAAAAATGGCAGTTCACAGAAGGGAGGAACAGTGAACAGAATTTTAAGACTATTAGATTGAAAGTCAGAATACTCAGTTCTTCCAATAAACAAATTTTAGACTTCATTATAAAATGGCAAAGTGGGAAATGATGGGCTTCATATGATATTTCATTCAAGAAGGGCATAGACAACTACATATAATGTAATTTTAGTTGCTGAATTTATTAAATCACTTGAATACATAATATATATTAAGGGCATATACATATATATGCCCTTTATATATATATATATGCACCCATTATATATGAATATATAATAAGAAGGGCATAGACAACTATATATAAATGTAATTTTAGTTGCTGAATTTATTAAATTACTTGAAACAAATGAGGTAAGAAGACAGGCAGGCACACTTCCTAAGAAATCTGTTTTGAGTAAGATAAGTATACTTCACTTTAATAAAGCATTCACAAGTCTACTGCTGAATTCCAAACCAATTCAACTATGCTGCACACACAACCAGTCTATAAATGTACCAATTTAATTCTGACACATCAAGCATAAATTTCAATTTGAAAGCCTCACTTAACTGAGTTTTGTTGTTAGTCCCTAAGTCGTGTCTGACTCTTCTGCAACCCCATGAACTGTAGCCTGCCAGCCTCCTCTGTCTATGGAATTTCTCAGGCAAGAATACTGGAGCGTATTACCATTTCCTTCCAGGTATCTTCCCAACCCAGGGATCGAACCTGCATCTCCTCATTGGCAGGCAGGCTCTTTACCACTGAGCCACCAGGGGACCCTGTTTGAGTTTTAAGGGTGTTATTATTCTAACAATTTTCTTAAAATTACAAGAGTCCTTTTTGATTTAATCTAAATACCTAGAGAGTCATAATAAGGGTTTGACTTTAACAGTTTTAATCACTGTGTATCCAACTCTACAATTATAAATAGTTCTCATATTTTTGAGCCCTTCATCCAAATGCGTGAATTGCCTAGAGTTGAGGAATGTTAATATTTGTTTACAGATAAAGATTTCTTCAATATCAGAGAAGGATATACAGGTTAATAGGACAAAGGATTTACAGTACTGTGGGAAGGGGGTGGGGTTCAGGAGCAAGCCGACCATGCAGTCTCCATAAAGATGCTCAAATAGGTATCACTCTCCAGAATATTTTCTTGTTTAATAAAGAGGGGAGGATCATACAGTAAAAGGTTTTTTAAATAGGCTGAACACACAATAGGATAAATACCTAAGGAGTTATGGCTATATGAAGGGATATATTCCCCCTCATTCATCTGCAACTGATAGCTCAGTCAGTGCAGTAACTCTCCTGAAATAACCTTCCTTTTCTGCAAAGACTAACTCTTCCTCAACTGCTCTGATACCCTTTAGAAGAGTTTTCCAACTGCCTACCATGAAGAAAGAGGTAAAGGAGGGCAGAAGATCAACTCCTCTAAAAACAGACAACTAACAAAAGCAAAGAAAGTGGGAGAATAGTAGAAATCAACTACATCTTTTTACCACAGTTGCAAAGAGAGTTTGTTTGTAGTCATCATTCATTCTATTCAAATATGCCCTACAAACAGACATATGCATAAACATAAACAAGGGCTTTTTTAGATTAGTGTGACATTTAAAAGTCATTAGTAGTTAATTTTTCTAGAAAAACATGTGATTAAAGATTCTACCGTACTTCACCTGGAATACTGCCCTGTGATCTTCTACAACTTGTTCTTCCATTTCTACCATTTGTGAGACAGCTTCGTGAAAAGTAAACAACTGTGGGGAAACCTCTTCTTCCTTAAAATAAAAACAGTTTAAAAACTATGACATAAGTTTATATTTTAAATGTTATAATAAAAAAGGGATTTTTCCATGTCATTTACAAAAATGCAACTGAGAAAGTGAGGAAGCCTGAATGTTAAAGACTAAAAATAAAAAACAAAAGGCAAAACCAGAATTTCTTTTCATGGGTCAAAAATATTTAACATTCAGTAAGACAACTCAAACTTAAACATATCAGTAAGAGATAGTTTTCACTTAGCCCAAGCTTTACTACAGAATTACTCTAAAAAAGCAGTCTCTTTCAGGAGTGCAACTTTTCAAAAGTACACTTATCACAGGCTATAAATATACTGAAATATTTCCTCAGCATTGTTTATTTTCACTAACAATTCATATATATGTCTTAAACTTCTTTTCAGTATAAGAAGGAAAATGTTGAGTTTTAAGTTCATTCAATGTTCATTTAAAATAACATTTCAGTATAACAGAGAGGTAAATATTACATCCTTCATGACTGTGACTATCAAATTGGTATTCTGAAGGTCTTAACTCTTACTAAATTTAAACTCTGAATTGCACTACATAATTTACTTATTGTTTTTTTACAGAAGTTTTAATGGATAATTCATGACTCTACTTCATCCACAAAAAACTACAAATGTACACATCATATATTTTGGTCCTATAACAAGTCAAACTTCTCCAGCTTTGTTTTCTTTTTTGAGCTTCCTTTCCAACGCTACTATCTAATGATTTATTTCCTCAAAACACAGCCACAGTGATAGAAAAGTTCACTTAAAATTGTTGTATAAAATGTCAGTGCAAAAGCAACATTTTTCAAACAAAATACACAATTCTAAATATATGGGTGTATCTTGGTTAAATTAAATATTGTAAGTAGACATTTGACTCATCAATACACTACCATCCCTACAAGTTTATATAATCACATTAGCTAAAGAATTTTTTATTTTCTCTTTGCGAAAAGAACCATCTATCTGTTTTTAATCAGGACACGCAGGCATGAGTCTCTCATATTATGTCTTTCTGGTAAACCCACAATCAAAAACCTTTACTTATTTATCTATCTGCCCACCTCCCTGCCAAGCCCAGAACGTCCTGTCTTTCCTTTGCTTCAAGATACTATGCAAATTCCTATCACTTCCATGCAGTCCATGCAGAGAACTTTTTATCTATACAACTATTTACAGAATTCTAATGCACTTGATTATCCTCTTAGTCTGTCTACTGTATTACTTTTATCTCCAGAGTATGTCCTAGACACGAGTCCATTTTACCTACCTTGTTAAAATTTAATATAGCAGTACGAATGTGTAACACACGCATCAATACTTGAACTATCTCAAGATAGTTTCCTTGGGGAAGGCAAAGTTGAAAGAAATTCATCCTCTCCCATACATAGAGAAGGTTGCAAGAACCCATAATGTCACACTTAAAAAGCGTCTAGATTAGTTCTAGTGACCTAGCCAAGCTCTCCCAATTTTAAGGTCCCACAGAGACCCAACAGATACAAGAATAAAATGGGAGAGATATGCTGTAGGGAGTGCCTATCTCATTCTGGTTTTCTGTATCTTTGAAGGCACCATATGCAGGAGCAAGGCAGGGTTGCTTTAAGGATTTCAAAAGCAACTACAGTCTCTTTCAAAGCTTTTGGGGGACAGAGGATAGACTAACACCAGGATTTCATTTTTAGTTATTTATTGTCTACAGTTCAAAGTTGAGAACTCTTATTTAAACCAGGTTTCTTAACTTCAGCATCACAGACATTTTGTGGGGGTTTGTGGAGGGAGAATGTCCCTGTGCATTGTACGATATTGAGCATCACCCCCCACCTCAACCCACTAGATCTTAGCAACACCATCCCACTTGGGATGATCAAAGATGTCTCCATACATTTTTCCCTGGAGAGGGGCCAAGTCATTCCTGGTTGTGAACTGCTGCATAAAGTCCTGCTTTATTAATAGGAAGTAGTTTAGAACATGATAACAAAATTAGTATGTTCATTTGTTACTCTAGAATATTTGGACTTTAAATTTAGCTGACATAAGATTCACTCAGGAATAACAAAGACCCAGACTTCAATCCTGCCTGGCTTCAGCACGTATTACTTAATCTTTTAGAAAATGTGAGGATTATGTCAGTTAATGCTTAGCAAATATGTGTCATGAGGTAATAAGCAACTAATAAATGCTATCTTTTATCATTATAAGAAAATGCCACTATAGGATTCTCAGTGGGAAAAGTGATACAAAACTATACAGATTATACATTTTAAAAATGAAGTTAAATAACTATGTGAAAATATCTGTGCTTTTTTGTTATTTTTTAATACATCTTTGTCCTTATGCATTATTATTTTTGAGCAACAGGGGAATCAAAATTTTAAATAATGAAATGTCACCAAACATTCAAAAATACAGAAAGCAGCTAGGTGTAATAATGTCAGATTTTTTCATTTTTGATATAGTTTATGAGTCCTTTCAGTATATATCCATGTGTCTAAAGTTAATCTTGTTTCTAAGCTTTATGTATAGAATATATTGCATGTACAATTCTCAAACTTGTCTGTTTCCTGTATTACTTTAAAAATTCCCCGATTTGAGGCACTTCCCTGGTGGCTCAGTGGTAATGAATCTGCCTGCCAATGCAGGAGACACGGGTTCAATCCCCAATCCAAGACGATACCACATGCTGCAGAGCAACAAAGCCAGTGAGCCACAACTATCAAGCCCGTGCTCTAGAGCCCAGAAGCCAGAACTTCAGAGCCCACGTGCCCTAAAGCCAGTACACTGCAATGAGAAGCCTGTGCAACTCAACTAGTGAGTAGCTCCCGCTCACTGAAACTAAAGAAAAGCCCGTATGGCAACAAAGACCCAGCACAGCTAAAAACAAATCCCCCAACTTTAATCAGTATAAAATCTGGAAAAAACAATAGTTAGATCAGGGGTCAGAGAACTTTAGTACATATTTTGGGCTTGTGAGCTATATGGTCATTGTCACCTCTGTTCTTAACAAGCATGGCCATACTTCAACAAACTTTATTTGTAAAATAGATGGCAAGCCCACAAGCTTTAGTTTATTGATTCCTGATTTAGAGGTCAGTTTTCACTTATTCTGGTATGTATGAAACAACTAAGATAATTACCATTATATTATGTCACTTACATTCTGTTCACAAAGAAGTTTTAGATCATCCCTCTGAGGGGAACTGCCCACACCCCACTGTGCCTCTAAGTCATCAATCTGATTTGGGGGATGGTGCATTATTGGACGGACATCACCAGCAGCAGTTGGATCCACAGTCAGTTCTTTAACCCTATAAACACATAAGAGGTATCTTTAATTAACAAAGACTCATGAGGGATAAGAAATATCAACCTATTTAATATAAAAGCAATTCAATTAACATATTAATATTGATGATGTCAGCTTTCCAGATCAAATCTAACTGAAATCTGTGGAAATATTAAAGGTATGCTGAGATATTAAACTTTAGGAATTTACTTAAGTACAACTTTATATAATTACTTCAAACATAATTACTGTGCATAACAAATTGAGAATCAAAGTATGCTATTCAGAATTTCAAAATAAATAAGAGACATTTGTTACAGTTAAAAATATTATAACAGTACTTAGATTAATAAATGCATCATTGTAAAAAATCAGGTTTTTTTTGGGGGGTGGGGGGTGGCGCTGCACTGTGTGGCAGGTAGGGTCTCAGCTCTCTGACCAGGGATCAAAACCACTCTGGAGTGGAAGCACAGTCTTAACTACTGGACCACCAGGGAAGTCCTCCAAAAATCAAAGAATTTAATATACTTTGCAGATTTTTGGTAGTTACAAGGCTCAATTAAAATACCTACACATGAAATATTTCTAATCCATAAAGATCAGAAGCTGTAAAGTTTTATCATTAAAAAAAGTTTACCCCCTTATACTCAAATTTACACATTTGGGAGAGGGTACACTTTTTTTTTTTTAATTTAATTTTTATTTACTTGTCACACCATGTGGCATATGGGATCTTAGTTCCAATCAGGGATTGAATCTGCACCCTCTGCGCTGGAAGCATGGATTCTTAACCACTGGGCCACTAAGGAAGCCCCCAAGTATTGATTTTTTAAGTCAAGAGGATCCTTGTGATTACCTTGCACAAAGAATGTAAACTTTTCCTTTTAAATAAGACAGTCTATCCTTCAATAATAAATATGGAAAGATGACATCATCCTTTAAAATATGAGAGGCGGAAAAGGAAGCCTGAATTCTAAATCAACATTTTAAAGCAAATAAATGAATAAAGTATGTAAAAATTAAGATCATGCAGTATAACCACCACCTGTCAAACAAAATGAAAATGAAAAATAAAATGGCTCAGGACAAAAGAAGTATATGCCATGAAAGTAAATGCTATGAAACATTTATATATAGCACAGTCCAAAAGAAACTATTTAAAATAAACATCGTATGTATAGAATAAAGTAGACCTGGTAATCGAAGGAGAAAAGTCGTCATACTCATAAGAAGGAGAGAGATCAGGGCGACTGCCACTACCCTGTGAGAAGGGAATGTCTGATGGACTAATTCCAAACTCCTTTACTCTGCAGCACCAAAACAGCAACAAATTAAAAGAAAATGCTCTTGTAAAGACAGGAATGCACATTTCAAGTTTTCATTTAATACTAATTTGATTAGAAAAGGATCAACTTTGTTGTGACAATGCATTTACACTATCTTAAAAATAATTAAAGTTAAGAGGTTTTTGAACCCCTCTGTTCTATTGATTCCCTACTCCATAATTCTTCCTTTTCCCATGATCTTTTCTAGAAGTTTAACTAGACCATCAATTAAATTTGAAATGCCCTGTATTAAGCTACATGACCACTCGTGTCTAACTTCCTTCTGTAGTCAATACCATGAGTATTTTATTAGCATTAATGAGTCCTCAACAGTCTTGCAGTCTTTTCAAACAGGACAGAAGAGAATTAAAGTCCTAATGGCATACAATCTTTATAATGAATTAACTTCTTTCCTATGCACCTAGAAGGTATCAGTTATGAAGCAACTTTGGAACAAACTGAAAAAACAGTCACTCAAATAATTTTCTGTGTTTAGTGATTCAGATGATGAATCATGGCAAAAAAAATCCTTTAGCAATGGAATTTTAATTGTTCTTGACAATGTCTCTAACAGGTGTACTAACCAAATCACGGGTTTTCTGCACCAACTTTTTTGAGTTCCTATATCTTCTTTGGGCCAATCCTACTTAATAACAGCAAGCAATATTTATTAATTACTTTCTATCAGCAGATAGCATGATTAGTATTTCTCAGACATTATTTAACCATTACGACAATGTTGTGTGTGATATTACCACCATTTTACTGATGAGAAATTGGTTCAGAGCAATAAAGTACCTTACCCAAGTTCATTCAGTGAGAATGTGGCCTAACTGAGGTTCAAACCTGGCTGAGTACAAATTTTATGTTTGAACACTTCAATATATACCAACCATATTCTCTATTTTTCTCATTACTTCTCAAATTAAACTAAACGAAATTACTGTTTATACACATCAAAATAGTCACATAGATAAAACTAGTAATATCTTATACTTAGAATCTTTCTTTGACCTTTTGGTAATGTCTACTCTCAAAGGTTCAATATCACATTCATTTGCCCTTTATCCTTTATAGTCACTTTATAAAGCTTATTTACATACATGCTGACAAACCTAAATTTCTAATACTGAGTTAATCACTTTTTTACTCCCAACCCCATTACGTATCTTATTCTTTCAGAATATCCTCATTTAGGTACCCTTTTAGCCCCTAACCACACATTTTCCCTCTATTCAAAGCTCTCTTGCCCAAGCTGAACTATACCATATGCAGGAATTATATTCCTCAAATGAGCTATCAAAGGAGGTTGAAAATCTTTATTCCTAGAGATATGGAAATAAAAGACAGAACTGTTTGTCCCAGATGGTTAGTAATGTTGCAAATGAATCACATTACATGATAATAAATTAAAATATTTTACTTGGGTCTAAATGAACTAGAGGGATAGCCAAATACAGAAGTCTGAAGATATAAGGGTTTTAATTCTACAGCAGGACTATAACACTAAGCTGTTCCTCATCTCTCCCATGAATAATTCTGAAATAAGTAGCATTTTAAATTAGTGATAAAAACCCTAAAATACCAAAAATGTTCACTATAAAGAATGATTAAACGTTCATAGCCAAGATTTTATAATTCAAAGTTTAAAAGGGATTAAATTTAAAAATAAAATTCTATTATATTTTTAAAGAAATTGTTCTTTTTCATCTTTTGGCAAAAGCTAAGTTTATACTTTTCAACAGTTTCTACTGATGATTTTTTTAAATCTCTTAAAGGAAAAGCAAAATACCAAAGAACAAAGGGTGTTCTCATTTATGTGAAGTTCAAATACAGCTACCTATACTGTTCAAAGATACATTCATAGGTAATAAAACTATTTTTAAAAAGGGAGAAAGAAAGAAAATTGAGCAATTTATTCCAAAATCAGGATAATGGATTAATGGATTGAGATTTATGTATTTAGGCATGTTATTCAGGATTTGTGATCAGAAGGGGACACATGGGGAATTTTCTGGGGGGACTGGAAATGTTCTATTTCCAGGTTTGATGACTAGAATTTATACTTTATAAGTATTCATTACATTATATTATGTAAAGTATGACGTTTTCATTTATTATGTTTGGGTACTTTCCTATATGCATATATATTTAACATCATAATGAAAGATTAAAAATAAAGTCTCAATAGTGACTAAAACAAAAAAACAGTACAAAATACTCATATTTAGCAAAATTAAAAGACTCATCACACTAGAAATGGAATACAAAGAGGAATTTTATCTTTAGGTTAAAATCACAAATGCAGTGATAACAGAAATTTTAAACTATATAAACAGTCATTTAAAACAAGAGCAATGGGAACAAATTGTTTTAACGGTGTATAACGCTTTCTGTCCTCTCATTTGTAATAATCCAATTGTCTATTCAAGTTTGTAACTGTATTTTCATAAATAATAAAATGTAACCCATATAGAACACCACAAAGAATGGTGCTATCACTATTAAATCCCTAGATTTCCCATGTATAACATTTAACATTATCAGAAATAATTGTTTAGCATATAGCAAAATAATTTAAGAAATACAGACTGCGCCCGATACTCACTTACTTTTGAGTCTTAACATAATGAGAACTAATACTATGAAATATAACTTGGTTAAATGGAAAAATGTATCATGTTCTTGAGTAAGACCAATTCTACTAAAAATGTAATGGTCTTCTCAAGTTACTCAACACAATTCTAATTATTTTTATTTTTAGGATGTGATAAAATTATTTTAAATATCATTTTAACAAATATCATGCAAAAATTTTTTTGAAAATGGAAAGAACAGTAAGATTTACCCTGTAAGATATTAAATCAAATCATATACTGTTCCATTCCTTTTGAATTTCAAAATAACCATATCTCATACCTATTTGCATATCTTAATGTATTGAGGGTATTTTCACAGGATGCCATTCCTGGAGAGATTGTAGCAATCTATGGGGGGAAAATGCAAAGATAAAGAAAATGTTATAGATGACAGTAATACTGACACGTGGTTCCTTAAGGTCTAATCTTAATACGGTCATCCAAAGGAAAGAAACTCCAAGGTAACTCAGTATCTCACACACACATAGTCATATAGTAATTATAAACTCCAGTTAAAATATAAACAGCTCTAACAGCACCACAAAATGATCAAACATCAGGCAGAGAATGGAGGTCAACACCTCAAAGAAGGGAGTAACACTGAGTACTCACTGCCCCTCTTTTTGATAAAATTTTTCTTTAAGGGCAAATTGTGCTGCTGTCACATAGGACAACTAAAACTTCAATAAAAACCTGGAGTTTCACTAGTTAAGAAACTAAATAAATAAAGCACAGTTTGGAGGTGGGCACCATAGCAACTGGGAAGTGAAGTTTGTCCAAGAAGAGAAGTAACCACAGAGCGAGAAACTCGTGTGTGTGTGTATGTATACATTCACGTGAGTACTCTACCCAAATACACACATTACCCAAATCTCTGCCTGACCCCCAAACTGGAGTACACAAGGCCGAGTATAAGAAACATAGCTAAGTCTAAAAGAGCTAAACAGAGATTTCAAGGTCAAGTTGCTGCCCCAGAGCAGGGGAGACAAGAGTCTGGAGTTCAGCTAAGTTAACTTTCTGCTAAAATAACAGTAACAACAACAAACCAATAATATTCAGAAGAAAATAACAGAATCTAGAGTGTCTGTAAGATATTCATTCATAATGAAAATTATATAATCCAAAATTCTAGACATATGAAGAAAGAGAGAAGTGTGACCAATATGTAAGGAAAACAGAAAGCAATGGAAACCAATCTCACGAGGACTCAGAGATGTTGTAATTAATGAATGTATTATAACTGTAATACAATCCTATCAGATTGGCAGGGACCACATTTTTAAGTTTCACTGTATCACAGTAGAAAACTTTAAAGGCCATTAATGTATTTCATAAATTTCCAATAGATGTTGTATAATTATTCATTTAGGATTAAGACAAAACAAGCAAACTTACCATGCAGGTACGAGAGTTTTCACCTATGAATGAATCTCTTAACACCTGAGTGAGTTTACTTGCTCGGAAAGGAGTATGAGGTTTATTTCTACCTAAGGCTCTGATGCACTCCTGAAAATTAAGAAAGCAAATTTCACAGATTATGTTTCTTATAAACAGTAATCTTAACGAACATATTTAAAAGATCTCTTACAATAACCCTAAAATTTAAGATCTGATCAGCTCTGAAGATTCTATCAAGAGGTTTGTTTACAGCACAGTAAAAATGTTCTTATAAATCCTTATTCAAGAAAATGGAATTTGGGAAATAAAACCACCAGAAACAAACCCCATAAAACAATCTAATCAGAAGACTACTTTGTTAATTCCAAGAGATTCTGCCGGAGACTATGACTGGTGTTTAGAAGTGACAGGCAGTAGGATAACTGTTGCTGTTCAGTTGCTAAGTCATGTCTGACTTCTTGTGATCCCATGGGCTGCAGCACGCCAGACTTCCCTGTTCTTCACTATCTCCCAGAGGTTGCTCAGCTTCATGTCCATTGAGTCGCTGATGCTATCTAACCATCTCATCCTCTGCCACATCCTATTCTCCATTTCCCTTCAATATTTCCCAGCATCAGTGTTTTCCAATGAGTCGTCTCTTCGCATCAGGTAGCCAAAGTATTCAAGCTTCAGCTTCAGGATCAGTCCTTCCAATGAATATTCGGGGTTGATTTCCTTTAGGATTGACCTCTTTGCTGTCCACGGGATTCTCAAGAGTCTTCTCTAGCACCACAGTTCAAAAGCATCAATTCTTCGGTGCTCAGCCTTCTTTATGGTTCAACTCTCACATCCATACATGACTACTGGTTTGACTCTAGTCAAACCATAGCTTTGACTTTATGGACCTTTGTCAGCAAAGTGATGTCTCTGCTTTTTAATATGCTATCTAGATTTGTCATAGCTTTGTTAAACTTTTTCCATAAAAGAAAAAATAGAATGTTTTCTTTTCTTTGTTAGTCAAGGGAGATATATAATATTGGCCTAACTTTCTGAAAGCCATTCCACATTTTTCAGAGAAACTTTCTTAGCTTAGTTTTGTGGTTCCTTGTTCTCCTTCAAGAAAAAAGATTGATTAATGATTAAGGTTCCCTGGAATCTCCCTAAATAGCCTGTCAACTATTTGGAAGTGGTCTGTCAACTAACAGATCTTTTAACTACCCTAAAAAGAATAAATAATATGTATAAAGAAAATTTCTGGGAACAATAAAAATCTATAACTGCAAACATAAACAACTAAAATTTGATAATCTCTCATATTAGAAAAAACAAACACTATCATTTTGTAACTGAGTAAAACAAAATTAAAGTCAAAAGTAAGAGACTTTTCACAATTAAAAGGACTTTATTTACCTTGAGTGCTAAAAGGCTTTTATTAATTTCAGCACCTTCAAGCCTAGTTTGCCTGTCCGCACTGGAAGTATCAGCTCCTCTTTCATTTCCAGCCAAATCGATGAGAGAAAATTTGCCATGTAGTTTTCCTTTCCTTCTAAGGATAATCTGAAACACTGCATGGCTCCGAGATGAATGTGCATTTGCAGATGTCTGACCGGACGTTCTACAATGTAATTAAGAACATTTTGATATGTAAAAAGTTCAATTTGTGCAAGCCACAATGTTTTCATTAAAAATAGAAACAAAAAACTATTCCGTTTTTATTATTTAAATACAATAGAGCTACTGTGAATTAACACAAATATAATGAGATTAATGCAATTTAACCTGCACTTTAAAGTCTGGATGAACAATGATTTTTACTTCTAAGATACATCGAATAACATCTTGCTTTGCTCTCAAGTTATAATCAAATAATCTAAAATTGATCATCAAATTGTTCCTCTTTATTAAAATGAGTTACCTGCAACTGTTGCCTATGTCAATGAGTTTTAGCACATCTTCAACACATTTGACCTCCCGTTCCTGTAATCCCACCACTTGAACCTGCTGTTTTCCATCTTCAAGCACTCTTAATTTTGTTTTCCTATTTAGCAAGTCAAACACCTAAAAAAAAAAAAGCTTTTGAAAATAAGAACAGTTCTATAAAAATGAGTCATTCAGAGTCTAAAAAATTTTTTCAGAGAATCCTAGTAATAATTGTTATTAGAATAATAATGATTGATATTGAAGTTAAAGAATTTCAAAGGGAATTAAAAAAAAAATCTTATACACAAAACTTTAAAGTAATATTCTAATTACATATAGCAATTATGTGGTGGCAACAACTGTCCAACAATGTGAATGCACTCAATTCTGGTGAACATCTACACTAAAAAATAGTTAAAATGGTAAATTTTATGTTATGTATTTTTAAACCACAATTTAAAAAGCTTACAAAAATTATTTTAAAATTTCAACTTACCTTACCACTATAAATTTCAAAAAAGGTTGCATACACTTGAAGTTCCAACTTCTTATAGTTCGGCTTCTTTAGCATTAAAAATACATCCCGAGCTGCCAATAATTTCATATGGAGAAAATTTGTTAAGATGCAAAAAAATTGTTTTTAAAAAGAAATTCAAATTTTCTATTTTCTGAGGAATCAGTTTATGCTTACCTAGAATGATAGTATCAATAATAAAAATGAAGACTAAAGTGGATACTAACTTTACAAAAAATAGTAAGTTTGTCTACATTGACAGTTTAGAAGTCACTCTCCTTCATATTCAAGAAAAGAATGCTACTACTTATGGAGATCAGCCCTGGGACTTCTTTGGAGGGAATGATGCTGAAGCTGAAACTCCAGCACTTTGGCAACCTCATGCGAAGAGCTGACTCATTGGAAAAGACTCTGATGCTGGGAGGGATTGGGGGCAGGAGGAGAAGGGGACGACAGAGGATGAGATGGCCAGATGGGCATCACTGACTCGATGGACGTGAGTCTGAGTGAACTCCGGGAGTTGGTGATGGACAGGGAGGCCTGGTGTGCTGCGATTCATGGGGTCGCAAAGAGTCGGACATGACTGAGCGACTGAACTGAACTGAACTGAACTGACTTATCTTTATAAATACCATAAGATTACAGGTGGTCACAATAAGGGTACTTTCATAATTATACCAAATGGGAACTTTTCACAAAGCAGCTATTCAACAATACTAAGCTCCATCAATGTGTCAGATTACAACACACACACAATCAAGATTTCTGCCCCCAAGGCAAAGCTCTTTCCAAAGCAGTCCGATAACCTAAAACTGACAAAATATGTAGTAAGGACAGCATTAATTACCCTTAAAATTCTGCACTGTACTTCCAAATCTTTTCCCAAACCACCTGAATAATATTCAAGAAGAATGTTATAAATGATACCCAAAAAGGAGTTACCTGCTAATGCATAAATTCCTTTAGAACAATCTTGATTCTTTCCTGAAAAGTCACCTCCCATTGTCTATATGTTAAAAAGAAAAAAGAATTTAGGTCTTACAATTAAGGTATAAGAAAAATAAACCCGCTTCCTACCAGGATGTAACTAAAGAATTACTTACATGAGTCTTTCCACTTCCAGTCTGCCCATAAGCAAAGCATGTAGCCATTCCCCTCTCAAATATAGTTTCCACTAGTGGTCTAGCTGTAAACCTTAAAAATAAAATGCACCAGTCAGAATGTACTGTTAATATTTAAATTAAATAAGTAATAAAACTAGTATCTAGTGTTATTAATAAACAAATCTCACACCAAGATTTTTAACAAACCAGTAGGCTCAACTCTAAGACCACAATTGAGTCCACTGATTTAAAATTTTAAATGTCCATGTCCTAGAATTGCTTAAAGCTCTTTAATGCATATCTTCAAGCAATAATTCCATAATAAAAAATGGCCACAAAATAAATAACTGCCGGGGGGGGGGGGGGGGGAACCTGCTAGTAGCTGAGCTAAGACATATATATTAATAGAAGACAATAGGAAAGTTTTAAAAAGTAACAACAAAATATGGTAATATCAGCCAGACAAGTAGGACATACATAAAAACCAAAACAAAAAACCCCAACCCAAACTCAAAAATATATCAAAGGTTTCAACAGAAACAGAACCAAGACTGGTAATCTCAGAAAAGAAAAGCTAGAGGGGGAAAAAAGTACAAAAACATTATCTTAACAAGTATAAAAGTGGTAAAATTTTCCTGAATGTGAATCAGATCAGATCAGTCGCTCAGTCGTGTGAATAAGCAAATATAAATGATGCTTGTAAGACAATGAATTCTGAACTGATGATAGTCTTGATTCAGGAAAAGGATGCCCAAATATTATAAATAAGCAAATATAAACAATCCTGGTAAGACAATGAATTCTGAATTGACAGTCTTGATTCAGGAAAAGGATGCCTAGTATTATGTATTGGTATAATCACTGCTAGAGTCAAGATTAAAAAGGTAAGGAGGGACAAAAAAATACTTCATCGAGCAGTGCTCTAAAAAGCATGATACAAAACAAATGGGTTTTTTACACAGGCTTCAAAAGAACATATGTGAACACTTTATACAGCTCTACTGATTTTTCAAAGGCACAACTGGAGAAAGTACAGAACAAAAGAAGCAGAAAAAAGTTTGAATCAAACAGAATTAGAAATGAGTCTGAAGAGTGATAGGACCAAAAAAAAGCCTAATTCCTCAATCCACAGAAGTTAAGGATAAGAGAAAGGGGACAGAATTAATATTGGTAAAATTAAGCATAAATACAGGGTGAAACAAAATGTTTACTAAATCTAGCACATACACAGAACCACACCTTTATAATGATTTCTTGAAAATGATTACAAAAGTCAGACAGATATATTATATGAGACAGTAGTGGAAGGAGATAAGGGAGTGAGGGAGAAGGAGAGGACTCAGTTTCAGAAAGGTAAAAAATATACAATTTATAATTATAATTCCCTTTTTAAACAAATTCTTCACAATACCTCTATCTACTGCTACTGCTAAGTCACTTCAGTCGTGTCCGACTCTGTGTGACCCCATAGACGGCAGCCCACCAGGCTCCCCCGTCCCTGGGATTCTCCAGGCAAGAACACTGGAGTGGGTTGCCATTTCCTTTTCCAATGCATGAAAGTGAAAAGTGAAGTTGCTCAGTCGTGTCCGACCCTCAGCGACCCCATGGACTGCAGCCCACCAGGCTCCTCCGTCCATGGGATTTTCTAGGCAAGAGTACTGGAGTGGGGTGCCATTGCCTTCTCCACCTCTATCTAGCATTCACGTACTCTTTAATTTTGCCCTCTTCTTTAGAGCTGAACTCCCAGTTTATTGGCTTAAGACCAGAGGAGTTGATATTAACACGATCTCATTTATCATAACTTGTTAGCATTCTCACTAATTAATTGTTTTCCAAATTTATAAAATAAAAGGGCAATGAAGCATAGCATTCAAGTAACTGCCAAGAGCATTTAATATAGACTGAAATAACAATGCTGCTAAAATTGACCTGTTAAATAAAGAGAAGTAAATGTTTACAAACTATGTATGAAAATCTAAATTTGGATAAAATGTGGGACATCAATGCATAATACACGTTAAGTATGTAGGTTTGTAGGTTAAATATGCAAACACATAAGAATTTCATGTACTATAACTATTCCAAAGTTTAAATATGATAAACTAGGCAAATGCACGTAGATTTCAGAACTTTTTTCCTTAAGTGGTCAATAAAGATTTAGACAAATAAGTGTCTGATGTATAACAGTTATGGATATTGCAGCTCTGGAGAGATATGCCAAGATCAATATAAGTTTCAGGGTGGTGGTGAACACCCTGAACACAGAACAAGAACAAATTATGATTTACAACAAATTTACCTACCTGTAAACCATTTCATTAGGAGCTGAGTCATCAAAAGCATAATCAAAACGAAATGTTTGGTTTTCTAGGTACCTTGTTAAATCTACTTTTTGTTTTGGTTCATGTACCATCACAACATCTTTACTAGGGATTGTGATTACATCAAGATCTTTCATTTGAGTTTCTAAAAGAATAAATAAAAAAATCAACAGCCAGTAATTTCCACATCATTTGAGTTACTGAACAAAAATTATTTTAGGTAGTAAGAATTTAGATAAAAGTAGTATAACCCTGTAAATATAAATATCCCATAAATATGCCATTCAAATAGACTATTTCAACAACAAAGTTTAAAAAAAAAAACCCAAGATTTCCATAAAGCCAGGAAAGGCAAAGAGTCTTACAGCAATAACACATCAAGAGCCCTAACCACAGAAGTCTGCCTAATGTTTATATACAAATAAAATGATTTACATTTAACTCTTCCAAATCAATTTGATTTCTGCTACTATCAAAATAAACCGCAAACAGGACAAAAATTGACCTTTGATTAGAGCTCAACAAACATACCTTTTTTATTGAGTGGTCGTTTTCTTACACAAACACATATCCTGTGTTCATCAATCTAGAAATAAAATAAGTTTTCTAGTTATTATTGGTGAATTATAATACACTGAAAAGTTAATTATGCAATATTTCTAAGGTTTTAGAAATTTATACATAGCAAAAATAGGATATGTAATACACAATTTTTAAGAGTCATCAGATACAATTATTTTAAAAATTCAAAGTATAATGGAAACTTGCTGATTTTGTCATTTGGTAAACCTCTAGGAAATAACTTTGCAGACGACACTACTACTCTTACCTGCAATAGGTTCACATTAACATTATTCATGTTAAGATGGGCTGTATATAACAAAAGTAAAATTTCCTATCAGACTGAATTGGAGGGAAAGTTGTTGGCAAAGATAACTAGCTGTAGACAAGAAACAGGATTATCAGAAGATTATTAGGCAAAATAATTTGAACAATTTCATAATGTGCCAATTAGACATAAATATTTATTCATAAAACTTATGTTCCCAATATCTGTCTTGTAATGATATTTAATATAAAGCAGAAATTTGCAAAATATGGCCTAAAAGCCTAACCCAAGACTCTACTGAAGTTTTACGGAAACAGCCATACCCATTCATTTATGCATTGTCTATGGCTGCTTTTCATACTACAAAGTCAGAATTGAGAAGCTGTAACACAGAAAATATGGTTCACAAAGCCAAAAATATCAGGCCCTTTTCAGAAAAAGTTCTGCAAACACTACTGTAAAGTCTGAGCTCAGATATAAGTTAAACAAATGGAGGGGCAAAAGAACTAAAATACATGAGATCAGATGTTATGAACTACTATTAAATCATATATAATACATATGCCTAACATAAACGTTTATTTTGTGTACCCAATACATTCCATGTATGCTAGGTCAGATGTATTATTTTTCACAAATACAAATTACAAAAGTATTCCCTGTCTAGTAAGTTTTCATTCTTTAATAGGAAAGGAATGCATAATAAGACATTTTTTAAGCACTAGAGTTTTGGTTTACAGCATTCCTCAATAATCATTACTGTTAAAAGCCAAAATGACATTTATTTAAAAATAAAAAATTAATTAGCAGTAAGTTGGAAATGATGATGGGATCTACAGCCCAAGCCAAGAGGAAATAAACTTGGAATTGAGATGAAAGTATAAGTGATGGTTGCTCAGCAAAGCCCTTGGTAGGGCAGAGCAACAGTTAAGGATGTCAGAAGACCCAATCTGCTTTCTGACCATCATTTATCTCACTTCCAAGTTATTTACTCTTGGCTTGGGCTGTCAATCCCACCATCATTCCCACTTACTACTAATTAACTTTTTATTTAAACTTGAGCAAACTTCGGGATATAGTGGAGGACAGGGAAGCCAGGTATGCTGCAGTCCACGGGGTCGCAAAGAGTCAGACACGATTTAGTGACCGAACAACCACCACCAAGGACTTAAAGGCTTTGCTGTGAAACGGGTATCTCTGTGAGAAGCCTGTCTCACATATCAATTATGGGAATTATGGGTAAATGTGGGTAGTTTCTTTCTCTTTTTCTGGCTGCACTGAGTAGCTTGTGGAATCTTAGGTTTTCTGACCAGGGCTTGAACCCAGGCCCTCAGCTTGGAGTCCTAACCATTGCATCCCCAGGGAATTCTCAATGGTTTCTTGATTTTCTTCTTAAAATATGGAGAAGAACCACCCATAAAAAGAGGAAAAAGTTACAGAGCTAAATCTAAATACAATATTAATTTAGGGGGTATCAAACATATTTTTATTCACAGCATAAAAAGTTCCAGGGCAATCATTTACAAAGAATCTTACAGGATCTGCTGTTGTTAATGGTCTATAGTCCAAACTGCCTCTAAAGTCTCTGATCATACACATAATTTCATAATTTGGGTTTGTAGCATCAACATCCTGTAAAAAGACAGAGAATTCATCATTTATTATAATGACAATAAAGCAGCATTTGTTGCATTTATACATGGTTTGAAAATTAAAATTAAAGTAATAAATTGTGTCACTGGTAATAGCCAAGCCCAAACTCAAACCAGAGATGTGATATAGTGTCAGAGTTCAAGATCAATAACTGCCCAGAAATTACTTTTATTTTAAAAACACAACTCTCTTAGTCTACGTGCAATCTGTTAACTCCAAGCCAAATACTGCTTATTAAACCCACCCTTGTCTTATTTCAAATGTTATACACATACCTTAATTGCCCTAGAAAATTGAGCAAGAGAAACAGTACTCATCCTAAACATCAAAAAAGAACTCTAGAAAAGCTGAAATTCTTAGAAAAATGCATTTAATCAGATTCTTATTTCTAATTCCTAATCAATGTTTCAGAAAAATAGAACTATGGATTCACTTATGTTCATTTCCTATTTTTACTGAGTCTCTAAAAAAAAACTAAGGCATGGTATCAAACAGTTCCAAATCAACAGGATATAGGATTTAAAGGAACTGGAAGCCAAGACAATTTTTTAAATCTTTAAAATTCAAATTATTGAATGGTAACAGCAATTTACTTTTTTGCTTCAAAACTGAGAAAATTCAGATTAAGACACAAATAGCAATAGCTAACAGCCTTTGCTAGCCAGGCCATGAGTATAAATTATTAAATATTTTATGTCAGTTTCCCCCCCATGTTTTTGTTGCAGATTTGCTTTGAGTACAACTCAATTTCAAAACTGTTAATGTAACATACTTTCAATTAACATTTTGGGAAATAACACCAACTATATCAATTGAGAAGTAGCATATAGAGTTCACAGATAAAAATATCATGAAGTACCCACAGGAGACACCAGGTGGCATCTGTGCTAAGTATCAGTAGATATCAGCATCATTTATTTCAAAACCCAACTGGTCCTTCTCAGGTCACTTTCAGATATAAGCTGATTTATTCAGGTTGAATATTATATTGATTCCACAACACAACATCTTTATGATTAACGGCACTTGAACATACTCCTAAATAAGGAAACAATCCTGATATTTCATTACAGGAAACGAGTTCTGAGAATTATAATAGTTACAATATAAGCACAATGGAGGAATTATTTGTACAACAGTAAAAAATGTGAAGACTTGTAGAGAGATAAAAGACCAGTCTTCTACGTAATTTTCCATTGTTGGTAAAATTCTGCTAACCATCTAAAGGAAACATGAGAAGAGGGGCATGACAGAGCTACACTCTCAACATCGAGCATAAATCAACATACAACAAATTTCCACTCTCTCATTATGATATGTTCAATTTATTAACCATGGAAAAACAGTAACATTTATAGTATAACCATACACTTTAACTGGTACTGGCTTACTATTCAAAATGGAAAAAGCCTCAGGACTAAGACATACCAACTAAACGAGAAATTTATGTAGTAAAAAAAAAAAAATCTGTAAATAACTTATTTTCTCAAGAGTTTATATTATTCCTCAATGCCAATCTAAGGAACCATATTGAAATCTTTAAAGGAGTTATTTTTTCATAAGCCAATCACCTTCACTGACACAGTAAAATCTTTGGTTGGTGCATAAACAAAATATGTTTTCGTTACAAACCTGGGCTCTTTTTTCTCTAAGTTCTTGCTGTTGCAGTCTCCTTTTTTCTCGTTTTTCTTGCAATTTCTCTACCTCTTTCACACAATTAGATTTTCTACGTGCTAGAAGAAAAAGATGAGCTGTAGAAGTATAGTTTTCTTTTCAGAGTACTGTACTTATACAGAAAAATTTTATGTATCAATGTAATTTTACCACATACACCCAAAAAAAGGTACACAGTGACAAAACATGCCCATGACAAATATGTGAACTTACTTATGAGCTGCTTTAACACAACTAGGAACAGGACAAAATACAAGTAAGAGTCATGAAAAGTGACTCTAACATACTGCTACATGTCATCTCTTGGTTTAGAATCAAAGATCTTTGAACTGATAGGACAAAGGAGCATATTTCTTCTGTAACATCTGTCAAGATCATCTGGCCAGAATTTTAAATTTAAAGCAACCGAAACATTGTTATAGTTTTATATTTATAAATTTTTTTCTTCCCAAATATACATTAAAAAACCCAATTAACAGACTAACAACAACAAAAATTTTCCACAATGGTAAAAATAAAACCTGCAATTAAGCTTGCAATTTGGGGACTTATAAAGTTGACCAAGAGAAGTTACATGTATGACTAAAATGACTGAATCCTTGGTACATGATTTACATACAAGGGGGTCCAAATTCCTTTTTTGCAGCTTGAACTGGAGATATATCTGAAACACTACCATTCTGTTGTGCAGAGGAAGACTGTTCAGGAAGCTGACTAGGCCGTGCACGTGCAGAACCAACCACTGAAAGGGAAACAACAATTTTTAAATATATGTGATAAATCAATTCTGTTCAATACACTGACAAGCTGAAAGGTTTTCAAAGTAACATGCACAGACTTAGGTTTTACCAATGTAATTGTAGCTACAAAACTCAATCTGAATAATTTATATAAAAACCAAAGCCAAGCTTGATTTTAAATAATCATTAAAAAAAAAAAAGTGGGCAAAATACAGATTTTTATATGCACTCTCATTTCGAAAAACTCAAACAATTCAGACATAAAGAAAGTAACAATGTAAAAGTATTTCAACCCTCTTTGTATTTTAAATCCCACTCTGCTCCTCAAATACGCAAATCTTCAACAGAGAATTTCCCACTGTGGATGTTACAAAAGTGGAAAAAACAATATTGAGTTAAATATAAACATTACATTTTACAAAGAAATATAAATTTTCACAAGACTCAAAGAATAGTGCTGAGAGTGCGGGGCTTTCCCTCTACCTTGAACATCTCCCCTAATACCTACGGCTGTCCTGCCTCATTGTCTGTACATACAAGGAAACATCTCTATTAGAAAGGACCATTCTGAAGAGCAGAAAAGAATTAACTGCGCTTTACATCACTCAGCTGAAAACATATGAGAGTCCTGAAATTAACTACAATTTATACCTATTCAGCTTGTCTTCAGTTACCCACGATACTTTTTAAAAGTCTGTTAGCCAGAAAATTATGTAAAAATGTCAATGATAAATTCACCCTTGTTAAATCAATTGACTACTTCCCCATTCCTTTCTCTTCAAATCTGAAAAATGATTGAGTAAATAAGATGAATCAAAACTGCACATAACATGGAGTTTCATATTTATCATATACCTTTACAAATCATTTTTTAGATATCACTGACATTATTGTCTTGGGAAATCAAGAAGATACCAATTTTAAAAATTAGCCATGTAAAGTTTAAATAAATAACACCACCAGGGGTAATGTTTACTTTTGATTTACCTTGGCAGGGCCACAGGCAAAATAAATACATAAAATTTTACCTCTATTATCTCTTGGAGGAGGCTCATTCTTAATAGAAGCCACAGTCCGTCGATTCTATAATAGAGAAAACATTCATTTTACTTTCTCTCTTTATTCCTCATATATACATCTATCATAATCAGCTTCCTTTAATTAAACAAAAACAGACATACAATAATCCAAAACTAAATGGAAAAAAGGGAAAAAATAAATGGAGAAAAACTAAAATTATCTTATAATAAATTACCAGGAATGCCATCAATATTCAAGTTTATTTAAATATCCTGCCACTGTCCCAAAACAGTCAGGAATTAAAATGAGCCAGGTACTGTTCTAAGGGCTTCATATGTATTAATTTATTTAATCTTCACAACAACCCTATGAGGTCATCATTATTGCTTTCTGGATTCACAGATGAGGAAACTGAAGCAAAAACAGATTAAATAATTTCATTAAAGTGTGTGTTTTTTAATCATCATGCTATCCTGCCAAAATTTCATCTTTGGATGTCAGGGGTAAGTAACAAAACAGAATTTTTAGGCAATGTACAGCTCATTGTTAAACTGAAACATCAAAATACTATGAAATACACTGTTGGTTTTCACTAAAAGGTTTCATTAGACTTGCAAGTTTTTGGTCCTATTATTTATTTACCAAGACTTTACTTTATTCACCTAAATAAAAGATACCAAATAATGCCATGAGTTTCAATGCTAACTGCACATCAAATCAGATGGCTACTATTAAAAGAATATTGATGCTAGGGCCACTCCTTAGATAAAACTGAATCTCTAGGAGTGGGGTTAGGAATCAGTGTAGTCTGAAAAATTTCCAGGTGATTCTAATATACAGCAAAGGTTGCTAAGGACATATCAAGAAAGATAAACTATGAAGATCCTTCAAGGCTGTGAAGCCAAATATGAAAAACAGTCCATTTACAAGGGAGTAATTCTAAGGGGGATCTCTAAGCAGTGATTCTCAATATGCTGAAATTATATGAATTTAAAATGTCTTATGTTCATAAAAGCAGAATATTGTTGATATCAGAATTTTGCTGATATTGTTGAGTTTCTATCATATTATATGTGGGTGCCTATGAATGTCTTCCATGCAAGACAGTGAGCTCCTACAGGGCTAAAATCTTATTAATCTTTGTAGTATTAATCTTTGTACATTGTCGATAAGATCAACAATGTAGTAAAAATTTTTGAACACAAAGAATTGCAGATTTAACAACCGTCAGGGACTATCTGATTTTTAAAAAGTTGTATTTTGATACAAAGTTTTAACATTGAGACATTTCAATAGAGAAGAGGAATTATTTTAAAATAATTTAAAAATCACATACATTTTTAACTGTTAGGAGGGGCATAGCATGGCTTTAAAATTTATCTTCACAGATAATACAGAAATAGTTAAACTGTCATCTCATTTTTAAAAATAAATCTAAACAACAGAATTACTATCTGAAAAGACTACTAAAATGGGAATTTATTATGAAAAAGAAACTAATCTTTTCTTTATCAAAGTCATATGTATTCACTCAACAAATACTAACAAGCAAAGATTTTGACCAATGTCTTCTAATAAACTACTAGTCTTAGGAAAAATCCTAACCAGTCATGACATTTCTAGGATCTAGAATTGTGAATCAGATAATTTTTCAATCCTTTAAAGTATGTGTGTGTATATATACATGTAGATGGCAGAAAGAATTAAGGTTTTTCTAAAAGCAAACAAACACATACTCTTCACAGTCCCATTTCAAACAAGAACACACACATACACACCCTGCTCTGAATTTGTATCACTAACCTTTACAATTTTGTTTACTTTGGCTGAGGATGTTGGAGGTGGGGGTGTCTCTGGACTAGGCTCAATTTCTTCATCTGGTACAAGGTCAGGGTTAAGTGAAAAAATGCTCTCCAGGTCAATCTGTTTTTAAAAATTCATATATTTTCAGAGTGAATTTAGACAATCTTTCGTTTTCAAATAAATTTACACATAAAGGATAAATGTTAAACAATTTCAGTCTAATGAATAATATTACCTTAAAAATTAAATTACCTAGAATTACAACCAACATATATTTATTTAAAAGAATCTCTCTTAAGGTAGTACTCTGTGGTCTGATTATATGTCTAATTACATGAGATATACAGGAGGTATCTACCTTTCTTTGAGTGAAATTTTTTAATCACTTTGAAAGCTTTTCAAAGAATGATAGCAGATACATGCACTATATTAAACTATACAGTTTTCTGTTTTGTTTCATATTCAGAATCTTGATTTTAAGACTAGAAATAAAGTTTTAACCTAGTGATCATACCTCTTTGCCTTTTGTATCTCCATTTTCTATCCACTCAACAGTTACACTTTCGTTATCTTCATTTAAAGATGTTACCATTGCTTGATGTATTCGGCCTAAGTGGGAATAAAATATACACTTTTAAAATGCTACAAATTATGGTATTCCTAAACACTGTCAAAAATGATTTTATAATTTACAAGTTTAAAAGACTATGATAAGAGGGATTTGCAGATTCTTGGGATTGGGGAATGAACTTCGTCTATGGAACCATAAATGACTTTGCCACTTGTCAAGACCAAGAACTCAAGAAATTGGATTAGACTGAAAGTTTTATTTTCAGCATATGTGATAAATGGTTACACGTGGCATGGAATGCCTGAAATTTTATACTGTTACAACAGTTCGAATCCTAAAAGTGTCCTTACTGTGAGCCAACAATGATCCTGAAGAACACATAACAAGAATTAATGAAGCAGTTTTTAATACTATATAGATAACAAAATACTTTTAACTTAAATTTCACTATCATTCCCTGTACAATTGATCAAATTATTTAGAAATTATTAGGAAAAGGGATCTGAGTCCAAAAAGTCCAGTTATTTTATATGTGACGTGAAAGTCTGACTCTTTGCGACCCATGGACTGTATAGTCCATGGGATTCTCCAGGCCAGAATACTGGAGTGGGTAGCCTTTCCCTTCTCCAGGATTTTATATGTGGGCTCATATAAAAATTAAGTGATGAATACATATAATCTTGTTAAAATTTCAAATATTGAAAATTTAAGTATATACTGTCAGCAATATATTGGTGCTTTAAAAAAAAAAAAAACTAAAATATATACTGGAATCTTTCCGCGACAGCATTATGGATCAACATTAACTTTAGCAACTTCATAAGCATTCTATAAAAGGAATACATCATAATTTATTCTTTTACTAAGAAGAATTTAAACTGTTTGCAATTGTCTGCCATTAAAACATGTTGCACTGAGTATAAGTACATAGTATGAATGTTTTCATTCTAGATTTCTAAGTTCTAGATTTCTAAATTTCTAGAAGCAGACTGGGTTAAGGAAACTGAAATTTTGATAGTTATTTGAAAATTGGCCTCTATTTATATTCCCACCAATGATGGAGCCTATTCTTCTATATCCTCATCAACACTGAGCATTATCAATTTAAAATATTTTTACCAATATGATAGGTTAGACCTTTAAGCTACTACTTTGTGAGCACATATACATCAAAGATTGGCTCATTTAAAATCTACACTGGTTCATTTAACATGACAAACATACCTATAAAGTAGAGCTTTCTTTCTTTAAAATGAAGACACTGAGATTCACAGTCACACAGCTATTAGTTGGCACATATTTGAACCTCAGTCACATACAAAAGCACTTGCTATTATCACTATGTTTCTCTACTCTCCTAAGATTAAGCTGACGAGGAAGATGCCTGTGTGGCTTAAATTCCAAGTACCCCTGGAAACATTTATAAACTGTAACACAGATCCTCAACGCTCACCGTGTACCCAGAAACTCCTAGAGGTTTTTTTTCCTTTTTAATTAAAATGATGTTGGCCTGAGTTTTACCCCAGATAGTATCATTTCTTACCAATTCCACTGCAATCACCTTGGTATAAGTCACCAAGGCCTTAATCTTGGATTACGGCAATTCTCTCCCAACTACTCTCTCTCTTCTACTGCCTATTCTTTATAGAACAGTCTAAACATTCCTGGTAAAAACCAAGTCAGATTATTCCTTTGCTCAAGACCTTCCAGTGGCTCCCATCCCACACAGAGTAAAAGCCAAAGTGCTTCCAATGGCATTTCATGTCCTGAAACAAAGCCCTACATGATCTGACCCCTCCCCACCTCTGTGACCTCATTCATCCCTGACTCCTGTCATCTCCAGTTTTATGGACTGATCTCTGTCTCATACAGTTATTTTCCCTCCCCTCAAAAAGTTCTAAATGGGTCAAGGACTAAAATGTGAAGACAAAAGTAAAAGCAACTGAGTAAACAGTGGTGTCATTTATTCAGATTAAGCGGACATTAGGGAAGCAACTCTTGGGAGTGGAGGGAAATGATGAACTGGAAAATACTGAGAGGATTCAAGGGAGAGGCTTTTTAGGGAAATTAGATAACACTCACTGAAATTTGATTTGGACAGAAATTAGGTAAATAATCAGTACAAATAGTATATGTCAGTTGGGTCCTCTGGGAAGCAGATGTTGAGATAGTTATGAGAACAAAAGGTTTACTGTAAAAGATAAAAGGAGAAGGAAATAGGACTGGTCATGGAAAACTTTCAGACTGTGATGCATTATCTGCAACCTGTAAAAGAAAGGGGACATAAAGCAGGATTGAGCAAAGAAAGTCTCAGATCATGAGGCAGATCTGACAGTCTTGGCCAACCCTTCAGGGAGCTCCAGAGCAAAGACTGACCATTAAAGGAGTCCCACAGGGGGCCAAAATGGAAATGCTCTAGTACTCACACCATGCCCAGTCACTAGCTGGAGGATTCCCAGGAAACGTAAAGGCCTCAGCTCAAAAGCTAAGGAGGCTTAAAGATATTAATAGCTGAGGCTATCAGCTAAATGTACTCCCTGAAGCGGAAGAAGTTCCCCTAAGAGGAGCTACCAAGGCTTGCATCAAGCCCCGAATTTATCACCATCTCTTTAGGAGCCTGAGACGCAGCAGCCACTCTTCCCCCACTCATCACCTTTAGTAGCCTCCAACCATAATATCCACTAGTAGGGCCAAGAAGATTACTGCTATAAAGGTTATCATAACACACTGATAACAATTTCTTCAATAGGAAAGGACCCCAAAGAAGATGTATCTGAGCACTGAACTACCATAAAGAATAGCATCCAGCAGGAAACAGAGAGGCTGTGCTTGAGGTTGTTGAAGAGCAGTACAGATAGGGATCTCCATGCAACTCCCAACAGAATTATCACATTAATGAGAAAAGCATGTCAATGCTTCAAAAGGCAAGACCAACATCGCCATTCTTTTTTTGGGGGTGCGGCACTGGGTCGTGGCTGCTACACGGGCTTTTCTCTAGCTGTGGTGAGGAAGCTACTCTGGTTGTGGTGGCTTCTCTTGTTGAAGAGGATGGGCTCTAGGCATGCAGGCTCCATAGCTGCAGCGCCTAGGCTTAGTAGCCCCCTGGCATGTGGAATCTTCCTGTTCCGTTCAGCTCAGTTGTGTCAGACACTTTGCGACCAAATGGGACTGCTGCATGCCAGGCTTCCCGGATCATCACCAACTCCTGGAGTTTACTCAAATTCATTCATGTCCATTGAGTCGGTGATGCCATCCAACCATCTCATCCTCTGTCATCCCCTTCTCCCGCCTTCAATCTTTCCCAGCATCAGGGTCATTTCTAGTGAGTCAGTTCTTCTCATCAGGTGGCCAAAGTACTGGAGTTTCAGCGTCACCATCAGTCCTTCCAATGAATATTCAGGACATTTCCTTTAGAGTGGACTGGTTGGATCTCCTTGCTGTCCAAGGGACTCTCAAGAGTCTTCTCCAACACCACAGTTCAAAAGCATCAATTCTTCAGCGCTCAGCTTCTTTATAGTCCAACTCTCACATCCATACATGACTACTGGAAAAACCATAGCTCTGACTAGACAGACAAAATTTGTTAGCAAAGTAATGTCTCTGCTTTTTAATAACTTTTCTTCCAAGTAGCAAGTGTACTTTAATTTCATGGCTGCAGTCACCATCTGCAGTGATTTTGGAACCCAAGAAAATAAAGTTTCTCATTGTTTCCACTGTTTCCCCATCTATTTGCCATGAAGTGATGGGACCAGATGCCATGATCTTAGTTTTCTGAATGTTGAGCTATAAGCCAACTTTTTCACTCCCCTTTTCACTTTCATCAAGAGGCTCTTTAGTTCTTCTTTGCTTTCTGCCATAAGGGTGGTGTTATCTGCATATCTGAGGTTACTGATATTTCTCCCAGCAATCTTGATTCCAGCTTGTGCTTCATCCAGTCCAGCATTTCACATGATGTACTCTGCATAGAAGTTAAATAAGCATGGTGACAATATACAGCCCTGACATACTCCTTTCCCTATTTGGAACCAGTCTGTTGTTCCTTGTCCACTTCTCACTGTTGCTTCTTGTCCTGCATACAGATTTCTCAGGAGGAAGGTCAGGTGGTCTGGTATTCCCATCTCTTGAAGAATTTTCCACAGTTTGTTGTGATCTACACAGTCAAAGGCTTTGACGTAGTCAATAAAGCACATGTTTTTGTGGAACTCTCTTGCTTTTTTGATGATCCAACAGATATTGGCAATTTCATCTCTGGTTCCCCAGCCTTTTCTAAATCCAGCTTGAAAATCTTGAAGTTTTCAGTTCCTGTACTGTTGAAGCCTAGCTTGGAGAATTTTGAGCATTACTTTACTAGCATGTGAGATGAGTGCAATTGGGTGGTAGTTTGAACATTCTTTGGCATTGCCTTTCTTTGGGATTGGAATGAAAACATACCTTTTCCAGTCCTGTGGCCAACTGCTGAGTTTTCCAAATTTGCTGGCATGCTGAGTGCAGCACTTTAACAGCATTATCTTTTAAGATTTGAAAAAGCTCAGGTGGAATTCCATCACCTCCACTAGCTTTGCTTGTAGTGATACTTTTTAAGGCCCACTTGACTTCACATTCCAGGATGTCTGGCTCTAGGTGAGTGATCACACCATTGTGCTTATCTGGGTCCTGAAGATTTTTTTGTATAGTTCTTCTGTATAATCTTGCCACCTCTTCTTAACATTTCTACTTCTGTTAGGTCCATGCCATTTCTGTCCTTTATTGTGCCCATCTCTTATTTTCTTGAAGAGATCTCTAGTCTCTCCCATTCTATTGTTTTCCTCTATTTCTTTGCATTGATCACTTAGGAAGGCTTTCTTATCCCTCCTTGCTATTCTTTGGAACTCTGCATTCAGATGGGTATATCTTTCCTTTTCTCCTTTGCCTTTAGCTTCTCTTCTTTTCTCAGCTATTTGTAAGGCCTCCTTAGACAACCATTTTGCCTTTTTGCATTTCTTTTTTTGGGGGATGGTTTTGATCATGGCCTCCTATACAATGTTACAAACCTCCATCCACAGTTCTTCAGGCACTCTTATCTATCTATCAGATCTAATCCCTGAATCTATTTGTTATTTCCACTGTATAATCTGTAAGGGATTTGATTTAGGTAATAACTGAATGGTTTAGTGGTTTTCTCTACTTTCTTCAATTTAAATCTGAATTTTGCAATGAGAAGTTCATGATCCGAGCCACAGTCAGTTCCTGGTCTTGTTTTTGCTGACTGTATAGAGCTTCTTGAGTCAAAAGCAGCTGATCCACCAGTTAAGACTAAACTCTAGTAGGGTAGAATTGAGAAAATTTTGGTTTATCTCTAGCACAGTTCCATTTACTCATCCAACAAGAATTGAATGTGAAATTCCAGCAATAAGAAATGAATAAAAAGACTGGATCTGAATGAACCAATGGTCTTGAGTGTTTACTTTTTGCCAGTGGATTAGATAACTAGAAATATCTGGAGCAGAAATATCTTGGCAGCATGGGGGGCTTTATTACTATTACCAAATAATATCCTTGCAAAAAAATTTCTAAGACTGAATTCCCAAAATGCCTTTGAAGATTTTTTGTCTGTTTGATATAAGGCTCAGTTGAGATACTCAAATATTTTACTTTATTGTAGTAAAAATTTATGATTTCTTCAAAAGTCAAATGGTAATCACCTGTAAACAAAAGTGTTATATAATAAAAAGAGGGACAGATATATGAGATTTTTCAAAGGGAAAAAATCACCATGATTTAGTGATAAATAATATTTAAGTATTATAGGAAAATTTGAGCCTGGATGACTGGGAAAATGATGCTACTAAGTGGTGGAACAATGATGTAATTCATCCTAAGTCTATGTTCTTAACAGTCATGCACTGGTGTTAATAAGACAACTACAGATTCAGAATCACAAGCTCATAGACAAATCAAGGTTAGAAATACCTTTTCTAGAACCTGTGACAATCTTCCCATGTGGCCCTCCATGTGACCATCCCATTTCTCTGGTTTGAAAATATTCCTATACTCTATCCCAAATTGTCATTTGACTCTGATTCCCCATCGACTTGTAACTTTTAAGCTATATCACACTCACATCTACACTTTAACACATAATAGAGCAAACACCTGTGTATAAGCCAGGTTAAGAATCAATACATTTGAAACCTCACATCCCCCTACTCCACCCCCCACCCCAGTGAAACTCCTCCATCCTTCCCTTTCCCCCTCCATCTGAAGTAACCAAAACTCTGATATCTGAGATAATTATACTGTGGCTTTTCTTTATAGTTTTTTCACTTATAAATGTAACACACACAACCACCTAAAGTTGACCTATTTTTAAACTGTACATAAATGGACACTACTTTTAAGACCTCTTTCTTTTGCATAACATTTTTTCCCCAAGATTCACTTATGTCACTGTTCACTCATTTCAGTTCACTTCAGTCGCTCAGTTGTGTCTGACTCTTTGCGACCCCATGAACAACAGTACGCCAGGCCTCCCTTTATGTCCACTCATTTTCACTATATATGAATATGTCAAAATTTATTCTGTTGATGGACATCTGTTTTTATGGTTCTACTGTTAGGACTGGTGCTGCAGGCATTCCTACATAGGTGTACTGATACAAATATACAAGTATTCTGAACATACAATGAGAAGAAATACAGAGTACAAACATCTATAGCTTTACCAGTTAGTGTTATGATGTTTCTTACAGTGGCTGTACCTGTAAAGATTTGTAATCCCACTAGCAATTACTTCATAGTCAAATTAATACTTAAAATATCTGTCAGATTTAATACATCACACTGCGGTTCTAATTTCTCTAACTTAATGAGGTTATGCCTATTTCGAGTTCATTGGGCATTCAGGCCTTTCATGTGTTTTTAAAAATTTTTTTTAACTACTTCTCTACAGAAATTCGCTATATATTTCCTTGGTAATAATCTTCTGTTACATGGGTAACAAACACTCCCTCCAAAGTTGTGGCTTATCTTTTCACTTTTTTTAATGTGTCTTTTGATGAACTAGATAAGTTTTAATTTCAATGCAGTCACATATATATATATATATATATATATATTTCTCAATTATGGGTTTTTATGTCAAAAAATTCTTCCTGAGACTCAGGTCGTTAAGAAAGTTTCTTATATTTTCTTCTGATGTTTTACAGGACTCACATGGAATTCTTTTCAATACTCTGGATTGATCAATATGGGAAAAGAATCTAAAGAGAATATATATATATATATATAACAGATACACTTTGCAACAGAGCAGAAACAAATGCAACATTGTAAATTACACTCTAATAAAAATGTTTTTAAAAATGAAATTTTACAAAGCCTTTTATATTCAAGGCTATAATCCACTGTTATTTTGATCTTTGTGTATGGTAACACAATTTCCAGTTTTCCCCCATGAAAAACAAATTTCTCCAGTGCTATTTCCTGAAAAGCCCTTCCTTCTACTTATCTGCAAAACTATCCATCAAATTCCAAGCATTCACACAGGTCTATTTCTTTACTCCTGGATCAAAACTACATTGTCTTATTACTTTTATAGCTTTGCAATGAATCTTGCTATCTGGTAAAGTAAGAGCTTATTTTTACCAGATATTCTTATTCTTTAAGTTTCTTTGGGTCTTCTTAAGACTTTTGCAGATCTGTATACATTTTAGAATCAGCTTGTCAAGTTCCAAAAATAAAATAAATTAGCAACAAAAAAACCCACCTGTTAAGATTCTGATTAGAATTGCACTGAATATTTTGTTTTAGACTTTTACATCATTTATCAAGCTTAATACTGACCAGAAGTTTTTCCTTCTCATACCAACCTTATTCTGGAATACTTCATATAAAACAAGAATTATTTGAAACTTGAGTGTTTGGTGGATACTGGTTAAAGTCACTTTGGTTTAGGGTTTTATCTGTGAGAAGATTCAATTTCCTTAATATAAGATTGCTGTAGTTTTCTATTCTTGATTGTTTTGATAATTATATTTTTAAGGTTCCACATTTGGGGCATACAGTTGTTCATAATTATGCTGAATGCCTGTGGTATCTGTAATAATAATCACTTTTTATTCCTATTTTTTCAACTCTTTTCCTTGATAAATCATCTGAGATTTGTCAATTTTGTCTTTCCCAAGAATAACACTTCTGTTTGCTGAGCCCCTTTATTATACGTTATTAAATAATTATTGTTTTTAGTCCTTATTTCTTATTTTCAACTTACTTTGGGTATTTTTTCTTAAATTCTTAAGGTGGATGCTTAGTTCATTCATCTTTTATCTTTTTTTTTCTTTATAAGCAAATAAAGCTAAACATTTTTCTCCAAGGGCAGCTTTAGCAGCATCTTAAAAATTTTCATAGGTAGTATTTTTGTTATTGTTCAAACTATTTTCTAATTTTCTTCATGATTCTTTGACTCTCAGTAATCCTATTGTGAGATACATCACCAATCAGAACAGATAAAGCCACAAGTAATTGGTCTGATTCACCCAGTGCACAGCGGCTGAGGAGTACCCTTGTTTTCTACCTTAATTAGACTGGATTGCCTCCCTTGGAGGAAAATTTCCTTTAAAACTAGCTCTGGGGAGCAAATCACCAGGAATTTTTTTTTTTTAATCAGCATCTTTAAAGAGGAGTCATAAGTCTTTGTCTTCAAACAGTGAACCTGACTCTGATTCTTTTTTTTGGTCCCCCATCATCCTTCAGAATCAAACTTTAGCTACCTACCCTTGCCTGAAATCCCACGGACAGAGGATCCTGGCAGGCTGTATATAGTCCATGGGGTCACAAGAGCTGGAGACAACTTAGCGACTAAACCACCACCACCAGCACCACCTGCTCAGCCTCACTCGTCCCTTAGTATTTCTGATCCATGGTGATACCTTGTTCTTGAGCTCAGCTATGTCTTTTTAAAGGTTTTCTCATATCTGGGGTATATGGATGCCAGTACATGAATTTTATTCTACTATTTTGACCAGAAGCGTCAATCCATCTTTAAGTCATATTTCATATTCACAGAAAATGAAAGTTAGATTTGAAAGCTATTAAGTTCACACTAATATTAAAATCAATACTATTATGTAAATCAATAACTCTTAGTTTCAAAACACTACTTTTTAAAACTTAATAATCTAGAGACAGATTTTAAAGTTTTCAGCATTACTTCAACCTACTTATAAAGATAAATTACAGTGTAGAAAATGTCATCTGTTGAGAGAGAAGTAAAAAAATAGTTGCAAAGTTCTGACAAAAACAGGGAAATCCTGCAAATGTCTTTCCAATCATTTTCCCATGAAAACACCTCTTGGTTTTTAATACCCAAACTTCAAAAAATTATTTCTCAATGTAAGATATTTTGGCCAGTGTTTAAATAGGAGAAGATTTATATCTGTACATGCCAAAACTCAATCTGCATTTTAAACAAGAATGTGCAAAGAAATGTTCTTGAGTTACATTCCAAATATAACTGATGGATGGTCAGAATCACAATAAAAAACACACCAAGTATCAAAGTGATACAAAACATGGGCGTGATACTCAGTGTGAGCTACTTTCTGACATGGTGTGCTTGTCCTAAATATATTTCCACAGGCTTTTATATTTATTTACCCCACTCTAGTACTCTTGCGTGGAAAATCCCATGGATGGAGCAGCCTGGAAGGCTGCAGTCCATGGGGTCACTGAGGGTTGGACATGACTGAGCGACTTCACTTTCATTTTTCACTTTAATGCATTGGAGAAGGAAATGGCAACCCACTCCAGTGTTCTTGCCTGTAGATTCCCAGGGACGGGGGAGCCTGGTGGGCTGCCGTCTATGGGGTCGCACAGAGTCGGACACGACTGACGCAACTTAGCAGCAGCATCAGCAGTCCTTGTTTGGCCCAGTGCTGAATGAGGTCCCAAATATTTAAGAAAATGTTGAAAGGAAACAGTGAGGACAGGGAAACAGTAATTATAGTAGAAGAAAAGATTTTATTGTATATATAATGGATTTGGGTCTCAAAGAGTCAGACACGACTGAGCAACTAAACTGAAAGAATGGATTTGGTACCCTTATTTATTGTTTGTTAAACGTAACAGCGGAGAAGGCAATGGCACCCCACTCCAGCACTCTTGCCTGGAAAATCCCATGGACGGAGGAGCCTGGTGGGCTGCAGTCCATGGGGTCGCTAGAGTCGGACATGAATGAGCGACTTCACTTTCACTTTTCACTTGCATGCATTGGAGAAGGAAATGGCAACCCACTCCAGTCTTCTTGCCTGGAGAATCCCAGGGACGGGGAGGCCTGGTGGGCTGCCGTCTATGGGGTCGCAGAGAGTCCGATACGACTGAAGCAACTTAGCAGCAGCAGCAGCAAACGTAACAGTATCTTATATGCAGGTGGATTTATAATGTCAGTTACTTTTTTTTTAATGACACTACGTGGCAAACAGAATCTTAGTTTCTGCAATCAGGGATAGAACCCGCGTCCCCTGCACTGGAAGTGCAGAGACTTAACCACTGGGCCACGAGCAAGTCCTAGTCTGAGCTGATGATTAACACTGCAATTTTTTCCTATTTATAATAAAGGCAAATAGATTCCCAGGCAGCATTTTCTACACAAAATATCTGACTTTTAGAAACAGATTACTGACCTCAGTGGGAGATGAATGCATGGTTTAAAAACAGATCTTCTTGGTTTCTACTATTGAGAACTAACAGAGTTCTAAATATAATTAAATCACATAAGAACTATCATAACTATAAGAAGGAAAAAATAGTCCATATTTTTATTTTTAACCTGAAAAATGACAATTTCATATGGTTAAACCTAAGAGAAATGTAAATTTCACCCCAAATATAGATGTCAGAATAAGTTACAAAAGTATTATTTACTAAGTAATGTAAATAGAGAAAACATTTTGAATTTGTAATTTTTATTTCAAAGTTTTATGTTTAGTTCATTTTAAGAACTATCTTTACATCATTTTAAGCCTCAACTTTCTGCCATGGAGAAATAAAAGGGGAAAAGTTCAGCTCTCAATTTTTAAAAATCTGTTAGTAAATATGAAGACAAATGATTTTTTAAAAAAGAAAAAACCTGCAAATGAACAGAAGAACAAACACCTGAATTCAAGGCACCTTTGCCCCAGTGATAAAAAAAATAACAAACATATGAATTCTACATTTCAGGATTTTCTAATCTTTAAAATTAAGATGGTTACTTAAGGTTGCTATTGGTGTTATTTAATTTGCCATAAAACCTCATATATTTATTTGTAAAAAACAAGTTTTACATGTTGACAATTGCCTTTTGGTCGTTGAAAACAGGATCCTATTATATGTAGTTCACAGCTGATTTCACAGCAGCTGTGAGGCTAAGAAATGCCAGCAACCAATTAGGCTGGCATAAACCTTGTCTAGCATATAAAGCATAATTTGGTTGCAAATGTAGAAGGCAAGAGCTAAAATAAAACATCCAAGAGTACTAATAAAATATCATTACAAGTATGTAAATGTATGAATATTTAAAATGCTAACAAATATACATATATTATTAAAAGGATAGAGTGGTAGAACGTAAGGAAAATTATGAAAAAGCGACAATTCAAACCCATGCTTAAAAAAAAAAAAAGTTGCAGCTGTTTTTGACATACCTAGGATTACAAACTCCATGCTTTTTTTTCCTATTTCTAATTACCCTAATCACAGAGTTTGATTACATGAGTATACATGCAACAAGTCCTTCAAGTAAACATCATTTTTATCAGTCCATCTTGAGCTGTTTATGTGAAATTTTCTTTTCATATTTCTAAAGTAGGAAGATGCAAATAAACATTTCAAAACTGAAACATGAAAGAGTAACACAACTAATATGATTAGTAGAAATAAACCTTGGACGGTAATGGTTTACAATGGCAACTGACAAACCCTTAAAAGTTAATATCTGTTTTTGTTTAAAGTTTGATAAATTTAAAAACATGACAAAAATCAATGCTTTATAAATATCATTAGTTTAAAATATTTTAAAAACATTTTACACAAATTTTGGATAAACTAGTAGTCACTGATCATTCATGTGAAAATGAAAGGAAAACAAATCTAGCTTATATGCTAATAATTTTAAATAAATAGTGCTCCAGTATATCTATTCTTGGTAAAACATCTAGTAACCTCCTCAGTTTTCAATAGAACACCACTGCATAATTTGAAAGGCTCTTCTTTTTACACTGACTTTTCAAAAAATGGCAATAGAAACTATCTACTCTCTGCAAGCAGGGACTAAAGTATAAATATCCATACCAGGAAAAACAAAAAATTAAATATTGCTCTGAATCATAAAATCACACATTCATAACAAGTGCTGGGCATAATATTGTTTCCAGACGATGAGTAAAACGCATATGCTTACTCAATTCAAAGTAGTTGGTAAATAAATATTTGAAAGAAGCACTTTCTTCCAAGTCAGTTCCTACCAGAAGAGAATCCTGATAAATCTTCTTAAAACACATTAAATTCAAAACATTTGAAGCCTCATATCATGTGATTAAAATCTGTCTTAAACAGGTTTCTTATTATTTCTAAATTTTGTACAAAATATTGATTCCAGTACAATAAATCACCTGTTATGTTCAGCTAAAAGAGCCAGTGCCAGCATAGAATGCAAATCTGAGTGCATCTTTTCAAGTAGAATCATAGCAAAACATGTCATGTTAATTAACTTCTGTTATCTAAGAAGATATGTTTTAAAGCTGTCTTTTAAAACATACAATTCCTTTCTTCAACTTATTAAAAAGATGCTCTTTCAGGAACATAATGATATTTCAGTGGGAAAAAACTGGGAAAAACGGAGATTTCCAAAGTGCTGCTTTAAAATAGAAAGACTAGATTTGACAAAGGATGTTACTATGAGCACTATTTAGAAAAATGTTAAATGCAAATATCCATACATTATTTTTTATCTTGCCAGCTACTGCAAAGCTATTGATAAATTATTTATATTCTCTCCAACAGTAGATGTCAATCTGTTCCTAGATGCCACCAACCAATAAATGAGGACAGAAAAAAAAATCTGGTGATTTTTCAGGGATCATTATAGCAGATCCAGTAGAAGTCAAACTCCCAAACTCTGATATCTAGGTTTCCTAAGCTAATCTAAGCAGTGATGAAAAGAATCCTTAATGAGGACTATGTAAGCATCACACCTTCTTCAGCAGCTCTGGGCGAACAAGGAGCCATTAGAGAAGGGCACAAATAAAGCCTCAGCTGACACCGCAACAGTGCTGCTGCTGTTCAGTGAATCCCTGGGGAATGTGGCTTTGCCAAACACAGGACCTTTTTGTTGTGGTTTATCACATTTAAGATGTTACTGTTTATAACTAAATTCAAAAGTTCTAGCATTTCCTTTCTTAGACTTTAAACACAAAGCTGGAATTCTGACACAATTTTAAACGCAAAATTGCGTTTACCCAACAAAATTTGTGTTACCCAAAGCTGTAGCTTTGAAAAGTGGGAATGGTACAGCTAAGAATTTTCATACAGAAAATAACAACTTAAAAATGGGACAAACCTCATTTAACTGTAAACAAACTACAAAATTTGCACTTCTTACCTCATCTGTCCATTGTTTTTGAAAAGGCATGTGAAAATTCAACACTGCTCAGTTTCTCTGGGCTGACAGGGAACTTCCAATCTAGTTGGGTTTTTATGGAAATGCTTCAAACACACTGCACACTAACAATTTGGGTAAAATTATCACTTAGAAGAGCCCACCGTGCAGATTTTTAGGAAATTTCCATCCATTTTTATCCACAAGGATAATAATAAAAATGTCACAAAGGGGCCATGACTCCATTAAATAGTATTAAATCACTGCAGTTTTTAAATCACTGCAGTTTTCTAACATTATGTATGCTGCATATTTGGGGTTAGGGGAAGAGAGGGTTAAAAAATGTCCAAAACCATTAATAAAGAAAACATAAAAACTGAATTTCTAAAATCACAATAAGTTACCTGATTATGATGCTAACTGAACTAGCGAAAATTTAAACAAACAAACCTTGGAAAACTGCATTAAATAAAGGCATGGAGTATATTAACTAATGTTGAATAACTAAATAAATCTCAACACATTTTAATTAAAGGTCATTCGCATAGGTGACAATATCCAAAATACATCCTTCTTCATTTGTTTATAACAATAAAAGATTTGTGAAGTTTTAAAAGTGGCGGTGTTAAAATAACATGTTGCTGATAGTTCAAAATTTTTCAGGATATGTGCTCCCGAAGCAAGCACTAATCCAAAGCTGTGAAGAACTACTTTCATAGATATCTGCTGCATATATTGAGCAATGCTACCTAATTGCTCCCTGGCTTAAATTCCAATTTACTCAAAAGAGAATTCCATGCCAATATAGCTGCATTAGTCTGTGAACTTTTTGTATCTACATACACATATCATCTTCTCTCATGCTTAACTACATTCTAACAAGAGCTAGGGATATTCTTGGATGCTTTTCAACAGTTTTCAAAAGCAGTAACCCAGGCAATGTAGATTTGTACATGTATTTATTAACAGATTTAAACATAACTAAGAAAGCTGCTGAAAACATTATAAAATGTTTGACCATCTCTACAGTTTTTCACCTATACTCCTAACTTTCATTAGGGAATTTAAGGTGATGAATCACCTGAATTCAGGTGATGGAGTGCAATAAGTGCTTTGCAGATGTGATAATGTGAACACCAAGCGGACTCAAGCAGACTGGTAACTTAACAATCTGTAAAAAAAAAACAAAAAACACACACAAAAAACACCTGTCACCCTGCCAAAAACCCCAAAACAAAAATACCACCAAACCTCTCACGGATAAAAAGAGGCTAAACAATCTGAATATTCCACTAGGAGGCAAATCTTACGTGATTCTTATAACACCTGGAAGAGAAAACTTGCTACTGGCTCTAGAAACAGCAATACACTCCAACACTAGAAGAGAATGTGGGAAATACCTATCCAAGACAAATAATGGTATCTAACTTAAACATTAAAAACGGCTACAGATGTAATAGAAAGCTTAATTGAAAATGCCAAGCCTTTATTAAATTACTCATCACTGAAAATGAACCAGTTTAATTTTAAAAGTCACATTCTTAACCACTATACAAAAAAGTCTTCTTTGGTGCAACACTGTCTTGCTGTGGTTTTAAACAGTGGTCCAGATTCAGAATGTCACCCATAGATCCTCTGCTATGGACTGAATTGTGTTCCCCATGCCCCACCTTCAAATTCACACGTTGAAGTTCTAAATCCCAATGAGATGGTATTTGGAGATGGTGTCTTTGGAAGGTAATTAGGGTTAGATGAGGTCCGAGGGCAGGGTCCTCACGTTAGGAGGATGTATGGTTTTGCAAAGGGTTAAGGGGAGATGTTCCCTTGCCACCATATGAGGACACAGTGAAAAGACCGCCACCTGCAAGACAGGAAGAATACCCTTACCAGGAATCCAATCGGCCAGCACCTTAATCTTGGTTGGATTTTCCAGCTTCAAGGAGTGTGAGAAATAAGTAACTGTTGTTTAGGCCACCCACTCTATGGTATTTTGTTAAAGCAGCCCATGCAGACTAATATATCCTCTTTCAAATGGTAAAAGACATAATCAGGCAGTACGAATACAAAGATAAATAAGGCACATTCTCTGCTCTGTGCCAAAATCTCAACCTCTAGTTGCAATGTCACTACTTCCTCCAGGAATCTGTCATCGCAATCTCTGCTCCACTCTACCTATGGAAGCCTATGATGGTAGTGGCCCTGATC
Organism: Bubalus bubalis; assembly: GCF_019923935.1. Classification (NCBI taxonomy): domain Eukaryota; kingdom Metazoa; phylum Chordata; class Mammalia; order Artiodactyla; family Bovidae; genus Bubalus; species Bubalus bubalis. The sequence goes on from NC_059175.1 coordinate 16,795,280, forward strand.
CAAGGAAATGTCTACTCTCAATGCCTGGTCAATGGGGATTAAGAAAACAGATAATCACTCCTTTAAACTCTTTTACCAGTAAGGTAAAATGTGGAATAGTAAATTCGGTGTGGCCAGAGTAAAAGGTATATAAAGAAAAGTAGAGTCACAGAAGAACATAACACATAAACAGAGTATATGTAGTATTAAAATTTCATGGCAAAGTATGACTAGGTGTGGGGGAAAAAATCTAAAATGGCTCTTTGGAGAGGAACAATAATGAAAAAACTATCAAATAATGATAGTATTTGAAAAACACTAATATAGATAGTATTTAAGGCAAGGAAAGCAGACATGACCACCAAAAGAACAAAGGTAGATGTCTATAGATCTTCCATGCATAGAGTCAAGGACATAATGAGATACCAGCAAAGGAGACTAAGAAGGTGCCAGAGACTTTCTTCAAAGCCACCCAGCTAAGTTGCCTCTGAGTGTAGCCACTGAAAAATCTCTACATTCCCTAACTTAGCCAGAGAGCTGAGTCCATTGATTTTTTTAGGTCCTTTACTATGCTCAGCTTTTAGAAAGACATAAGTGAAAAAAGCACAGGCATTTGTTTTTTGAAATCAATGAGGTACTACCAGATATAAGGTTATAAGAGCGGTAAAAAATTGTCAGAAAAAAAAAAAGAAAACTCCAAAGAATCAAGTCCTAAAAGTCAAGTTAAGAAGGTATTTCAAGGATGAGAGAATGAGTCTGCTGTGTCAAATGCTGTTAACAGATCAAGTAAAATAAAAGCAACGCCTGAATGTGAAAGTGGGATTAAGAGTTACCATTTTTTCAGATGAGAAAAATAACAGTCCAACATGTTGATGGAAATAACTCGGTACAAAAGAAAATATTGATGATACAGCACAAAGAACTGATGAAGTAGTAATTTTGGGCAAGTAAATGGAGATAAGATCTAGTGCACAAGTGTAGGAAAGAGCTTATCCACGGCAAAGGAAGGAAGGAAGATTTACAGGTGCAGGTACTGGTACTTGGGTAGATGGTAGGTTTGTAAAAGTTCTTTCCTGATTGCTTGTATTTCTCAGTGGTGAAATGGCAAGCGAGGTCATCTGCTCTGAGTGTGGGTAAGTAAATAAACACTAAGGACTTTATGACAAATCAGCTAGGAAAGAATGAATGGGCTAGAGATATGACTGCTTATTCAAAGGGAAGTAATCGTAAATTTAAATTGTGACTAGTTAGCATAATTATGATTTTCTCCCCTCCAGTCATTGTCAAACAATCTAGAAGGGGAAGGAGGTTTAAAGCATATATAAGGGAATAATTTGAGGTTCTGCTAATCAAAAGAGGGGACAAGGGGGTTTAAGTTACACATATAAGGGAGTGTTCATAAGAAAGTTAAGTGAGGACATGAGGGAAAGATAGGAACAATAAAAAAGTAGTAGGATTATAAATGCTGTGGGGTCAAAAGATCAGTTGAGTCAGGATATGAGAGGGAATATGCTGGAAAGACAGAAAGGTGACTGAAAACTGGGATGCTTGAAACTGAGATTGTGGAGATGTCAGGAATGTGATGACCTAAGGTGAAGGGCAAGATCACTGGAAGGAAGAAAGGGGAGAGGAAGGGAGGGGAACCGAGGAGATGGGAGGGAACGAGGAAACAAGCTCAAAGAACCAAGAGGAGAGGGTACTAGAAAGATCATCTATATGTGAATGACGCAATTACCAAATACTATGATAGGAAGGGCACAGGAGAGAGTAACAGGAGCAAAAATCTTCAAGGAATTAGGGAAGTTGGCAATGTCTCAAGTTTCTATCTCGGAAAACCAGGTATATGGTGCTTCCATCAACCAATTTAGTGAAGTATTAGTCACTCAGTCATGTCCAACTCTTTGTGACCCCAGACTGTAGCCCACCAGGCTCCTCTTGTCCATGGAATTCTCCAGGCAAGAATATTGGAGTGGGTTAGCCATTGCCTTCTCCAGGGGAATCTTCCTGACCCAGGCATTGAATCTGGGTCTCCCTCATTGCAGGCAGTCTTTACCATCTGAACCACCAAGAAAGCTACCAGGAATCAATATAAGGAATACAGAAAATACAGAAATCTGGAGATAAAGGCAATGGATTCCATTTTTGACCACTTTAATTAGAAATATCAGAGGAAGTCCATATGGTAATATTTGGAAGTTGGATCTGAAACTAAAGAGAAAGATTAGGTTTAGGGGGGCATTTTAAAAAAGTTTTTATTTAAAAAATTTAAATCTATTACAAAAATTTGTTATTGTTCAGTTGCTAAACCATGTCCAACTCTTTGAGACCCCATGGACCGTAGCATGCCAGGCTCCTCTGTCCATGGAATTTTCCAGACAAGAATACTGTGTGTAGCCATTTCCTTATCCAGTGGATCATAGCAGATCAGGAAGCCATCTCTCCTGCACTGGCAGGTGGATTCTTTACCACTGAGTCACCAGGGAAGCCATTATGAAAATCACAAACATACAGATACCATTCATTCAGCTCCATTAATTTTACCAAATGGCCAATTCTATTGCCATTCCTCCCACCACCAATTTTGAAGCAAATCCCAGATATCATATCAATTTATCTATTTTTACTTCAGTATGTATGGAGATATAATTTATGGGGTTTTCACATTCTCTTTTTAAAAGGAAATTCCTTCTTATGAATTTACTTTTTCTCTCCTCCCAGATGATTTAGTACAGCTAAAAGGGTTTTAAATAAATCGAACTACATGCCATTGATCTGTTTAAAAATAATATTAAGGATATGATCATGAGAGAAACCAAACCAAAATAAATCACCTTTACCACAGTTCAAGTTTAAACTCTACTTCCCACATCTCTCTATGCTTGATTTTGTGCTTACTAAGGTTCCGCTTAACCCTCGACATACTATATCACATACGCATATCTACACATATTATAGGAATCTTTCAACTCTGGTAACAAAGACAGCTGACTTCACAATTAGGATTCCAATGTATCAAAAAACCTTATTCATCTCATATCAAAAAAAAACTGCAGTGTACTTGCTGACAATGCTAAATTAATCTGCTCTCTGTTAAAAGATCAAGAATGAGTGTTAGGATCAAAGCAGAACATACGTAAATATTCCAGGTGATACAGGGCAAGAAAAGGACTACAGAAGTAAGAGGACACACAAGTGGATCACATTTTGATTTAGGCAATGGCTTCTTAGATATAACAAAAGCAGAGCAACAAAAAAAGACAGACTGGACTTCATCAAAATTCAAAACTGTTGTGCTTCAAAGGATACTAATCAAGAAAGAGAAAAGGCAACCCATGCGATGGGTGAAAATATCTGCAAAGCACATATGTGGGAAGAAAACACTATCTAGAATATTTACACAACTTTTACAACTCAACAATAAAAAGATAAATAACCTAATTTTTTAAGTGGGCAAAGAATTTGAAGAGATTTCTCCAAAGAAGATACACAAGTTTTGGCAAAGATGTGGAGAAACTGGAACCCTCAATTATTATTGGTTAGAGTGTAACATGAAAATATGGAAAACAGCATGGCAGTTCCTCTAAATGTTAAACATTAGTTACCCCATGATTCAGCAATTCCACTCATAGGTATAAATATATATACCCCAAAAAACTAAAAATATTATGTCCACACAATAACTTGTAGGTAAATGCTACTCACAATAGCAAAAAAAAAAAAAGTAAGCAATTCAAATACCAATTGACGATTGAATAAGTAAAATGAATTATTATTCAGACACAGATAAGAATAAAGTGTCGAAACATACTATAACATGGATAAATTCTGAGCATGGATTATGCTAAGTGAAAGAAGTTAGACATTAAAGGTTGCATATTGAACGATTCTATCTATATGTAGGCTCTTCCCTGGTGGCTCAGATGGTAAAGAATCTCCCTGCAATGCAGGAGACCCAGGTTCAATCCATGGGTCAGGAAGATACACTGGAGAAAGGAATGGCTACCCACTCCAATATTCTTGCCTGGAGAATTCCATGAACAAGAGGAGCCTGGCAGGCTACGGTCCATAGGGTCACAGAGACGGACGTGACTAACAGTTTTACTTTTTGGGGCTACCCTGGTGGCTTAGATGGTAAAGAATTTGCCTGTAACGCAGGAGACCCAGGTTCAATCCCTTGGAGAATGGTTCCCTACTCCAGTCTTCTTGCCTGGAGAATTCCAGGGACAGAGGATACTGGTGAGCTACATACAGTCCACGGGGTTGCAAAGAATTGCACACGACTAAGCAACTAACACTAACACACCTATATGTAATGTCCAGAACAGGCAAATCCATAAAGACAGAAAGCTGATTAATAGATGTTGGGGGCTGAAGTGAAAGAGAATGCAGTGACCACTAATGGACTACTAAAGGGTATAGGTTTCTTCTCTGGGGTGATACAAATGTTCTGAAATCAGACAGTGATAACAGTCACACAACTTTGGAATATACTTAAAATCACTGAACTGTACACTTTTAAATGGCAAATTTTCCCCCTTTACCTGGAAGTTTACTTTTTTCCCTTTTATTTACAGAGATATAATTGACATATAACATTATATTAGTTTCAGGTGTACAACATAATGATCTGTATCTACTGGGATATGATCACCACAATAAGTTGACATCTATCACCACACACAGCTACAATTTTTTTCTGGTGATGAGAATAGTCTTAGCAATTTTCAAATACACAATAAAATTTTAACTAGTCACCTTATTGCATATTATATCCTATAATTTACTTATTTAATAATTGGAAGTTTGTACCTTTTGATCCCCTTTCTCCCATTTTCCTAACCCTCAAACCCTTCTACCTCCCACTTTAAACAACTATCAATCTATTTCAGGCACATGAGTTAAATTTTTTGTTTTGCAATTTCATATATAGGTGAGATTATATGGTATTTGTCTTTCTCTTTCTTACTTCACTTCACATAATGCCCTCAAAGACTATCCATGCTGTTGCAAAAGTTAAGATTTCATTCTTTTTTACAGCTGAATATTCCATTGCGTATATGAAGACACACACACACCGCCCCCGCCCCTTGTATCTTCTTTATCCATCCATCCACTGATGGACACTTAAGTCAAATTTATGCATTGGCTATTATAAATAATGTTGCAATGAACATGGAAAATGCAGATATTTTTCCGAGACAGAACTTTGTTTCCACTAAATACCCAGAAATAGAACTGTTGCATTATATGGTAGTTTTATTTTTAATTTTTTGAGGGACCTCCATAATGTTTTTCATAGTGGCCACACCAATTTTGTTGTTGTTCAGTTGCTCAGTCGTGTCTGACTCCTCCTATGGATTGCAGCACGTCAGATTTCCCGGTTCTTTACCATCTCCTGAGCTTGCTCAAACTCATATCCATCAAGTCAGTGATGCCATCCAACCTCTTGTCCTCTGTCAGCCCCTTCTCCTCCCGCCTTCAATCCTTCCCAGCATCAGGGTCTTTCCCAATAAGTCGGCTCTTCACATCAGGTGGCCAAAGCATTGGAGCTTCAGTTTCAGCATCCTGAATATTCAGGACTGATTTCCTGTAGGATTGGTTTGCTTTCCTTGCAGTCCAGGGGACTCTCTTCTCCAACACCACAGATCAAAAACCACAATTCTTCGGCATTCACCTTCTTTGTGGTCGAACTCTCACATCTATACATGATTACTGGAAAAACCATAGCTTTGACTAGACAGACCTTTGTCTGCAAAGTAATGTTTCTGCTTTTTAATACGCTGTCTATAGATCTGTCATAGCTTTTTTCCAAGGAGCAAGCATCTCTAATTGCATGGCTGCAGTCACCACCTGCAGTGATTTTGGAGCCCAAGAAAATAACGTCTCTCAGTCTTTCCATTGTTTCCCCATCTATTTGCCATGAAGTGATGGGACCAGATGTCATGATCAAGTTTTTTGAATGTTGAGTTTTAAGCCAGCCTTTTCACTCTCCTCTTTCACCATCATTAAGAGACTCTTTAGTTCCTCTTCACTTTCTGCCATTAAGAGTAGTGTCATCTGCATATCTGAAGTTATTGATATTTCTCCTGGCAATATTGATTCCAGCTCGTGTTTCATCCAGCTCAGCATTTTGCATGATGTACTCTGCATATAAGTTAAATAAGAAGGGTGACACTATACAGCTATGATGTACTCCTTTCCCAATTTAGAACCAGTCCATTGTTCCATGTCCTATTCTAACTGCTGCTTCTGGACCTGCATACAGGTTTCTCAGAAGGCAGGAAAAGTGGTCTAGTATACCCACCTCTTTAAGAATTTTCCAGTTTGTTGTGATCCACACAGTTAAAGGCTATAGCGTAGTCAATGAAGGAGATGTTTTTCTGGAATTCTCTTGCTTTTTCTATGATACAACAGATGTTGGCAATTTGACCTCTGGTTCCTCTGCCTTTTCTAAATCCAGCTTGAACTTCTGGGAGTTCTCGGTTCACATACTGTTGAAGACTAGCTTGGAGAATTTTGAGCCTTACTTTGCTAGCATGCAAAATGAGTGCAATTGTTCGATAGTTTGAACACTCTTTGGCATTGCCCTTCTTTGGGATCAGAATGAAAACAGACCTTTTCCAGTCCTGTGGCCACTGCTGAGTTTTCCAAATTTGCTGGCATAGTGAATGCAGCCCTTTAACAGCATCATCTTTTAGGATTTGAAATAGCAAGTCTGGGTAAGTCTTTTGTGGAGTCACTGCTCCTTTCTCCTGGGTCAGGAAGCACACAAGGTTTTCTTGTGCCCTCTAAGAGTCTATTTCCCCAGTCCTAGGGAAGTTCTGCAATCAAATCCCACTGGCCTTCGAAGTCAAATTCCCTGGGGGTTCTCAGTCCCTTTGTAGGATCACCAGGTTGGGAAATCTGTTGTGGGTCCTCGAACTTTTGCAATAATGCGAGAACTTCTTTGGTATAATTATCATCCAGTTTGTGGGTCGTCTGCTCGATGGCTTTATAGTGGAGCTAATGATGACCTCCTCCAAGAGGACTTCACGCCATAGGCCATGCCACCCAGGTCTGCTGCAGCCAGAGCCCCTGTCCCCGAGGTAGGTCACTGTTGACCGCTGCCTCCGCAGGAGACACTTCAAACACTCAAAGGCAGGTCTGGTTCAGTATCCTGTGGAGGTCACTGCTCCTTTCCCTGGGTCCTGGTGTGCACAAGGCTTTGTTTGCACCCTCCAAGCGTCTCTGGTGGGTCTAAGATTTGACTTTAAACACAATTCGCATAGTTAATTTTATAACATTTTAATTACCTCAAAAGGATACCCTTTTATCCTCAAAACAGTACCCTTTTATCCTTAGCTATTACCTCCCCATTCCTCCAATAATCACTAATAATCATAAGCAATCACTAGTCTTTTTGTCTCTATAGAGATTAAGTTAATTGATTCTGGTCTAAAATAATCAGACAATTTACTTAAGTGAGTTAACCAAGTACAAACTGATAGAAATATAGGCAAATAATTCATTAGTATAATCTATTTAACTGTGCTCAGAGTTTGAAAAATCCCAATTCTTTAGTAAGGCTGTTCAAGTTTATTGGGTTAAAAACAATAATGTCCATTTTTCAAATTTTTTAATTAAAAAAATCACTTTCTGCTCATATCAGACACAATACACGAAATCTTGTTTTTTTTTATACTGGCTTTCACAACACAAGAACTTGAGTGTTTTTCATTATATGTCCAGATCTCATAAACACTACCTGTTACCTTCTATGGGCCATTTAACTTGAGAAAAAAACATTCTCTAGGCCCAGTATGAATTCCATGATCCAAGCTAGCAAAGCTCAAAAATATATTTTTGTATCCTGTATGGACAGGGGTATGAGGAAACAGGCACGCTTGCAAACAAGAAGGTAAATTCACATACTCTTTATGAAAGCAAACTGGCAAGATCTGTCAACTTTTAAAATGTACAATTTTCCAGCGATCATCCATCCTTTTAGGACTTTATCTTACAGATATAATCATGCATGTAAAAAATGACGTAAGTTCAAGGTTATTCAGTATAGTACTAGCTGTACAATAGCTACAGAATGGGCATAACCTTTAGTGGCATATTAAATCACTAATAAAATACAGCTATGAAAAAGAATAAGTAAGTGAGGTAAGTCAGAGGAAGACAAACATCACATGCTATTGCTTATAGGAATCTAAAAAAACCTGATACAAATGAACTTATTTACAAAAAAGAAACAGACTCAGAGAAGGAACTTATGGTTACCATGGAGGAAAGGGGGGACAGTGCAGAATGGGAGTCTGGGATTGACATGTATGCACTACTATATTTAAAACAGATAACCAACAAGGACCTACTGGATAGCACAGGGAACTCTGCTTACTTAATATTCTGTAATAATCTAAATGGAGAAAGAATCTGAAAAAGAATAACACACTTGAAACTAACACAACTATACTCCAATATAAAATAAAAATTAAAAAAAGAAAAATAATTGTTATTTACATACGCAAAGGTTCTCCAAGAAATTGTTATTATTAAATGAAAATAAAATCACGAAGCAGGGCTTCCCTGGTGGTCCAATGGTTAAGGATCCACTCACCAATGCAGGGGACAAAGGTCCAATCCCTGCTCCAGGAAGATCCCACCTGCTTCAAGGCAACTAAGCCCATGTGCCGTAATTACTGAGCCAGCGCTCTGGAGCCCGTGAGAGCCACAGCTATCAAATCCACTCGCTGCAACTACTGAAGCCCACTTTCCCTAGAGCCTGTGCTCTACAAGAGAAGCCACTGCAGTGAGAAGCCTATGCACTACAACTTGCCCCAACCAGAGAAAAGCCTGTGCAGCAATGAAGGCCCAGCACAACCAAAATTAAGTAAATAAATTTTTTAAAAAAGCGATGACATTTGGGACTTCACTAGCAGTCCAATGGATAAGAATCCAAACTCCCAATGCAGGGGACCGAGGTTTGATCCCTGCTCAGGGAACTAAGATCCTACATATTGCAACTAAGCCTGTGCGCTGTTCTGAGTCTCTGTACTGAGTCTAGAGAACCCCTCTCACCCCACCTAGAGAAGCCTTCCGAGCAACAAAGAGGCTGTGTGCTGCAATGAAGACCTAGCACAGCCAAATGAATAGATAAGAAAAGCAATGACACGTACTGAGTTAAGTCATATTCTTAATACCTGGAGGATGAACACAAATCGACTCTTATCAGAATGTCAAAATCTGAATAGACATAGTGACAGAATAGCACAGCTAGAGAGTTATTCCTTTAATTAGCAAATAGATCATTTATTAAGTATATAGAGGTCCTGTGCTAGGCACTGTGGATATGACAAAACTGGAGTATGACCAGAGACAATAGAACACGTAAGACCGTCCTGATTGTTCTGACAGAGTAAACAGGCGGATTCAGAGAACATAAAGCAGGGGACCAATCCCGGTCTAGGAATCAAAGAAGGATGAAATGTTTAACAGAGACAAAAAGGAGCAACAGCAGTTAGATATGTTAGGTACAAATTCTAAGAGTTCAGTGTGTCTGGAGTGCCTCAGGTCAGTGGCAAGGAATGACAGTGGAGAGGAAGGCAGACGGTTCAGCGTATACAGTAACCTATGTTACAGACCTGGGCTTTACCCAAAGTGTAATCAAGATAGAGAAAGTTATTTAAAAGTTTTAAGTAGGTGCTCATGTTTGAAAGGTCATCCTGAAAGAGTAACCAAACCATAGGTAGAGAGACCTTAGGTTATGAATTTGTGGCAGATGAGACATAATGCTAGCCTGACCAAAGTATAGTAGAGGGTTGGGGGGAAAAGTGTATGGACTGAAGAAGCACTTAAGCAGTTAAATCAAGAGAACCTGATGATAGGATAGGAGGTTAAGAGAGACGAGGAGTCAAGAAAGATAGCTAGGTTTCTGACTGGGGCAACAGGGTGAATGAAAGTGATAAGAGATACTGAACAAATAGATCTGGGGAACAGGTAATAGGTTCAATTTTGGACATGCTGAATTTGTGGTATTTATGAGCTATCCAAGTGGAAATAATCAGTAACGCATTAGACATACAAATAGTACAGGTCTTCAGCTAGTCTGAGGTGAGGAGGAGCATTAAGTTCATCCAGAGAGAATACTGTGCAAGTACTGCAGTGTTAGGACCAAGCCCTGAAGAACACCAACAGTTAGAAACTGGACAGTGAAAGATGCATCTTCGTAAATTAAGAAGGAAAGGTATGAGGGGTAGGAAGAAAATAAGTTTTATTTACTTTTACTTTAGTTAAGAAATGGCTCTTAATTAACCCAGAAGAGCAGGGAGGGTTTTTAGTTTTACACCAAGAATTTTTCAATTGCACTGTAGTTGATTTACAATATTGTATTAGTTTCAGGTGTACAGCAAAGTGATTCAGTTATACATACATATTCTTTTTCAGATTCTTTTCCATTTTTAGGTTATTATAAGACACTGAATATAGTTTCCTGTGCTATACAGCAAATCCTTGTTGTTTATCTATTTTATATATAGTGGCGTGTATCTGTTAATCCCATACTTCTCATTTATCTCTCCCCTAACTTCCTCTTTGGTAACAAGTTTTTTCTATGTCTGTGAGTCTGTTTCTGTCCTATAAATAAGTTCATTTGTATTATTTTTTAAAGTCCACATATAGTGATATAACATGTCTTTCTCTGTCTGACTTACTTCGCTTAGTGTGATCATTTCCTTCTTTCTTTTTGGCTAAACCTCATGGCTTGTGTGATCTTAGTTCCCTGACCAGGGATTGAACCTGGACCACTGTACTGGAAATGCCAAGTCCTAACCACTGGATTGCCAGGAATTCCCCAGTATGGTAGTTTCTAGGTTCATCCAAGTTGCTGCAAGTGGCAATATTTCATTCTTTTTTTATGGCTGAGTAATATTATTTTTGTGTGTACAGGTGCATGCACAACAAACACCTTTAACCATTCACCTGTTGATGGACACTTATCCACATCTTGGCTATTATAAACAGTGCTGCTATGAACACTGGGGTGCATCTATCTTTTTGAATTAGTTTTCATCTATTCTGGACATAGGCACAGGAATGAGATTTTTAGTTTTTTGTTGTTTTTTTTTTAATGAAGTATGTGCTAAGCTGCTTCAGTTGTGTCCGACTCTTTGCAACCCCATGGACTGTAGCCCATCAGGCTCCTCTAATCATGGAATTTTCCAGGCAAGAATACTGGAGTATGTTATACCCTGCTCCACAGGATCTTCACAACCCAGGGATCAAACCTGCGTCTCTTATGTCTCCTGCAGTGGCAGGCAGATTCCTTAATATTAGCACCACCTGGGAAGCCATAAAGTGAAGGTGAAGTCGCTCAGTTGTGTCCGACTCTTTGCAACCCCATGGACTGTAGCCTCCCAGGCTCCTCCGTCCATGGGATTTCCCAGGCAAGAATACTGGAGTAGGTTGCCATTTCTGCTACTTTATGTATGACCTTGGACAAGTCAATTTCCTCACTACAGAAAAATAAGCAAGTTTTGACCAATAGCTGTATGTCATTAGAGAGCTGTCTGTGCTTAAATTTTAAGACTTACTTCATTAATCAGGGTTTCAAATTTGTTCCAATTTCCTAAGAACCATTTAGGTAAATCACTATATCCATTTCTCTTTAGGCTGTCCATAGTAAACTTCAGGCTTAAAAATACCATGTTCCTCACCTTCCAAAATGCAATGCTCTTTACACTCCCAACTAAGCTTTCATAGGATGACACATAATTAGATTTCATATGCATATCTTAAGAGCACGAATTACCTAAAGTTTAACTAGAACAGGTAAACTATTATTTAAATTAGACCTTGGCCAATTTCAAGGAAGAAGCTTCTAGTACACTACTTGGACATTTGTTATAGTATTTGAATTATAACTCAAAATGTCTGTGGGCCAAACAAAGTAAAGAGATGGAGCTAAAGCTGGTAAGCATTATCTGAATCCTCTCATTGCACTACAGCTCACTTAAAAATTCTGTCAGCAAACCCCAAGTCTCTCATATTGGCCAACAGACTAAAGATAACAAAAAATGAAGAGCAAAAATTTACCTTAACTGCAACCCTATTGGGTTCTTATTCTTAAAATGTATAAACCCTTGTCATTCATGGCCCCTAAAGCTTGCATCCACCTCTCTCCTTTAAAAGCAGTTTTAAGAGCAGTAGTTTTCGAAACTGGGCAGAAGGTACAGAAATCTTCCATATTATCCTTTGTCCCCACATACACACAGCCTCCTATAATGTCAACATCCCACACCGGAACACCTGTTACAATCAATGAACGTATACTGGCACATCATTACTATTCAAAGTACATATTTTACATTAGAGTTCACTCTTGGTATTGTATCTTCTTTGAGTTTTGACAAATTTACAACATGTAACCACCATTTCAGAATCATAAGGAATAATTTCACTGCCCCAAAAATCCACTGGGTTCTGTCTACTCATCCTTTGATTTGTTGTTGTTCAGTTGCTGAGTTGTGTCCAACTCTCTGCCACCCCACGTACTACAGCACACTGGGATTCCCTGTCCATCACTGTCTCCATTAAGTCAGTGATGCCACCCAACCATCTCATCCTCTGTTGCCCCCTTCTCCTCATGTCCTCAATCTTTCCCAGCATCAGGGTCTCTTCCAGTGAGTCAGCTCTTTGTATAAGGTGGCCAAAGTATTGGAGCTTCAGCTTCAGCATCAGTCCTTCCAATGAATATTCAGGGTTAATTTCCTTTAGGATTGACTGGTTTGATTTTGCTGTCCAAGGGACTCTCAAGAGTCTTCTCCAGCATCACAATTCGAAAGCATCAATTCTTCGGCACTCATCCTTCTTGACAGTCCAACTTTGACATCCGTACATGACTACTGAAAAAACCGATTTTTAACTCCTAAACTGCAAACAATAGCTAAGAGATTCTAAATGCTGAAATGACATTCAGAATCTTGAGGATGAAAAGGGAAGGCAAAAGTCAGGGCAGAAAAAAACAGGCCAAAAATAAGAGCAAAGGACAAGTAAAGGAGAGAGCAGCTGCATTTTAAGAATCAAAACACTCCACCCCTTAAAGAGCCAAAGCCAGATCCTTTAAGTACGGTTTTTCCTTTCCATTCCCTTCTAGGAATTCTAAGAGGGTCTTGGCTAATACACTATAACTGAGTCTTCTTAAGTAGGCAAAGCAGTTATAGCTTAAGTAAATTCCTGATCTCCATATAAACATTTACTGGAAGTGACTCAAACCTTAGACTCACTCACTTTTAAGATACTAGTGGCAAAACTATGAACACTCTTGAGCTGGATGCTCTCTGATAGCACACTGTACACTGGCTCTACAGTTCTCTATGCTGTATTCATGAATAGGATTAGCTTGATTAAACAGACTGAAGAGATTTTATAACCCACACTCAGACTTACCAAATGCTAAGTCCACTCTTTTCAACACATCTGCCCTTTATTCGGCACAAGTGATATACGCATACAGCATCAATTCTTTTTACAGTATTCTGTATCTCATCTGTTTCTTAATCATTGCTTACCCTCCTCGACTGATGCAATCTTAGCCTTGCTAGTTCCATTTTCAGTACTTCTCTACCTCTAATCTATCACTAATCACTAGCTGACTCCTATTACTGCTCTTAGGAGATTAGGTCCTACAGTAGTTTCCAAGTGTCCTAGCAGTTAATTCCAAGATGCATTACCTTACCTTCGTTGCCAAGTCTTTAATAAGGTGCCCCAGATTACTCCTTTTTCCTCTCCTCATCTATCACCTTCTTGTTGTTCAGCAGTTCAGTTGCTAAGTCACATCCGACTCTTTGTGACCTGCATGGACTGTAGCTTGCTAGGCTCCTCTGTCCATTGTGATTCCCAGGCAAGTATACTGGAGTGGGCTGCCATTTCCTTCTCCAGGGGATCTTCCTGGACCAGGGATCGAACCCATGTCTCCTGCACTGGCAGGCTGATTCTTTACCACTGAGCCACCGGGGAAGCCCTGCTATGCCAGGTTTATTTATTTATTTATTTTTTTAAATTTTATTTTATTTTTAGACTTTATATAACTGTATTAGTTTTGCCAAATATCAAAGTGAATCCGCCACAGGTATACATGTAAATGCCCTTTACCTGACAGTCCTCCATTTCCAACTCAAATGTGGTGCCATGTGCCTGGAATCCCTCATTCCCCCCAAGACAATCTACTGGTCATCTTCCATCATTTTAACTTCACTTGCCATGAGGTCTTGTCAGATCACTGTTAGAAAATGCTACTTTGTCTAACATAATGGATCATAACTCTGGGTGTATACTAGAATCATCAATGTGTATGAAGCTGTTTCACCCGTGTAGTTGTCTTAAATACTGAGGCCTTGGCTTCATATCAGACCAATTAAAACAGAATCTCTGGGCAAAGTACCCAGATACTGGTGGTGACAGGTGGGGAGTTGTTTATATTTGGTTGTTTTTTCCAAAGCCCTACATGTGATTTTAATAAGCAACCAGGGCCATGAACCACTACATTAACTACCCAAGCTAGAAACAGAACTCCCATAACATTTATGCTCCCTAAACATATCTACATCCCTAAAATACACTTACTACATAGCCTTGACCAACACATATAATGTGAATATCTAAAATAGTCCATCATTAGGCTTAAACACTTTACAGTAGTTTATACACTCAAGTGTAGGGTTTAGCTTTTGTAAAATGGGGAAGATACTGTATACATTATAGGGATGTCACAAAAGTCAAATAAGATACTGGATATTATACACTTAGCAAAACAACAGAATTATAAAAGGCACAAACGTTAAACCCCTTCAGGTATCAAGAATAACACGTGGATTCACTTTTTAAGAAACAAAACTTAAGTGGCAGTATGGAAGACATAGCTATCTGGATGAGGCTGAGTACGGAGCTCCTGGCCAAGAGCTCTAATCAAAGGGTCATTCATAGTATAAACAACTGGACAAACTTTTACTACAAGAATGTCCCATCCTGATGCACACTCTCCTTTTAAAAAATCCTATATAGGTGAAATCTGGTTAAAATTAATGCCAAAAACCAATTTAAAAAAAATCTGGAGACAAAGTCTTCGAAAGTAAGTAAAACACAGCCCAGGGACATGGCTGATTCTTACAGGCCCTTGGCCACACCGTGTGAGGAGGCTGTTCTCACACAGAAGCACCAGCAGCTGGCTCTATCTCCTTCCGTGGTCCCTGTGTTTACAAGCATCCCAACATAGAATATCCAGAGAGGAACCTGCTGCCAGGGACTGGTCTGCCAGAAATTTAAAATGGAATAAACTTTACTCCTTTAGGTATCAAAACAAAGATTAAAAGGTATAAAGTAAAAATTTCAAATGAATATTAGAGAACAGAAAATAGGCCAGGAATGACAAATAATGCCAATTTCAACTGACTGACAAGGGCTACCAGGACTGGTGGTGCTGTATTTTAAGGAGAATTCTGAGAGTGAATATACTGGTTCATCAGGGAAGCATGCCATGTGAGATAATGGATACTGTCATGGGCAGAGGATGCAAAAGGGGCAGCATGGATGACATGTATTTTCCATCCAGAAGACTCATAACTTAGAGAGTGTAATCTAAGAATCCGTATCAGAAAAGGTAAGTGGCAATGATGTACACACAGAATAGCACAGTTCTATCAGAACTAATCATACTACGTAAAAATCACTTATTTGTTTCTGAGGGCAGGAACTTCAACACGTATCAGAATGCCTTATATGCAACTATGAACAAAGGCATATTTCGGGCTTCCCTGATGGGTCAGTGGTAAAGAAATTGCCTGCCAATGCAGGAAACAGGGGTTTGATCCCTGATTCAGGAGGCTCCCACAGGCCACAGAACAACTAAGCTAGCGTGCCACAACTATTGAGCCTGGGCTCCAGAGCCCGTGAGTTCCAACTACTGAACCCACCTGCTGCACTACTGAAGTCCGTGTGCCCTAGAGTCTGTGCTCCGCAACGAGAGAATCACCACGACTAGAGTCGCTCCCATTGGCCACATCTAGCAGCAACGAAGACCCAGCACAGCCAAAAATAAATAAATTAAGTATTTTTTAAGGTATATTTAATTAACTCTGTAATAAGGAAACAAAGAATTATGAGATCACATTATTTTGTGATATGGCATAATCACTTAAGGTCTACACACAAAAATACTCTCACATTCTAGTAAAAGCCCATTTGAACAGCAAGCTGATTGCAGTAGGTACAGAGAAAAATATGCAATACCTCAAATGAAAGAAGGCCAGGACTAGATTTAGAAGCACGGAATTTTCCAGGCAAGAATACTGGAGTGGGTTGCCATTTCCTCCTCCACAGGATCTTCCCAACATAGGGATCAAACCCACGTCTCTTGCATCTCCTGCATTAGCAGGCGGATTCTTTACCACTAGTGCCACTTGGGAAGCCTTTACCCTTGGGAGATAGTAGCAGAAAGTTAAATGAAAGGTTAACCAACGATGAAACGATACTCCATTTCAGTTTGTGTAAGCTTTCACTAGACATATCCCATGATCAATAATTTGTATTTAGTTCTCATACACACAATATATGGCACAGCATCCACTATGTGTAATTAAGCACTTAAATGCTTAATATGGTGAGGTTCTAACATCTATTTTCACTTAGACACTATAATAATATTAGTACTATTTTAATTATAAGAGTTAGTGTGTGACAGAAGGGCAACCCTCCTATATTTGCTCCACAACTGGACCACAAGAGTGAAAACTAGTTTTACCCAGGATTTAAAAACTGTATCTATTCTCAAGCTCAAAACTACAATCTCAAAACAAACACCTTAAAAGATTACTTCAAGTTACAGGACAGAGGTGTTAAAAGCAAAGTGGGTGGTTAATTCTAAGAATTAAGCTTTGCAAAAGATAAGTGTAATATTAATGACAAGTATTACTTGTGACTAGAAAGAATGGGTCTGGATGATCTCTCGAGGAAATCTTGGTCTGGATTTTCCATACTTGTACCTTCTTCCTACAAGTATGGAAATGAGCTTAATTGGCTCTTTGCTATTTTCTCTAGATATTTTAAAAAATTATCACACATAAACAAATAGCCTTTCCCCACAGTTCGAAAATTTCTGTCACAAAATTCAAGTGACTAGGCAAAAAATATAGATTTCTTTCTGTGGTAGTTCTGGAAGCAACAAGTGACAGACTATTGAAAAGGGGCTTTAAAGCCTTAGATTCAAGAATCTTAACACTTAGAGTGAATACAATATGAGAAATCAATTTGATCTCACCGGTTGGGCAAATTTAAGCAACATTACTAATTGTAGGTTATCTAAAGCTAAAGATGCTTTTATATCTCAAAAAAAAAAAAAATCAAAGTACACAAAGTGATTAACTTCATACTATCATCAGCAAACATTTGCCAGCATCTAAAGAGAGCTGGGAGCAAAAGGACTCAGGTTTTGATCCAAGTCAAGCCTCTTTATTAACCATATGATCTTGCCAAGTTCTCCAACCTCAGATTCTTCACCTATAAAGCAATGAATCTGCCACCCAATTACCCTACTTACCTCACAGGGTTTCTAGGAGGATCCAGGTAGATAACCTATTTGAAAAATTATGAAGACCTAAAATATATAACCAACATCACACTAATCACCATGTAAAAAGAAATCATTAATCCACAATTCTGCTTTATTGACTATGCCAATGCCTTTGACTGTGTGGATCACAACAAACTATGAAAAATTCTTAAAGAGATGGGAACACGAGATCACCTGACCTGCCTCCTGAGAAATCTGTATGCAGGTCAAGAAGCCACAGTTAGAACTGTACATGTAACAACAGACTGGTCCCAAATAGGGAAAGGAGTACATCAAGGCTGTATATTGTCACCCTGCTTATTTAACTTATATGCAGAGTACATCATGTGAAATGCCAGGCTGGAAGAAGCACAAGCTGGAATCAAGACTGCCGGGAGAAATAACAATAACCTCAGATATGCAGACGACACCACCCTTATGACAAAAAGCGAAGAAGAACTAAAGAGCCTGTTGATGAAAGTGAAAGAGGAGAGTGAGAAAGTTGGCTTAAAACTCAACATTCAGAAAACCAAGATCATGGCATCTGGTCCCATTACTTCATGGCAAATAGATGGGGAAACAATGGATACAGTGAGAGACTTTATTTTGGGGGGCTCCAAAATCTTGTAGATGGTGACTGCAGCCATGAAATTAAAAGATGCTTGCTTCTTGGAAGGAAAGCTATGATCAATCTACACAGCATATTAAAAAGCACAGACATTACTTTGCCAACAAAGATCTGTCTAGTCAAAGCTATGGTTTTTTCAGTAGTCATGTATGGATATGAGAGTTGGACTATAAGGGAAGCTGAACACCACAGAATTGATGCTTTTGAACTGCAGTATTGGAGAAGACTCTTGAGAGCCCCTTGGACTGCAAGGAGATCCAACCAGTCCATCCTAAAGGAAATCAGTCCTGAATATTCACTGGAAGGACTGGTGCTGAAGCTGAAACTCCAATACTTCGGCTACCTGATGTGAAGAACTGACTCACTAAAAGACCCTGATGCTGGGAAAGATTGAAGGCAGAAGAAGGGAACAACAGAGGATGAGACAGTTGGATGGCATTACCGACTTGATGGACATGAGGTTGAGTAAGCTCCAGGAGTTGGTGATGGACGGGGGAGCCTGGCGTACTGGAGTCCACTGGGTCGCAAAAAGTCAGACATGCCTGAGCAGTCGAATTGACCTGAACTGAATCCACAATTCCCTCTATTCCACTCACTCCATAATCAAAATCACATAATTGTACCAAAAGGAACTATACTGCTATGTGGTTCATTTTTATTAACTAAATTCACAGTCCATTCTCTAAAAGCCTGTCTAATGACATGGAAAAGTAAATAAGCAGAAGAATAAATGTGGCAAAATAGGTAGTGAATTAGGTCACTAAAATCTTTTCTAAGATGGCCTGCCCTAAACTCCAAGATTCCTGATGGGTCCTTTGAAATCTTCTTTCCTCTGGATTTCAGATGCTTAATTAAAGCACTCTTTTCACTGTTTAATTAAGAAACAGATGTATTTTTTCCTCTCACAATTTTTGAGTTTTGTGACCTAGTAAACATACCACAACACTTTTTACCAGATCATTCCAACTAGGCTCTATAACGCTGCTCTCCAGTGGCTTTCCCATGAGTGAGAAGCAATTTCTGACTTCTTAACTGGGCTAGAAAAAGCTGTATATGGTTCCCAAATAATAGAGAATTCTTCCTTTCCTGTCACAGGTGACAGTCTGGTTTCTAGGCCACATTAAGCCAGGCTCTTGGCTTCCACTGTATGAATCTAGACAAGTCACTTACAGTGACTTGGGACTCAGTTTCCACATCTTTAAAAATGAGAACTTGATTATCTCCAAGGATCTGTCTGGTTGAAATGGTGCATGAGTCTCTTTAGATCACATTTATCAATTATGTGACTAAGACACCTCGAAGAATAATTCCATCGTGGCTGCAGCTTCCAAATGTGCAAAACATTTCTCATCACTCCCCCAGCCTCCAAAGGATAGTCAAAGCTACTGTAGAACAAACAAGAAATAATATAACAGTGCAGTTTTGTGTGTGTGAGGTCTCCTAATGAAGACTACCTAGCTACACAACAGTTAAGATTGAAGTTTTTAGAGTCATTAGATTCAAAAAGAAACTGAATCAGAAAGATAATAGAAAGACACATGCAAGACAACAAACATTGAGTGTTCATTTCCAGAAACCAGTCCAATCTCATGCCAGGTTATTTCCTATGGGTAGGAATAATCTTAGGAGTCCAAGCCTAACCTCTGTCACTTCTAATCTTAGAATACCAAAACAGTCAGTAAGCCTTGCTAGATCACTCAATTTCAATGAACACTGGGAATCTTGAACTAAGAGGCCTGAATGAGGCAGTGGGGTGGGGGTGGGGAGCAGAATAAGGAAGCGGCAGCACAGGATGAGCATAGATGGAACTGTTTTCCTTCCAGGTAAGATTTTGACGTAATGATTAATCAAAACAACGTTAGAAAACTAAGTTCAATAATGAGTGATTCACTCAAAAACTATATGCAACGAACTCATCGAGGAGCAGATGAATTCTGGGAATTTAAAATCCTGTAATGCCCAGGCTGTGGCTGAAGTAGGAGTGGGCAGTCTGCCATCCATCAATAGCATTCTCCATACCACCCCTTCTCTGGTGCAGTCTGAAAACATAATATTAAGAAAAATGTAAAAAAAAATTAATACTTAAGGAAATATGCTGTCTCATGAGTCTCCTAATGACTTAGGAATTCACTGACTGACTGGCCATCCAGTTTTAGTAATCAATGAAAACATACTGGGAATTGGTTTTGAGCAGGGTGTTGAAAGATACTAACAAGTCCACATTAATTACCTGGAAATATATATTTTTTAATATATGAGCATCGCAGATGGGAGAAGCATGCTCAGAAACAAGGACAAGGATCATGACTTAGCAAGCATGCAGAGAAACATCAAATCACCAGTGAACAGCAGTCTAGAACACCCCTCTTCACTGATGTGGTTTCCTGTCTCAGGCATTACATTAGTGCTCATCCAACTACAAAGTTTATTTCTGTTACAACGATCACTAGTGTTTTATCCAAACAGATAGACCATAGAAATGGGCCGAAACAAAACAGCTTCTGTAAAGTGAAAAAGGGAAGGCTTTAGGTGAGTCTCCCAGACATCAATTTCTACTGTCAAACACCACTACCCAATGCAAATGATCATTCCCTTAAGTTCTCTGCTTATCTGTTACCTTCAACTCTACTATGCACCTGAGGAGCATAAATACATACATGACTGTAAGTTAAGATGAAATACACTGTAATGATTTCCATTATTTCTCAAGGGCAAACTGCTTTGAAATGTAATTTTAGGTTACTAGCACTTATGTAAGAACACAAAGCTCTTAGATGTCTGGGTTTCTGGTATAGGCAGAAGATGAAGCCAGAAAGAGTACTAAATATAGTACTAAATAAAGAATATCCTAGAATCCCCCCAAAACCAAAACTGTCTGCAGTCTGACACATTTAAAAAGATGTTAGCCCAGAAAACATAAAATTAACCAAACCTTTCAAGTATCATACTTTTTCTGATAAATTCTATAGTTAAACCTACAATCACAGTTAAAAGTCTTAGAATGTAAAGAACTCACACATTTTATTGCTTCTCCACCAAATTTTAAATAATATATATAAACCCTACTTTTACTAGTATACAGTGAACCTGCATTTACCTAAAAATGAAATTACAGTAACAGCACAGCTTAAGGAAAGCAATTTGAAGAGAAAATATGAAGAAACCCCAACCAAAGTAAAAGAGACATCTCTTCCCCGCTAGTGTTATGGGTAACTTCTAAAGCTCAATGTGTTATAATTAATCTTTTCACATACTGCATAATAATGTTGACACAAATTATGTCAGATATAAGGAAAGGGAAAAAAAATCATTAGCTGCACAGGGTCTTCCAATATATGTTATCACAGATAAGCAAAGCAGTCAATCTAAGCTTCACATAACTTGATCAAACCTGTAGAAGCCTCTCGGTAGAGGCTGTAGATGAGACAGCGACAGTTACCACTGACTAGGCTAAACGATAATAAGCCATAACCTAAAGGCACAGGATTAGATACACCGCACGCCTGTCGGTATTACACACCTCTACTTCGTTCAATGTTTGGACTGAAACATAATTTTACCCGCCTCCATGCGTTTTCTCCTTTACAATATAAATTATTTCCAATCCTGGCTGGCTAGGGGCGTAAAACATTTTCCCCAAGAGAAACCTATAGAAAGAGACACAAGCCTAGGGCTTTTTCTCTCTTTATAATTTTAATTAGGCATGTGCCTCCACCTCGTCTTACACTTTTCTCTCGGTTACCTCTCAGGAGGGTGTGAGAATATCAACATCCGGTCGTCCACCCCCACCCTCTCAGGAGTGCCCCGCACAGACAAGGATCATCCTGCTCCTTCCCTTTCAGTCTCATCACCTTTGAGAAGCTTATCGAATACTTCTTCCCTTCGCTCCCCCACCCTTATTCATGGCTGAGCACCACAGGCTCCCCATCCTTCTTCCAAGGAAGGGACTGGCAAAAAAGAAAGAGGCATGCTCGAGAAATGAAAGACGAAGAAACCTGACAACCAAACAGTTGAAACCAATGGGGTTGGCCTTTCTCTCCCACCTTGGCCTCGGACCAGTAGTCGGTTCCCTAAATGCTGAAATCTCTGGTCTTCACGCTCTCCCCACCCCCCATCCCCTCAGAGATGAGGCCGGAAAATGAAAAGGCCGGGGTGAGCCGCGAGGCTGGGTCAATCCTATCGGAGCCTGCCGGCCCCGGGCGGGGGTCCCCGGGGAGGAGCGGGGGGCCCCCCGACCCGGGACCCTCCGGCGCACCCACCCGAAGACAACCGGAGACCCCCGGGCCCTTCCCCGTCGGCCTCCCCCCGGCCCAGCCCCCCGCAGGGCCCCTCCCCGGTTCGGCACTGCAGCGGCACCCGGGGCGGACCCCAAGCTGGCCTCACTCGCACACACGCCACACACAAAAGCGCCGCGGCCGCCGCCTTCCCGCCCCCACAGCCCGGCGGAGCAATCAATGAGGCGACCGGCGCCCACGTCTCCGCCGCACAGAGCCGACAGCCGGGCCGGACGGCAGGGGCGGCGGCGAGGCTCACCATCGCTCCGCTTGATCTCCACGTAAATCCCGATCTGGATCTTGCCGAAGTTGGCCGTTGCCATCACCTCATCTGGAGCAGCGGCGGCGGGCCGAGGGAGGGGGACCGGAGGGCGGAAAAGGCGGGGAGGGGGCGGGGTAGGTGTGGGAGGGGGAGCGGTTGCCCGCGGCCGCGCCGGCCCGGGCGACAGCGTGAACGCGAGCCGGGGCCGCGAGGAGCAGCGGCGGGCTGGCAGGCAGAGGCCCCGGGCCTGCAGGCCGGCGGGAGGACGCGCACGCCGCGGCGTCGGGGTGAAGCGAGGGCCAGGGCGGTGCGGCGGCGCGGGGGAGAGTGGGAGGACCCGCGCCGCCCGCCCAAGAGCCGACGCTGGGGAGGCGGGGCGCCGCGCGCCTGCGCAGAGCGTGCCTCCCGCGTCTTTTCCTGGTCGGCCCGCCTTGCCCCGCTGCCTGGAGGCGGCCCCGCCCAGCTCCGCGGCTGGGCGGGCGGCGGCCGAGGCTAGGCCGGCGGAGGGAGCGGAGTGCGCGCGGCAAGGCCCCCAGAGAGCCTGCGTCTAGTTTGATTTCGGCGCGCGGCCTGAAAGAGGCGGGAATCTGCGCTTCCAAGAATTTGCACTGTTGCTGGAATGGATTAAGCTCCCAGCGGTTTCTGGGCTTTCCAGCTGGAGCGCGAGGCTGGGGGATGTGCATTTAGGGGTCGGCCATTGACAGCATGGGTTCAGTGTCTCATCTGACAGTGTCACCTCCATTGCTTCTTAGAGGTGGCCTGTGCGAGATGTCCCAAGATTTCCCATCCAGTGGTAGAAGAAACACCTTTGAGTTGTCACCCACACTTAGTCGGAATGAAGATCCGCTTTTCATGGCCTTGACTTACGGCTCATCGCCATTCAAAAAGAAACTCGGCGTGGGCGGGGAGTAGGGGATATGACTGCTGGATTTATGATGCATCGGATGCAGATGTCTTGGCTCTGCTGTAGAGTTCAAGACTATTTGCCCTGGACCATAAAACCAGTAACTATGATTCAAGGACAGAGGGCCAAATAAAGTTGACGAAGAAATGTGCCTTTTCGGTAGTCAGTTGATAGTCTGACCACACCAGCGTGTGGAAAGCAGGATTCTTCATCCTGGCAGAACAGGAAGGCCTTGTGGACAGGGACCGTGGAAACTGTTTACAGCATTCTGTACAAACCTTCAAACGTGTGACATTTGCTTCTAGTTTTAGGACTTGATATGGAGGAAACACATTTATCGTGCCCTGCTTTCTCTAGTCATTGTTAATCTCCCTGTAATGATAATATAAAACATACAGTTTTAAAATTAAAAAATTGGAAACTGGATATATGTGTGTTAAGTGTGTGTAGGAGTATATGCAAATAGCTAGAGTTTTTATCCTAATATAATCAAGTCAAGTAGACCCTAAAAAATTTGTTGAGAAAGATTTGGACTCTGTAACTTAAATGTATTGAAGGCATACTTGTCAAAGAACAAAGTTTCTTAGATCCAGTCTAAAGTAAAAATAATGTCTGTGAGAAAAACACTAGGCAGACAACTTTGAAAACCAGCTTTTACATATCAGAAATGACATTACTGTAAATCTCAATTTAGGACCTCTGTTTCAAAATGAGATTTGACCAAATCAGGATTTGTTTTGGTTTTTTTTAATTATCTTGAGCGTTTTATCGGAACTCTTTGAGCTTCTGTCTAGTAGAACACCTCTGATGTCTCTATGACTGAGGTATAAAGTATCTATGTATTGGCTTGCAAATTCTTTAAAGAATACAAATAAATCAAGCTATACACCTATTAAATTTAAAATTGCTTCATAAATGTGTTTTATCATGGTTGCTGACACATACCTTGCCCTCCGTGGGCTATATAATTAAGAAGCCTAAACCTTTAATCCATAGTCAAAGGTATTTAAAAAATATATACATTATCCTGCTCTATAAAAAATGTATGAGATGTGCTACTTGTCAAACATAAAAACCTTTCCTTTATAGGTCATACCCAAAAGGCGTATGTTTTTCTGTATGCCCCACCCAGCATTTGTATTTCCCAAGACTTGCATCTTGGGCCTTGTGCCAGTGGCCTTCTGAAGAGCACGGGTAAATAAATGCAGTGCAGCTACGTTTCCATCAACATCCTAGATCAAGAATTCTGACTCTGGCTCCAGCGTTAGCAAACTATATAACCCTGACTAGAACAGTGACTGGAATATAGTAGGCACTCAGACATTTGTTCAATGAATTAACTTGTTAAACTGCTCCAAATCTCGGTTACTTTCTTAAACAGCCTGGAAAAATAACTTCTATTCTCTCCATTGCAGAAAATTTTCATGAGGATCAAATGAAATAATAAAATGTGACAACATTTTATAAGTACAATCAAGTTAAAAAAAGAGAGTAAACCACCCTGTAAAACATAGCCTAATGCTTTACTGTAATCTTCAAATCATTAGATGAAATTTTATATCCAGTGATATAAAATTAAACACACTTTGCAATTTGGCTCTGACCCTCAACAACTCATATCTGAGAGGATAGCAAGAGCTTAACAGACCCGTCTGTATTCTTTTGCCCACTTAAGTCCTTCCTACCTTAATTTACAGAATAATTTGCTCAAGGATAATTTCCATCAAGTCATATCCTTTTAATAGTGGCTGCTGTTGTCCTACCCTATCCTGAATTGATAAACCATTTCAAAAAAATCATAGTTTCTGTAATAAAGCCAAGCCAATCTCCTTATAAAGTCTAGATTAAATTTTTTTTTTGTCTGCTTTGGAGTCATTAGTACATAAACATTAAGAGATTATTCCAAGAAAGAGGCTATTAAGTCAGTGAGCAAGATTTGAAGCAGAGGGCAGCACTTACTGGAACCAGTTACCTGCTCCTCTGGCAAAGAGCAGAGGAAGGACCTGGCTTCAGTTCTAGCTCAAATTATGTGTACTTGTCTACATCTGCTTATTTGAAATTTTCCATTCAATGTTTGCATCTAAGTTACTTCCACAAAATTTGTAATTTAGGATCGAACGGAAGGATAATAGAGTTGATAGAAACTTTCTTTGACTTTATTGTCTACTTTCTGTCCTAGGCTGTTTGGGAGACTCTGGTTGTCAGTGATTCCCATTGCCATTAAATTTACTCAAATTTTAATTCTATACCAGTTTAATTAAACTGGTATAATTTTACTGTAATATATTTTAGTCCTTTAACAAATACATTAAAAACACTTGGGAGATATGAATCCCAATTGTACCCACTCTATAATATCTGCTTTTTTCTTCTCTGTTGGATTTCTCTTCCTGCCTGCAAACATTTTCAGACTCCTTTGTCTTGGAAAAAAATTTTCTTGATCCTTCTCTTCCTATTCAAATTCCATTCTATTTTTTTCTTTCCCTCCCCTGCAAAATTCTCAAATGACTGCTTTAAATACTCACTACCTTGATTCCACATCACTCATTTCCTAACCCCTAGACCTGGATTCAGTCCTCTACTGTATTATATTTTTTAAAGTCAACAATTACCTTGTAATTACCTCATTCAGTATACACTACCATCTTTATTTACCTTGAATTCACTGGAGAATGGCCAGCCTGCTCTCTCCCAAACAATACCTTGCCCATTCCCACCTCAGTTTATGCTCAAAGAGTAAATAATTCACTCTCCTCTTTTTTAGTCTGTGCTGCATGGCTTGTGGGATCTTATTTCCCCGACCACGGATTGAACCTATGACCCCCACAGTGGAAGCACAGAGTCCTAACCACTGGACCACCAGGAAAGTCCCATATTATTCTCTGTCTAAAACTTTTCCATGTGGCAAAGCACAGCTGTAGGTATGCGGGCTTTCTTTATGGTATTTTGTCCGCTCAATCCAATCTATAATGACTGCTCTGTCTGAGTGATTCTCCCCCAGCCAGGATCATCAGACACATTTAAGAAGTATTTTAATAAAAATGCATAAGCACAAATTTTACTTCAGGCCTAACAGTTTAAAATTTCTAGGGGTGGGGAGCTTAATGTGGTCTGTTTTTAAAAAACTCATCAGGAAGATTCTGAAATATATGTATAAGTGGTTGAGAACTATTGATTATGCCTGAATTTCCATAATTTGGTATTTTCTAAACACTGGCCACTTAGGGACTAGGTACTGAATAGACATTGATTGGTTGTTTATCTAGTCCATCTTCTTGGTTATAATTCTTTCATGTATACTTTTCAATTGTCTACTTATCAAACTTATTTTGATAGTATACTTTCATCTATACCTTTTGATAGTGTCTTGGATTATATTAACAGTAAACTTTTGGTAGAGAGCTAATTTTAAGGCCTTTTAAGGTCTATATGGGACTTAGATCTGTATAGGAATATCAATAATGTGGTATCATATTCAATTATTGTCTGCTTTGAAGTATTCCTAATCCTTATACTTGTTCATGAAGTGTTTGCCTTTTAATTTACATGACTGATTCCTCTCAAAAATGGAAGTATAGAGGTTTTCCCTTAAATCAGATTTTCAGTAATTTGATGAATATAACTCATAAATAACAAGAAATGGTCTTTTCACCATTTGGAGTAATATATCCAAAGTGAAAATCATTTCTATATCCTTACAATAGTTATTTTATATATTATTACACTAGTTATTGAAGCTGAAATTCCAATACTTTGGCCACCTGATGTGAAGAACTGACTCATTTGAAAAGACCCTGAAGCTGGGAAAGATTGAAGGCAGGAGGAGAAGGGGACGACAGAGGATGAGATGGTTGGATGTCATCACTGACTCAATGGACATGAGTTTGAGTGAACTCCAGGAGTTGGTGATGGACAGGGAAACCTGGTGGGCTGCAGTCCATGGGGTCACAAAGAGTCGGACATGACTGAGCAACTGAACTGAACTGACAACAGTTATTAATTCAAGAGCTTTCTCTAGTTGCGGAGAGTGGGGCTAGTTGCATGAACTTATTGTGGTGACTTCTCTTGTTGAGGCATGCAGGCTTTAAGCAAGGTCTCAGTAGTTGTGCATGGGCTTACTTGCTCTGTGTGGAATCTTCTGGACTAGGGATTGAACTCCTGTCCTCTGCATTGGCAGGTGGATTCTTATCTACTGTGCCATCAGGGAAGTCCCATATATTTATAATTTTTAATAGCCATATCTATTTCATATATTTCTTCTTCTTTTTTGGGGGAGGCCACACCCTGGGGCATATGAGATCTTAGTTCTCAATCAGGGATAATTACTAAGTAATGAATTCTCATAGAAAATTTTTAAATGCAAAAGAGTATAAGGTAAAATGAAAGGGAAAACTCTCAGCCCTCCACCCCACACCCCTCGACCTCTCACATGCTCCCTCACCCTTGCTTGCCCTCCAAGTTCCTTGGCTTGGGTGGAACCCCTGTTAATACTATATCAATCCAGTAATCCTCTGTATTGGGCACAAGATTCATGTGGGTTGATTGTTATGCAGAGTCTAGGGTTCAGTCACCAGAGACTATGATTCAGTAGGTCTAGTATGTAGTTCAGTAAAGATCTTATATGGTCTAATAGATCAGGAGATCTTATATGAAGTCCAAGAATATGTATTTTTAACATGTACTCTAGGTACCTTAGGTGATTTTCATACAAATAGATGATTATGCTTTCAAAAACTTTTTAAAAACTCATTTAACATATGAGTAATGCCTATAATTTATATTTTAAAGAAGTCATGCTTTATATATTGTTCTGAAAGTTTCTTTTAAAATATATTTTGGACCCCTTTCCATGACAATGTTCACAGATCTACCTCTGTTTTAGTAGCTGGTTATTATTCCACTGTATGTTTGAATAGTAGAGTATAGGCAGATAAGCATGTAGATAATTATTTGGGTTGTTTCCATTTTATTTCTTGCTCTTATCAACAGTGTTGAATACATTCATTTTGTCCTGTTGTGTGAATTGTTCTATAGGATAACATCCTAGAAGTAGAATTGCTGAGCCAAAAGATAGTCACATTTTCAATTCGGGGTAAAATTGAGCAATTTTTGTGTTGTTTTGATATTTTTGATGTTATACATCAATTATGTTTCACACATTATTTTAATTAAGCATAATATAGCATCATTTTCATTGTTAATCTATGCCCTGATATACCCTCTCCCATTCCTGTACATTTCCAGATATCTAACCAAATTCTTGGCCTTGACATACTGCCTTGTTCTGACTTCTAGCTTGTGTACAAAGCCTACTTCAGGAGTTGATTCAGACCCCTGCTTTAAATTTATGGCCCAGTTTTCTGTAATTTCCCAGAGCTAGCTGTTTCCACACCTCCCTTGTACTCATTGCTATGTCATGATTCTGTAAGTCCACACCCCAGCCCAGGACTCCATAAAACAGTTCCACCCACATCCTTCTCACCTACTCCTACACATATGGAACAATAACAAACTATATAAATAATTTGTAGTTACATGCTGATTGTGTAGTATAGGCTCCAAGTAGAGAAGAAAGTCCATTTGAACTAGAGAAGTCAGAAAAGAATTTTTTAAATACCCTTTATGTTTTTATATTTTGTTTATGACCATTGAAGAAGTTCAGTTTTAAAAAGGGAGTAGGGATCAAGCTAGGCCCTGAAAGATGACTGGGATCCATATAGACAGAGATCTAAATAGCAGAGAAGAAAGGAAACAAGGCAACAACAACAACAACAAAAAACACAAACAGAAGTAGGATATTTTTGATACAACCACTTGATGAAGCCATTTTGACAAGAGGCAGGACAGCCCAGTTAAAATGTAAAAGTCATGATTTCTGCCTTAAACCCATGTGGATGTGTACAACCAGACATCTGTATTCTGTCTCTAATGCTCACTCTAAATATGGTGGACTTCTGTGTTCTACTTTAGTCACTTCAGTATTGCTTGACCTTTAAGTTAGCATGTATTGTTTTTATAATCAGATTTTTTTTTCACAAAAGTATAGATTCACCAGTGTTTGCAGGAGGGAGATTGAAGAGACATAGCTGATAAGAGATGTACACCTTGAAGGTGGATATTATTGTGATGGGCTTTGAACATTGTGCAGAGATGTTCACCCTTGGTAGGGACATCAGTGGGGAATTCCTTTGAGGACAGGTGTGACAAAGCAAAAGCCCAATTTATTTAAAGCTATAATTTACTTTGTATTTTATTTTGATAGAATGCCCAAGTCAGTCAATTTAGATTTGGTATTGTAGTGAACATATGTTGCTTCCTTCTCAATAATCTCTTCTTTCTTCCTAGTAATACCTTGAATTTCTCAATTATACAGTTTGAATGGGACTGACCCCTCCTCCAACAGCTCCAAGGGTAGGCCCTGATTAGTATAAGCCAGTCAGTAGATTTCATCCCCCTGACCCAATGATTGTTTCAGAGATGAAAATATTCCAGTAAGGTGCAAAGAGTCTCCGTTCTCAGAACTGGTTTGAGTAATTAGGTAAACAAACTCCCACTTTTCTGCTAGAAAATGAACCTGAAGAAGTTAACTCCAGAGTTGTTAGCAACCATCTTTGTGACCACAAAGTGAGGGCCTGGTGAAAAAAATAGACTCAACATTGACAAAGCAGAGCCAAAATTTTGAGGGAGAGAAACTGGGTGCTTGTCCTGATTCTTGACCTGCTGGGCTGAGTGAAAGCTTACCTGAAGTCATATCTATTTCTGAGTTTTCCTGTAACATAATCCATAAATTCACTTCAATGTTTCAGCTAGTTGAAGCTGAACTTTCTCCTTTCTGCAGCCAAAAATCCCAATAAATACAAGTGACATAGCACTTATGGATGTTACTACTGTCTTGAACTCTGTAGGACATTGTCATGTGCAGAAAATGGATCAAAGGTTAGGGTTTGAATATGTGCTTTGACAGAGTTTATAGCAGAAGCTGAAGTCCCTAAGGTTCAAATTCCCACAAGGGTATAGAATTTAAAATAGTCTCACTAGTAGATTTATTATCAGTTGGCTTCTAGAAATTATTTTTAGCAATCTCCTATCAAGCTTCGTTTTACCTTTAACCAAGTACTGGAAGAAATGAGGCTAAAGATGTAAAGTAGCTTGGGTCAGTCATTTTAATTTATTTTCTAACCTCTTGATGAGAAGTATTTGTACTACAGTAGAAGCTGTAAAAAAAAAATAGAAATTTAAGATTTCATTTTGAAATCAATTCACTTGGTTTTACATAAGATCCCAAATACAATCTGAAGATATAAGGTGCTATTTGAAACAAGTCATTGAGTAAACATATACCCTTATTATTGAACTTAAAGATTTAATCCTTTTTTAAAAAGTGGTTTTTCTCAGACTATAGAAGCAGTTTCCTATAAATCATGTTAGACCTGGAAAGACTGTAATAGGAGTGGCCCCAAGTCTTGGCATTTGTAAGAGTTGCTGTTGAAGGGCTAGCCAGAGCCATGTTTAAAAGAGTGATAACTAAGGAAGTGGATGAAGACTATCTGAAGAAGGAAAAGAAAATATAAGTAAAATATCAGTTGATGTTAGAGAATCCAGGCACGTTTAGTTTATGGTTTTTAAATAGGCATGGCTTTGAATGTGACAAAGGCCTTCAGAGGAGTTCAAAGAGAAGAAATAAGTGGATCCTGCAGAAGTTTTGGGAAGACTTTGCTGAACTCTGACACAACCATCAGTACCTGTCCAGGAATTAACAGAACTTCAGAAAGAGACTTTTGAGGAACAGTCAGAATGTGTACACATACTGAATATTGTATATGTTAAAGAATCATCTTTAATTTTATTGGGTGTGAAGATGATATATATCATTGTTCTGTTTTTTAAAAATATTGCTATTTAAAAATACCCCTTATTTGTTAAAGATACACACACACACACACACATGCATCTGCACACATGCACACCCACACCATACAGAGACTTTTATCAAAGGGGAGACACCATGAATCTTTTAAACTCTTTAATAAAGATGAAATTTTCAGTCCTTACAAGTTGAAGATTGATACAAGAATGTCACATTTCATGGAAAATGGAACGTATGAAAATCACAAGAATTCTATAAATGAATAGCAGAAACTGCTGATCCTCAGCCTCCCTATCTTAGCGCAGCCATATGATAAGAGTTCTGGCTAAAGGAAGGTTAGTACAATTGATGTGCACTCTTTCAACCCATCAAACCTTCCTGCATTGTTCTCATTTTTTCCCTCACCTTTCAGTTGAAGGACAGGACTCCTAGAAATGAGTGAAGCCCAAAACCGGAAGCAGTCTGGATCCTGAATGACTGTCCCTCTCCCCTCTGAACTATAGTGCACTATACAGTGTTGGATAAGAAGCAGATTTTTACTGGATTACATCACTAACAGTTTGATATTGTTTATTACAGAAGTTAGTCTGTTATGATTAATGTCACCATCAACATTTTAGATTATTAAATGATAACTAAAAGTGGTGGTTTGATTATGACCAGAGAATTCTCACAGGGCACAGGTTTCTGAGGAAACCGACTCTGAAATAGAGATTACTCTTCACTTTCACTTTTCACTTTCATGCATTGGAGAAGGAAATGGCAACCCACTCCAGTGTTCTTGCCTGGAGAATCCCAGAGAGGGGGAAGCCTCATGGGCTGCTGTCTATGGGGTCGCACAGAGTCGGACATGACTGAAGTAGCTTAGCAGCAGCAGCAGAAAATTTACTAGGAAGTGGCTTAAGGATCAACACCTTCTGGAAGCATAAGAAGTGGGACTGGGCAGAAGGAGAAGTTGTATCGCGATGCAGTGGCAACAAAGGCCGCTCCAATTGCATGGAGAGCTTTAGAGCTAGGATATTCTTTCAAAGATTCTCGAGTTGAAATGAGGGAGCAGTTGTACCCCTGTATGTGGGCCAGTTTTTGCATATGAGTTTTCCTAGGGGTGGGGAGACGATGTTGGTTGAGGCAGCTTCCTTTGGCAGTGGGCAGCACCTGAAGAGGAATTCGTCTGGGAGTCCTCAGTAGCCAACACTCCTGTAACAGGATATTAATGCCTTAAAGATGGGTCTGGCCCACCTCCCAGAATATTGGAAATAAAAGCAAAAATAAACAAATGGGACCTAATTAACCTTAAAAGCTTCTGCACATCAAAGGAAACTATTAGCAAGGTGAAAAGACAGCCTTCAGAATGGGAGAAAATAATAGCAAATGAAGCAACTGACAAACAACTAATCTCAAAAATATATAAGCAACTCCTACAGCTCAACCCCAGAAAAATAAATGACCCAATCAAAAAATGGGCCAAAGAACTAAATAGACATTTCTCCAAAGAAGACATACAGATGGCTAACAAACACGTGAAAAGATGCTCAACATCACTCATTATCAGAGAAATGCAAATCAAAACCACTATGAGGTACCATTTCACACCAGTCAGAATGGCTGCGATCCAAAAATTTACAAGTAATAAATGCTGGAGAGGGTGTGGAGAAAAGGGAACCCTCTTACACTGTTGGTGGGAATGCAAACTAGTACAGCCACTATGGAGAACAGTGTGGAGATTCCTTAAAAACTGGAAATAGAACCGCCTTATGATCCAGCTATCCCACTGCTAGGCATACACACTGAGGAAACCAGAAGGGAAAGAGACACGTGTACCCCAATGTTCATCGCAGCACTGTTTATAATAGCCAGGACATGGAAGCAACCTAGATGTCCATCAGCAGATGAATGGATAAGAAAGCTATGGTACATATACACAATGGAGTATTACTCAGCCATTAAAAAGAATACATTTGAATCAGTTCTAATGAGATGGATGAAACTGGAGCCTATTATACAGAGTGAAGTAAGCCAGAAAGAAAAACACCAATACAGTATACTAACGCATATATATGGAATTTAGAAAGATGGTAACAATAACCCTGTGTACGAGACAGCAAGAGACACTGATGTATAGAACAGTCTTATGGACTCTGTGGGAGAGGGAGAGGGTGGGAAGATTTGGGAGAATGGCATTGAAACATGTAAAATATCATGTATGAAACGAGTTGCCAGTCCAGGTTCAATGCACGATACTGGATGCTTGGGGCTAGTGCACTGGGACGACCCAGAGGGATGGTATGGGGAGGGAGGAGGGAGGAGGGTTCAGGGTGGGGAACACATGTATACCTGTGGCGGATTCATTTTGATATTTGGCAAAACTAATACAATTATGTAAAGTTTAAAAATAAAATAAAATTAAAAAAAAAAAAAAGATGGGTCTGGGCAGTGCAATACATATCCACTTCAGAAATATTCCAGAAGCTGGGTTGTGAGTGACAATATGCTTTTAATGAATAAGCCAAGGAGCTATTTATTGTTTACTAAGGAGACTGCCTACTAAGGCCAAGGGATTAGTAAAGTCTGTATTGAATGCCAAGGAGTTTGAGAAAATAATATTAAGACAGCAGAAGATGGGTAGATAGGGGAAGTCGGGGAATCTTCCTGAAGGTTTTAACCAAAAGACCTGGTTAAAGATAACTGCTTGAAATAAACCCACTCCAGTGTTCTTGCCTTGAGAATCCCAGGGACTGGGGAGCCTGGTGGGCTGCTGTTTATGGGGTCGCACGGAGTCGGACACGACTGAAGCGACTTAGCAGCAGCAGCAACAGCTTGAAATACAAGAACAGCTTCTAAATGTTACCCTCCACTGACTTTCTGATTACCCATTTAATGATAATATTTCATTGAAAACCAGTTGGAGACTATTAAAATGATCAAAACAAAGGTTCAGTGAGGTCTTTAAAACTTGATTCTTAATACATTTTTAAAGAAGGCAATCTTTCTCTTTAAGAATCTTTAGTATTTGCTGCAGAACAGTATCTTGAGAGGGTAGAAAAGTTGCCCAAAGATAAACTACATTTGGAGCATAGTCTAATGTTTTAAAATTACATCCCAAACTCTGATTGCCTCATAGAGTCTGAACGACTGAGGTTGTAGATTGAGGGCAATAATATTCCAGGGGTAACAAAAGAACTGCAGTGATGGAATTATCTACCTTTTTTCCTTAAAGGTAATTTTCCTCAAATTACCCTCCCCCCCAAAAAAGAATATAATTAACATTTGGATACTCACTGCTAAGTCGCTTCAGTCGTGTCCAACTCTGTGCGACCCCATAGATGGCAGCCTACCAGCCTCCGCCATCCCTGGGATTCTTCAGGCAAGAATATTGGAGTGGGTTGCCATTTCCTTCTCCAATGCATGAAAGAGAAAAGTGAAAGTGAAGTCACTCAGTCGTGTCTGACTCTTAGCGACCCCATGGACTGCAGCCTACCAGGCTCCTCTGTCCATGGATTTTCCAGGCAAGAGTACTGGAGTGGGGTGCCATTGCCTTCTCTGGTATACTCACTAGTACTTTTTTATTGTTATACAATCTTTCTTTTTTATTGAAGTATAATTGATTTACAATATTATGTTAATTTCAAACATACAACATAATAATTTGATATGTTTATATATTGCAAAATGATCACCACACTATAAATCTAGTTATCAACTGTCACCATGCAAAATTATTACAATGTTAATGCCTACATTCTTATGCTGTATATTACGTATCATGACTTAACTGGTAGTTTATATTTTTTAATCTCTCTCATCTATTGCCTTCATCCCCCTCTGGCAACTGCCAACTTGTTCTCTGTACCTATGAGTCTATTTCTGTTTTCTTATGTTTACATTTGTTTTTTTCTAGATTTCACAAATAAGTGAAATTATATAGTATTTGTCTTCCTATGATATTTCACTTAGTGTAATACCCTCTAGGTCCATTCATGTTGTTGTGAATGGCAAGGTTCATCTTTTTTGTGACTCAGTACTATTTCCATTGCTTATATAAATTTGCATATATGTATGCAACATTTTTTTTTTTTGCAACATTTTTTAATACATTAATCTTTTGATGGACTCTTGGATTGATTCCATATCTTGGCACCAGTACTTTTAATAGCTAATAATTTGTTACTAAATAATAATTATTTTATTTATAGTTAAAGATCTTTTATACTTGTAAATATTTTAAAGTTATATTCTTTATTTTTTAAAAAAATGACTGGTTTGAATTATATTCATTCATAACCCCATGACTTTCTAATTCACACAATGACATTTAGATAACCTTTACTAACTCTTAAGACAAATGGAAAAAGTGGGAACTTGCCCAGGAGAGGAAATCCCCCTAAGAGTTCACAGCTACAGAAATAAATCCTCAGGCCGACTCCAAGGGTGCTCAGTTGATCTAGTTCATGTTTCTACTGGAGTGCTGACTTCAAAGGAAACTTCCTGAAACCTCACAAATACTGACCTCTTTCAGAAGCTGGTAATATGAAGCAAAACAAAGTTTCCAAACTCAGTTGCATTGAATTGTACTTGGGAACAGACAGTTCCTGTTAGAAGTAACTGTACCCTATCATGTAGCCCAGCAAACTGTCCTGGATTACCACACTTGAGAAATTCAGGTTTGTTTTTTCTAAGTTTCCTATTCTAGGGACAATCAATCTTTTTGATGGTTATCTCATTGGAACAGAAGTCATAGGCCTTACCTATGAAATAAAGCTTCATAATACTTACGTGTATGTGTGAGTCAGTGTATGAAATGCTGATGAATGTAAACTATAAAAGGAATGATTTAGGGTACTCCATAAAAATACATTACCAATTTTGTCTTATTAGATAGTGTAGAATATATTATATTTGTGAATCTGCTGCCAAGGAATCCTTCCTAAACTGTTTCTGAGAT
This sequence comes from Bubalus bubalis, assembly GCF_019923935.1. Classification (NCBI taxonomy): domain Eukaryota; kingdom Metazoa; phylum Chordata; class Mammalia; order Artiodactyla; family Bovidae; genus Bubalus; species Bubalus bubalis. The sequence goes on from NC_059175.1 coordinate 16,831,720, forward strand.
GGGGATCTTGAAAAGTGAATTTTGCCAAATTTTCCTTAAAAATTATTCACTTGTTCACTCATTCAACAAATATCTACTGAATACCTGCTATGTGCCAGGCATTATTGTAGGTGCATGGGACACATCAGTGTACAAAACCAAGATCCTTGTCTGCAAGTTATTGGAACCTGACATCCTATTATAAAGAAAGTAAGTAATAAATAAGTGACTAAGTGTATAGTATATTAGAGGGTGATAGGTATACGGGAAAAAAAAAGTAGAGCAGGATAAAAAGGATGAGAAGTGTTGGTGGGGCAGATAATCTGCAGGATTAAGGAGGAGAATCTGGGCAAGACTCATTGAAATAGTGGGTTGTGAACACAGACCAGAGGGATCTGAAGGAATTTAACTCTGTGACTGCATGACTACATGGGTGAAGAGCACCACAGCCTGAGGAAGCAGTCACACAAAGTCCTGTCTGGTTGGTTTGAGAAAGACCAGGAGTGAACAGAGGTGATGATGCAAGCTGTGATCCAGCCGTGGCCAATCCCTCAGAGTTGTCTTGAGTTAGGTCCAAATGGTCAGGTCTGATCTGTCATTGGATGTGGGCCACCGTGGAATGGCTGTGACCTTGAGCAAGGTGGATCTCTGCAGCTGAGGGGACTTAGAGCTCTAGGCTATCTACTGCCATCACTCCTAGCAGCATTCATTGAAGAAATGCTGGGAGGTACATCTCAGTATCAGTTCCTGTGGCCTCTTCATTCCCAAAGTCACCTGTGGTTCATGATGGCTGCTGTAACTCCAGTATTCAACCAGCTAGAAGAACGGAGAGAATGAAAGGGAAATATCCCAGAAGTTGCATATGCTACTTCTGCTCAATCTATTACTAGAATCTAATCACATTGCCATACCTGCCATACCTAGCTTCAAGGAACTCTGGATTATGTAGCCTTTATTTGTGGTGGCCTAGAACAGCAGACAGACAGAAAGGACATCAAATACAATCAGCTATCTCTGTTTCTATCATGCTCCCCATTTTTGTAGGGAAGAGAATGTGGTTTCACTGCGCAGAAGAATAAACGAAGTGCAGTCCTTTTAGCTTATTCAGGATTTCATGATTTTGGATATTGCAGAATTGACAGGCAGCAAAGAGGCAATATTACCTTGAAGAGCTCACAGAAGAGAAGACTTTATGGGGGAAGGCTGTTACCACTTATACAGATAAGCGGTCAGGCCTGTGAAGTCTGGGAATGAATGCAAGGAGCTTTGTATCCATAGACTGGTGGGACTTGGGGCCAGTCAGGTGGCATTAATGCAACATAAATGACTACAGAACAACTTCCTTCCTGACCCCCGCACTTGACTTGCTTCTTCTGACTTTCCAGTCTTCTTTACTGTCTCTTCTTCCCATCCTTGACTCTTTAAAGTTGAGAATCTTCCTACGTTCTGCCCTTAGTCCCTTTCTTGTCTCACAATGAATCATTGTGCATTCCTTTCCTTTATTGGTTCATATAACTCTTTGAGAATATGATGACCTTCAACCCCAGAAAACTGTCCATATAAACATCACCAATTTATTGAGTAGAATAACTTAATAGAATACCAACATTAAAGATTTTACTTTTCTCCCATCTCTGTCTTTAACAATGTTATATCAACTCTTCCTTAAAATAGGTCCTTCATGACGTGTCGGGAACAGCCCACAGCTTTCTAGACTAAAAACAGTGGTGGACTCCACTTTAAACTCTAACCACATATCTACTTTTCCACCAACTGAGACTTGATCGGTGGCCTAAGGACCTTCAAAGTCAGCTCTTTGGCTCTTTCCCCTACCCCGCTCTTCTCATTCACTGGGTAAGAATTCTCTAGGAAGAGAGGTAGGATTGCCTTGTATAACTGATCTTCCTCTGACTGTCCAGACCTGTTCTCAGTAGCTGGACTCTGCCAGGTGTCTGCTCAGTAGCTGGACTCAGGAGCTGGACTCTGCTTCTACCTTGTAGATGGTGAGTGAGACTTTCTCTGGGTACTTCTCAGAGTCATCTTGGCTGTCTCTGATACTAAGGATCTCTTTCATCCTTTACTCCCATTATGGGTTAATAAGTTTATATACCCCTCCCCCCCAATTTATATGTTGAAATCCTAACCTCCAGCATGATGGCTTTAGGAGCTTAGGGTTTTGAAAACTGATTAGCTCTTGAAAGGGCCTTCATGAGTGGAATTGAGCCCTTATAAAGGACAATCCAGAGAGCTTCCTCACCCCTTCCACCATGTGAGGATGTAATGTGAAGGTGGCCAGCTATGGACCAGGAAGCAAGTCTTCACCAGACAATGAATCTGCCAGTGCCTTGATCTTGGACTTCTTAAGATCTCCCAGCCTCCAGAACTGTGGGAAATAAAGTTTAACAAATAAGCCACCCAGTCCATAGTATTCTGTTGCAGCACTCTGAGTAGACTAGGACAACTCCAAAGACCTTCTCTGAAAGAACATCAACTCTTTCAGCTGGTGGTTGCCTGGACAACCTTACAACGTCTGTCCTCAAGTCCCCTCCATTAATACATTTTTTATATGTAATTTCACATACATACAATATTTGCATTCTACAGGCGGGCAAATCTCACAGGAAGAGGAAAGAATGGTTTGAATTGATCATGCCTTAATTTCTTCCTCCAAATTCATCAATCAGATGCCTCTCTGTTCTGTGGAGGTCAGTGAGTGATGAGGAAAAAGGAGGACTGGAGTGTTACTCTAACGGAAGTACCATGACATGGTAACATCAGGTGGGGGGAGAAATGTTCCTGATTAATAGTTTACATGTAACTATCTAGTATACAACCACACTAAGATATGTCACATAGGTATATTGAACTTAAAGTCTATCATACTGAACTCATTATTTTCAAATACATTCCAATCTTGTAATCTTGTATTTTCAACTGTATTTTTATCTAATTGCCCACATACTTTTTCATGGAAAAAGATCTAGAAAATCATCTTGGATTCTCCTTAGCTTCCCCATCATCCCAGTCAATCAACATTTTATATTTTACATCTCTCTAGAATCTCGTCACTCTTTCTCTTGCTTTAGTTGAGGCTATGACTACTTCCCATTTGAATTATTGCAACACCCTTCTAATCAATTTCTCTACATCCAGATTTACCTTCAAATTTTCCCATACTGCACCTAGTGCCGTCTTTCTAAAATTCAGGTCTCACGAAGTGATGGTCCTGTCTAAAACCCTCCCGCGGGTCACTGCTGTTTGTTTGTTAGTTGCTCAGTTGTGTCCGACTCTGTGCAACCCCATGTACTGTAGCCTGCCACGCTCCTCTGTCCATGTGATTTCTCAGGCAAGAATACTGGAGTGGTTTCCTTCTCTCTCTACGTTCTGCCCTTAGTCCCTTTCTCGTCTCACAATGAATCATTGTGCATTCCTTTCCTTTATTGGTTCATATAACTCTTTGAGAATATGATGACCTTCAACCCCAGAAAACTGTCCATATAAACATCACCAAGGGGTACATAAACTTATTAACCCATAATGGGAGTAAAGGATGAAAGAGATCCTTAGTATCAGAGACAGCCAAGATGACTCTGAGAAGTACCCAGAGAAAGTCTCACTCACCATCTACAAGGTAGAAGCAGAGTCCAGCTCCTGAGTCCAGCTACTGAGCAGACACCTGGCAGAGTCCAGCTACTGAGAACAGGTCTGGACAGTCAGAGGAAGATCAGTTATACAAGGCAATCCTACCTCTCTTCCTAGAGAATTCTAATGTGAGAGCCATTTCCTTCTCTAGGGCATCTTCCCGATCCAAGGATCAAACCCATGTCTCCTGCATTGCAGGCAGATGCTTTACAGTCTGAGCCACCAGGGAAGCCTGTACTGTGTTGTTGATCAAAGTGCGGTCCTTAGAACACCTTTGGTTAGAATCACCTGGACGGCATATTACAAATACAAATTCCTAGGCCCGATGGAAGACTTAGAATCTCTGGGGACATAATCCCGAAGTTTGCATTTTTGACTTGTATATTTAGAAAGTGGTTTTTATACCCAAATTTTGGTGTGAATGCTAATCTGTAAGACAAATCTAAACTTCTTTTCAGAGTGTATAAGGCTCTTTAGCATTTGACTTCTATTACCTTTTTAATTTTTTTGTGCTATCACTTTCACTGCCATCTTTGTTTTGGGAAACATGTTTCCTAATAAGCCATCTCATATTTCTTTGTCTTTGAATATGCTAGTTTCTTGGTTTGGAGCATTTTTCTCCCTCAACTCTCTTTAAGCTCATGAAAACCATTTTAGTCTTTAAAATCTTATTACTTTCACTCTCTCTCTTTAATGTAGATACACACACACACACACAAATCCTATCTATCATCTATATTTGGCCTTATGCAACTGTTGGAGCTAGTTGAGCACTCTCCGTGTAGGACTTACTGTCTCTATCTCTGCTAATACTGGGAGGGAAGAAAGACGTGAAGTGGGAAAGATGACTAAGGGCAGGCAGGAATCCAATAAGCCTGAGGTGCAATCCCACAAGGATAAACAGTAACCTGTATTTTTATTCTTGTTGCCTCTGATGATGATACCTGATGATGATAAGTGTATATTGTGGGAGCTAGAGCTCTTCAGCACGGAGACAAAAAATACACACTTGGACCAGGAGTTGGAGGAGCTAAAGGATGATCCAGGGGAAGATAGAGCAGTTGCTATTTCCCTAACATCCTCTAAATCTTTCAAGAATCTTCCTCGTGGTCCACTGTAACTGGACACATAAAAGAAAGTGAATTCTAGGAAATGTTCCACTCAGCCAAGTTGATAAATTAAGAAACACAGCACACATTGGATAATCTAGTTTGGGCAGGGTGGTCTCATTGGTGAGATGACATTTTCACAGCTACTAAAGTGGGAGATTGGACCCACAGAATAAAATGAACAAGATATGCAAAGGTCTTAAAGCAATAATAGCAAATACCTAAGCCAAAGGAAAGGCAAGTTTCAGTTGAGTGTCAGGAATAGTTGGAACTAACATCTTAAACCACCATGACTTTCTTCCTGCTATTCTGTTTATCTGTGTCAACTTCATCCTTTTTCACTTAAAACTGCTTTCCTTCACTTGGTAGAAACATGGTCACTTAAATCATTAAATTGTCTTTGTACTTTCTGTGATAGTCCATCAAAAAAAATCTTGGGGAAATTACTCATAGGTTTTACTTGGGTTAGTTGTCGATCCTTGGATAAATTATGTAGTATCAAAGGATGGAGTATGATATTAATTATCTGTTCTTGTATAATAAACTACTTCAAAATTTAGAAGCTTTAGAAAGCAAAGGCTATCTGTTCTGGCTAACTATCTCACAGTTTCTGTTCAACAGGAATTTAGGAGCAGCTTCGTTAGGTTTCTGTCTTGGGCAGAAGTAGAAGGCATCTCTGATGAAATTGCAGTCAAGATGTCAGTTGGAGCTGCAATGATCGGAAGGCTTGACTAGGCTGAAGGATTCACTTCCAAGGGGACTCATTTACACACCTGCTAAGTTAATGCTGGAGGCCTCAGTTCCATGCCATGTGGAAATCTTCATAGCTGCTTGAATGGCTTGAATGTTCTCATGACATGACATCTGGCTCCCCCACAGAGTAAGTGATCTAAAGGAGCAAGAAAGATGCTGTAATATTTTCTTTTTTAATTTATTTTTTATTAAAATTTACTTTTATTTTTTATTGAGGTATAACACATATAATCATATATTATGAAGCTATAATATTTTCTGTGACCTAGCAATGGCACCCCACTCCAGTACTCTTGCCTGGAAAATCCCATGGATGGAGGAGCCTGGTGGGCTGCAGTCCATGGGGTCGCTAAGAGTTGGACACGACTGAGCGACTTCCCTTTCACTTTTTACTTTCCTGCATTGGAGAAGGAAATGGCAACCCACTCCAGTGTTCTTGCCTGGAGAATCCCAGGGACGGGGGAGCCTGGTGGACTGCCGTCTATGGGGTCGCACAGAGTCGGACACGACTGAAGCGACTTAGCAGCAGCAGTAGCAGCAGCAGACATAGAAGTCATACTCTGTTTTTCCTTAATATCCTAATAGTCAGCCTCATTTAGTGTGGGAGGAGACTATATGGGTGTGTGAATGCCAGGAGGTGAGATTCACTGGGGGTAATTTGAGGGGATGGATCCCAAGGTGTTTGTAATTTGCGCAGCTTGCATTAGGTTCTTAGTCTATGTGGGCAGAGTGAGGATAAAATATGATATCACAGGAGAACATTCAACTCCTTTAAGTGAAGAGAAGAGACACTACATGGACAGAGTAGATGAAGAAGAAATATCTGGAAAAATTGGGCAAAAATGCTGGGGAAAAGATAAATGTCGATTACTAGTCATGGTGTTAAAAACACTCTTATTCATGCTTTGAATGAATCTCTGTGGTACCTCTTGGCATTCTATATCCCAGTCATCAATTTACCAATATCTCTCTTCTACTAGATTATGAGATCTCTTTTTTCATCTTGAATCTACATCACCAAGTACATTATCTGGCACAAAGTAGATGACCAAATATACATGAACTGAATGGAACTAAACAGACGAGGACATGAGCTATGCTATGCTGAGTCACTTCAGTCGTGTCCGACTCTGTGCGACCCCGTAGACGGCAGCCCACCAGGCTCCGGCATCTCTGGGATCCTCCAGGCAAGAACACTGGAGTGGGTTGCCATTTCCTTCTCCAATAGGACATGAGCAGAGTTCTTAAATAATTCAAGGTATGGTTAGTATATAGAATCAACATCAAATCTCAGATTAGAAGTCATTTCTTGACACTTGAAAGACATACTCTTTGGATGAAATGAGTTAGAAGTTTATGAAATTTATATCTTCAAAAGTTAGAATAGGCTAGAGTATGAATAATTTACATTCAACATTAAATAAATAACATTTATTGAACAAATGAAAATTTGATAAGACTTCTATTTGTTGGTGCCAGGAACAGAAGCCCAGCTCAAACTAGCTTAACAATAAAAAAGAGGGTACACTGGAGTAATTAATGGAATCCAAGAGGCTCCAGGTCCTCAAGACTAGAACCACTAACTGTAGCACAAAAGGAAACCCAGAAATTCTTCTCCTCATGACCCTTATCTCTGCTCTCTTCCTACATCTGCTTCACTTTCTCAGTGTTGACCAGCTTTCTTGTTTTCAAACCACATGTCAGTAGGAACGGGTCTCGAGTTAGTATTTATAGTAGAGTAGATTAGAGAGAGATGATCTGTTCCTCTCAGTTCCAGTTGTAAAATTCGTGGGAAATGACCGATAGACTCCTTTAAGGTCAAGTCTCCCTTCCCAAAACAAACCGATCATGCTTGGGGACCAGTGTCACACTGTAAAAATATTGCAAAAGCTGCTGCAACCCTAGAGATTGGACCATTGGGTGGAGGCAATTCCCGGAAAATAGCTGCCGGGTAGACAAAATAATAGGCTTCTCTTCCATGAAGATTTAGATAAGTTAAAGGATGACATATTCATTATAAAACACGAAGTTCGTTCAAGGTCCAACACAGTCTCTGGAGCTTGATGTGAAGTCCCAAGATAGTCTCTATGTCACTGTAAGAAATGATTGGTTGGAATCTTGGTCTGAGGCAGGGTAACATTTCTCATGTTCTTGTCATAATTACAACATCATCCTGGCTGGGGTGAAAGCACTGTCTGTATTGCTCCATGTAATGAAAAGGGTTTAATTAAGATTTTAATTTCCTTTGCTGATGTGTTGAGGAAGGTGTCAGAAGAGATTAACTATAGATTGCAGTATTAACTACATTATTTAGCTGTAAAGGAGGATCCAGATGACTTTTATAACACCTACCTCCTTCTAAAATTTTGGTGACAACAGTGGTAGATTTGCTAATAACTGACTTCAGCATCTGGGAGTTTAATGCCTATGTTTAAACACAAATGTTTTTTGATGCTACCTACTCTTTTTTGTTTCATGTACTTTGGCAAAAAAGAAAGTGTCTCTAAAAGGCCTTAAGACCTCCATTACAAATGTTATTACAGTAAAAATAGAAAATGTAAGATTATTGAATGTGAAAGTATAGAAGAAGATGTTCCTGATCTAGTTTTTAAAGGAATAGAAATTATGATCATGTTAAAGTTACTTCTTTACAACATTCCTTTCTTGGTCTGTTTTGGACTGCTATAACAAAATACTGGTAGCTTATAAACAACAGATATTTATTTCTCACAGTTCTGAAGGCTGGGAAGGCCAAGATCAAGGCACTAGCAGATTCAGTATCTGGTGAGAGCTGGCGTCTTTGATGGCTCTCTTTTTGTCATAACTTCACATGGCAGAACAGGCAAGGAAACTTTCAGGGTCTCTTTTAAAATAATTGTATTAATTGATTTCTTTGATCTGTGGGGGATCTCTGTTGCTTCACTGGCTCTTCTCTAGTTACCGTGCACAGGCATTACAGTGGCTTCTCTTCTTGCGGAGCGCAGGCTCGAGGGCGCACAGGCTTCAGTGGCTGCGGCACATTGGCTTAGTAGCTGTGGTTCCCGGGCTCTTGAGCACAGCTCAACAGTTGGGACACAAAGGCTTAGTTGCTCTGCGGCATGTGGAATCTTCCAGGATCAAGTATCGAATCTTGTCCCCTGCATTGGCAGGAGATTCTTTACCACTAAAGCATCAGGCAAGTCCCAGGGTCTCTTTTAAAAAGGCATTAATTCCGTGGGTGGATTCCATGGGCTTTGCTTTCATGACATAATTACTTCCTGAAGACTCTACCTCCGAATACCTTGGAGGTTGAGATTTCAGCATATGAATTTTGGGGGATCAGAAGCATTTAAGCCCCAGTAGTTTACTAGCAAGTAAATGGCTTCAAATCAGCAAGGATAAGATTGTGTGTGTGTGTGTGTGTGTGTGTGTGTGTGTGTTTTGAGGGGAGGAACTAGAAAGAATGAAGCCTATTAGATCCTTTCTTCAATGCCCCCCAGTCAAAACTATCCATTTTATTGTTTATCATAGACTATACTCACCATGCTTTTAGTAGTACCACTGAAGTCAACATTAGAACCAGGGAAACATGCTTGCCGCAACACCAGTGTTCTCTGCTCATTTCTGCCTTTGTGTGTGCTGAAAGAGGAGGAAGCATATACCAGCCTCCTCCGCTGCCTGTTAAGTTATCATGCTCATTTTCTGCTGGCCTTCCATGTTTCCTGACTTTAGGCTTTTTCACATTTCTGGGACTATGTTTAATGCCACTAGCTTTTCCATTAAGATCCAGCCTTTATCTAGAGTCTTCTCATTCATTGATTATTTATTTATTTATTTATTTAATTTTATTTTTAAATTTTACATAATTGTATTAGTTTTGCCAAATATCAAAATCTACTTTGAGGTTCAAATTTTGATGTTATGTTCTTCTCAGACTCATCAAGGCCAACATCTACTGCTCATTATTATTATAATTCTGTTTCCTTTAAATAATCAATGGTCAACTCCTAAAAGTGAATTGTATGAATTTTGGCAGATTTACATTTTTTCTGTCTTCTATTTATTTTCAAGTATTTTATTATCAAAATGTTTCACATTTTGGAAAATCTGTATATTCTCTCCACTTCTGAATATAATTTTTAAAAATGAATAATAAAGTAAATGTGTTCTAAGCTTCTAGGTAATTAATCCATCCTGTGTCTGTGGTCTAGATAAGAAAAATTATAAAACTTTTATCAGTCCTACAGAGACAGACAACTCAAAGGGGGGTAGGGCCATTACATTCTGTAAGACTCTGCACAGAGATGAGGAGACAGAGTCCCAAACAAAGCTAGAATTCACTTGTTTGGACCTGCCCAGTATTAGTCATCTGTCAGCCTGATTATATAGTAATCAGAAGCTTAGCAGTAACAAATTACACAGTGCTAAGAAATCCTTCAAATGGATTTGTCTCTAAATTCATGGTTTTCGTTGTGTCATTATTTTTGTAGCATTTATGTTGTGGTTTAAATTAATACTTTACTATCTTCTATGTTTTCTTTTTAAACTCCTCCTCCCAAATTCCTCCCAAACACTTTTGACTTAGGAATTCATACATGAAACAAAGTAAGTTCCAATAAATATTTGTTAAATGAATAAATATAAATAGGGACAGAATAATAGATTATTTTAGTCTGGCTTCTTAACTTACTGTGTCTGAATTTCTTTGGCTGTCTAATGAAGCCTATGGACCCATTTCAGAATAATGCTTTAATACATAAAGCATGCAAGATTACAAAAGAAATCAAATATATTGAAGAAATAAAGTATTTCTGAAAATTGAGATAAAATAATACATAGATTTCTTAATCAATCCATTAAATCAAGTGATTGTGTCCAATAACTACCATAATTTTGAAGTACATGGTGATGAATACGGGCTTCTCTGGTGGCTCAAATGGTAAAGAATCTGCCAGCAATGCAGGAGACTTGGGTCTGATCCCTGGGTTGGGAAGATCCCTTGGAGAAGGAATGGCTACCAGCTCCAGTTTTCTTGCCTGGAGAATTCCATGGACAGAGGAGCCTAATGGGCTACAGTCCTGATTATAATGATTTTTTGAGATATCTGCAACAACTGTAATGAGGTATAAAAATATCTGAAATGTCTGTTGGTGACAGTGTCTTGTACTAAGGCTGCCTTCTCCTAATGTTGTTGGCATCTGCTCCATGACTCTGGGTCATGGAGTTCTTTCCATCTCGGGATCCAGAGTAACCTTACTTGTGCCCAGAGTTTCTGAAAGTCTCTCATGGAAGTTGACCCTTCAGACTTCTGCTCTTTGCCTTTCATCCCCTGCAGGCAACCCTCAGAAGTTCCCCTATTCCCACTCTCTCCAGAGGAATAAATGATATTTCAGACAGGTGAAGGAACATTTTATTTATGATGCCCTCCCTGCCCTCCAATCAACAAAATCTTAAAGACATACTTCTGATTTTGTTTTTCACCCTGTGTGGCTTTAATTCTTTGGATGGCAGCATCACCTTTTAAATTTTGGATTTGTTTCCAGTCATTGTGGTTGCAGGATTTTGGAATTGATGTTGATTGTGTCTCCCTGTGCCTACTGACATCATAGCCCAGGAGCTGTGTCGTCACCCAGCTGGCTGGAATGATGATTCCAGTTGCCTCTAGACTTACTGGGCAGCCACCTACGTCTTAATGCGAAATGTAGAGAGGTCAGTGGATTGCAACTATATTTTAGGGTAAAACTCAAAGCAAACTCTTTTATCTAAGACCTGACCCCACTTTAAATATGATAGGTATTCTCTTTCTATCGGTGATAGTGTCTTGTACTAAGGTTGCCATAGATAAGGATTCAGTCCTTAGCACTCTTTACTCCTCTTCATAATCTTCAATAATTTCCAGGCTTGGCTTTTCTGGGCCTTTTACTCCACTCCCTGACCTTCTTCTCTGGAGAGCTAGCGCCTGCATTTTGTGCTCTCTGGCTCTTGGTTGGAGTCCTGCCATGAATAGGCAGAGTGATAGTTAACTTTATGTATTAACTTGGCTAGCGTAGGTCACCCAGTTGTTTGATCAAATATCAGTCCGGGTGTTGTCGTGAAGGTATTTTTAAGGTGTGATTAACATTTACATCAGCACACTTTGAGTTCAGTTCAGTTCAGTCGCTCAGTCGTGTCCGACTCTTTGTGACCCCATGAATCGTAGCACGCCAGGCCTCCCTGTCCATCACCAACTCCCGGAGTTCACTCAAACTCATGTCCATCGAGTCAGTGACGCCATCCAGCCATCTCATCCTCTGTCGTGCCCTTCTCCTCCTGCCCCAATCCCTCCCAGCATCAGGGTCTTTTCCAATGAGTCAACTCTTCGCATGAGGTGGCCAAAGTATTGGAGTTTCAGCTTTAGCATCAGTCCTTCCAAAGAACACCCAGGACTGATCTCCTTTAGGATGGACTGGTTGGATCGCCTTGCAGTCCAAGGGACTCTCAAGAGTCTTCTCCAACACCACAGTTCAAAACCATCAATTCTTTGGCACTCAGCTTTCTTCACAGTCCAACTCTCACATCCAAACATGACCACAGGAAAAACCATAGCCTTGACTAGACAGACCTTTGTTGGCAAAGTAATGTCTACATACTTTGAGTAGATTACCTTAAATTATGTGTGGGTGGGCTTCATCCAACTGATTGAAGTCCTTAAGAGAAAAGACTGAGGAAGAAGGAGCTCTGGCTCTAGTCTGCCTTTGGGTCTCTAGGCTGCTTGCCCCCCTGCCCATTCCATACTTGCCAGCCTCCACAGTTAAGTGAGCATCTTCCTTAAAATCTCTCTTTTTCCATCCTAATGGTTCTATTTCTCTGGAAAGCCTACTAATAATAATGATTCATTGTTCTGAACCTTGATGACTTTACCCCTTGACTTTGAGATTTGTTCTTTGTTCTTTGTTGGTTCTTCTCCCATGGTCATGTTATTTGTATCTGTTCTCACCAATGCTATTACCTGCCTGTCCCAAACATGATTTTTCCCATTTCTTAGAACACTGGACATTTTATTTTCCAGTGGCCTTTAGCGGGCTTCCCTGCTGACTCAGACAGTAAAGAGTCTGCCTGCAATGTGGGAGAACCAGGTCTGATCCCTGGGTTGGGAAGATCCCCTGGAGAAGGGAATGGCTACACACTCCAGTATTCTTGCCTGGAGAATTCCATGGACAGAGAAGCCTGGCAGGCTACAGTCCATGGGGTTGCTAAGAGTCAGACAGGACTGAACGACTAACACTTTCACTTTTGCTAACACCGGTTCTACCGCAGGATCAGTTTTCTCCTAACCTCTCCCATTGTCCCTAGGTCTTGTCTGTCTTCTCCCCAGACTAAGCTAATGAGGTCCCAGAAATCTAGTGCCCGAGTCTGTTTCTTTCTAAACATAGAACATGTTCTAAGTATATCATTAGCTCTGGTTATTAAAGCATGGATGTTTTCCTTGGTAAATGAATAGATTCATAATCTGGTTTTTATTTCATTTCTTGTGAATTTGATTAGTGGGATGTAGTCATCTAGAATCAGTGCATGTATGATTGGACTAATGAAACTGAATTTTCAGGACCAGCAAAGTCAAGTTGATGAATTGAGTAAAGGTACTTGTGTTAGCTTCCTAGGTTTTCTGTAACAAATTGCCTCAGATTTTGTGGCTTAAAACAAAAGAAATTTATTCTCCTCCAGTTCTAGAGGCCAAAAGCTCAAAATTCAAGGACTTCTCTCCAGAGGCTTTAAGGACAATTTCTTCTTTGCTTTTTCCAGGTTCTTGTGGCTGTCAGCATTCCTCAGTTTCCTTGGCCTGTGGCCCCATCACTCCAGTCTTTGCCTCCATCTTCATATCATCTTCTCCTCTATGTATCTGTGTTAAACTTCCCTCTGTTTTTTTCTTATAAAGACACTTATGTTGGCATTAAGGCCACCCAGATAATCCAGGGCGATCTCACCTAAAGATGACGTTCACAGGTTCTGGAGATTAGGATATGGGCAGATCTTCAGGGAACCATTTTTTTTAACCCACCACAGTATCCTTTTGCAACAGCCAGATCCCTCTTTGACTTCTCTTAATTTCAAGCGTGCATGTAAAAGTGTTAGTTACTCCGTCGTGTCTGACTCTTTGTGACCCTATGGATCATAGCCCACCAGGCTCCTCTGTTCATGGGATTCTCTAGGCATGAATACTAGAGTGAGTTTCCATGTCCTCCTCCAGGGGATCTTCCTGACCCAGGGATCAAACCGAAGTCTCTTTTGTCTCCTGCACGGGCAGGCAGGTTCCTTACCACTAGGGCCACTTTGAAAAGGGTCAACATAATGTGCAAATATGGAGAAGGCAATGGCAACCCACTCCAGTACTCTTGCCTGGAAAATCCCCTGGGCGGAGGAGTCTGGTAGGCTGCAGTCCATGGGGTCACTAAGAGTCGGACATGACTGAATGACTTCACTTTCACTTTTCACTTTCAGGCATTGGAGAAGGAAATGGCAACCCATTCCAGTGTTCTCGCCTGGAGAATCCCAGGGACGGGGGAGCCTGCTGGGCTTCCATCTCTGGGATCGCACAGAGTCAGACACGACTGAAGTGACTTAGCAGCAGCAGCAGCAGCAATGTGCAAATTACAGTCTGCAGAATGGGGATGGGAGAGGTCATTTCAAGAATGTCATATCCACATTTTTAAGCAAATTTCTTTGTAGAGTCAATGATGTGAGGCAGTCTAAGAAATTGACCTTGATAGGGCTGGCCATGCAAAATGCATCAAAACAAGGCCAGGAGCAAAGAGAGTCCATCGTTTGACTTCTGGTTACCCTAATTACTCATAAAATAATGAAACCCAAATGTATAATTCCCGATTCAGGATAAGATAGTTGATCTAGTAAAATAGATGTTTGTGGCTCAGCTGGTAAAGAATCCACCTGCAATGTGGGAGATCTGGGTTCGATCCCTGGGTTGGGAAGATCCCAGAAGAGAAAGGCTACCCACTCCAGTTTTCTGGCCTGGAGAATTCCATGCACTGTATAGTCCATAGTGTCGCAAAGAGTTGGACACAACTGAGCAACTTTCACTTCACTTCACTTCAACACTACTAATACATTGACTAGAAGTGCAAGAAATCAGTCAGATCCAGTTGTGATGTATGAATAACTTGTAAAGAGACTTTCTATAACATTTTTTCTTAATCATATCTTAATAATCAGTGATTATTATTTTTTTAAAATACTTTGTTTGGTCACACCATATGGCATGCAGGATCTGTTCCCCAACCAGAGATCAAATATGTGTCCCTTGCGATGATAACTTGGAGTCTTAACCATGGGACCATCAGGGAAGTCCCAATAATTCATTCAATAAAGAATTGCTGGATGAATGAATGGATTTCATGGGCATTGTGATATTGCTAGAGTCTGTGGTGGGGTATTCTGTGCTTTTCCTTGCTGTTAAGGATGGTTAGCAAAAGTGTTTTAAGAAGGAACTTTGCCATACCTCTAGGAATCTGTTAGGAAATCTACATAGATTTATAAATATATATACCATGTGCATATAGTTTTGCTTTTCTAAGGTATTTTTCCCTGGATGGCTCATCTACAAGGGAGAATCAGTGTCATTCCTTTTGCATCCAATCCTTCCATCGGTATCCTTAAAACTGAGAAATAAATTTTTTGTTCAGTGTATCGTTGATGAATTTGAATACTAACATGCCACTCTTAACCAGTGATATTTACTTAGTGAAAAGCACCAATTGTATCAATATGTATGATTTTCTTTAATGAAGGGTATGGCTTTGCCATAAAATATTTTGAATTTGGAAAATCTGATGTCTGTATCCCATTTATGTTGATTGATGCCTGTACTACTGAGTTCTCAATACTTTTGGTGGTGTGCATTATCTCCCACTTCAATTTTGGTGGGAAAGCTATTTTTCTGTACACATCCTTTCCCTAGATGATAACTTTGGTGATTAGAGGGTGCTGGTCTAAACACTGAACAAGCACATCAGACTTTTTTTCTGAGAGTTAAAGCAGGGGCACTTCAAGAGATGTTACTAGTGAGTAACTGCTCTGACTAAGCTTTGACAGATGATTGCTTTCATTGGCTGCTATTCTGGGTTCACACTATCAGCAGGAACCAGAAATGTGATTCGCTTCTGACCCTCAATTTTAGCAGAGAATGCACACTGAAGAAGCTTATGGAGGGAAAATAGGATTAGAAAACACCGTAGTAGTAGCAGCAATATAATCAACATTCTCAACTAAGGATATTTTCCTATTTTAAAATATCCCTGAGTGCTGTGTTTTTTTTTAACACCACAATAAAAGTGCACTCTCAAACATATTTTGGTTTCGGGAAGATACAAACAGTAGTCTGTGTTGCAAGGCATTCTCACATTCTCAGGACTCAACATAAAACACTGTGTAGGAGAAATTATATTCTCTTCACATTAGGCCAAATGACTTACTTACCAGTCAGATTTTTAAAGAATGAGATGAACTATATGTTTTGCTTTTTGTATTGAAGCAAATTAAACTTTGTTCTTAAACAGGACAGTGATTTTTTAAACATCGAGCACACATTTTAAAAATATTTTCTTTTTATTTCATCTGAATCTGTATTTAAGGAAAGAATATTTTCTTACAGTGTAACTTGTTTTTATAAACTTCAGAACATCAAAAGTCTTTGAAATGATAAAAGCAAATACCTTTTTTAGTTTTTATTTTTAATTTTTGACGCATCAAAAGTCCTTTGAATTTGTTTCCTTTTTCTTAAATTTATCTGAAAGTAATATGTACTCTCAGACAGGAAGAGTTATAAACATGTCTGCATTAATGGTTCCCATCAAAAAAGAGAAAGTTCTGGAAACGTTGCAGTATTCTAAATTTTCTTACCAAGAAGAAAAATTGTATGTATTCCAAATTCATGTTAACTACCTATTATTAAAGCCTTAGATGCCAAATATCTTGTGAATTCAGTATGTATTTCCATCTATACCTGTATCTATGTCGCTATAACATTTGGTATATTGACAGACTCTTTATATCTATTACATCAGCAGTTCAACTTTCTGTTTATTTTAAAGCTGCCCAGAGCGCCATCTAAATGGCTTCTACTGTCATTTCAGTTTACTGTGCAAGGTTGAGTGAAGGGGTTCGACTTAGGGATAGCAGAGTTTCAGGGTACTCAACATGCTCAGATGATTATTTACTTAAAAATAGATTCTTGGTAGCTATCACACGAGGTTGAAATGATATGTTTACAAAAGCATATACCAAAATTGTTGTCATGAATTCTTCCTAAATCTCTGTCCAGTATAAAAATATATCCAGGACGGTCCAGTGTTTAAGAATCCACCTTGCAACGCTGGGGACTTGGATTCGATCCCTGGTCAGGGAACTAAGATCCCAGATGCTGCGAAGCAACCAAGCCCAGGTGCCACAACTACTGAAGCCTGCGTGCAACGACTACCGAGCCCGCGCACCACGACTACCGAGCCCGCGCACCACGACTACCGAGCCCGCGCACCACAACTAGAGTTCATGTACTGCAATGGAAAGATCCCAGTGTGACACAAGGAAGACCCCACGCGCCTCAATTAAGACTTGACACAGTGAAATGAATATTTAAAAATATACCCAGGAATCAGGAGATTAAATAGTAAGTCCTGTGCAGAGAATATGGACTTCAGAGTCAGACAGACATGGATTTGGACCCCAGATCTGTCTCCTGGTAAGTTAATATTTGTGAGCCTCTGTTCTGCCATCTTTAAAATAGAGATAGTATCATCTTTCAGAGAAGGCAATGGCACCCACTCCAGTACTCTTGCCTGGAGAATCCCATGGGCAGAGGAGCCTGGTAGGCTGCAGTCCATGGGGTCGCTCAGAGTCGGACACGACTGAGCGACTTCACTTTCACTTTTCACTTTCATGCATTGGAGAAGGAAATGGCAACCCACTCCAGTGTTCTTGCCTGGAGAATCCCAGGGACGGGGGAGCCTGGTGGGCTGCCGTCTATGGGGTCGCACAGAGTTGGATACGACTGAAGCGACTTAGCAGCAGCAGCAGTAGTATCATCTTTATAAATTAAATTAGAAAATGTATATAAAATGCTTATTAGAGTATCTAGTAGATCAAATCTGCTATAAATATTAATATTTCCTGCCTTTTAGAAACCTGAATTAAATTAAAATAAGTTTGCTGCTAAGTCGCTTCAGTCGTGTCTGTGCGACTCCATAGACGGCAGCCCACCAGGCTCCCCCGTCCCTGGGATTCTCCAGGCAAGAACACTGGAGTGGGTTGCCATTTCCTTCTCCAATGCATGAAAGTGAAAATTGAAAGTGAAGTCGCTCAGTCTTGTCCAACTCTTAGCGACCCCATGGACTGCAGCCTACTAGGCTCAAGCAAAGTCTTTTATATACATTATTACAATCATTAAAATAGATTCCTAAAAAAATTATGATTGAGTCTATTAGCAATTGAGTTGGGAACTCTAAGTAACTTAAACTTTCTCCTTTAATAATAGTATGTGTGTTCAGTCACTAAGTTGTGACCGACCCTATGTGACCCTATGGACCATAGCCTGCCAGGCTCCTCTGTCCAAAGGATTCTCCAGGTAAGAATACTAGAGTGGCTTGCCATTTCCTCTTCCAGGGGATCTTCCTGACCCAGGGATCGAACCCTGGTCTCCTGCATTGCAGGCAGATTCTTTACCACCTGAGCCACCAGGGAAGCCCTAATAATAGTACAATATAAGTAAAACCAGTAGAGGTATAGCCATAATAATAGATATTTATTGGGCATTATGGGTCACGTGTTTTGCTACATGAAGTATTGTTCAATTTTTATAACAATCTCATGAGGCAAATACTACTACTATCCTTATTTTGGGAAGGTTCAGTAACTTGCTCAAGGTCACACAATTAGGAAGTGGCAAGGCTGGGACTTGAATTTAGGTCTCTATGACTTCAAGGTGTGTGCCTAAATGAAGCTATGGCAGTGAACATAGAGTATTAAGAGTTGAAAAGAATTGGAATTCCTGAGTGCTTGCATGGTGGCCTAAAGGAGAGAGTGGAGTCAAATTAGTGCATCACTCATGGTGCTTTCTGGGTAGGACAGTTGCAAGTAACAAAAACCCTTACGAGTTAACTTCAGTTCCTCCAAAGAATTTACTGTCAGGTCCCAGTGATGACCCCCAGGACACAAAGCCAGGAATGCAGCTGCTGTAGGAACACCGGGAGTATTCCTTTCTCTTCTCTGAACATCTGGTTCACTTATGTCTATGCAGATAGGCTTCCTTGGTGCCCAACCTGTGTGGGACAATTCATCACTGGTCCTCAGCTCCCAAATTTGCCTACTTCAGGTTCAGCTACATAGAGAAACATTCTCTTTTTCTCTCCTAATTCAAAGGGAATCAAGCTGACCCAGTTGGAGTCAGGGGCCCCCAGACCAAGAAACTGTTGCCAGGGCTGCAGAGTTATATAACACAGGCTTGACCTCTGGGAAACAAGCCAGGGCTAGGAGCAGTCCCCAGAGAAGAGGTCTAGGTGACAACTTCACGTGTGGCCACCACCGTGGCATTCATGAAGAGGAATGTCCAGGGTCCTAGGCAGTGGTGATATCAAGGAGGCAGTGAGCCGTGTCTTCATTCCAGGAACTTTTATCTTAAGGATGGTCAAACGTTTGCATTAATGGTTAGCTAGAAATAGCTTTATGTTTTAAGACTTTCTGTCTTAGAGACATCATTTGGTACAGAGCCCAATATCTGTTCCTGGGTATCAAATGTATCAACTCTGTATATCATCAAAGATAAAATAATATCCATTCTACATTGTCCCTTCTTAAATGTAGATTGACTCCAGAAAGTTTGAAGTTCAGGTAATAGGGTGCTGTGGTGTGCTGAGGTATGCTGGGGTACAAAACATTAATTCTGGGGGAAAACTTCATGGGTATGGCAGCATTTTTTAAAACTTGCCATTTCATAGTTGTAAGCATTTTTTATTTTCTAAGCTTGAGACTTAAACTTACCTGTGGAACACACCGTTTCTTTATTTTGGGAAAAGCTATACTGAAAAGTAAATTAAGTTCTGTCCCATTGTTCTTGGGGAAAAAATGTAATGCAAAGGAGTTATTCAGGAACAGAAGCATCCAACGGAGCAGCTTTGTTTAGTAAAATAAACTGGGTATACTTTTCAGGAAACTCGTGTCTCTACCACTGATATTTTCCCTAGGAATGGGCTATAGGCCTCCATTCTATCCACCTTTGGGCCTATCACTCTGCATAGGGTGAGGAGTCCACAGGGCCAGTGGGACACGCCCGCTTAGAAGCTGTTCTCCCATGTTTTGACCACATTCTGGGTATCAAGGAACCCCTTAATTTCCTACTCAGACATGCCTGACCCTGTTTCCTGGGCCTCTTTACTGAGTATGACTTCTTGAGAAGGCTTTTAGGCCTGAGAGTATATGGACAGAGCTTAAAGGAGCACTGTGGGGAATTCCCTGGTGGTCCACTGGTTAAGACTCCATGCTTCCAGTATGGGGGCTTTGGGTTTGATCCCTGGTTGGGAAACTAAAATCCCACATGCCATGTGGCATGGTCAAAAAATGGACATGACTGAGCGACTTTCACTCACTTGAATGTTTCTTGGTATGCTTATGTTCTGACTCTGATGGGAAAAATACTTTATGCTGGTTTCATGTGGAACTCTGAACAGGACAATTCAGTTCTGTACTTCCTAGAGGCACAGCCTGACACTGCAGTAAGACTTCCACAGTGAAAAAGAAGTGTTCCAACAGCGTGCTTTGCTGTTGAAGATAGTAATGGTTAGAAACTCATTCCCAGAGGTAGAGATGCTACAGAAAGCACAGGAAGGTTCTTTAAGGGTATTTAGAACAGGGGAAATATTGCCATAAAATAGTGGTTGATAAGAAAGATGAAAGTGAGAGGGGGGAAATTGAAGTCTGAGTAGCAGGTTCAAATATTCATTATTAACCAGGCCTTGAAACAGTCTATAGTTAATCAAGAGGAGATTAAAAATCAAGAGCCTGGAAAGCCCCCAGTATTTTAAGGGATGAGGGATTGTAAATATAGCTATTCAAGCTGGAAGGACAGGTTTAGGAATCCCAGAAGATATGGAGATAAAATCCGACCACAAACTGAGGCGCTCCCCAATATTTACTGGCTTAGTCTTGGAAGAGGTGCTCATACTCGGTGCCCCTAAAACAACTAGTTTTGGAGGGGTAACAATTCTCTTTGTTTGGGTAAATAATTTGTAACTTCAGGAAGAAATAATGAACTGCTAAATCAGAAGCTTATAGTTTAATATTTTTATATTAAATCTAAGAACATATTTAATAGCTAGGTTTGTAATCAAGCCACTTTTGTATATTCTGTTTGTGTCTTAGGCTTAAGAGGATTTGAGCTCCTAAATGTAAAGATCTGTGTTTATTAGGTATATAAAATTGCTTATGAGAAAGATTTTTCTAGTTTTTTATACTGACTTGTCAGATGAGTTTTTTGTCATTCTAATTTAGAATGTTTGAGAGAATCTGATTAATTAAATGTGTAAATTACTGAATATTTATAAGAGTTGTCAAATATAACAATAAATGAGCATCAATCGAAGAAGTATAAATGATTGTTCTTATTTTGGTATAAAAATTCATAACAAAAATGGATTTTAAAAGGTATATTTTATTAAACTGAATATTAATCAAAATATAAGCAATTACAAACATGCTTTTCTGGATGCAAAAGCCCTTTTGAATAATAAAAGCTTACTTGAACCTCAAGTGGCTCATCATGGCTCTACTACTCCCTTGTTTGTGACTTTGAGCAAGTTACTCAACCTCATTGTTTCTTTTTCCTGTCTTTAATACGGAGATAATAACAGGAGTATTTCACAGGGTTGTTAAAAGACTCAAATAAGGTATATAAGAAAGCCCTTAGAACAATGTTTGGCATATACTAGGTGCTCAATAATTGAATATTATTCTATTACTGTGAATGTTAGAATTAAAAAAACCTCAGTGTACAATAAATAAATATAGCTCCACATCTCTGCTCTGATTCTTCTTCTCAGGTGCTTGGCTTTTGAGACTCAACTATTACAACATTCTTTCACTTGAATAGTTTAAAATCAATTGTATTGTAGTAACAAAGTCCTTAAAAGAAAAACACAGATACATGTCTCTGTAGGGGCATTTGTACATGATGGTGATAGGGTCACCATAGCAAACTTGTAAAACAGCAGTCCCTAACATTTTGGCATCAGGGACCAGTTTAGTGGAAGACACTTCTCCACGGATGGTGGTAGTTGTTCAGGCAGTAACTCAAGCAATGGGGAGTGGCAGATGGAGCTTAGCTCAAGCACCCAGGGCTCATCTCCTGCTGTGCAGCCCAGTTCCTAACAGGAGTTGGAGACCTCTCCTGTACAAATGATATAAATATTTGATTTCACAGGTAAAGTTAAGGATTGCTGCTATGTTCACTGGATGCCAACAATTTGGTTAAAGCAT
Source organism: Bubalus bubalis (assembly GCF_019923935.1). Lineage (NCBI taxonomy): Eukaryota > Metazoa > Chordata > Mammalia > Artiodactyla > Bovidae > Bubalus > Bubalus bubalis. The sequence goes on from NC_059175.1 coordinate 16,853,697, forward strand.
GTGATTACTATTGTAAATTGTATGGAGAAATCAGGTGTGGGAACTTATGTCAAAGCTGAATTCCATTTTGATTTAGCAAGAGGCAATCACACCATCCCTATAGTTTTGCTTTTCCTGAATATCGTATATTTAGAATCATGTAGTGTGTAGCCTCTTCTCCAGACTGGCTTCCTTGGTTTATCAGTAAACTTTTAAGATTCATCCATGTCTTTTCATAGAGTGACAGCTCATTTCTTTTCATTGCTGAGTAATTTTTTTTTTTCCTGTGGATATACTGCAGTTTATTCATTCACCTAAGGCTCAACATTCAGAAAACTAAGATCATGGCATCTGGTCCCATCACTTCATGGGAAATAGATGGGTAAACAGTGGAAACAGTGTCAGACTTTCTTTTCTCGGGCTCCAAATTCACTGCAGTTGGTGATTGCAGCCATGAAATTAAAAGACGCTTACTTCTTGGAAGGAGTATTATGCTATCTAGACCAACCTAGATAGCATATTAAAAAGCAGAGATATTACTTTGCCAACAAAGGTCCATCTAGTCAAGGCTATGATTTTTCCAGTGGTCATGTATGGATGTGAGAGTTGGACTGTGAAGAAAGCTGAGCACTGAAGAATTGATGCTTTTGAACTGTGGTGCTGGAGAAGACTCTTGAGAGTCGCTTGGACTGCAAGGAGATCCAACCAGTCCATCCTAAAGGAGACCAGCCCTGGGTGTTCATTGGAAGGACTGATGCTGAGGCTGAAACTCTAATACTTTGGCCACCTCATGCGAAGAATTGACTCATTGGAAAAGACCCTGATGCTGGGAGGGATTGAGGGCAGGAGGAGAAAGGGATGACAGAGGATGAGATGGCTGGATGGCATCACTGACTCAATGGACGTGAGTTTGAGTGAACTCTGGGAGTTGCTGATGGACAGGGAGGCCTGGCGTGCTGTGGTTCATGGGGTTGCAAAGAGTCGGACATAACTGAGCGACTGAACTGAACTGAAGGAAATCTTGGTTGCTTCCAGTTTTGATAATGACTAAAGCTACTGTAAGGGCTTCCCTGGTGGCTCAGTGGTAAAGAATCTGCCTGCAGTGGAGGGGTGAAAGAGCTAGGCACTCAGTCATGTCAGACTCTTTGCTATCCTATGGACCTGGAGCCCACCAGGCTCCTCTGTCCATGGAATTCTCCAGGCAAGAATTCCCTTCTCCAGGGAATCTTCCTGATCCAGTGACTGAACCTGGGTCTCCTGCATTGGAGGCAGATTCTTTACTGTCTGAACCACTAGGGAAGTCTGCAATGGAGGACACACGGGTTCAGTCCCTGAATAGGCAAGATCCCTGGAGAAGGGAATGGCTACTCACCCCAGTATTTTTGCTTGGATAATTTCATGGACAGAGGAGCCTGGTGGGCTCTAGTTCACGGGGCCACAAGGAGTCAGACACAACTTAGCAACTAAACAACAACAGACAAACTGTGTTCTTGGTTCATCCTTTCCTATACAAGAAGGGTAGAGAGAGTTAACAGGGAACTTGAATAATAAATAGCCACATCCTACATTCTACTCACATCAGAAAATCTTTGTTCTACTAGAAATTGGAACGACGTGGGAGGAGGGAGATAGGTTGCTATCAGATATCAAAGAGCAAATTAAACTTGCTATTTGGTAATGGTTAATACTGCACTGTAACTCAGGTAGACATTTTATTAAGTCTGAAGAAGGTAGAGAATGTAGTTATAGCATAAATCTGTGGTTAAAAGACTCATGGAATATGGGAATCACGAACTCTGTCACTTGATGGTTGCTTATTTTGAATTAGCAGTCCATTTGTTACTACCAAATCATAGAATCAGCTGACATTTCACCTGTTTCAAGTTACCCACATCCTTCTAATACAGCTTCTCAACAAGACTCATTTGATTTTGCTTTTCATAAGACTCCCAGGGAAGAGATTTTATGACTTCCCTTGTTAGTGCTTTCCTAGCTGTCAGCCCACATCACCAGTAAATCTTTCCTGGTGTCTCTTAGGAAATCCCCTGAAAATTAATGAGTAACTAAATCTTGCTCCTGAGTGGGAGGGAAAGACAATGGAATACGAGTCTGCTGAACCAAAAGTGAATGGAGCCTCAGTTTGTTATTTGATGTCTGAGCTTCCAGAAGTAGTGAAGCAACTTCTGTAGGTGAATCAAAGACTAGGAGGAGATGTGGTTGGACCTGAACCACCCTCTTTGTCTCAGGGAGAGTCAAAGGGAACTGTGCCAGGGAATATTAATGTAAACAGAACCTCAGCTCACTCGGGAACCCTCTAGAAAATTGGAGGCAGCCATGGATATTGTATTCATCATTAAAAAATGTCATTGTAGAGAGATCTTAAGGAATACTCCCTCATTTTTAAATGTATATGTTAATGACTACTTTGAAATTATAACATATAGTTCAGAATCAGAGAAGGCAATGGCAACCCAGTCCAGTGTTCTTGCCTGGAGAATCTCAGGGACGGTGGAGCCTGGTGGGCTGCCGTCTATGGGGTTGCACAGAGTCGGACACGACTGAAGCGACTTAGCAGCAGCAGCAGTTCAGAATAGAATGGCTTATTAAAAAGTCAGGTTGTTGAGTCAGGGTTGGGGCAGATGGGACTGTTTTAGAAATGGCTGCGGTGGTGACATTGTAAGTCATGGCCATTAAGGTAAGGAAAATAAGTATCTTCAAATGGAAGCTACTCATGGGGGAGAAAAAGATCAGATATGATTAGAGATTGAAAATCAAGCTAAATCACTCCAATTTTCTTGCCTGGAAAATTCCATGGGCAGAGGAGCCTGGCAGGCTGCAGTCCATGGGGCCGCAAAGAGTCAGACACGACTGAGTGACTGAGCACAAATTCAGATTATGTAGCTCTCGGTAACTTGGTTAGTGGTGGAGAAGTGTTAAACAGCTATTTAAACACTCGAGAAAATTTTCAAGAGAATTATTGCAGTTTCTAACCTGGTACTCAAGGAATAATGGATTGGGCTAGGCCAGAAAAATTAGAAGGCAGAAGTTTAGTCTAGTAAAGAACTCTAGAATAAGGCCAAGGGACAGGGGATTTAAGCAGCCTTAATCCAAGCAGGGTTTCGGGTGGAGTGAGAAAAAAAGACAGGCAAGATCTAAGTATCAAGACCTTAGCTCCAGGGACGTCCCTGGTGGTCTAGTGGTTAAGACTCCATGTTCCTAGGAGCAGCAGCTAGGGGCCCAGGTTTGATCCCTGGTAAGGAAACTGGATCCCGCGTGCTGCAACTAAGACCTGATTCAGCCAAAAAAAAAAAGAAAAAAAAAGACAACTAATTCTTTTTTTTAATTATTTTTTTAATTGGACTATAATTGTTTTACAATGTTGTGTTAGTTTCTGCAGTACATCATAAATCAGCTATAAGTATACATACATCCTACTCTCTTGAGTCTCCCTTCTACTTCCCCATTCCATCCCTCTCAGTTCAGTTCAGTTGCTCAGTTGTGTCCGATTCTTTGTGACCCCATGGACTGCAGCATGCCAAGCTTCCCTGTCCATCACGAACTCATAGAGCTTGCTCAAACTCAAGTCTATCAAGTTGGTGATGCCATCCAACCATCTCATCCTCTGTCGTCCCTGTCTCCTCCTGCCTTCAATCTTGCAGCATCAGGGTCTTTTCCAATGAGTCAATACTTTGAATCAGGTGGCCAAAGTATTGCAAGTTTCAGCTTCAGCAACACTCCTCCCAGTGAATATTCAGGACTTATTTCCTTTAGGATTGACTGGCTGGATCTCCTTCAGTCCAAAGGACTCTCAAGAGTCTTCTCCATCCCCACTGTTCAAAAGCATCAATTCTTTGGTGCTCAGCTTTCTTTATAGTCCAACTCTCACATCCATACATGACTACTGGAAAAACCATAGCTTTGACTAGATGGACCATTGTTGGCAAAGAAATGTCTCTACTTTTTAATATGCAGTCTATTTTGGTCATAGCTTTTCTTCCAAGGAGCAAGCATCTCTTAATTTCATGGCTGTAGTCACCATCTGCAGTGATTTTGGAGCCCAAGAAAATAAAATCTGTCACTGTTTCCATTGTTTCCCCATCTATTTGCCATGAAGTAATGGGACTGGATGCCATGATCTTAGTTTTCTGAATGTTGAGTTTTAAGCCAACTTTTCCACTCTGCTCTTTCACTTTCATCAAGAGGCTCTTAGTTCTTCTTCTTCGCTTTCTGCCATAGGGGTGGTGTCATCTGCGTATCTAAATTTATTGATATTTCTCCCAGCAATCTTGATTCCAGCTTGTGCTTCATCCAGCCCGGCATTTCACATGATGTACTGTGTATATAAGTTAAATAAGCAGGGTGACCCATCTCTCTAGATCATCACAGAACGCTGGGCTGAGCTCCCTTGGTTATACAGCAGGTTCCCGCTAGCTGTTTTACACATGGTAGTTTATATATATATATATATTCCTAGGTGGCACAGTGGTAAAGAATCTGCTTGCCAACGCAGGAGATGCAAGAGACGTGTGTTCGATCCCTATGTCGGGAAGATTCCCTGGAGTAGGAAATGGCAACCCACTCCAGTATTCTTGCCTAGAAAATTCCATGGACAGAGAAGTCTGGAGGCCTACACTTCATGGGGTTGCAAAGAGTTGGACATGACTGAGCACTGCAAGCTTGTCATATAAAAAGCATAGCTCCAATTCAAACCCCAGATTCAGGTTTCAGTCTTAGTAAAGGCAGTGAGGACAACAGCCCAAAGTTCTAAGTGGCAGAGAATCAGACAAGCAGGAGAGAGCCACCTCAGCGCATGAGTGCCAAGTCACTTCAGCTGTGTCCAACTCTTTGCAACCCTATGGACTGCGGGCCTCCAGGCTCCTCTGGTCTTAAGGTGCTTTGGCGCAAATTAGTGAAAGTCACTCCTTCTCCCAGGAGATGTTGCTCAGTGTCAAGTCTCAAGGGCTGGTGAGAGTGAATTGTAGGCTGATGTCAGCTCCCAACAACCAGGGCCCTCATGTGGGATCTGCTACACAAATGTGCACAGTGGCTCTCTGAAAGCAGTCTCTTCAGTGTACCACTGCATCACTGGTTTTCATTCTGGGCCCCTATTGCATGCTCACTGATTCAGAGTTTCTGGGGCAGGGTCCTGGAACCTGTATTTTATTCCTTAAAGTAAAAAAGTTTTATATATGTGTGTATATATATAAAAATTATGTATATAATTATATAAAAATCTGTATATAAATATATACATATATATTATATATGTATATATATATGTATATAAAGTGTATTTTTTTGTGCAAAAGTAGTACCTGCCTATTGAAGTCAAAATGAAATAAAAAGTATGCATGAAAACAAAACTGAAAGCCTACCTTTTTTCTTCCCCTTTCTACCCCACTCCCAACTCCTTAGGACTAGCCACTTCTTATAGATTTTGTTTGTGCATATAGAAATGTATTCATGTTATCTGTGTTAATGTCTCATATGGGATTTAAAAAGTTGTGAAATAGTATTCACAAAGTTGGAGGAAGACATGGCAACCCACTCCAGTATTCTTGCCGGCAGAATCCCCATGGACAGAGAAGCCTGGCAGGCTGCAGTCCATAGGGTCTCACAGATTTGGACACGACTGAAATGACTTAGCCCTCATTCATCAAGTTTCTCTATGAATTTTCCACTCCTCTCATCATGAAGAGAAAAGTTTTGCCTACTTGGAACTCAGGTTTTTGGTTGTGGAGGTGAAGAAAATGAGCTAAAAGAAACAGAACTAGAAGGAGCCTGATATGATTGTATCAGTCAGAATCCTGGTGGGAAACAGATGGCACACTCAGGCTGGGGCATTGAAAAAAGCTTAATTGAAGGATTGTTTACAGAGGAGTGGGCAGGGTTTAAAGGAGCTACCCAGAGGTGCGGAAGTACCCCAGGGCTAATAACACCCGTGAGCTGGTACCTCCTCCAGCCTCCTGCGGCAAGAAGTAGGGGCTGCCGCTGCTGCTGCTGGAACCCAGGCTGACAACTCAGCAGGGAGGGACCCCAGGGGGAAAAGAACTTGACCTTACTCTCCTCCCTTCCTTCTACTTCCTGCCAAGACTCCCCACTGGCCCCACTCAGTTGGAAGCCAGAAAACAAAGGGGCCTGGTGATATCATCCATTTAGGTCAGCCTCAGAGCAGGCCACAAAGCAGGATAGCGGAGGAGGCTGGAGAGGCGACTGGGGGATGTCCAGCACAACATGTTTCTGAAAATATAGATCTTAGCAGGCAGGAAGAGGAGTGGGAAACACTGCCAGAGCCCTGCAGACAAAGGAAAAGAGGGGCTGGGGTATTTAGAGAAAGCAGAAGATCCTTGAATGATAGATCACTATGCTGTTGCTGCTGCTGCTGGTGTGTTTGTGTGTGTGTGTGTGTGTGAGAGAGAGAGAGAGAGAGAGAGAGAAAGTGAGAATCACTGAGTCGTGTTAGACTCTTTGCGACCTCATGGACTATACAGTCCATGGAATTCTCCAGGCCAGAACACTGGAGTGGGTAGCCTTTACCTTCTCTGAGGGATCTTCCCAACCCAGGGATTGAACCCAGGTCTCCACAATGCAAGCAGATTCTTTACCAGCTGAGCCATCAGGGAAGTCCAAGAGAGGTCAAAGAGATTTTTAAAGAAACTAGCTGCAGATGATAAATTGAATGCTCTTAAATGGTTACACGACACTTCCCTAAAGAGTGTGTTTCTTTTTCAAACCTTCTGGATTTGTTGGAATACTGGTTTATTTTTCTCCATTTTCCCTTTCTCCTTGTTTAGAAATGTACAGACTTTTTTATACAAGGAGGTTCATAATGGCATATTCTTAGGTGCAGACAGAAAAGACTAGAAAGAGACATTATACAAAAATGTTCATTGATTTAATTTCTAGAGAGTGGTGTTATAGCTGATTTTTATTTCTTATTCTGTGAATTTTAGCATTTTCCAAACTTTTGGCCATGAACATGCATTATTTTGCAGTAGCTCAGACTTGGGTCTAGATCCTTTTTGTTTTCTTTATCTGTACTCTCCCTAGGTGATCTTATCCATTCTCATGGGCTTAAATATCATCTATATGCTGAAAACTCTCATATTTAAATTTCTAGCCCTGGCTTCTCTCCTGAGAGACTTATATGCCAGCTGCTCCCTGACATCACCCCTGGGTTGTCTAATAGACAATCTCAAAGTCAACCTGTCTACAACAGAGGACTTGACTTACCCCTTCTCCCTCTAATTGCCTGACCTCTACTTCCTCGGGCCTGGAGGTTTAAAAATTATATTTTACATAGTCAATCCACATGGTACAAAATGTAAAAGGTACAAAAGGTTAATTGTTATAAAAGATGTGCCTGTCTTAGCCCAGGTTTTCTTTCTCTGTTCCTTATCTATCCAGTTTTTCCACCCTTAAAAGATTGTCTGAGGAATTCGTTTTCTTTATGCATGCAAATATATGTGAATAAACATTTAACATTTTATATAATAGCATTTTTTATCCACTGCTCAACATCTTGCATTTTCTCTTAACAACCCCTCTTGGAGATATTTCTTTACCAGTATAGATACAGCTGTTCATTCTTTTCAATACCTGATCACACAGAGTCGGACACGACTGAAGTGACTTAGCAGCAGCAGCAGCAGATAGCACCATGGGCTTCCCAGGTGCGCCAGGAGTAAAGAACCCACTTGTCAATGCAGGAGGCCTGAGAGACGTGGGTTCCATCCCTGACTCAGGAAGATCCCCTGGAGAAGGGTGCAGCAACCCAGTATTCCTGCCTGGAGAATCCCATGGACAGAGGAGTCTGGTAGGCTACAATCCATAGGGTTGGACATGACTGAAGCTACTTAGCAGGCAGGCAGCATTCCATTATGTGAATAGGGTTAAGTTTTTTTGAACAAGACCTTATCTTGAGGCTAGACTATTTGCATTCCAGTTAACATTATGTACAGTAAAAATTATACCATATCAGGCTTACTATTATACAACTGTTTTTTTTTCCCCTACCAATATATTGTGGGCATTCACCTATACTGGTGCACACAGAGCTACCACCTTCTGTTTAATCACGGCCTTCACATTTTACAATATGGATGTGTCATAATTCACCCAACCGCATCTTTGTTTATGAGCACTCAGTTTCCTCCAGTCTTTTTTTTTAATCTATTATAGAAAATAATTTATTTATTTTTATTTGTTTATTTAATTGGAGGCTAATTACTTTACAATATTATATTGGTTTTGCCATACATCAACATGAATCCGCCATGGGTGTACACGTGTTCCCAATCCTGAACCCCCCTCCCACCATCCATACCATCCCTCTGGGTCATCCCAGTGCACCAGCCCCAAGCATCCTGTATCCTGCATCGAACCTGGACTGGCTATTCGTTTCTTATATGATATTAGCTTTCATAAGCAATGGTGTGATGGACATCTTCCTCTAATTCCCTGGGGCAGTGTTCACTACATCTTATATCTTTTTCTCTAGAGAACACAGCCAGCCTGCACTTCACAGGTTCCCCACTATCATCATAGTACAGACAGAAGAGTAAATCAGGAGCAGAGAGCCCTCACAGCACTAAGAATTGTAGGACTGAGCAAATACAGAAATAATCCCAACATAACAGCTCACTAGTAGCAGACATTTTGAGGAAATGTCTTGGTAAAAAGCAAAGTTATTTTAGAAATCCATTGATGAAGACTTTGTCTGAATTTGTTCAAAATTCAGATTAAAAATTAGACTACCCAAAGCAGGAATTGATTAATTATTTTCTACAATTGGTGTTGGCCAGTACAATTCAAGAAGGTAATCATTTCAAAGAAGAAATAATCAGCAGAAACTCATCTAATGCAGAAAAGAAAAGAGAACTAGACCAGAGCAGATTCCACTCCCCACTCAACATCTGCTGAAAGGATTTACTAAATCCTAGTGAGAAAAAAATGGAAGTTAAATTCAAATCCTAAATACACAAACACACACACACATATATTTTTTTTCCCCTAAAACTGGCTATATTACAAATCGTATATGGGTCTTATTTTCTGGATTCTCAATTAATCCTCTAAGTTATCTTTAATACAGTCCCAAGTTAATTCTCATAGATAATCTTATAAGACTGGGAACACAAGCAATCCTAACTGACAAGTGGAGGTCTGGGCATGTTAGGTCAACCACATGCCTTTGGAAGTGGTGTCTTTATAAGACATGTCGCTTTCTGTCAATGGCAGGCATTTTCCATAGGCTGTCAGCTTTGAAAAGGCCTGGTAGCAGTGTTAACTCCCAGTATAGGCAGACTGGAATTCAAAGACATAAAATCAATTTGTTAGTGGGAGGGTTCTGGGATGCCCAGAGAGGGCTCTGGTGTAGAGGAAAATGCTAGGGCATTGAGACAGTTGAAGAATAATTGGAAAGGCTGATTTGACTTTAATGTACCTACTTGGGGTACCTTACTTTCCCAGGTTAATAACAGTTTTGGACTCAGAGGTTGAGGAAGGAGGACATTAAATAGCTTTAATTTTAAATGTTGGAGTACTTCAGGTATAAGAGCCTTGCTGGAATATACTTAGTGGCTTATTTTATTTTATGGTGTAGTACTTTCTGGAAGCGGAGAAGGCGATGGCACCCCACTCCAGTACTCCTGCCTGGAAAATCCCATGGACGGAGGAGCCTGGTAGGCTGCAGTCCATGGGGTTGCAAAGAGTCGGACACGACTGAGTGACTTCACTTTCACTTTTCCCTTTCATGCATCGGAGAAGGAAATGGCAACCCACTCCAGTACTCTTGCTTGGAGAATCCCAGGGACAGGGGAGCCTGGTGGGCTGCCATCTATGGGGTCGCACAGACACGACTGAAGCGACTTAGCAGCAGCAGCAACTTTCTGGAAGACTGTGAGAAAAGCAAGATTTTGATTTTCAGCCTTGAAATAACGATACACAGTTCTATACCATAGATACTGTAGAAGATAAACACATATTCCACCACCTTTCTCTTTTATTATAAAACCCCAAATTTCTGTAGATAATTAATCTTTTTCCACTCTACCTTATGCTTCATGAAGCCAGTCACGGTAATTCTGTTTCTGTTGCTACTGATTGGTTTAGAAATATCTATGTGAATCGGTGGAGAAGGCAATGGCACCTCACTCCAGTACTCTTGCCTGGGAAATCCCATGGATGGAGGAGCCTGGTAGGCTGCAGTCCATGGGGTCGCGAAGGATCGGACATGACTGAGCGACTTCACTTTCACTTTTCCCTTTCATGCATTGGAGAAGGAAATGGCAACCCACTCCAGTGTTCTTGCCTGGAGAATCCCAGGGACGGGGGAGCCTGGTGGGCTGCCGTCTGTGGGGGTCACCCAGAGTCGGACACGACTGAAGCGACTTAGCAGCAGCAGCAGCAGCATGTGATTCGGTTCTGAGCCGTGAGATCTGAGGAGACACTGGCTGGGACATTTCTGAGTAAGGTTTCTTTCTTCTTAAAAAAAAAGACAGAGGAAGAGCAGATATATTGTTCGTATATGGCGGCCGTCTTGCAACCATGCGGCAGCTCACCTGAAGACAAAGTTGACGTGAGGGAACGGCAGAGAGCAGAGCTACGAAACAGCTACGTCCCCGATGGGACACTGAGCAACTGAGTGAAGTAGCCCTGGAGCTGTCTGTTTGTTGATTTCTTATTATGTGAGATAATAAATGTTCATCATTTAAGGTAGTCCGGTCAAGCTTTCTGTTACCTGCAGTTAAAGGCCAACTATCTGATACACTTTACTGAAGAGTCCCTACAAATCACTTGATGGCAGTGTCTCGATGGAAAGTGAAATGAAGGAAATGAAAGGTCTTCTTTGGGCCCTGCTACGAAATTGCAAACGTCAGTGGAAAGGACTTCCATTATTTGCTAGGGAAAGCTTCAAGACACTTCCATAAATTTTAGAATTTTGAAGACAACTGTATGTGCGTGTTATGTATTCATGATTTTAAATCTAATGAGAGCTCTCTTCCTACTTTTGTTTTATCAGTATAAGTGAATATTTCAAAGCCACTGAAGTTATTATTTCTTGAAAGGGCACTAGATGAAGGAAGATAGCTAATGTCAGTGAGTGCTCACTGAGCCCTGGGCATACGCTAAGTACTTTATGTAAGTTACCTTCTTTGTTCTTCAAAACAAACCTATGAGGTAGGTTCTGTTATCATTCTCATTTTTTCCAGGAAACACATGGCTGAGAGACTATATACAAGTTGCCTAAATTCACAATTAAGTAGTAAAAACTGGGGTCTGAATCTGGAGTCTCTCTGACTCCAAACCCCAGACACTGAAGTCTTACATGGGGCACAAGGACATGTTGGCCACTTTCCAGAATCTTCCTTTGGCTGTTTTCCTTCACAGACCCAGAAGCAATGTCTGGAGGTTCCCTTGTTAGTTATGCAAACAGTCACTCTGATTACACAATAAAGGAGAGAGGCCAATTCTGGCACTAATTTTAGGGCAAACCACAGATGTCTTTGATGTTTTCATTGTACATGAGAACAGAGCCAGTGATCCGACAGCTGCTGGCAGCTCTGATCAAATATGCAGAATATTAAGGCAGCTTTATCTCAGTGCCTAATTACAGCTGGCACAGAGGAAATTTATTTTGCAAACGGGAGATGTCAAATGGTATAAATGCAATATATAACCAAATATGATTGCCTCATTCTATTTTCTCAGGGCTGTCCAGTTACAGAGCACTTTTTGTGGAAGTGTTTATTAAATGATGTTCCTCTCAACTTGCATAACCCCACTTTGTGTGAAATATTATCATAACAGCTCAACTGCCTTATTGTCTTATACTTCAATTTATTTTCTTCAAATATGAAACACATCTAGCACTTGATTTCAAAAGCAAATGTAATTATGACATTCTTGTCTAGTCCAGATTTTTACACCGAAGTCACCAATGTAATAGTAATAGGGCCATAATTTAATGTCTTTACTATCAAAAATTTTGTAATGACAGAGAAGCTTTATAATACCAATAAGGGACAAAGAGCTAATAGCTGGCTAACAAATATCCATAATCATAGCTGGAAGAGGCTCACAAACGTGGTTCACATGTTTGGCCAAAGATGCCACAAACTGTGTGAGGCTGGAACAAATGTGCCCAGATTTCCTTCACAGAGGGGCTTGCAGGCCAGCTGTGGGAGAGCCCTCGAGCCATTTGATCCTTCAGGGTCCATCTCAGCAGTAGAGACCTCCAGGTTGATGCTGTGCTGTTTCAGGGACTGAGTGAAGCAGCGATACAGAGGCTGGGCACTCAGCCTGGGATGGGAACTCGGAGGGGCAAGTCTCTCACCTTCCTCCTTCCCTTTCATTTCAGTATTGTTCTCTCATAAACATCTTTCATCCTAGATTCCATCTCCACATTTCTCAGCATCTGTTTTTTGATAACCCAGCCTGTGACATGGTGTAAAGTGAATCACCTTAAAACAGTTCTACTTTTGGCTGGGGTGGGGGGGTGATCTTTCAGCCACAGTTAGAGAGTAGACTACCTGCTGTGTTGAAATCCATCGATGACTTTCATTATTAAATTGCCACACTAAAATTTATCAATCAGTTATATATCAGAATTTAATTTTTCTCAATACACTGAAATGCATTGCTAAAACAGTATTTCTTTTTCTTTTTTAAAAACTCTTTCTTGACTTCCATGGAGCATCTGACACTCTAAGCCTGTCTCTCCTTAAACCTTTTCCCTTTCATTTAAAAGAAGAAATATACTTCTGACTGCTTCATTATAATCTGTGCTTGCTGCCTGCCTTACAAAGCTGTACCCCAAGTTTCTGTTCTTGACCTTTGCTCTTCTCCCTGCACATGGCTTCAACATCTGCTTAGATAATGGTTGTATCCATTTTCAAGTTTATGATTCAGGCCTTGTTGCTGAGCTCCAGAGCCATATAGCTTCCCCAAACAAAAATACCCTCAAATGGAATATGTTGTCTCCACATCCTTCCTTCCCAAACACCCAAAAATGTAAATAACCAACAATGGTTACATATTCATCCTCCAAAAGTCCAGTATCCAGGAATAGTACCACTACTCACTCACCCTGTGATGTTAGCTTGAATATGGGAAACAGCCTAGACTTCCTCCCACAAACTCTCTCAATCCAAGCAGTCCTGAGACATTAGATTCTCCTTTCTAATCAGCTTGAGTCGTTTTACCTCTTTCTTTCCACTGTCTTTCATCCCCTCTTCCATGGGTGGCTTAAAGTCTCCAAGACGGTCCTATAACCCCTTTTCCTTAAACTCATCCTTTCTTTCTCTACCATCTGATCAAGCTATGTCACTGCTGAAAATCTCAAGTGGCCAGCTTAACACACATGGTTCTTAATGAAAAGTGAAAATGAAAGTCGCCCAGTCATGTCCAGCTCTTTGTGACCCCATAGACTAAACAGTCCATGGAATTCTCTAGGCCAGAATACTGGAGTGAGTAGACTTTCCCTTCTTCAGGGGATCTTCCCAACCCAGGGATCAAACCCAGGTCTCCCTCATTGCAGGTGGATTCTTTACCAGCTGAGCCACCAGGGAAGCCCAAGAATACTTGAGTAGCCTATCCCTTCTCCAGAAGATCTTCCCGACCCAGGAATTGAACCGGGGTCTATTGCATTGCAGGTAGAGTCTTTAACCAACTGAGCTATCAGCGAAGCCCCTCTTAATGAAAAGGGCCTTATTTATCTAGTCTAGTTGTCAATCATTCTTCTGGGTCTACCCTGAGTCCTGGGCATAAATGCGTCAGATGGAGTCACATTCTAGTGCCTTAACAAGATGTGGTTCCTTCTGCCTTCTGTTCCCCCTCATCTTGTCTTCAACTAGCTCTTCCCCTTAAAAACTCAGCTTCTGCTGAGACCACCTTAGGAAACATCTTCCCAGACCCTCCTCCCCTTACACATGAGCACATATCTATGAAGACATTTATCATACTGTGAAGGTACTTGTCCATTGAAACTGGTCCACAAAACTCTTCGAGAACAGGGGTTATACCTTATTGGAGTTTAGTGAAAATCAAAGTCTCTCAGTTGTGTCCAATTCTTTGTGACCCTATGGACTATACAGTCCATGGGAATTCTCCAGGTCAGAATAATGGAGTGGGCAGCCATTCCCTTCTCCAGGGGATCTTCTCAACCCAGGGATCAAACCCAGGTCTCCGGCATGGCAGGCGGATTCTTTACCAGCTGTCTTTATATCAGGATATATAGCATAGTGCCTGTCACATAGTAATCTTCATAGTGTGTTTATGAGATGCATGGAAATGAATTGTATAAAAATGTAGTTACTTTTCAACGAACCATTTTAATGGTAAATTTGTAAAATGCACACACATATTTGGACATTTTGCCATAGCATATTATAGAAAAAATTTTTATCAATATTGTGTATTACACACACACACACACTGATTAGAAACATTTACATTGGTTTTCACTTTAAAAATTATTTATAACAAAATTATTGATATATATAAATAATGTATAAAATAAAATTATGTTCATATAATTTATATTATATGCTTATTAGATGCATATATTATATAATATAAATATTTCTAAATATAATATCTATATATAATAAAGTATACCTTATATGCCTTATTATTTATTATACATTTTAATATAAATTTCTATAGCTATATAATATGCTATAAAATCATATGGATAATTTTCAAAGTATTTATTATAAGTAATAAAAATTATTTTAGTATAGTTCTGAAAAGAATCTACATTAGCATCTACACTGGCTAATGATCTACACTGGCTACTAATCTACATGTTGCTAATGAGGACTTTTGAGTAGGTGTGGTGTGTTTTGTGGAGTAGCTGAGACACAGTTTCCACCTCTTCAAACTGATTGTCAACATATGGGTAAATAACAATCTGCTGACTTTGAAAAATTAGTTATAATCCATTTCACATAATGCATGCAAAGCATGGCAGGCAATGGCCCATAATTGAAGGATTAGTTTGAGGCCTTAGGGTGGTTTTTAAAATTCACAGGCTGATAGAATGTTCCATCCCATATGGACCCAGAATATTCTCATCAGGGAGTTTCCAGCACTCCCTTTCCTCCTACAGAATATGACATGTACTGGGTACCAGGGGAGACAGAAGCGCTCCATCCATCAGCCCAGCAGCTGGAGATCTTCCCTGATGATAAGGGGAGCAGGAGGCTGAAGGGGCCTTAGAAGAATCTGATGGGGCCTGAAATGGAACAAATCTGTAAAGCCACTTAGGTCAGTTGTAATTTTTCTGCTATCAGAGGCACACTGGAGCGTCCTCTTGTCTCCCGCCTGAGCCTTGCATCCTGCTAAAATTGCTCTCTGAGCACTGCTCCCTTCAGGTCTTCATGGCTTGCCGGGGTGGAATAAAAGGCTGCCGTGTGACTGTTCCAGCTCGTACATCGCTTTTGCTGACTTTCTCTCTTTACTCCCACCTGTCTGCATCCGTCTACACCATTTCCTTTTAGCTTCTGTGCCTGCTCTTTTCTCCAGTTCCTGCTTTCCTCTCCTGTTTGTCTTGGTCTGATAGAACCCTTTATGAATCTCCCAAGAGGGATCTTTCCAAGCCCCATTTTCACTGGTCTCATTCCAACCAGGCTGTGCTGGTTAAGAAGTTGGAGAAAAGAAATTCTTGCTACTAATCCACATGGCCTGGGTAGGGGTGTGTTTTTATGAAATATTCTCATTATCATGAAATGCCTAACAAAGCAGTGATTTGGCAAGCCTGAAGTCACACACTGGGGCTCATAGCAACTTGCTTCTACTAGCAACACGAGGATTAGAAACACTTCTTGCCAAGTGGCTTTGAATCAGCTAGAAGGTGGGGAACGATGCCCTTTGCTGAGGATGACAAGACTTTAAAGCATTTGTTCGTTGTCCAAACCTTTGTTTACAGGGGCAAAATGTACACACATACATTAAAAATATTCCTTGGTTACTTATTAGGCTTTAAGTTATTTTTAAAAAGAATGTTTGGTTTTGACAGTAAAGCTTATAAGCCACCCCTCAGATATCTTTTCAAAATGAAGCTAAAAGATGATTTTTAAAGAATCAAAATAGCATATTTCTACAGTGATTTATAGCTGAATAAGGAATGTGTTTGATGTTTTTTTTGGAAAGGAATAATTGACTAAAATTTAAATTATCTGCTTTCTCTAAATACCCAGAGCTATGCAACAGAAAGAAATGGTGAGGGTTATGCTCGGTATGTGTGGGGGGTGGAGGTGGGGCCTAAACTGGGAATGAAGTTTCTTGGAGAAAATCTACAAAATGGGCCAAGCACACATGGATTGCGTGATGTCATTTAGTTGGAGAAGGAGTGCTGAGCATCATGCTGAACTCAGATGTCGTCCCCTAGGAGAAATGATCTCTCTTTTCCTGGAACATCTGTAGCACTGAGAGGCTATTCCATCCTTTGGCACTTATCCTATGCTCTCCTGTAATATTATCTCTTTTAGAAAATCTTTAGCTCTTCATTATGACAGTTCTCTTTTTACATGGCTGATTTACTGAGCATCTCCATTCATTCCAGGTTGCCTGAGGCAGCTCTGATTTATACCTGTTGCCATGGTATAATTAATTATTAATAGTGCCCCTTTCAGTCTCAAAAATATTCTTTGTTTGGATGATAACCTATAAAATTACCGTAGTCTTATACTACCTATACCAGAGTCTCCTGTGCAGGAAATAGCACACTCTACTAGGATTCTGAAGAGATTATTCACTGAAGTGTGGTCAGGGTTAAGGGAATCAAGTAAGATGTTAAGACATCAGACCTAAAACAAATGGAGCAAATGATGTTATGGGAGCCCAAGTGAGAGGTAGAGCCTTAAAAGAGGGGCAGCCCTAGAGAAGCTCAAGTTTTGGAAGGACTCAAACACTGCAGAACTAGTCAAGAAAGAAAAACAATTCCCTACCAACTCTCTTCCTGTCATTGGTCTCCTGACTGTGTGTTCTATTCAATCAATCAATTCAGTTGATCAGTCGTGTCTGACTCTTTGCAACCCCAAGAACCTCAGCACGTCAGGCCTCCCTGTCCATCACCAACTCCTGGAGTTTACACAAACTCATGTCCATTGAGTCGGTGATGCCATCCAACCATCTCATCCTCTGTCGTCCCCTTCTCCTCCTGCCCTCAATCCCTCCCAGCATCAGGGTCTTTTCAAATGAGTCAGCTCTTTGCATCAGCTGGCCAAAGTATTGGAGTTTCAGTTTCAACATCAGTCTTTCCAATGAACACTCAGGACTGGTCTCCTTTAGGATGGACTGGTTGGATTTCCTTGCAGTCCAAGGGACTCTCAAGAGTCTTCTCCAACACCACAGTTCAAAAGCATCAATTCTCCGGTGCTCAGCTTTCTTCACAGTCCAACTCTCACATCCATACATGACCACTGGAAAAACTATAGCCTTGACTAGATGGACCTTTGTTGACAAAGCAATATCTCTGCTTTTTAATATGCAGTCTAGGTTGGTCATAACTTTCCTTCCAAGGAGTAAGCATCTTTTAATTTCATGGCTGCAGTCACCATCTGCAGTGATTTTGGAGCCCCCCAAAATAAAGTCAGCCACTGTTTCCACTGTTTCCCCATCTATCTGCCATGAAGTGATGGGACTGGATGCCATGATCTTAGTTTTCTGAATGTTGAGTTTTAAGCCAACTTTTTCACTCTCCACTTTCACCTTCATCAAGAGGCTTTTGAGTTCCTCTTCACTTTCTGCCATGAGGGTGGTGTCATCTGCATATCTGAGGTTATTGATATTTCTCCTGGCAATCTTGATTCCAGCTTGTGCTTCTTCCAGCCCAGCGTTTCTCATGATGTACTCTGCATATAAGTTAAATAAGCAGGGTGATAATATACAGCCTTGATGTACTCCTTTTCCTATTAGGAACCAGTCTGTTGTTCCATGTCCAGTTCTAACTGTTGCTTCTTGACCTGCATACAGGTTTCTCAAGAGGCAGGTCAGGTCTTTCAGAATTTTCCACAGTTTATTGTGATCTACACAGTCAAAGGCTTTGGCATAGTCAATAAAGCAGAAATAGATGTTTTTCTGGAACTCTCTTGCTTTTTCTACGATCCAGTGGATGTTGGCAATTTGATTTCTGGTTCTTCTGCCTTTTCTAAAACCAGCTTGAACATCTGGAAGTTCACAGTTCACGTATTGCTGAAGCCTGGCTTGGAGAATTTTGAGCATTACTTTGCTAGTGTGTAAGATGAGTGCAATTGTGCAGTAGTTTGAGCATTCTTTGGCATTGCCTTTCTTTGGGATTGGAATGATAACTGACCTTTTCCAGTCCTGTGGCCACTGCTGAGTTTTCCAAATTTGCTGGCATATTGAGTGCAGCACTTTCACAACATCGTCTTTCAGGATTTGAAATAGCTCAACTGGAATTCCATCACCTCCACTAGCTGTGTTCATAGTGATGCCTTCTAAGGCCCACTTGACTTCACATTCCAGGATGTCTGGCTCTAGGTGGGTGATCACACCATTGTGATTATCTGGGTCGTGAAGATCTTTTTTGTACAGTTCTTCTGTGTATTCTTGCCACCTCTTCTTAATATCTTCTGCTTCTGTTAGGTACCTACCATTTCTGTCCTTTATTGTGCCCATCTTTGCATGAAATGTTCCCTTGGTATCTCTAATTTTCTTGAAAAGATCTCTAGTCTTTCCCATTCTATTGTTTTCCTCTATTTCTTTGGATTGATCGCTGATGAAGGCTTTCTTATCTCTCCTTGCTATTCTTTGGAACTCTGCATTCAAATGGGAATATCTTTCCTTTTCTCCTTTGCTTTTTGCTTCCCTTCTTTCCACAGCTATTTGTAAGGCCTCATAAGGCAGCCATTTTGCTTTTTTGCATTTCTTTTTCTTGGGGTTGGTCTTGATTCCTGTCTCTTGTACAGTATCATGAACCTCTGTCCATAGTTCATCAGGCACTCTGTCTATTAGATCTAGTCCCTTAAATCTATTTCTCACTTCCACTGTATAATCATAAGGGATTTGATTTAGGTCATACCTGAACGGTCTAGTGGTTTTCTCCACTTTCTTCAATTGCAGTCTGAATTTGGCAATAAGGAGTTCATGATCTGAGCCACAGTCAGCTCCTGGTCTTGTTTTTGCTGACTGTATCGAGTTTCTCCATCTTTGGTTGCAAAGAATATAATCAATCTGATTTCAGTGTTGACCATCTGGTGATGTCCATGTGTAGAGTCTTCTCTTGTGTTGTTGGAAGAGGGTGTTTGCTATGACCAGTGAGTTCTCTTGGCAGAACTCTATTAGCCTTTGCCCTGCTTCATTCCGTATTCCAAGGCCAAATTTGCCTGTTACTCCAGGTGTTTCTTGACGTCCTACTTTTGCATTCCAGTCATCTATAATGAAAAGGACATCTTTTTTTGGTATTAGTTCTAGAAGGTCTCGTAGGTCTTCATAGAACTGTTCAACTTCAGCTTCTTCAGCATTACTGGTTGGGGCTTAGACTTGGATTACTGTATATTGAATGGTTTGCCTTGGAAACGAACAGAGATCATTCTGTCATTTTTGAGATTGCATCCAAGTACTGCATTTTGGACTCTTTTGTTGACTATGATGGCTACTCCATTTCTTCTAAGGGATTCCTGCCCACAGTAGTAGATATAATGGTTATCTGAGTTAAATTCACCCATTCCAGCCCATCTTAGTTCACTGATTCCTAGAATGTCAATGTTCACTCTTGTCATCTCCTGTTTGACCACTTCCGATTTGCCTTGATTCATGGACCTAACATTCCAGGTTCCTATGCAATATTGCTCTTTACAACATTGAATTGGCTGAAATGAAATGGAAGCCAAAAGGCAAAGGAGCCCTGGTGAGAAAGATGGAAGGTGGTGTTATCTGCCCTCAGAGAAAGGACAAAAAAAGGCAAAAAGGCAGAGGATGGATTGAGGGAGTCAAGGGGTTGGGGATCTGTGAGAACTGGTAAACAGAGACTATAGCTCCTTAAACAGAGTCTCTTTGTCTTCAAGTCGATTAAAAAACATCTGTGGGCACACACATGCAAAACACTGCAGGAAATGCCACTGTGAGTGAGACTTGGCAGCTACTACAAGGAATACACTCTCTCTGTTGGGGGAAAAAGAAATAAACTTAAGAAAGTTAAACTACAGACTGAAGGAAAGTAGCAATTGAGTATAACAATATAAAAGAGGTGCTTAGCAGTACAAGGTGATTGTCGGATTAATAATTATAGACCCTATATGTTAAAGGCATTCGAAGGATGAAAGATCACTCATTGTTTGTTACCAGAAGAATTTGAAAAAGGGTTTATGGACGAGGAATATTTTCAGTGGTACCGAAATCAAAGCCACCTTGACATTGGCAAGAAGGAGAGGCAGGCCGTCTTTGGGCAAATGGCATGAAAAGAGCATGGGTGTTAACTTGAAGTACCTCTTCTCCTGCTAGGAGAACTGGAGACCCTTCAGAGATTTTCAAAAATTTCAAAACTGTCCCAGGAAATTACCTATGAAAGAGCCTAAAGGGAATTAATTGGGTTGGAGGAGGTAGGAGTTGTGAATGGCCATTTCTTCACTTTCAACAAACAGTCGTTGAGGGCTTGGAATGTGTCAGACACTGCTCTGGATCTTCTGGTGCCAAGTAAAGTAAGACGTTGTCTTTTTCCTTAAGGAAAGAGGATGGAAAAGTTAGCCAAGGGAGCAAGTCATGGATGTGCCCTGTAATTATAGAGTTGTGCAGAGATGATCTGTGAGCAAGTAGGAGATCATCTAAATGAGACTCAGGCATGGAGAGTGGAGGTGGTTAAGGAAGACTTCCTGGAGGAGGTAACACAATTCTGAGTTCTGAAAGGTGAGCAGGAGTTTCCAGTTGTGTATTCATTTATTTATACCCACCCTGCCACTTTCTAATAAAAGGAAGTAAGATGATTCATAAGTGAGAAATGCACACAGCAGGGACTTCACTGGTGATCCAGTGGTTAAGATTCTGAGCTTCCTGGTTGGGAAGATCTTGCATGCTGAGTAGCACAGCAAAACAGGCAAACAAAAATAAAAACACACAGGAGAATATAAAGAAAATGAGATAAGACATAGGATGAGTTAATTTCACCTTTATATACACTGTCATATTTGATCTGAGAACAGCCTTGTGTGCCTGCTTGCTGAGTCACTTCAGCCTGTCTGACTCTTTGTGATCCTATGGACTGTAGCCCACCAGGCTTCTCTGTCCATGGAATTCTCCAGGCAAGAATACTGGAGTGGGTTGCCATGCCTTCCTCCAGGGGATCTTCCTGACTCAGGGATTGAACTCATGTCTCCTGAAGCTCCTGCATTGCAGGTGGATTCTTTATTGCCGAGCCACCAGGGAAGCCCTTACAAGCTTATAATTTTATCGTTATTTATTGGTGAGGAATTTAAGCCTTAATATTTAAATACCTTGCCCAAAGCAAAGTCTTGACAGACAGTGGCAGAACAGAACCAGGCTAGTGTCACCCTAGAGTCTGTGATTTCCAGTACAAGAGATGAACTTGTGGCTTATTGCCCCTGCATAGAGCCTGTGCCTGGAAGGTGCTTCACAGGGCAGTAAAGAATAGATGTGCATTTTGAAGGGTGAAGAGTAAGCCAGATAAGGGACTGGGAAGGGTGGCCCAAGCAGAGGATTTCACGTGTTCAAAGGAAGAGAGATGTGAGAGAGCATCGCTTGTTGGAAGGACAGTAATAGCTCATGATGGTAGGAAGAGTCTTAATAGAAGAGCCGTGAAAGATGGGGCTGGGATAAGTAAGCACCATATCTGAAGGGTTTTGTTTTCCCTTTACCTGAAGGTGGTAGAAGTTGTGGAAAGAGTTTAAGCAGGGAGTAACATGACCAGCCTAGAATTTTAAAACTCTCACTAGGACAGCAGCATGGGCAAGGCTGGGTCAGGACAGGACTGGTGAAGGGAGAGGAGTTAGGAGGCTTGCTGCAGTCACAGGGCAGGGTGACAGGGGCAGGAGGGGATTCAACTGGGAGCTAATATGGAGAGACCATTTAGACAGAAGTGGGCACCTGGATTTGGGGGTAAAGGAAACAGAGTCTCGTTGATCAGCTAGTTGGGGGATACCATTTATGAGAAAGGGATCCTATGGAAGAGTTTGGAATTTGGGGGTGATGAAGTTGGATAATGATGGCCAAGAGTAACTGTTAAAGAAAATGAGCTTAACTTTTTTACCTTCCTATTCTGTCTAATTGCTTAGTTTCCTGTTACCTTATAAAAAATGTGAGACCCCCCAGGAAAAATATTGGTAGTCAATAAAAGTTGTTGCTATTTAGTCGCTAAGTCATGTCCGAATCTTTGTGACCCTATGGACTGTAGCATGACAGGCTTCTCTGTCCTTCACTATCTCCCAGATATAATATATATAATCTATATGCATTATATATAATATATAATAAAAGTTAAATGTATTTATTTATTTTGATAAGGCTTTTTTTTAATTGCATAAGTGATATATATGCAGAAAACATAGAAAATACAAACAAAAAATTGTTGCTGTTATCCAAGAACAATCTAACAATGACTTGTAACATTTTGATGTATATAATTTCAGTTTTTTCTAAATACATATCTATTTTTTTCCTAAAAACCTGAGTAGTGTTTTCATGATTTAAATATATCATGCACATCTTTCAATAACATTAATAATTCCATAAGATTATTTTAGAGGCTGCATGGTATTCCATTTATGAATGTACTGGATTCTTCTTGTGGACATTAAAGTTTTTTCCAACTTTTTGCTATTATAAACAACAGAGCTGTAAAGTAATTAGAATTTAAATTTCCTAATTGACCATTGGCTTTTTCAAATTACAATTTAGATTATGAAATTAAGTTTGGGCATGCTTTGCTTTTATAAAATAGTTGTACGAAGAAGAGGTGTTTTTAAAGTGCTCTGAAAGAAATATATAATGTTCTTTTTAATTTTCAAGGGAATTAAATGTAGCAAAGGAAAATAAACTGATGTAAATATGTATCAGAGGAAAATAATTATAAAGGAAATTGGTATGGCCATCAAAAAGAAAGTGTGGAAACTGTTTTTAGTGAGGACAGAGACTATGTTTCCCACTGAGATTCCTTTGCTTTAATAACTTTTTCAATGTTTTCCCCAAGGCACATAAAAATGTGATCAACTCTTCAAAATGATCTAGGAGTTGATCAATCTTGTAAATAATTGCAACCATAGTTAAGTTCAACTTGCTTTTGATTGTGTAGAGTAAATTTTTTACATATATCTATCCCACTCCAGTACTCTTGCCTAGAAAATCCCATGGACGGAGGAGCCTGGTAGACTGCAGTCCATGGGGTCGCTAAGAGTCAGACACGACGGAGTGACTTCACTTTCACTTTTCACTTTCATGCATTGGAGAAGGAAATGGCAACCCACTCCAGTGTTCTTGCCTGGAGAATCCCGGGGATGGGGGAGCCTAGTAGGCTACCGTCTATGGGGTCACACAGAGTCGGACACGACTGAAGTGACTTAGCACAGCATAGCATTAAAGCTTCTGCTTAATTTAGAAGCAATCTTTGGAGCCAGACAACATATTGTAGACTCTCTTTTTCTGGCTGATCATTACCTTTTCCTCAGAATTCTTACTAACTACACTCTGTGCTAGGCGCCATTGTCAGACTCTAGTGGGCAAATAGTTGATATTCCTCTTCCCCAGTGAAGATGTCGCAGACTCCTGAAAGAACTACTTCTGGTCTGTCTGAACAAGGCTAGAGTCTTGATCCAGCACAAAAGGAATGTAGGAAGCAAACGATAAAGGGGTGGTCTTGTTCAGAGAGCAGATTCCTCCAAAGTGTTTAGAAAATTACTCATAACTCTGACCACCAAGACATCTGGGCCAGATGTAGATACATTTCACCAGTCTCAGCTTCCATTTTCCATTGCAAATATCTTTTATTCTAAAATGAAATAATAGATAATATCACCTAGTCCCATACATAATTTTACAAGATAGCCTTTTAAGTATAACAAAGAAGAGTGAAAGTTTTAGTCACTCAGTCATGTCTGACTCTTTGTAACCCCAGGGACTGTAACCCACCAGGCTCCTCTGTTCATGGGGATTCTCCAGGCAAGAATACTGGAATGGGTAGCCATGCCCTCCTCCAGGGCAACCTCCCAACCCAGGGGTTGAACCCAGGTCTCCTGCATTGCAGGCAAATTCTTTACCATCTGAATGAGGGAAGCCCTACGTATACCATAAAGGAGAAATGAAAAGAAAGCAATTTATAATAAATGTGTATTGCAGTCAGATGGTGACACAGAATCACTGACTGTGGCAGCGACAATGCAGACCGAGACTGAGATAGTGCAGTGATGCTCAAATACCACGCGTGGCGTCGTCGGTGAGAAAGTGACTTTCCAAAATAATAAACAATTCTGAGTGAAGTTACGAGTGAGAAAATGTCCAGTCTTCCTTGCATTTATGTGGTAGCTGCATTCCTAGAAAATTCAGTGCATTTAAAACAATTCAAAAATACTCTGTTTTACATATAAAATGAAGCTGGGTTTTAGGCTCAGATCATTGTAAACAGTTTTTTCACCTACGAATGACATTCAAAGCTATCTCTGACATGGACAGTTCTTTGTCTGCGTGACTGACACAGATTGTTGGATTTCCCTAATCCCAGAACCCTGACCAGTTATACCTTTTTTATTGTGTGAATGAGAAACGCCCACAAAATTACAAAGTTTCCCCTTGCTGCCAAGTCGCTTCCGTCGTGTCCGACTCTATGCGACCCCATAGATGGAAGCCCACCAGGCTCCCCCGTCCCTGGGATTCTCCAGGCAAGAACACTGGAGTGGGTTGCCATTTCCTTCTCCAATGCATGAAAGTGAAAAGTGAAAGGGAAGTCGCTCAGTCGTGTCCGACTCTTAGCGACCCCATGGACTGCAGCCTACCAGGCTCCTCCATCTGTGGGATTTTCCAGGCAAGAGTACTGGAGTGGGGTGCCATCGCCTTCTCCGAAGTGTCCCCTTAGGAGGGTATATTTCCCCTATTTCATCCCAACCACTGCTTTAACAGATTCTATCTTTTTGACCCAGAAGGATTTCCCTATGAGGTAGAGAGAAATAGGTTAAGCTGAGTTATGTTATGATTTTTTAAAAACTATAGTAAAAATACATAGAATACAATTTGCAATTTTAACTCTTTTAGTGTACAGTTAAGTGATATCGAGTACATTTACATTGTTGTATAGCCATCAGCAGCACCCATCTTTATAATTTTTCACATTTCATCCTGGATTTTTTAAAAGGAATCATGTAGTGTTTTCTTTCTTTTATTTTTTAGGTCTTCCTAATAGTGCCCCATCCCAGGGGCGGGGGAGCCTGGTGGGCTGCCGTCTATGGGGTCGCACAGAGTCGGACACAACTGAAGTGACTTAGCAGCAATAGTGCCTACCTTGGGCATTGGTCTGTTTCTTGGTTCTGATCAGGCCAGATCTGTGACTCAGGTTTTGTCAAGTTGGCCGTGTGTTGACCTCTGCCTCTGCTGACACACTCCTACCCCCACTGTGGCAACCATACATCTCCCCCGCTCCCACAGGCCGTGGTCTCCAGGGCTCGGCTGCTGTGTCTAAGGCTGAGTAGCTCTATTATTCCCCATTAATCTCCACCCTAGGAAATTCACTTCTCCCTTGTTGTTGCTCAGTCACTAAGTTGTGTCTGACTCTTTGTGACCCAGCACGCCAGGCTTCCCTGTCCTTCACTGTCTCCTGGAGTTTGCTCAAACCCATGTCCATTGAGTTGATGATGCCATCCAACCATCTCATTCCCTCTCACCCCCTTTATCTCCTGCCCTCAATCTTTCCCAGCTTCAGGGTCTTTTCCAATGAGTTGGCCCTTTGCATCAGGTGGCCAAAGTAATGGAACTTCAGCTTCAGCATCAGTCCTTCCAATGAATAATTGAGAGTTGATTTCCTTAAGGACTGACTGGTTTGATCTTCTTGTAGTCCAAGGGACTCTCAAGAGTCTTCTCCAGTGCCACACTTCGAAAGCATCAATTCTTTCGGGCGTAGCCTTCTTTATTGTCCAAGATTCACATCCATATATGACTACTGAAAAAACCATAGCTTTGACTATACAGACTTTAGTCGGCAAAGTGATGTCTCTATTTTTTAATATTTCAATTGGTTTTATCATTTTAGACCTCTTTATTTTCAACCCTACATCCCTGTTTTGTTGTTTATACCTGCATATCTTAAATCACAGCTTGTTAGGCTGCATAGTTGTTAGATTATGGCAACTTGGGCATGACGGGAAGAACACCAGCCGTGGAGTCAGAAGATGTGAGTGTTAACTCCAGTTCTGCCACGTACTAGCTGACAGAGAGGGCAGGAGCCTTCAATGCCCTGAAACTCTATTTGCTCATCTGAAAACAATAGAACTGGTCACCAGATACTCTACAACTTCAAAATTACATGTTTCTAAATTAATTTCTTTTTTTATTTTTAATTGGAGGATAATTGTTTTACAATGTTGTGTTGGTTTCTGCTGTACAAAAATGTCTAAATTAATTTCTGTGAAAATAGTATCTGCTTTCCTTGCTTCACAGGACTGTTGGGTCAAATGTAGATGAAAATCATAAACACGTAGGTATCATAAGACAGCCCAGAGTGTAATAAAAGATGCTTAAACATGCTTTTTAAATGACAAAATACAATGAAACAAACTACTAATTAAGATTCTAAAGACATAAGGCTGGATAATGCAACCTGCAAACTGGGGTATGGTTTGTTTTATTCAGTAGGGATCTGGTGCTCAATGAGTGTTTGTTATAAGAATGTAGGTGCTCTAGAAAAGTTGTGTGAAATCTCAATTTTAAGGTTTTTAGGAGACTGGGACTCAGATAATTGGCATGAGAGTAAGTTGGAAGTCCATGGAGAAGTGAGTCCTGGAGTGTGAACAGATGTGTGAGGTTGACTAATGCTGGCTGTTGTGAGAACACAGCTTGTCTTTATTGGCTTTGAGTATTATCCTAAAAGTGGGCCTGACAGGGATATTTTTCTATGAAAAGAGAGGCTACCACCTGAAGGAGCTGAGATAGGAGAGGTGAGGAGTAACGTGTCGTGGAGTGTTCCGCTCCCATTTACAGAGCCCTTGCAACGCTGGATGCTGGATGTTTAAGTCATTGACCTGACTGGCGCTGTGCTGAGCCATATGAGAGCCTGAGACAAAAGGAAGAATATGTACTACATACTGTCTATAACTACGTACATGGTTGTATGTAGTTTTTCAAACTGGTTAATGGCTTTAGTGAAAATGTTATCAATGAGTTTTGCTTCCATTAAAGCCCACAAAGTAAAATGAAAATGAATTCTAGCTTTAGTATAAATAAAATATTTAAACTTAAAATAATGTGTTGTAAGTAGTTACAGCTACTTTTCAATTTTTAAAAATTTCTTAACCTCTTTAGGGGCTTCCCTAGTGGCTCAGATGGTCAGGAATCTGCCTACAATGCAGGAGACCTGGATTCCATTCCTGGGTCAGGAAGATCCCCTGGAGAGGGGAATGGCTACCCACTCCAGTATTCTTGCCTGGAGAATTCCATGGACAGAGGAGCCTGGTGGGCTACTTTTAATGTTCTGGAAAAAATTACATGTATAGACGGTATTGTTATGTAACCCTGATAGCAAGTAAACAGAAAAACAGATATAAAAGCATGTATATTGGGGTACACATTTTCCCTTTCGTCTTAGTGTCCCGGTGTAGCTTGGCGTAGTCTTCTCAGATTTTGTTTTTATTTAAAATCTTGTTATTTTGTTCACCATGTATTTTTTGGCATTATGTTAGATACTTTAAAATATTTGCATTAAAATAACGTTAATCTTAATTACTGAGTTTTGGTTTCCCCGTAAATTCTGTGCTTTAGGTGAGCATTTTGTTGCTACACCCTAGGACTGGCCTTGGTCCCAACCCTCAGTGTCAAGTAGCGATAATACAGGTCTGCCTTGGGAGCCATCATCTTGCTCTCTGTGCTGGAGGAGACATCCAAATCCTGCTAATTTCCCCTCAGTCCAAGTGAATCCAGAAAGTCACATGTCACAGGCAGGTAAAGCATGAGCTTTGGGGTTAAACAGACTTGGAATCATACCCTGCCTTGCTTCTTTACCAGCAGAGCTAGTAACCAATCTGAGCCTGTTTGCTCATATCTAAAAGGGGTAAATAATTTTTCAGTAACAGAGATAATTAAATGAGATAGCTTATGTAAAGCATCTGGACTTGACAAATGTTAGCTTGTCCCCTTTCCTATTTTATTTTTTTTAAAGTATTTATTTATTTGGCTGTACTGGGTCTTTATTTATTTGGTTCCGGCATTTAGGATCTTTATTTGCAGCATGTGAGATCTAGTTCCCTGACCAGGGTTCGAATTTGGGCCCCTTGCATTGGGAACGCAGTCTTGGCCACTGGGCCACCAGGGAAGTCCCTCTATTTTAGAGATAAGTGAATTTACTTACAAACGTGGAGCTGCTCAAAGATGTGATCCCAGAAGTGCCAGTGTCCAGATTTGCACCCAGGTGTAGTGAGTGTAAATCCTGTGCTGGTTTCACAAATAGCGCTCAGTGATTCTAGCTGCAGCCGGGCTGTGTCTTTCCAGTTCACTTCAGTTCAGTCGCTCAGTCGTGTCCGATTCTGTGACCCCATGAATCTCAGCACGCCAGGCCTCCCCATCCATCACCAACTCCTGGAGTTCACTCAGACTCACGTCCATCAAGTCGGTGATGCCATCCAGCCATCTCATCCTCTGTCGTCCCCTTCTCCTCCTGCCCCCAATCCCTCCCAGCATCAGAGTCTTTTCCAATGAGTCAACTCTTCACATGAGGTGGCCAAAGTACTGGTGTTTCAGCTTTAGCATCATTCCTTCCAAAGAACACCCAAGACTGATCTCCTTTAGAATGGACTAGTTGGATCTCCTTGCAGTCCAAGGGACTCTCAAGAGTCTTCTACAACACCGCAGTTCAAAGGCATCAATTCTTTGGTGCTCAGCTTTCTTCACAGTCCAACTCTCACATCCATACATGACTACTGGAAAAACCATAACCTTGACTAGATGGACCTTTGGGATATATGTAATTCCTAGTTACACTGCCTGAGAGAACTTGGATTAGCAGCTCTAGAACAGAAGCATGATGAACCTGCCCAATCTTTTTTGAGAGAAAATAAATTTCACTATTAGAACAATCCCAGTATATGTTTGGGGGCATCCCAGGTGGCTCAGTGGTAAAGAATCTGCCTGCCAACGCTGGAATGCATGTTGCTAAGTCACTTCAGTAGTATCTGATTCTTTACAACCTTATGGACTGTTGCCCACCAGGCTTCTCCATCCATGGGATTTCCCAGGCAAGAATGCCACAGTGGGTTGCCAGGCCCTCCTCAGAGGATCTTCCCAACCCAGGGATTGAACCCACATCTTTTACATCTGCATTGGCAGGAGGATTCTCTACCACTAGCGCCACCTGGGACACAGATGCAGAAGGTGCAGATTCAATCTTTGGGTCAGGAAGATCCTCTGGGGGAGGGCAAGGCTACCCACTCCAGCATTCTTGCCTGGGAAATCCCATGGACAGAGGAGCCTGGCGGACTACAGTCCATGGGGTTGCAGAGAATCAGATATGACTGAAACGACTTAACACGACAGTAATGTTAAAAAGATGGATATTTCTGATACCACAAAGTTACCACAGTTTTTACTAATTTGTTCTTATATATTTTTACCTCAAGAATATAAAAGAGGTTAAGAGCAAAATGCTGTTTGTAAGGAGAAAAACTAGTTGATTACACACTTAAAAAAGAGGAATAACACATTTTCCATTTGCAACAGCAATAAATAGAACAAAAGCTTTGTTTCCCCGCTAGGATATTAAAGACAATATTTGATATATAATGGCATATACTTCTTTCTTGATTTCCTTCCTAACACCTCTTCCTCAAAAATTAATGTTTTCCAGTCATTCTGCTGAGATGATAGTATTTCTTTATTCTTTTATATTGATCTGTCTCCTTATAATTAGAAGAGAAGTAGACATGGGTATAATTGTTCCACCTCTTTCCAGGAAGTGGCTTTCCCCATCTATATGGCTACTACAGAAATGGCCATGATCTTATATAGCTGCTGCCTTATCTCAGTTAATTGATCTGGGGGTGGGATCTCCATATGAGCTGAGTCAGTCTTCTGAACTTTTTCCTGATGGAGAAAACTTCAGATGCAATAACTGGAAACTGTTGGTGGTCGTTGTGCAAAAAGATATGGTGAGGTCCTCACCCCCAGTACCTCAGAAGGTGACCTTATTTGGAAATAGGGTCTTTACAGAGATAATCAACTTAAAATAAGATCCTTAGGGTGGGCCCTAATCAATATGATTGGTGTCCCTTTAAAACAGGGAAATTTGGACACAGAGAAAGACATGAACAGAATAAAGAAGGTGTGAAGACACACAAGAAGAAGATGTCCATGTGACTAGAGAGATGCATCTACGAGCCAAGGAGCCCAAGGACTGCCAGCAAGCACCAGAGCTAGAAGCGGCAAGGAAGGATCGTCTCCTGGAGCTGTCAGATCCAGCATGACCCTGCCAGCACCTTGATTTTGAGCTTCTAACCTCCAGGACTGTGAGAACATACCTTTCTACTGTTTTCAGTTGTCTGGTTTGGGGCATGTTGTTATGGAAGCTTTAGGAAATAACACAGTGGTGTTTTCCATCATGTGGAGAGACCAAGTGAGAGAGCATGCTGTGTTTTGCAGAACGAGTTGCAAGAGTCAGAGTCTTGATTGTTGGTTTTGAGTCCTTTTTAAGGCTTAACTTCATGGCTGACCTTTTTGTGTATTAGTCACATTCAATCTTTCCTTGGATTCCATGAATTAATTATCTCCTTCCTCTCCCACTTTGGTTTATGTTAATTGAGTTGGGTTTCTGGCCCTTTCGATGAGACAGTAACTGATGAAGAAGAATCCTGAGTATTCAAGGAGCCCAGGAATGTGATGTGTTTTAATGCGGATGATATCAAACTTCTTCAAGTGTTCCTATCTAACACTATAAAACACTTATGTATTTGATTCCCTCACATAAGATAGGAAAAAATTTACTTGCAGAAAATATGACTTTATTATATGGCTTCAATCCCTGCATTTGGAAGATCCCCTGGAGGAAGGCATGGCAACCCACTCTAGTATTCCTGCCTAGAGAATCGCATGGATGGAGGAGCCTGACAGAGGAGTCCATAGGATTGCATGGAGTTGGACACGACTGAAGAGACTTGGCATGCACGCAGGCAGGTCTCATACACCTGCTTTTTGTATTTGCTTTTTGTTCCTTCACGCTGTCTTTTGTTTGTTTGTCTTTGCTTTGTCACGTGGCTTGCAGGATCTCAGTTCCCTGACCAGGGATTGAACCCAGGTCATGGCAGTAGAAGAGCCGAATCCTAAATACTAGGCCACCAGGGAACTCCTCTTCATGTTGTCTTTAAACTGTCAATTATAGTTGCCAAAACCTAAGCAAAAATATGGGAGAAGTAAAATTTTATTCAATGATCGAATACCTGTGTCACGTATTGAGGTAGGTGCTAGGTTACAGTTCTGAATGAGGCTAGATTGTTATCTTCAAGGGGTTTATAATCTAATGAGGGGGTGGAGAAGAAACAGGCAATTGAAACACAGTGGTTTTAAGTGCTTTGATTTGAGTGCCATGTAAAACTGTGGGTCACCTAGTCAGTGTGGAGAGAAGAGAGGTTTTCACTGAAGAGGAGCCAACCACATTGTGGCCTGAATGCACATAGATTTAGCTAAATTCAGGAACATGGATATAGAGTGGAGGCAGCAGGCATTCTGCTGCTGCTGCTAGACTGAGACAAAAAAACTGTCAGAAAACTGTGGAGCCAAGAGAGAAGCTAGAAATTCAAGTAACTCAGAATGGCTAGCTTAGAGTACAAGAAACAACTGAGACTGTATCAAGAAATGCTTTTTAAGCCACACAAGAATTTGGCTATAGACTGAGGGCAATGGGGAGCAGATTTTGAGCAGATGGCAAGAAAAAATTGCATTTTTAAAAATGCTTAGAAGTCCAGTTAGGTAGCTTGTGATGTAATGCAGATTTGAACTGATGGTGGCTTCCATGATATAACTGGTGGCAATAGAGGATGGAGAGGAATGGACTGGATCAAGAGAAACTGAAGGTAGAATTGATGGTATAGGGTCATGGCTTGGACACGAGGGAGAGAAAGTCCAAGATGGTATTCAGGTGTCTGGTTTAGGTGCTTTGCTGGGTGGAGGTGCTGTCCACTGGGGGATGAGGAGGTTGTAGCTGAGCAAGAGAGGCCTGTAGCATAAGCAGTGAAGAGGTCCTTCAGGGGGTTGGATAGCTAGCATTGGCACTCAGTGGGGAGATCTGACAATTTAAGTGTTGACTGAATATGCTTAATAGTTGACACTGTGGATAAGATTACAGAGGGAGAATGGATCACCAAAGGAGAATGTATTATGTAAGAAAATCATGGAAGACAAATCTCCAGGAGACCTCAACATTTAAACGATACCATTTTTGACAGCTGTTCCAAGTAAACAGCCTGGCCTCTGGAACTCCACATTAAGACACAGGTCCCATGAAGGGTGGGATTGTCCTCCCTTTTGGATTATCACACACCCTGTGAATGAAGCATGGATTATGACAGTAACAGAAAATTTACAAATGAGAAAGAAAAATAATTTGTTAGCATCCCGCCTCCGTACCCATTCATTTTTCTTGTGTTCATCTGGGCTTCTCCACAGAACTCAGAATCGATGCTGAGCCATCCCTCAGGATTCACCTTCGGCTTTTGTTTTGGTCAAAAGATGAGAGTTCATGTCATGCTTGAGGCAAACATGTGCTGAGACTTAAGGGGCCTCATGAATTTTGTGTTGCGAGAGAGCCTTAGAGAGACCCCTGATCAAGGGCTCAAAGGGTATGAGATCAATTGTAGAACAAATATTAATATTAAACTTCCTTGCTAGCTGCCCAAGAAGAAGGTTTCTTATTTCAGGCCCCATCAGACTGCTATTTCCTGGGCTTGTTTTTAAAAGCAAAGCCCAAACTTATTTTTGAGAAAGGACAGAATTAAAATTCAGCAGATAGTTATTCATGTTGAATAAATAAATTCCTCCTCAGAAAGTGAAGTCATCCTTTCCCTCAGGGATTACAGAACTGCTTACAATCACGTTATCTTCTGATGGAGAGCTCAGCCTTTGAGACATTTTGCTCTTTTGAAAGAGGAAGTCAGGCACCTATTATCTAAATGTATGTGATATACGCTGATTTTTACTAAGTCTGAATATTTTGAGATATACAAGTAAATGTTTCTTGATCTGCAATCTCCCTAAAGTAAATGTAAAAATGCCATGATCCTAAATTGAAGAATAGATCGTACGGTTAAACTAGCAAAGAATTTCCTAGGCAAGAATACCAGAGTGGGTTGCCATTTCCTAATCCGGGGGAACTTCCTGGCCCAGGGATTGAACCCACGTCTCCTATGTCTCCTGTGTTGGCAGGTAGATTCTTTACCATTGTGCCACCTGGGAAGTCAACAGTCCTCTTTTAATCTTCGGACACCACGTGAGGTTTCTCGTTATTTTGTGCCTTTCTCGCCCCATTTCTTACTGTGCTACTGTGCTGTGCTCTGCTAAGTCGCTTCAGTTAAGTCCGACTCTATGGGGTGCAGCCCGCCAGGCTCCTCTGTCCACGGGATTCTCCAGGCAAGAATACTGGAGGGGGTTGCCATGCCCTCCTCCAGGGGATCTTCCTGACCCAGGGATCGAACCCGCATCTCTTACATCTCCTGCATCGGCAGGCAGGTTCTTTACCACTAGTGTCCTGTTATCATGTTAGTGGTCTAATTTTTCAGGAATCGTTTCTTTTCCCACACAATTTTCCTCTGAATACGGCAGCCCCCTAGTTTGTCTTGATCTATAATCTGACACTACTCTCTACAAATACATAAGCAAACTCTTTCTTTGGCCTTAGGAACCTGCTCATATATCAGATTTTGGTGGGATGTTTTCAACACAAAGCTGATGTAATGCAGTTAATTTTGACCCTCCTGAACATGTGGGAACACCATCACTGAGGCCCACAGGCTTCTGGCCATCACACACTCTTGGAAGTGAAGTCATAACATACCCAGTGACAGTGTTTATCCTCAAGCGAATAACGGAATAAGAACAGATTGCATTCCTTGGATACAGATATTTGGCTAAATACTCCAAAATATTTTTAAATAACATACATGAGAACATAAATTTCTAAACCAAGAAAAATAGTATGATTGCTCTCTAACCTTCTATAAAATGGGCCTATTGTGTTGTCATCTTGTTAACACCAAGGACCCTAATGATATATAAAGTGTACTAATAATACAGGAAAATGTAACTTCAATATGGTATAAATATGCTCAAAACTAATATACTGGTGATAATAAACATTTAACTAAGAAAAAAATTTGAAAAAGAAGGAAAATTTTGCTTCTTTCTCAGACTAGAGAAAGATTTTTGGTAGAATTCTGGAAGGCTCAGATTTCTTTAAAACATCTGTCTAGGGAAATGTGAACTAATTTCTCTTCTATTTTTTGCTCATTAAAATTACTATTAGCAAACAAGTATATTCAAAATCATCCCATTGATCTTATAACTGTCTTTTGTGAAAATATCCTCAAGCTCTTCCTTTTTGTCCTGTAGCCTGAAAATACTGGAGTGGGCTGTCTGAATGGCTGATAGGGACTAAGGGAACTGGGAAATTAGGATTAGCCAACCTGTGGGGTTCCTTGGTGGGTCAGTGGTAAAGAATCCACCTGCCAATGTAAGGAGACACTGGTTCAATCCCTGGGTCAGGAAAATCCCCTGGAGGAGGAAATGGCAACCCGCTCCAGTTTTCTTGCCTGGAAAATCCAATGGACAGAGGAGCCTGGGGGGCTACAGTCCACAGGGTCACAAAGAGTCAGATGTGACTGAGCGACTGAGTGCACACACATGCAAGCTTGGAGAGAGACTGCTAATCTGGCCTTCTAGTAGCACGGTAGACATATGGAGGGAGAAGCTGGCTTCACACTTTCTATTTTCTGACCTTGTTTCCAAGGAACAAGGTCATGTCAAAAGTGAAGACTTCTGGAGCTTATCTAAAACTATAATAGAAATTAAAGAATGAAATTAAAATGCTGATTTTATGATAAAATCACAGCTTGGCACTCTTTCCAAAATCTAAGCAGTTCCCGCAAAGCAAACCACCCATCCCATTCAGACACACCCCACCCTTCCCTTTCCCCTAGAGGCTTCTGGTCATATCAGTTCAATGTAAGGCTTGTCGAGGCCATAAACACAAATAGGGGCAGGGGTCCCGCTCAATTTGACTGGTGGAACCCTGCTGAGATTGTCTTTTTTTTTTTTTTTTTCCAGGGCATTTAATTAAGTCATAGGAGAGTTTCATTTTCTCTCTCACTTCATCTCTTCTCTTCTCTTCTTATCTATTATCCTCAAATTTCCTAGCCCTTTCCTGGAGAGAACCATGACCTTTAAGGTACAATGTATTGAGCACTTACTCTGTGTCAGGCACAATGCTAAGTGTATTATATGTATTATTCCATTTAATCCTCATGTGAATTAGGGATTTTTAATTTCACTTTACAGTAAGAAAACTAAGGCTCAGCAAAATTCATTAACTTGCCTAAGATCACACAGCTAGTCAGTGGTGAGGCTGAGATTTAACCCAAGTCTATCTCGCTCATAGGCCCCGTGCAACATGAACTTCCTGCACGACCACCGTCCTCATCTCAGCTTCTGATCTTACCATGAGGCACCTCTGGCTTCTGAGATATCTCTCTTTGCTGTGACAGCTCATGCTCGGGAGCTTGTCTAATATTCTTCACTGCATTCAAACTTAACGCTCAGTCATTCGAACCAATTTTTTCGCATGCCTCTTTGTGCAAAACAGGCCACTTTGAAACTAGAGCTGTCCCGAGGGAAACCAAAGGCTCCTTAGAAACAGTGTTCTAACCTGGATTGCTATGGAAGTAACTCAAACAGCTCTTGTCCCCTCTGCTTCTATTCTTGGATGGATTTTGGTCTCTCCTTGGGTTGGAAATTCTTCATCTTCTTTTAGACTCTCTGAGGGAGAGGCTCATTCCTGTGCAGCCCCGCCTCATTCTGCCCATAGCAGGCTTCCCTCCTGGCTCCACTCCCCGAAAGCTTGCACCAAGAGTGGACAGCTGTGGGGCCCATGCTGTGTAGGGGCATGCATGCATGTCCCCAGACAGGACATGTTCTCATCCTCTGAAAACCTAATGACTGCTTTCTTGCTTTAGTCACATTCTTTAGCTAAACCTTTTGGGATGACTAAGACCTTCTGTGCCCAGAAATTGGGAGTGGTTTTGAAAAGTGACCTCAACAATAAGATTCCAAAGATCCAAGCTTCCACCCCCACGTAGCCAAGTCTTTCCTTTTGTCTACTTTTCCTCTTCTTTGTGCAAACGTGATGCATCCTATTTGTGTTAAATGTGGCTCAGATTTCCAGCACCACTCATTAGGAATGTTGTTCCCTAAATACATAGGTGCTGTCTCCATATTCAGATAGTGAGTGGGCAGGAGGCAAGAGATGTCGAATGCACAGCTTGTTTTCCTCTGTTGCTCTCACCAGACTCTGGTTTATTCTCTCTTCAGACACATTCTTTTTTATCTTCCAGTTGACAATAGTAAATATTACTTCAGAATCTAGAGCACACCTCTAAGTAAGAACTCCTTGGCTGAGAACGCTGTCAATTCCTAGTGATAATAGCAGGACTTATATCAAGTTATCGGGGGACTGTGGCCACAGGACATGGTCACTACATGGAGGGTACCCCACCCTCACCTCTGGATAAGCGGGAAAGCCACTGACATGAGATTCTGTTGCCAAAATGGCTCTTTCACAATCGTGTTAGGGTGCCTGTAACTTCCATCATTAGTTACTTTTTTTAAAAAAGCCAGTTTCCCCCAAGCTGGTGTTTGAGGAAATACTAATAAGTGCTCAGTGCTGGAATACATTTGGGAAACGGGGTTAAATAAGCTCAGTACTTTTCTTAGCTGCAGGCTGCCAGAGCCCTTACCATGTGAATATGCATTATCACTGTTCACAAAGGGGTTTGTCATGTGTAGTTTTTTCCCAATTATTCAACCATGGAACCTCTTTTTTCATAGCAGCCTTATTAATAGCTCCTAGAACAAAGTTCCAACAATCACAGCCTGGCGAACACTGAATGTCTTTGTCCAAAGCTTTGAAGGTTTATGTCAAAACTGCATGTATTATCCCGAAGAAGTAATGGAGTTGACCACTATTATCCAAGAATAAGTTGGCTGAAATTAGCTAGCAAGTAATTTGGCATGGCTTCCTTTGCCATGATTTTGAATCCCTGTTCCATCATTGCTAGGTGACTGAGGGCTGATGCTCCTTCCTCCTCTATGATTATTTTTTAGTAATTTTTGCTTATTTATTCTTTGCTGCACTGGGTCTTCATTGCTGCATGGGCTTTCTTAGTTACGGTGAGTGGGGCTACTCTTTGGTTGTGATGCGCAGGCTTCCCGTTGCGGTGGCTTCCCTTGTGGAGCACAGGCTCTAGGCGTGTGGGCTTCAGCAGTTGTGGCTCACAGCCTTAGCTGCTGCACAATACACGGAACCTTCCCAAACTAGGAATTGAACCTGTGTCTCTTGCACTGGCAGATAGATTCTTAGTCTCTGGACTACCAGGGAAGTCATCTATGAGTTACAATCCTCACCTTACAAGGTTTGGGTAGGCATCAGAGACAATGTTTGTAAGACCCCAGCAACAACTACCCTCCACCCTCCAAGTCCCCCCAGCAAAACACTATAAGAAGCTTTGTATAGCTTAGACATTCTTTGGCTTAAAAGGAGGAAAGATTTTCCTTCCTAACCTAATTGAACTTAATCCCTACCTACATCTTCTCAGAGCTTTTCACCTCTGAAAAATGTGGCCCTAATCAAACATGACTGCTAAATATTGGGCAGAGTGAGAGTGGGCTGGCAGAGAATTAAAAGGAAAAGTATTTCGTATTAAAATTTCCTGGTCCATTTAAAAGAGGTGTCTGATGCAGAGAACTCTCACAGGAGTAGCCACATGAAGGCAGAATCAATGGAGCATGACTTGGATTTTGCAGAAATCTTTCTAGTGGGCAGTGAAGGCAAGCTGCTCGTAGGTGTTCCACGCTCCACTGCATCTGGACCAGCTCTGTAGGCCTGGAGACAGGTGATTAAGAAGCAATTTGGGGCTCTGCCCTGTGATGCTGAACAGCCTCTCCGCAGGCCTCCCCTGAATGCACTTTGAAAATTATCAATAAATTCCTGAAGATCGCTTGAGTGTTATGCCTTATTAGTTAATACAGTTCTTTAGAATTTAAATTTTAGAATTTAAAAGGGCTTACTTTTAAATGTCTTTTCTCAACTGATTAAAAAAAGACTATTTTATTCAAACATTAAAGATTTTTAATTATTTATTTTATTGGCATATAATTGACATATAACATTATATTAGTTTCAGGTTTTGTTGTTGTTCAGTCCCTCAGCCATGTCTGACTCTTTGTGACCCCGTGGACTGTAGCACACTGGGCTTCCCTGTCCTTCAGTATCTCCCAAAGTTTGCTCAAATTCTTGTCCATTGAGTTGAGGCTTCCCTGTCCTTCACTATCTCCCAAAGTTTGCTCAAACTCTTGTCCATTGAGTCGATGGTGCCATCCAACCATCTCATCCTCTGCCACTCCAGTCCCTCTGTCACAGTCTTTCCCAGCACTAGGGTCTTTTCCAATGAGTCGGCTCTTTGCATCAGGTGGCCAGACTACTGGGGCTTCAGCTTCAGGATCAGTCCTTCCAATGAATATTCAGGATTGATTTCCTTTAGGATTGACTGGTTGGATCTCTTTGCTGTCCCAGGGACTTGCAAAAATGTACAACATAATGATTTGATATTTGTATATTTTGCAGCATGAGCACCACAATAAGTCTAATTAACATCCATCACCATACACAGGTGCACTTTTTTTTTCTTGTGATGAGAAGGTTTAAGATTCAAATATACAATATAGTAGTATTAACTATAGTCACCATGCTGCATATTATATCTCTGTGACTCATTTATTTTTCTTTTTTGTTTTTTTAATTTTTACAGTGTTGTGTTGGTTTCTGCCATACAACAGGTGAATCAGCCATAATTATTCATATATCCCTTGCCTTGAGAGCCTCCCTCCCCTCCCCCATCGCATGCTTCCATGTCATCACAGAGCACCAGACTGCTTGTAACTGGAAGTTTGTACCTTTTGACCACCTTAATCCATTTGGCCCACCCCCAGCTCCCTGCCTTTGGCAACCACCAATCTGTTCTCTATACCTATGAGCTTGAGTTTTTTTCTGGCTTCCACATGTACGTGCCATCATATGGTAAGACTTCATTTTTTTAGAGCAGTTTTCAGTTTACAGGAAATTTCCCAGAGAGTGCAGAGGGTTACCATATACCCCTTCCCTCTCCCCTTCATAGTTTCTTCCATTATTAATGTCTCGCATTAGTGTGGTCTGTCTCTTATAATTGATGAGCCAATATTGGAGCAGTATTATTAAACCAAGTCCATAGTTTATGCTATGTTCTTTCTTTGCATTGTACAGTTCTATGGACTCTTGACAGATATATGAGGTCGTATGTCCCCATTACAACATTGTACAGCAGTCTCATTGGCCTATACCTGTTCTCCACCTATTTATCCCTCACCTCCTGGCAATCACTGATCTTTGTCTTATCCCTATGTTTTGCCTTTGCCACACTGTCGTAGAGTTGGCAAAATTGATTTTAATCTTCATGATAACCCTCTACTTGAACAGCTTTTATTACCTTCGTCATAGAGGAGATAAATTCACAGAGGCGAAATGACATACTTGAGTTCCCACAAATTGAGAGTGGCGAAGCCAGGACTAGAACCGGACAAGAGCATGAACAGCTGCCGATCTCAGAAAGGGGTTCACTGCTGAGGACATAGACGGTTAGTGTGCAGGGGGTCTCTCAGCCCAGGCATTTTCATTTTTTAATGGGAGCTAGAAGGAGGATGATTGCACATCTTCAAAGGAAACTGGATGTCTGATATTGGTTAGATGGGACTGAGAGGTGGCTCCAGGGACAATGGATCTTGTGCCCCATAATTAAGAAGGAAGGCCAGTCCCTGCCAGGCTGACTCAGAAGGCTTACTGAGTCATCCTATTTGTCCTCTCTGCTGCTATTTATAGGCTTCCCAGTTGCTGATATTTGTTGGTTAAATGCTCACACAATCAGTCTTGTCTAAAGCAGTATTGCTATGGGGTGTCGAGAATAAATAGGGTGACAGGTGTTGTGGGAGAGGCATTTAAAAGAATCTTCTAGTAGCTGATTCCTTTTTAAAGCTCTCTATGTTTAAAATATAAACATTCTGAAAGAAAATAAAAGCCAGGGCCCTTTTTTGTATAGAGTTGCTGAATGCTGAGACTTTCTGGGGTGTTGGGATTGGCAGGGGCACAGGTCAATATTACTGACGTTATTGATAAGAAAAGGTCAGGAAGTGAGACAGTGAAAGAGACAAAAAGACTGAAATGTGGTCACTTGAGCATCTTAGGTGTGCTGCTGCTGCTGCTAAGTCGCTTCAGTCATGTCCGACTCTGTACGACCCCATAGATGGTAGCCCACCAGGCTCCCCCGTCCCTGGGATTCTCCAGGCAAGAACACTGGAGTGGGGTGCCATTTCCTTCTCCAATGCATGAAAGTGAAAAGTGAAAGTGAAGTCACTCAGTCGTGTCCGACTCTTCGCAACTCCCTGGACTGCAGCCCACCAGGCTCCTCCGCCCATGCGATTTTCCAGGCAAGAGTACTGGAGTGGGGTGCCATTATCTTAGGTGTGCTTATTACTAAAACGAGACAGCAACAACAACAAAACCCTCCTAGACCATTAGTCTGAGTCTTATGGTAGACAGATTGCTCATGCAAATGGAGTGACTGAGGAAAGATTAATGAAGGGCCTCTACATAGGTGTGGGCAGGAGTAAGGGAAACATCCTGGAGCTCCATTACCACCCAGGCCTGAAGATGCAAAGGGGTGGGGTGGAGGGCAGCTGCTAGAACCCAGAGAGAACTATAGTTCACAGAAGGCTGCCTGACTCCTCTGAGCCCTTTGGTCCAGGAAGATGTACACACAGAGAGGGATCCAGGGAATAAATATCACCACCTCCCTCACCCCCCCATCTCTTTTTTCTCATTCTCTTCTCTGCTGCTGATGCCTCCATTGGCCAAACCCCATACAAGACAGAGACCAAGAAAACTCATAAGATGCAATCCATGAAGGCCAGCAAAGGTCCATCTAATCAAAGCTATGGTTTTTCCAGTAGTCATGTATGGATGTGAGAGTTGGACTATAAAGAAAGCTGAGTGCCAAAGAATTGATGCTTTTGGACTGTGATGTTGGAGAAGACTCTTGAGAGTCCCTTGGACTGCATGGAGATCCAACCAGTCCATCGTAAAGGAAATCAGTCCTGAATATTCATTGGAAAGACTGATGCTGAAGCTGAAACTCCAATACTTTGGCCACCTGATGTGAAGAACTGACTTATTGGAAAAGTTCCTGATGATGGGAAAGATTGAAGGCGGGAGGAGAAGGGGACGACAGAGGATGAGATGATTGGATG
Source organism: Bubalus bubalis (assembly GCF_019923935.1). Taxonomy (NCBI): domain Eukaryota; kingdom Metazoa; phylum Chordata; class Mammalia; order Artiodactyla; family Bovidae; genus Bubalus; species Bubalus bubalis. The sequence continues at coordinate 16,895,430 of NC_059175.1, forward strand.
GCATCCCTGATTCAGTAGACATGAGTTTGAGTAAACTCCGGGAGTTGGTGATGGACAGGGAGGCCTGGCGTGCTGCGATCCATGGGGTCGCAAAGAGTCAGATACGACTGAGCAACTGAAGAACTAGTATAAGTTCCCTGAACTTACTGATGGTGGTCAGTAGAGGTGGTGAAGAGTGGTTGGTGTGGTTACACGTTATATGGACATTCATACTCTCCTTTTTAATCAAGGACGAATGAGCCTTCTAAACTAAGATTTTCTTTTGTGGAAGGAGTTCACAGAACTTATACTAGTTGTTCAGTTGTGAACAACTCGTGAGCATGAACAACACGCTCAGTCATGTCCGACTCTTTGCAACCCCGTGGGCTGCAGCACACCAGGCTTCCCTGTCCTTCACTATCTCTCAGAGTTTGCTCAAACTCATGTCCATTGAATCAGGGATGCCATCCAACCATCTCACCCTCTGTCGCCCCCTTTTCCTCTTGTCCTCAATCTTTCCCAGCATCAGGGTCTTTTCCAATGAGGTGGCTCTTCACATCAGGTGGCCAAAGTATTGGAACTTGGAGCTTCAGCTTCAGCATCAGTCCTTCCAATGAGTATTCAGGGTTGATGTCTTTTAGGATTGACTAATTTGATCTTTCAGTCCAAGGGACTCTCAAGAGTCTTCTCCAGCACCACACTTTGAAAGCATCAGTTCTTTGGTGCTCAGCCTTCTTTATGGTCCAAGTCTCACATCTGTACATGACTACTGGAAAAGCCATAGCTTTGACTAGATGGACCTTTGTCAGCAAAGTGATGTCTCTGCTCTTTAAGATGCTGTCTAGGTTTGTTATAGATTTTCTTCCAAGGAGCAAGTATCTTCTAATTTCATGGCTGCAGTCACTGTCTGCAGTGAAGGCTATGAAACCTAGCTAAAGTGAAAGTTGCTCAGTTGTGTCTGACTCTTTGCGACCCCATGGACCGTAGCCTACCAGGCTCCTCTGTCCATGGAATTCTCCAGGCAAGAATACTGGAGTGGGTCGCTGTTCCCTTCTTCAGGGGATCTTCCCAACCCAGGCATTGAACCCAGGTCTCCCACATTGCAGGTGGATTCTTTACCAAACTGCAGTTGGGTAACCTATCCCTTCTCCAGGGGATCTTCCTGACCCAGGGATTGATTGGAGTCTCCTGAACTGCAGGTGGCTTCTTTACCAGCTGAGGTACCAGGGAAACCCTATGAAAGCCTAGAAATCTGCATTTTGTGACTCCGACTCTGAGAATTAGGTCACGCGGTTAGCATTACTCCCTAGTGGTGGATAGCTGAAATTGCAGATGTAACAAATGTACACACAACACTTTGAGTTCTTCATGTATATGTTATGGTCTTCCCTGGTGGCTCAGATGGTAAAGAATCCACCTGCAGTTTGGGAGACCTGGGTTCAATCCCTGGGTTGGGAAGATCCCCTGGAGAAGGGAATGGTAACCCACTCCAGTATTCTTGCCTGGAGAATCCCATGGGACATATATGAATTCTTTATATGTATTTGTTACAGTCAAAGTAACAATCTTTTACATTTAAAATAGAGCTGGTTTTATGGGAATAACCAAGTGGGGTGGAAACTTCTTTTCCAGTGATTATCTAGACAGAACTTTCAGAAGGATCAAGATAAAAAATAATTGAAACTTTGAAGGTAGTCATTAATCTGCTATTACAGTATCAGAGAGCAGTAATAGTGCTAAATCCCCAGTCCAGCTGCTTATTAGCATGCTATAAGATTAAAGTAATTGCAAATGTGGAGATAAAATAGAAAGATAGTGGAATTTCCCAAAAATCATAGAAAGCTAACATTTACTTAGACAGCAGACTTATACCAGCCTTGGATGAGTAGCAGTACCATCTCCAGGGGTGTGTATTTCTTTTAACCATCGTTCTATCTTGACGTGAGAGAGTTCTTAATAAGAATTTTGTTCGCTTGTCATTTGGGGTTGCAAATTTCTCCTTTAAAGCCCCAACCAAGACTAGCCCAGCATGTCCTGCTGTAACTTTGCTTGAGTGCTCAGATAACTGTCTCCCCTGGATGCTCTGGAGTGGAACAGAGAGCAGCTCAGTATTTGAGAGCTCAGGCTACATGCGGAGGACAGATTCCAAAGGGACGTCTGCATGGAAGTACTGTTTCTATACTCTGGTTGGCTGGAAAGCGCCTCCAGCTTCACTGTCTGTCTGTTAGTTTATTTGCTTGTTTCTGTTGAATGATTATTCTCAGAATCCTCCATAAACATTCATCCTGCATTTTTGCTCACACACACACACACATTCTCTCTTATTCAATATAGGCTCATATTTGAGTTGGAAATCATACAGTATATGTTTCTTACATTCTAGACAAGGCAACTGAGGTGTGAATAGGGTAATTGCTCTGAGTTTACATAAAGGGGTAGCTGTCCATCTGGGGCTAGCGTGCAGGACTGTTCACGATGGCCCAGAAGTGCTGAGAGGACAGGGCGCTTTCTGGGGTCGAGCAGCCCCTCAGCATGTGCTCGTCCTGTCCTTCCTTCATCCCTTTAGATGGGCCCCCTCTTCTCATCTGTGTGACACACACAGTTGTGTGTCTGTAGCTTCTCTTGGTTTTCTTTTTTCTGCAAATTCCCTTCCCCTTTCCCATCCTGCCCAGCTGACACCATACGAAGAATTAGGTAAATCAAACCTTTCAAAATCCTTTGTTTTAAAAATAAACACAGATGAAACCTCAGCTTCCCAACCATCACCAAGTAAATTATGCAGTATTTACTTGTGTTACCTCATCTTGATTTATTTTTGTAGGTTCAGCCTCTGAAAAAAAGTAAATGAAACCTTTATTTGTACAATTGAAAGAAGAACTTGAACAGGAAAGGTGAGCTGAAAGATCGCATAACTACTTAAGAGAACATGAAACATAAATCTGGACATGCCCACATGTACTTTTCCATTTAAAAACAAGCCTAAGAAGCCAGTGGTGCGTTCATTTAATTTTTTCTTCAAGACTCCTGTCCCGTCTCAGCTTTTATACCTGGATTAAGCATTAGCCTGCCCTCTAGTGGTGATGCAGACACATACATGCACATGCGTCCAAGGCGGAGCTTAGGTTGTCCAGGGACACAGCTTGAAAAACTCACTCTTAGAAGGAATGCTTTAGTCGCTTTCCAGTAGATACAGTAGGTGGAGACACACACTGGAAAACTGGAACATAGTCACCCTTGTTTTCATTTGGCTCTCAGAAGATTGCTAGGCATCCACAGTTATTGAAACTAAGCCTGACCATAATTTATTTGTGATGCTTCATATTTCCTGCTTGTTTTTAAGTCTTGAAAAATATTAAAATATGGAGAGTTAGAGCAATGCAGTTTCTAAATCTGTTGCTCCCCTCCTACTCTCATCTATATTAAATATCTACTGTGTGCAGAGATTTGGGATGAGATGGAGATGCAAAGATTAGTGAGAAACAGATCCTGTCCTTAAAACTCATCCTATGATTGAGTGAGCAGACATATTTGGACATAATTACAACACACGGCAGTGGTATATAAACATGTATAATTTTATATGTATACTATTATTATATATTGAATATATAAATAAAAGTATATATTTAAAATATTTTATCTCAGTTCAGTTCAGTTGCTCTGTCATGTCCTACTCTTTGCAACCCCATGGACTGCAGCATGCCAGGCTTCCCTGTCCATCACCAACTCCTGGAGTTTACTCAAACTGATGTCCATCACATCGGTGATGCCATCCAACCATCTCATTCTCTATTGTCCCCTTCTCCCACCTTCAATCTTTCCCAGGATCAGGGTCTTTTCAAATGAGTTGGTTCTTTGCATCAGGTGGCCAAAGTATTGGAGCTTCAGCTTCAGCATCAGTCCTTCCAATGAATATTCAGGACTGATTTCCTTTAGGATTGACTGGTCGAAACTACTTGCAGTCTGAAGGACTCTCAAGAGTCTTCTAACACCACAGTTTAAAAGCATCAATTCTTCAGTGCTCAGCTTTCTTCACAGTCCAACTCTCACATCCATACATGACCACTGGAAAAACCATGGCCTTGACTAGATGGACTTTTTTTGGTAAAGTAACGTCTCTGCTTTTTAATATGCTGTCTAGGTTGGTTATAACTTTCCTTCCAAGGAGTAAGCGTCTTTTAATTTCATGGCTGCAGTCACCATCTGCAGTGATTTTGGAGCCCCCCAAAATAAAGTCTGTCACTGTTTCCCTTGTTTCCCCATCTATTTGCCATGAAGTGATGGTACTGGCTGCCGTGATCTTTGTTTTCTGAATGTTGAGCTTTAAGCCAAACTTTTTTTTTAAATTAATTTATTTATTTTAATTGGAGGCTAATTACTTTACAACATTGTGGTGGTTTTGCCATACATTGACATGAATCAGCCATGGGTGTACATATGTTCCCCATCCTGAATCCCCCTCATACCTCCCTCCCCATCCCATCCCTCTGGGTCATCTCAGTGCGCCAGCCCTGAGCACCCTGTCTCATGCATCGAACCTGGACTGGCGATCTGTTTCACATATGATAATATGCATGTTTCAATGATATTCTCACAAATCATCCCACCCTTGCCTTCTCCCACAGAGTCCAAAAGTGTGTTCTTTACATCTGTGTCTCTCTTGCTGTCTCGCATATAGTGTCATCGCTACCATCTTTCTAAATTCCATATATATGCGTTAGTATACTGTATTGGTGTTTTTCTCTCTGACTTACTTCTCTGTATCAGTTCAGTTCAGTCGGTCAGTCATGTCCGACTCTTTGTGACCCCATGAATTGCAGCACGTCAGGCCTCCCTGTCCATCACCAGTTCCTGGAGTTCACCCAAACTCTTGTCCATCAAGTCTGTGATGCCATCCAGCCATCTCATGCTCTGTCGTCCCCTTCTCCTCCTGCCCCCAATCCCTCCCAGCATAAGAGTCTTTTCCAATGAGTCAACTCTTCACATGAGGTGGCCAAAGTATTGGAGTTTCAGCTTTAGCATGAGTCCTTCCAATGAACACCCAGGACTGATCTCCTTTAGAATGGACTAGTTGGATCTTCTTGCAGTCCAAGGGACTCTCAAGAGTCTTCTCCAGCACCACAGTTCAAAAGCATCAATTCTTCAGCGCTCAGCCTTCTTCACAGTCCAACTCTCCCATCCATACATGACCACTGGAAAAACCATAGCCTTAACTAGACAGACCTTTGTTGGCAAAGTAATGTCTCTGCTTTTGAATATGTTGCCTAGGTTGGCCATAACTTTCCTTCCAAGGAGTAAGTGTCTTTTAATTTCATGGCTGCAGTCACCATCTGCAGTGATTTTGGAGCACCCCCAAATAAAGTCTGTCACTGTTTCCCTTGTTTCCCCATCTATTTGCCATGAAGTGATGGTACCAGCTGCCATGATCTTTGTTTTCTGAATGTTGAGGTTTAAGCCAACTTTTTCACTCTCCTCTTTCACTTTCATCAAGAGGCTCTTTAGTTCTTCACTTTCTGCCATAAGGGTGGTGTCATCTGCATATCTGAAGTTATTGATGTTTCTCCTGGCAATCTTGATTTCAGTTTGTGCTTCATCCAGTGTGGCATTTCGCATGATGTATTGTGCATATAAGTTAAATAAGCAGGGTGACAATATACAGCCTTGATGTACTCCTTTCCCGATTTGGAGCCAGTCTGTTGTTAAGAAGCAACAGTTAGAACTGGATATTTTATATATTTTCAATTATATATTAATTTAAACTAATTATATCTATATATAAATACATATTTAGGGCTCCCCTGCTGGCTCAGCAGTAAAGAGTCTGCCTGCAATGCAGGAGACACAGGAGATGCAGGTTTGATCCCCGGGTGGGGAAGATGTCCTGGAGAAGGAAATGGCAACCCAGTCCAGTGTTCTTGCCTGGGAAATCCCATGGATTGCCCTGGCGGGCTACAGTCCATGGGGTCACAAAGGGTCGGACATGACTGAGCAGCAGGCATGGCATGACATGAATATATACACACACATGGAGCAGCTGTGGGCCAGGTCCTGGGCTAGGTACGTCCACTTTCCATGTAATATTTATCACAGCTGTATCTTTTAACATAACAGGAAAGGGAAATTCAGAAAGATGAATTTGTATTAGTTTGCACAGCGATGAAACAGCAAAACTGGAATTTGAAATCAGATTTTCTGATTCCATCTCTATTTCAATTAACTTCAATAGACTTTTGTTGAAAGTCTACCAGGTGGCAGGTATTGTGCTATGAGCAAGAGGTACAAAGATAGGAGAGGCTGCTGCTGGCCTCAGGGTTATAGTTTTGTAGGGGACTGGGCATACGGAGAAAAAATTAGGCTACATTATGGGAGATGTAATAATGGGAGTGTGTACAAATTTCTTTCTCAGAAAAGTAGCAAAGGCAGTTCATTGTTCATGTGTGATCATGCTTTCCATCAGGCAACATGGTTACCAGGCCATGACTGAACCAACCAGAAATCTGTAACTTGGCCAAAGGCAATCATCTTCGATTTTGCTTTTAAGCTCTGAATGTGAAAGTCACTCAGTCATGTCCAACTCTTTGAGACCCCATGGACTCTGCAGTCCACGGAAATCTCTGGGCCAGAATACTGGATTGGGTGGCCTTTCCCTTCTCCAGGGGATCTTCCCAACCCAGGGATCGAACCCAGGTCTCCTGCATTGCAGGTGGATTCTTGACAGCTGAGCCACAAAGGAAGCCCTTTAAGCTCTGAGGAGGCCTAATATCACAGTTGTGGCCAAAAGGGGTGACGACTCAGTGACCCAACAAACTGATGGTCTCTCATTGGCAGTTTCCAGTGTGGGAACCCAGAAGCTAAAGAAACCAGACTAGAATTAGGAGTAAAAGTGGAGGTAAAATTGAACTTCTTCCCCCGTGGGTCAGCAGTAAAGAATCCGCCTGCAACACAGGAGACATAGGAGATGCAGGTTTGATCCCTGGGTTGGAAAGTTCCCCTGGAGAAGGGTATGGCAAACCACTCCAATATTCTTGCCTGGGAAATCCCATGGACAGAGGAGCCTGGTGGGCTACAGTCAGTGGGATCACAAAGAGTCAAACACAACTGAACAGGCACACATGTACACAAAAATTGAACTAGTAAGAAGCAAAAGCAGAGAGTTAGAGAAAGAGAGAAGCTCAATTGGGAGTGAGGAGAAAGTGCCCTCTTCTCTGGGGAGTCTGTACTGTGACTTCCTGAGTGACATTCCAGGGCTCCATGGAGCTGGGATGTGTAACTGTTGGTATGGGTGCTCGTGCTTCCTTACAGTCTGAAGTGTCTTTACAATCACCCACATCATCTGAGGTCAGGCAAGACTGATCCTGGCGGCAGAAAAAAGCCTAAGTCCTTCAGGACCAAAGCAGTCTAAGGGAGGCAGTGAGGAAGTGTGGCTGGATGGGTGGACCCAGTAAACAGTTCACCTGAAAGTGATGTTCAAACTGAGTTGTGAGGTACAACTAGGAGGTTTCCAGGCAGGCAAAGGTGTGGAGGGTGCCCCCGTGGTTCAGTGTTTGTTCCAGTACTGAAAAGGACCAGTGGCAAAAATTTAATTTCCTGGCTCTCTTTCCAGCATAATGACTCCAGAAATTCAGTCACCCCAGCTTTGAGAGAAGAGAGTGGGAAAGGGAATTTTCTCTTTCATGGAAGCACTAAGTTCTGAAGCCTGGTGGCTCTGACTGTATGGTATGGCTTCAAATACTGGCATATTCTTCTCAACTAGGACATCCCAGGTAGCTCAAATGGTAAAGAATCTGCCTGCATTGTGGGAGACCTGGGTTCGATCCCTGGGTTGGGAAGATCCCCTGGAGAGGGGAATGGCTACCCACTCCAGTATTCTTGCTTGGAGACTTCCATGGACAGAGGAGCCTGGTGGGCTACAGTCCATGGGTTCGCAAAGAGTCGGACACGACCGAGTGACCAACACACATACACAGAGGATATCTAAGGGGCTTCCTAGGTGTTACTAGTGGAAAAGAACCCACCTGCCAATGCAGGAGACTTCAGAGACGCTAGTCTGATCCCTGGGTTGGGAAGATCCCTTGGAGGAGGGGATGGCAACCCACTCTAGTATTTTTGCCTGGAATCCCATGGACAGTGGAGGCTGGTGGGCTACAGTCCACAGAGTCATAGAGTCAGACACAACTGAAGCAACTTAGGACACATGCACAGGATATCTGTGCCTTCAGGAGTGTGTGGTTTGGGGCCAGTGGATAGTGTAACACTCCAGGGTATGTATGATGAGTCTTCTTGGGGTGCTATTATTACAGATGATTTGGGAGGAGAAAAGTTTTATGCTTTTACAATCTTTAAGTTTCTGTAATATACAAATCAGTATAAACCTGCTTTTCCATGTTGGTTTAATTTTCTTTGTTGTTGCATGAACTTGAATAAAAGCCAGAACTCCTATGATCCCAGCTTGGAATTGCACTCACAGAAACTTGAACTTGTCCTTTCAATGGTAATTAAAATGTTATTCTATATAAAAATAATCTTGATCTAAGGTGAAGTGGTAGGTATATTTTGCATGTATTTTAGAGATATTTAGAGACAAATTACAAGGTTTTAGAGAAGTTTCTGCTCCAGACTGTGGCCTTCAGACCAACTGGACCTACGTTTCTTCACCCTGAGGAGAATGTCAGGGAAATGTTACAGAAGCACTTAAATATATATATATATATATATATATATATATATATATATATATATTATTTTTTTTTAATTGGAGTGTAGTTGATTTACAATGTTATGTTACTTTCAGGTGTATCACAAGGTGAATCAGTTATCCATATACATATATCTACCTTTTTTTTTTAGGTTCTTTTCCATATAGGTCATTATAGAGTACTGAGTAGAGTGGAGAAGCACTTTTGTAGGCTGTTGCACCAACTTCCTTACACTGTCTAAATTCTCCCCATCAAAGAGCCACATAGGTTAATTTCCTGTTTTAGTTTTTAATTGTGGCGAAAAACACATTACACAAAATTTACCACTGTAACCATTTTAAAGTGTACAGTGTAGTATTCTTTTGTTTTTGTTGCTAAGTTGTGTCCAACTCTTTTTTTGAGACCTCCTGGACTGTATGTAGACCACCAGGCTCCTCCATGGGATTCTCCAGGCAAGAATACTGGAGTGGGTTGCCATTTCCTCCTCCAGGGGATTTTCCTAACCCAGGGATTGAACCAGGTGTCTCCTGCATAGGCGGACGGATTCTTTACCACTGAGCCACGAGGGAGGCCCCCAGGGTAGTATTCTTAAGTAGATTCACATTGCTGTGCAGCAGAGCTTTTCCTTCTTGCAAAACTGAAACTCCATAGTCACTAACCAGCAACTCCCTTTCCCTCATACTCTAACAATCAACTCTCTGCATCCTATTTCTGTGAGTTTGACTATTTAAAAAAATTTTTTTAATTGGAGGATAATTACTTTACAATGCTGTGTTGGTTTCTGCCATACAACAATGTGAATCAGCCATAAGTATACATACGTCCCCTCCTTCTTGGACCTCCCTCCCACCCCGCGACTCCACCCCACCCCACCCCACCCCACTCCTCTAGGTTGTCACGAAGCACTGGGTTGGGCTCCCTGTGTTATTCAGCAACTTCCCACTAGCTATCTATTTTACATATGGTAATACATGTATGTTTCAATGCTACTCTCTCAATTGAGTTTGGCTATTTTATATACTTCATGTAAATGGAATCATACAGTGTTTGTTCTTTGAGCATCATGTCCTCCAGGTTCATCTATGATGTAGCCTTTGGCAGGACCTCCTTCCCTTTTAATGCTGAATCATATTCCATTGTATGTATGTGTTCAGTCAGTTCAGTTCAGTCACTCAGTCGTGTCTGACTCTGCTACCCCATGAATCGCAGCATGCCAGGCCTCCCTGTCCATCACCAACTCCTGGAGTTCACTCAGACTCACGTCCATCGAGTCAGTGATGCCATCCAGCCATCTCATCCTCTGTCGTCTCCTTCTCCTCCTGCCCCCAATCCCTCCCAGCATCAGAGTCTTTTCCAATGAGTCAACTCTTCGCATGAGGTGGCCAAAGTACTGGAGTTTCAGCTTTAGCATCAGTCCTTCCAAAGAACACCCAGGGCTGATCTCCTTTAGAATGGACTGGTTGGATGTCCTTGCTGTCCAAGGGACTCTCAAGAGTCTTCTCCAACACCACAATTCAAAAGCATCAATTCTTCGGCGCTCAGCTTTCTTCACAGTCCAACTCTCACATCCATACACGACCACTGGAAAAACCATAGCCTTGACTAGACGAACCTTTGTTGGCAAAGTGATGTCTCTGCTTTTGAATATGCTATCTAGGTTGGTCATAACTTTCCTTCCAAGGAGTAAGCGTCTTTTAATTTCATGGCTGCAGTCACCATCTGCAGTGATTTTGTACAGTTTGCTTATTTACTCATCCACCTATGGGCTCTTGGGTTGCCCCTCCCTCTTGGTTACATGAACAATGCTTCTATGAACATGAGTGTACAAATATCTCTTTAAGACTCTGCTTTCAAGTCTTTTGAATGCACACCCAGAGTCAGGATTTCCTAATCATACTATTTCTATTTTTAATATTCTGAGTAACCACCGTAATGTTTTCATAATGGTTGCACAGTGGTCAAGGGTTTCTGTTTCTCCACATCACTGCCAACACTTGTTATTTTCTCTCTTTTTAAAAAAAAAAAACAACAAAAAACATCTTAATGAATGTGAGGTGACATGTAGGTTGACTTTAAAGTGAAAATTCCCCTTAGAATGGGGGGTTATTTGGAACTTTCATAGCTTCTGGTAAACTTTGATTTTAGCAACCAGCTGAGATGACTCACCCAAGTATTAATATATGTCATTTTGATGTGGGGAAAAATGTTGGGACTCTAGAAGGAGATTCTGAATCTCCTCAAAGACTATAAAGTTTTCAAGCTGGAGTTCCCAGGAGCAGAGGCTGTCTGAGAAATCCCACAGATATTTCTCAGCTGTTTTGACCCTGAGGACATTTTTATTGAATGAATACAAACATTTTCATTAGAATTATTCCTACATTGCTGTGAATATCATCAAGAACTTATTTTCTGGAGACAGCTCTTTTAAATTAATTCAGTTCTTTGATAAAGTTTTGTACTGTTAAGTTAAATAATTTTTTTACTGCAATAATTTTAATTTGATTCAATTATCACATTTTTGTGTCCATATTAAAACTTTCAAACGTGAGCTTTGGCAATTTTGAATTTTCTTTTGTGATAATTTTCTACCAAGTCTAATTTTCCTGGGTCAGGTTTTGCAGGTATAATATTTTGACAAGAAGATTTGATTCTATAGTCAACGTTTAAAGTCAATAACAAATTTTGCTGTGTGTTGTCTTTGTCAATTTTATTTTGTGTTATTTCTACAAAGTGTAATTTTAACTGGGTCAATTCTTGTACTTTTGAGAACCACCAATATAATGAGATTTCTTTAGTATTTTTTGTCATTATCAAATTTAACATATATAGTTTTAGATATTCTATGTTTGATTCTGCATGGATTATTTCTACTGTGTCTAATTTTTTTCCTGGGTGACAAGTTCAAAATGTACTTGAAGTCAGATATCAAGGTCATAGCATCTTGTTTTCATCCCTGATTAAAAAGTGTAGTATCAACATGTCGGAGGCATGGATTTCATGGGTGAATTACTGGTTTAGAAGTAAGAAGTTCTGAGTGTCTGTCCTTGTTGTTCTCTTACCACTCTGGGTCTATAGGCTAATAGTGTTCATCTAAAGTAAAGTGATTTAAAAAAATTATTTGTTTATTTTTGGATGTGCTGGATCTTCGTCGCTGTGTGGGCTTTCTCTAGTTGTGGCAAGTGGGGACACTCTAGAGATGCGATGAGCAGGCTTCTCACCTCGTGGCTTCTCTTGTTGTAGAGCACAGGCTCTAGGGCGCTCAGGCTTCAGTGGTTGTGGTACCCAGGCTTACTTGCTCCATGGCATGTGGGATGTTCCTGGACCTGGGATCAAATCCATGTTCCCTGCATTGGCAGGCAGATTCTTAACCACTGAACCACCAGGGAAGTTCTAAAAGAAAGTGATTTAAATATATGATTTCTAACCCCCCTTGCAACTCTGGTTGTCTACGATTTGAGTTCCTATCTGTAGGGGTTGTCCTATTCGACCATTACTTTGGTTCTTATTTAATCCCCCTGCTGCACCCCTCTCATCTCCTGTCAACCCAGTGCCTCCAGACAACCACCCAGCCTGTGCTCCCTCAGACCTCTTCAAGGACCTGTGACCTTCCTCACACTCTTCTCAACATTGTTCCTGTCTAGTCTTGACTCTTGACCTGCCCCTGGGATGCACCATTAGATTTTCTGAGCCCAGTCTACGGTACCTCTGATTGAGCACCTGCTGACCTGGTTCAGAGCAGCCTCCTCTAATCTGAGCTCATGTTCCTAGAAGCTGCAGGGTCATCAGTGGCCAGGCTGAGCCCCAGTCCCTGGTCAGTCTTATTCCTACCACTTCTCTCTTTCGGTTGGACATGGAGGTGAATCTTGGGGTTATGTGAGTGTAGTTTAGGGTAAACTGTCCTTGGGGTGGGGAAGGTAGGATCAGGTTCAAGGCCATTCTAGGCAAGAAGAAGAGACAGGAGGGACCACATCACTTAGGATCCCAGCAGAAAACACACAGACAGCTTACATTAGACCAATGTGACTATTTGCCAAGGTGTGGGCTTCCCAGGTGGCTCATCTGCCTGCAATGCAGGAGACACAGGTTTGATACCTGGGTTGGGAAGATTCCCTGGAGAAGTGAATGGCCACCCTTTCCAGTATTCTTGCCTGGAGAATTCCATGGACAGAGGGGCCAGGTGGGCTACAGTCCGTGGGTGGCAGAGTTGGACGCGACTGAATGACTAACACACACAGCAAGGGACAGTGCAGTACCACTGGATTCAGTTAAAGCTCCTGAGCTCCGAAGGGACCAGTGACTGGAACCTGGAAGGCGAGAATCACAGAGGTGACTGCAAGGCCTCCCTGCAGAGAAGGAGCCAGAGGCATGAATTCCCCACCTCCTTATCTACCTCCCTCCATCTTATCTCCTGTCAGGGACCCCTAACTGGCAGAACTGGGCTGGACTAGAATATTTTCAAATTAAAAGTTTTGTTGACCTGTTTTGTTGTAATAAAATTCAGTAGAAATAAACACACACACACACACACACACACACACACACACACACACACAAACGGCAAGGGAGTTCACAGATAAAACTCACACGGCCAGTGTCTACAGGCAGAAACTAGGGTGAGCAGGATGGCAATTAAGTAACTCAGGCATGGTCTGCTCTTACTACCTGTTCACATATGTTCCAGTGAAATCAGGTTAAAAGGAATACCCAGAAAAGACTTACAGGAGAGGAGGGTCAGCATACCTGCTTCATCTTGGATGAGGAATGAGTTGAATGAGTGTGACCTTTGTTAATTCCAGTTGATATCATTATTTCCATCACGTCTTTCCCTGCCACCTGCTTTCTGAACCATGACTCTTGTCCTGTAGTGGACCTGCCACAGCAGAAGCCTGGGTTAGATTGATTAACTCCCTTTGCTGGTCCCTAGGAAGGCTCTGAGGAGTCAGCTACAGTGGGAGCTTAGGGGAGGGCAGGATGGAAACCCTTGGATATTCAGGTGGGGTAAAGGGAGTTCTAAGAATAGAGGAAAAAGGAGGGGAGAGAGTGTTGAAAGTGTACCAGTGGTACACCTGGCCAGGGGCAGACCTGGGCTTACATAAGAGGCATTACACTGAGATGAGCATTTACAGAGCATTCTGGTGCGCTTTACATGGAACGATGCCACCTCCACTGCCTGAAATGCAGAGTACTGAAATGCCTGGGCTTCCCAGGTGATGCTAGTGGTAAAGAACCCGCCTGCCAATGCAGGAGACTTAAGAGATGTGGGTTTGATCCCTCGGTCAGGAAGAACCCCAGGAGGAGGGCATGGCAACCCACTCCAGTATCCTTGTCTGGAGAATCCCGTGGACAGAGGAGCCTGGCGGGCTACAGTCCACAGGGCGGCAGAGAGTCAGACACGACTGGAGTGACTTAGCTCACACAGAGGGAGTGTGTGGGAATGGGAGGACAGTGGGGGCACATTCCCCCGCTTCAGGGTCTGCAGCACAGGGTTCTGCCTCCAAACCCCACGTTTCTGCTGTAAACACTATAGCAAATGGTCAGTTTGAAACTGAGCTCAACTTGTAGAGAGGAAGAGAGGGCTAAATGAGTGAGAGAGAGAGAATGAGAGAGAGGGAAAGAGAGAGGGAGAGAGGAGGCTAATTCTCCAGCCCACTTGTTTATGGACGAGTTGGTTCTGGTACTCACCTCTGATGTAATCAATGATTCTTATTTGTGGGTAGGGGATGGGGAGGGGCTGGTGGGGAGGGGTGCCCACACACAGCTGGAACAGAGTAGGCTATGGACTGAGCAAGATCTTAGAAACACATCTGTTACAATGAAGCTTTCCTTCTTGTCAGTGACACAATATGTGGTTAACATACTCTCTTGGGAATATTAAAACTCAATATAATATATGCCTGTGGCAAGTAATCTTTCTTTCATTATAAACCCTGGGCAGTGCCTGCAAAGAAAGGCATGGTTTGGTCAGTAGAGGGAAGAGAGATCAGAAATCCACGTGAAGGCGATAACCACAGCTCTCTTACTTCAGGATGTAGCATCCACCTTGATCAGCATCACCAGTTCTAAAACTTCATCAGAAGGAAGAAGAAGGGAGGTAAAAGGAAAAGAGAGAACGGAGAGGAAGAGTTTTATTGTGAAGTAATTCCCTGAGGGAACGACATCTCCTGAGAGTCTGAAGGACACTCTCCCCTTTCCTTCTGTGATTTTTTTAATCCCCTATGAAGAAATCTGTTAATTTTGTATTAAAAAACAAAATGTGTTACTTCTTCCTGAGTACTCTATAATGGTATAGGAATGTGTATCATTTCCTCTCCATAATTTTGAGTATATTTTTGAAGACTGACATATTCTGATTCTTTAAGAACAAAACAATGCAATTTGAAACTGACTGAGTGACAGCAATCAAAGTTCTGAGGTGATGCAGTTCACTTCGGAGCTTGTTCGAAATGTCATTAGAAAACCAACATATAGCGGGTTGTTATGGCAACTGGAATACTGGAGTTTATAACATCACTGTAATTAATGTTATCCAAACGTTATTAATCTTTCAACATCACTCACATTCTCTGAAGGAACAGCAGCTCTGGCTCTCCCAGGATTTTTCAATAGTGTAATCTGTAGGAGCTTTCTTTGCATTCTATTTTTTTCAAGTAGATCCTACCCTGACTCTGCTTTAGTGAAATTAGCTATTGTTTCTACTCTTTTACTCATTCTATTTTGGTTGCTCTTTTTTTGATAAAACTTGAAATAAAATGGAAAAAAGGGATTACAGCTAAAATATAGAATAAAGCCCCGATAAAAAGGTTTATGTATTTAAATGCAAATAACTTGAGAAAAATATTAAAATATTTTGCACACAGATTTGTAGTATTAACTCATATTTGCATAGCACTTTTTAGTTCTTAAAGCAGTTTTACATATATTATTTAATATAACAGGCTTGAGAACAAGTAATATTTGGGGGGAGCTTACTATGTGATGGTTAATGTGATATGCATATGTGAATTTTTTAGATCTCATAATAACTTGCAAGATAGGTGTGGTTTAAACATATGCCTCTACAACTCAACAACAAGAACAGAAAACTTGATTAAAAAATGGGCAGAGAGATTAAACAGTTACTTGGTCATTCAGTATTGGTTGTAAATTAAACAACTGCAAAACTGATGGTTTATCTTGGTTTCTCTCCAACCTCCTAGCAGCCCCTCTCTCATGGGTCTTGCAGGAACCAAGGCTTTCCTGTCATCCTCAGACCTGCCTACCCATCCCTGTACTCTTGCTCCAAAAAATTCTCCTCCTCCTCCAATCATAACTCTTTCCTTTACTCTGAAAATTAGGGAATCTTGAATTTCTTCCTTTTTTTTTTTTTTTTGAGAAAGTGTAGTTATTTCCAGTTGATGAAGGAAAGCTCCTTTTTTTTACAGAAGAATGCCAGCTAAAAATTATAGAAAGAAAGATCAAATTAGAATAATCTCCATTTTACAAATTCTTAATGACAAATTAGACACTGAAACCAAGAAGTGAAAAGTTATTGGGGAAGAGGATATTCTCAAAAATATAAAAGTAACTCCCCACAGATTTTGTGCTGGTTGCAAAGGGAAAACCATGCTTTTAGAGTAGATATCTGGCCATCATTACCTCAACTAAGTGATCTAATTTCATGTCTTAAAGTGGGAAACCAATGATATATGTCCCTGAAACAATGCAATATAAGAAACACAGCCATTCATGAATTATGCTTGTCAGATGTGTTTCATCTGAACCTAATCAAACATATAGAGCTAACTTACAGTTTATGATAAATTTAGGGGACAGAAACAAATTAAACAACACCAGGAAGAAACAATCAGACAAATCTAGACTATGACCCAGTCTGTAAAACAATTGGTTTGATTTTTTTCTAAAGCTCAATGTCTTTAAAATAAAAAGGGTGTAAGGGAGTGCTCTAAATCAGAAGAGACTGAAAGGACATAATAGTCAAATATAACCTTGATTGCTGCTGCTGCTAAGTCGCTTCAGTAGTGTCCGACTCTGTGTGACCCCATAGACCACCAGGCTCCCCCGTCCCTGGGATTCTCCAGGCAAGAACACTGGAGTGGGTTGCCATTTCCTTCTCCAATGCATGAAAGTGAAAAGCGAAAGTGAAGTCACTCAGTTGTATCTGACTCTTAGCGACCCCATGGACTGCAGCCCACCAGGCTCCTCGGTTCATGGGATTTTCCAGGCAAGAGTACTGGAGTGGGGTGCCATTGCCTTCTCCGATAACCTTGATTAGATCCCCATTAAAAAGAAAAAAATACAATATATCTTTGGGATGATTGGAGAAATTCAAATATGGTCTGAGATTGGACAATATAAGGGAATTGTTAATTTTATTGTGTGTGTATATGCAAATTATCAATTTATTCAGTTCAGTTCAGTTCAGTTGCTCAGTCGTGTCCGACTCTTTGTGACCCCATGAATCTCAGCACACCATGCCTCCCTGTCCATCACCAACTCCCGGAGTTCACTCAGACTCACGTCCATCGAGTCAGTCAATTTATTACTTCAGACCAAACTCACCCTTCAGTAGCTGCTCTGCAATACCAGGCTGGACTCCTCAAGCATTTGTCCTTTACAATAAGTATGACATTCAATATTACCCCAGTAGAGAGCACAGGAGGAAGACTACAGGAGGAAGGGGCTTCTCTTCCTGGTTTCTGAATGCTGTGTTTTGTTTTGACTCCAGTTATCCAACTGGTCAGATGGGTAACTACTTCGTCATTTGTTCACTTCAACCATACCTTCTCCAGGGAAGTCTGAACCACTTTCCCAAGTGTGTCCCCTCTTGGGTATTCTCTTTCAGCTCCATAGTAGTCTGTAGAGTTCCTTTACATCTTCACAGTTACTCTCCTGTTGTAGCTTTACAGCTCCTGATTTTAAACTTCCCCTTTTGAATTACCATGTGGTTTCTGTCTCCTAATTGGACCAGACAGATATAGTATAATACTGTTATTGTGGTCATTTAGGAGAAGATTCTTATTTTTGGAAGATGCATGCTGAAATAGTCAGGAGTGAATGGTCATGTTGTTTGCAACTTAATTCAAATGGTCCAGCAATATATATGTACGTGTATTGATCTATCTACATAATGCATGCATGGATATTTGTAAATAAAGCAAATAGGGCAAAATGCCAAGTGTTAGCAATTATTGAATCTGTAAGGAGGGTGTATATGCCTTTAGAGTATCACTTTTTTAAGTGTTGAGGGAAATCCTCTCCTTCCTTCAGAGTCATTGTTTAGTAGGAAAAGGGAGAGATTCTTTTATTATTTTATTGGTAGGAGTGTTGGAAGACTAGTCCAATTCCTTAACCCTGGCTATGCACCAGTATATTCTGGGAAGCTTTGAAAATTATGGATGCTCAGGACCTGTAGTGAAAGTCGCTCAGTCATGTCTGACTCTTTGTGACCCTATGGACTATACAGTCGATGGAATTCTCCAGGTCAGAATACTGGAGTGGGTAGCCATTCTCTTCTCCAGGGGATCTTCCTGACCCAGGGATCGAACCCAGGTCCCCCTCATTGCAGGCAGATTCTTTACCAGATGAGCCACCAGGGAAGCCCAAAGTGAGTCACTCAGTCGACTTCTCTCATAGCTCAGTTAGTAAAGAATCTTCCTGCAATGCAGGAGACCCTGGTTTGATTCCTGGGGGAAGATCCCCTGGAGAAGGGATAGGCTACCCACTCCAGTATTCTGTCCTGGAGAATTCCATGGACTGCAGAGTCCATGGGGTCTCAAAGAGTCGGACACGAGTGAGTGACTTTCACTTTCAAAACCTGTAAAATTTTGTGAATCAGAATATCTAGGATCTGGTTATTTCCAAGGGATTAGAATTCTAAAGAAGAAGCTTGTCAGCCCTGATGGTGAAGGTAGAGTGCATAGCTAAAGTCTTCAAGAGGTTTTTGTAAATTATATGTGTTCTGAAATATTCTAATATGCTTTCTTAAGGAGGCATGCTAGAATTTGAAGAAAGCTCTGTATTTCTATATATTCTTCTTCTTTCAAATAAAAAGCTTCTCCTTATGAAGTGAATGTTCCCTGAAAGCCTCTCATCTAAATTGGTCTCTCATTAACAGTGTATGTGGCTGAAAATTTGAGCAGTACTGCACATGGCTATGTTCTTCTTGTTGTTCCATCCTTTTCTGTCCTGTGTGGAGTTGCAGTAGAAATATCCAGTGGTCCAGTATCAGGCAGTTCCAACCTCCTTTTGTAGCAAAGATGCAGGGGGGAGCTAAGCCCAGTATAGTCACACTAATCAGGAAGGTACAGATTAGCACCTGTTATCAAACTGATACGTTCACATCCACCTTTCAATAGTCCAACATTTTCCACTGTCAAAATCACAAATTTTTTAACATCTTATTTCTACATTCACCCATTCATCTGTCCGTTTATTTATTTATTCACTCATTCATGCATTCTTTCATTCATTATTATAATGGATACTGTTGACTCCCTGTCCAGATGCCCTTGAATTTCTTTCATGCTTTCCAGAGCTTTGTTGCTAGTGGCTAATATTTGTTTTCTTCTTAGAAGATTTCTCTTGAGCTACAAGAGCTGAGAGGCAAGAGTGCCTGACAGTTTACAACCCCTGGGTGGCCCATGACTGACTGATTAGAGAGAACAAAGCTCAGCTCTCTTGCCTCTGGGAGACCGTCACTCTGAGCTGGAACTGTGCAATCGAGAGCTCCCCATTGGGCTAGGCTGAGGCTGGGAACTTCCCTGCTTCACTCACTCCTGTGTCACTTCTATAGCGAATAATTTGCACACTTATCCTTGCTTTGGGATCTGCTTAAAGAACCTGACCTAAGACAAATATTTACTTACCTTTATTACAAATATTTACAGAGTATCTGCCAAGTGTCCAGCGCCATTCTAGGTGCTGAGGATACAGCAGGAAACAAAACAAATCCCCTGTTTTTAAAGGGTTTTCATTCTAGGAGGGATAGAAAGACACATGACACATGCATGGGTCTGGTAATAATGCATGATTGTGTGAAATATAAAGTAGGATAGAGTCCTGGCGAGTTGAGAGTTGGACCATAAGGAAGGCTGAGCACCAAAGCATTGATGCTTTCAAATCGTGGTGCTGGAGAAGATTCTGGAGAGTCCTTTGGACTGCAAGGAGATCAAACCAGTCAATCCTTAAGGAAATCCATCCTGAATATTCATTGGAAGGACTGATGCTGAAGCTGAAGCCCCAGTACTTTGGCCACCTGATGCGAGGAGCCGGCTCATTGGAAAAGACCCTGATGCTGGGAAAGATTGAAGGTGGGAGGAGAAAGGGGTGACAGAGAATGAGATGGTTGGATGGCATCATTAACTCAATGGACATGAATTTGAGCAAACTCCGGGAGACAGTGAAGGACAGGGAAGCCTGGCATGATGCAGTCCGCGGGGTCGAAATGAGCTGGACATGACTTAGTGAGTGAAGAGCAACGAAGGCAGTGACGGCAAGGTGCTATTTGAAACCGGGTGATCAGACAAGGCCTTTGCTAGAGCGGTGCTTGAACAGACATTCCGAATGGAGAGAGCAAGTGAGGCATTTGGGTATCTGAGGCAGGAACACTCCTGGCAGAGGACACAGGTGGTGTAGAAGTCCTGAGGCAGGCATGTGTTTAGCACGTTTGAGGAATATCATGGAGGTCAGCGTGCCTAGTGCTGATGACAGAGGCGGAGTCTGATGGGACATGTGGCCTGGGGGACAGAGGAGGAGCTGGTGTCAGATCCTGTGGGGTTTTATATTTCACTGAGATGACTCTGGCTTTTACTCTAAACAGGATGGGGACCCACTGGAGGGTTTAAGAGGAGGATTAGTGTAATTTTCTTTTCTTTTTTTTTAGAATTTAAATTGATTTAATTGGAGGGTAATTACTTTACAATATTGTATTGGTTCTGCCATACATCAACATGAATCCACCACGGGTGTACACGTGTTCCCCATCCTGAATCCACCTCCCACCCCTCTCCTTGCACCATCCCTCCGGGTCATCCCAGTGCACCAGCCCCAAGCATCCTGTATCCTGCATCGAACCTGGACTGGCGATTCATTTTTTATATTATACATGTTTCCATGACATTCCTCCAAATCATCCCACCTTCACCCTCTCCCACAGAGTCCAAAAGACTGTTCTATACATCTGTGTCTCTTTTGCTGTCTCGCATACAGGGTTATCGTTACCATCTCTCTAAATTCCATATATATGTGTTAGTATACTGTATTGGTGTTTTTCTTTCTGGCTTACTTCACTCTGTATAATAGGCTCCAGTTTCATCCACCTCATTAGAACTGATTCAAATGTATTCTTTTTAATTGCTGAGTAATACTCCATTGTGTATATGTACCACAGCTTTCTTATCCATTCATCTGCTGATGGACATCTAGGTTGCTTCCATGTCCTGGCTACTATAAACAGTGCTGCGATGAACACTGGGGTACACGTGTTTCTTTCAATTCTGGTTTCCTCGATGTGTATGCCCAGCCGTGGGATTGCTGGGTCATAAGTGGCTCAGAGGTTAAAGAGTCTGCCTCCAATGTGGGAGACCTGGGTTTAATCCCTGGGTCGGGAAGATCCCCTGGAGAAGGAAATGGTAACCCACTCCAGTATTCTTGCCTGGAGAATCCCATGGATGGAGAAGCCTGGTAGGCTACAGTCCATGGGGTCGCAAAGAGTCAGAAACGACTGAGCGACTTCACTCAAGGCAGTTCTATTTCCAGTTTTTTAAAGAATGTCCACACTGTTCTCCATAGTGGCTGTACTAGTTTGCATTCCCACCAACAGTGTAAGAGGGTTCCCTTTTCTCCACACCCTCTCCAGCATTTATTGCTTGTAGATTTTTGGATTGCAGCCATTCTGACTGGTGTGAAATGGTACCTCATTGTGGTTTTGATTTGCATTTCTCTGATAATGAGTGATGTTGAGCATCTTTTCATGTGTTTGTTAGCTATCTCTATGCTATCTCTATGTCTTCTTTGGAGAAAAGTATATTTAGTTCTTTGGCCCAAATTTTATTTTCACTTTAAAATTTCTGTGTTTAGAATAGCCTGAGAGGCAGGAAGGAAGTGGAGAGATAAACTGGAAGGCTGATGGGCAAAAATCCAGTGAGAGGTAACTGGGCTTCTCTGTGGCTGAGTGAGAGAGGTAGTCAGGTTCTGGAAATGTGTTTCAGAGGTAGACCTAATGGCTAGAGGTGTGAGGTGAAAGAAAAAGATATCTTTTTGACCCAATGGTTTTTGTCCTGAGCAATTGGAAGAATGGGTCTCTATTGATGGAGGGAAGGTAGAGGGACAAGTTGTTTCCTTTATGTCAGTGATTCAATTTTTATTTTAAAAAGCTAGCCTTCAAAACGTGATGCACAAATCTAAAGATAAACAGCATAAATAAGATTTACTTGATTACATAAACATCTCAAACTTCTATATTGTGAGAAAACTTGAAAGATAAATTAAAACTTAAAAAAAAAGTATTTTAAACCTACTTGACAAAGGATTTATGTCCTTATTACTTAAAGAAATCTTACATATTAATGAAAAGTGTATCTTCAAAAAGAAAGGGGAAATATATAAATACATAATATTGTTGTTGTTGTTCAGTCGCTTAGTCATGTCCAACTCTTTGCAACCCCATGGACTGCAGCACAGCATGCTCTTCTGTCCTTTGCTATCTCCTGGAGTTTTCTCAAACTCATGTCCTTTGAGTCGGTGATGCTATCTAACCATTTCATCTCCTGCCGCACCCTTCTCCTTTTGCCTTCAATCTTTCCCAGCATCAGAGTCTTTTCTAATGAGTTGGCTTTTCCCATTAGGGGGCCAAAGTATTGGAGCTTCAGCTTCAGCATCAATCCTGCCAATGAATATTCAGGGTTGATTTCCTTTGGGATTGATTGGTTTGATATCCTTGCAGTCCAAGGGACTCTCAATAGTCTTTTCTAGCACCAAAATTTGAAAGCAACAATTTTTTTTTTTTAATTTTTAATTATTATTTTTTTTTTTACTTTACAATATTGTATTGGTTTTGCCATATATCAACATGCAGAAAGCAACAATTCTTTAATGCTCAACTTTCTTTATGGTCCAAGTATCACATCCATACATGACTACTGGAAAAACCAAAGCTTTGACTACACAGAACTTTGTCAACAACGTGATGTCTCTGCTTTTTTAATATGTTGTCTAGGTCTGTTATAGCTTTCCTTCCTAGGAGCAAGCATCTTCTAATACATAATATAAATAAATATAAATGTGTAAAAAGATGGAAAATCTCATTTATAATAAAAAATTCAAAATAAAAATGGGATAACTTTTTACTTATAAATTTTAAAAAATGGATTATGCATAGTATTGGTGGAGGTTCAGAGAAGTGAAATATTCAACATTTCATGACTGGAAATGCATATTATTTTTGCAACAAGGCAATATGTGTCAATATTCCTGTTTTTCTAACCCATTTATTTCACTTCTAGGAGTTTAAGGTAAAAAATCTGTGTATGCCAAAAAATGATGATGTATCCAAAGGATTGAATTTTAATAATCTTAAAAATCATAATTTAAGAGATATTTGTGAAAAAACAAAGTAAGAATCTTATGTAGAGTATAATCTATATATTCATAGAAAAAGATATAAAAAGTAGTGAAAATACGCAGTAATATGAAGCTGGAGGATCATTTTTAAATGCTGCTTTGAATTTTTCTGTTTTTAACACTTTTACTTATAGTAAACATTTATTTTCTTTAATCAGGAAAATTAGTCCTCTAATAATATTCTTAGAAAAAATTCTTTCCCTGTTACCTCTCTCCCTATCTCCAGCTCAACCCCTCACCTCTCCTAGGTCAGAGGGCCTGATTCTCTTTCACTCAAGCCTATGGAACTCCTTTGTACATGTAAACCAATTGTCTGATGTATTCAACACTTCCACACACTCTCTTGGATCCTTGGCATGGATTATGTTTTTTAACTTTTTGGCCAGCTTCCACTAGAGAAGCTAAAAGGCCTGAATGGTACCTTCCCAACCTCCTGTGAGTCCACGGTATGGGCATAGGTTCCAGGTTCTTACTAGATGCACCTGCAGTAATCTTGGCATCGGCAGCTAGAGATGCACAGAAGTGAGACCACAAGGAATCCATTTCCCCGGAACCAGCGGTGGTAGTGGTGAATCCAGTGTCCAGAGACGGAGGCAGTGGTTCTAAATGTGGGGTTGTATCCTTGACCGTTGTCTCTGGTGGTGTCCAGTAATGGTGCCCCATGTATTTGGTGTTGGCATTGTAAACCAAGGAAAGTGTCTAGCTGCTGAGGCCCTTCTAAATAAATCCACCAAGAGTTGGTTAATGTGTATTGCAATTAAAAACTCCAATGTATACACATGTTTCCTGAATTTTTTAGGTCATCTCCCTCAAAGCCTCATCGTTTGAGGTCATTCCCTTTCATATTCCACCAGTGATGGAGAAGGGTTTATTTTTCTGCCACACTGTGACCACCACCTCTGTCCCTTCACCTTGATTTCATAGCAACATCATCCACTTACACTCACCACTGCTATCCACGGACTTCCAGAATCACTTTTGTGTTCAGCCTCTTGTTTTTATTCTCCAAAACATCTTCATTCTCTTTGGTGATTTACCGTCCTTTTCTCAACTTCAATGATTTTTGTTAGAAAATGATTTTGAGTGAATCAAGAAGACACTGAGGTGGGAGAGACAGGTGGGAGAGAGCAGACTCTGAAATGTAATGTGTCTACCTACAAGTTAATACTCCTCACTAGAGTTAGTAATAAAGCTGAAACCAAGGGAACTAAAATAGAGAAAGGAGAAATAGAAGGATGAATCGACATCTAGCGGCTGAGCTCATACTCAATGTGTAAGAGAGATGTGCTTCACTGTAGAGGTGGAATAGGCTCGTACCATTGATATAACAATAAAGATCACTAGCATTTGTTATTTTGTTACCCTCTGAAATTTTTAGCAATAAAGTCCCTTGGAAATCTTCAAATGAAACTATATGCTTGTTTAGGAGCAGAGGCCAGGGAAACAAATGTCAAGAATGTAGTGTTTTGCAGCAAAGGAGAGAAATTCAGGTTAAAAAAAAAAAAAAAGCTGATAGAAATGGAATGAACTGGTAGTAATGAATGGGAACTGGGAACTGAACTGGGAACAATCCTCAGGTTTGAAAGTGGATGCATCTGAAGGAGGATTTTGACATCATAATCTATTGGCCTCTCCAGCCAACCACAAGCATGTGTCTTCCTTGGACTTTTTCATCATTCAGACCTGTTCCAGCTCCAGGGACTCCAACTCAGAGCTGCTTCTCTTCTCCTCCATGCACAACGTCCCTATCCTCCATACCTTCTATATACATCTTCCTTGTCTTCCATAGATTGACTACATTGCCTGAACCTTTTCTTTAGCTTGATAATGACTTTGAATCTGTTGGTTTCTCCCTTTTCTCCCTCTTTATTATGCTTATCTGGCATGCACTTGTGTTCTTGTCTGGAAGGCTCATAGTCTTGGAGCTGCTTTAAATCTGCAGATTTCTGTCTGCTTGTCGCCCATGCTGAACCTCATCCTTGAGTTATCCCTATTGTCTGTATCTGATGAATGTGGTGGCATCAACAACAGCTGTTGGAAAGGCATGAAAACATAGTAAATGGGCCCATTTTGTCTACTTGGTTCTTCTCTTTCAGACCTTTCCCGTATATGTATGTGATGGTTTAGTGGCTAAGTCACGTCCGACTCTTGAGACCTCTATCCATGGAATTCTCCAGGCAAGAATACTGGAGTGGGCTGCCATTTCCTTTTCCAGAGGATCTTCTCGACCCAGTAATCGAACCCAGGTCTCCTGCACTACCGGCAGATGATTTACCGACTGAGCTATGGGAGAAGTCCCTCCCTCCCTCCAATATGTATGCTGCTGCTGCTGCTGTGAAGTCGCTTCAGTTGTGTCTGACTCTGTGTGACCCCATAGACGGCAGCCCACCAGGCTCCCCGTCCCTGGGATTCTCCAGGCAAGAACACTGGAGTGGGTTGCCATTTCCTTCTCCAACGCATGAAAGTGAAAAGTGAAAGTGAAGTCACTCAGTCGTGTCTGACTCTTGGTGACCCCATGGACTGCAGCCCACTAGGCTCCTCCGTCCATGGGATTTTCCAGGCAAGAGAACTGGAGTGGGGTGCCATGGCCTTCTCCGCCCCATATGCATACTAATGTATAAAAAAAAGGAGAAGGAGGCAGCAGAGGATAGATAGATAGCATCACTGACTCAACGGACATGAATTTGAGCAAACTCTTGAGAGATAATGGAGGATATAAGAGCCTGGCAGTCCACGGGGTCACAAAGACATGACTTAACAACTGAACAGCAACACCATACTAATGCTTGCATGTAGAATTTTAAACTTATGTTAGTTTTTTTTTTTCTCAGAAAAATGGGATTATAAGTACTACTCTTTTTTTTTTTTTTTTCCTTGAGAATGTCTCCTGGGCATCTTTCCATATCATTACATGTATTCTACTTCATTCGTTGTTGAACAGCTGCACAGCATTTCATTGTAAGAATTGTATATATTTTATTTTCCCAATTTCATATTTAGGTTGCTTCCAATTTTATTTTGCTATTTTAGACAATGCTGCAATAAATAACCTTGTGCATATATCTTTTTGCACCTGTGTTTTTCTGTAGGATAATTTCCCAGTAGTGAAATTGCTAGTTTAGAGGATCTGTGCATTTTATAGCAAAGGAAATAATTGGCAAAATGAAAAGACAATCTACTGAATAGGAGAAAATATTTGCAAATGATGTGACCAATAAAGGATTGATATCTAACATATATAAACAACTCATATACTTCAACATAAAAAAAAAATCAAATAACCCAATTTTAAAAAGGGCAGAAGAACTGAATGGACTTTTTTCCAGAGAGGAAATGCAGATGGCCAACAGGCACATGAAAAGATGCTCAACATTATTAATCATCAGGGAGAAGCAAACCAAAACCACAAAGGTGAGATATCACCTCACACCTGTCAGAATGGCTATCATCAAAAAGACGCAAATAGCAAGTGTTGGTGAGGATGTGGAGAAAAGGGAACCCTTGTGCAGTGTTGGTGAGAATGTAAACTGGTACAGCCACTGTGGAAAATACTATGGAGGTTTCTCAAAAAGTTAAAAATAGAGCTACCAGCAATGACCCAGCAATTCCACTCCTGGGTGTACATCCAAAAAAACCCCAAAACACTATTTTGAAAAGATACATGTACCACAATGTTCATAACAGGATTATTTACAATAGCCAAGATATGGAAGCAACCTAAGTGTCCATCCACAGATGAATGGATAAAAAAGATGTTGTACACACACACACACACACACACACAATGGAATACTACTCCGACATAAAAAAGAATGAACTTTTGTATTTGCAGCAACATGGAGGGACTTAGAGGACATTATGCTAAGTGAAATAAGTCAGAGAAAGACAAGTAGTACTGTATTATATCACTTACATGTGTTACCTAAAAAATACAACAAAGTACTGCATATAACAGAAAAGAAGCAGAATCACAGATACAGAGAACAAATTAGTGGTTTCCAGTGGGGAGTGGAAGAGTAATATAGGGGTGGGGAGTTAGAGGTTACACACTAGCGGTAAGACAGGCTCAAGGATGTATTGTACAATGTGGAGAATATAGCCAATATTTTGTAATAACTGTAAGTGGAACAGTTAAAAGTTAAAAAAAGTTTTAAAAGTAACATTTAAAAAGTGTTTAAAAATAAAGCAATTAAAAATTAAAGATCTGCACATTTAAAATCCTGATACATTGCTCTCCAAAAAAGTTATCCCAGTTGACAGTTATCAAACATGTATGAGGTAGAGTATGGCTCTGCTCCATAGCCTTACCTGGATTCTCAAGGCATCTTGGAATTCCTATTTATTTTTCACCGATTCTCTATTTTATTGCCTAAATAGCATTGCTAGGCTGTTTCTGCAGCCCACCAGGCTCCTCCATCCCTGGATTCTCCAGGCGAGAGTACTGGAGTGGGTCAGCAGTGCATGGGGTTGCTAAGAGTCAGGCACGACTGAGCGACTTCCCTTTCACTTTTCACTTTCCTGCATTGGAGGAGGAAATGGCAACCCACTCCAGTGTTCTTGCCTGGAGAATCCCAGGGACGGGGGAGCCTGGTGGGCTGCCGTCTAGGGGGTCGCACAGAGTCGGACACGACTGATGTGACTTAGCAGCAGCGGCAGCAGGCTGTTTCTGAGATGCCTAATCTAATCCTGCCTCTCTAATCTCAAGAACTGACCTAACTGTCTCCTTTGCCACCTTCAGTGTGGTTGCTGTTCATACTCTTCTTGTTGCCTCAAGATCTGAAACTTGTTGCTACAGTTCCACACGTTACTTCTGCACTAGGAAAAATGGGGAAAGATATCCCTTTTATTAGGAGAACAAAGCCTTCAAAGAAGGCCCTAGTTGACCACCTCTTACATCTTTTAGACATAATTCAGTCCCCTGGTCATTTCTAGCTGCAATAGGAAATTGGGATACTTAGTACCTGACAAAGGGGACCAAGATTGCCATGAATATGTGCACCAATTTTGATGTATTGCTTAAGCCTAGGCGTGCTGCCAGCCAGAATAAAATGAAGATTCTGTTAGTATGGAAGAAAGGAAGAATGGATATTGAGTAGTAACCCACAATATTTCAAACTGACAGAAAGATAAGCTTCATTACAGTAGCAAGAAGACAATTTTTTTTACATAGTCATTATAGCTCATTCTGATCAGGATAGCTTTAAATTATACATGTACATTTTTTCTTTGCCAAAGGTGTCATTTAATAAGGCCTAAAGTTAAATTGAAAGCAAAAGCATAGTGAGTTTTTTGAAGTATTTATCTTATGTTCTTGACTGAAGAGATAAATTTAGTAGTTGTTTCTCAGGTAACTAAACTTTGCTGTCAGGATTAGTTTTTTATGTATTTAATTTGCCTTTAAACCTGGGTTCTGTGCAAAGTTCCATAACTGCTTTAAAATATGGGCTTTATTAGGGATATGAAAGCTGAGAGTGCAGTAATATTTTCTCCTTATTAACTCATCGCATGATACTAGGGGTGGGGGATGGGAACCCAGAGCACTCAGATAACCACAGTGAGAAGAGACACGGCCAAGCAACTGAGCCTTTCCACGACCCTGAAAAGAACTGAGGTTCTGCAAAGAAGCACTTGATTTGTTTACCCTCAAAATCTGTTGGTTTGGGAGTTGAATATTGAAATATTTTTAAAAAATAGTCACTTTTGTATAAGGATTTTCAGAGGTGTGTTTTGCTTTCCTTCTCACTGGTTGGTTGTTGTTTTGGAGGCTGGGGGTTGTTTCTAAATTTCACTTCAAAAGCTACTCTAGGCGGAGTTGATAAATGAATGTTGCTCTGGGGTCCACTTTGAAGAGGATGTTATGGTCAGTGCTTTAGGCTGAACACATGGTTACCACTTTATAGTTCACAAATCTGTATCTGTGACTTTATCAATAGGTCTTGGGTTAGTTAAGGTTCTCCAGAGAAACAGAATCAATAGGCTGTATTAGGACACACACACACACACACACACACACACACACACACATTTTAGAATGCTCACTACAACCTTCCCTCCCTTCCCTAAGGTCAGAAGGCTTTGTGGTCTGCCAGCGCCCAGCCTTGCTCAGCTCCCTCTCCCTTTTCTCTCATACCAACATTTCCTCTAATATCCAGACTTGGCATCCACTTCTCTGGAGATCCAGACAAACACAGTAGTATTTGTTTCTACTTATTCCCAAGTAATCTATGAGAGTGAGTGTTTTGCTTCATCGTTGTCAGCATTTGATAGTTTCAAAATCTGTGCTACTTTGAAAAATTTAGAGTGTGTGAGGAAAGAGAAGCCTTGGATCCTTCTTCAGGGAGAGGAGATGGACTTCCTGCATTCCAGATGGGAAAGTGGAATATATTTGTCCTTTGGAATCTTATTATAGATGTTGCCCAGGTTCTAATTTATTTGCTAGGATCCTATTTCAGGTACATTATGATTAAGTGGGATTGCCTGGACTGGCTTGAGATTCTGTGTGTGCCGGGCTTAGTCGATTCAGTGACTCTTTGCGGCCCCAGGGACTATAGCCCGCCAGGCTCCTCTGTCCACGGGGATTCTCCAGGCAAGAATACTGGAGTGGGTTGCCATGCCCTCTTCCAGGGGATCTTCCCAACCCAGGTTCTAACTGCATGGATGACACTATCAATATTTTGGGAAAAAGCATTTGAAATTTCAAACAGTTGGTTCATAACTACCCATGTACACACGCTGGAAGCTGGGGAGGCCTGTACTGACATACAGTGGGAGCACAAATGTGGTAAAGTATAAAACATAGGGAATATAACTCAATATCACAAGAAACTGTAAGAAAAAAAACGAAGTGTGACGATCGAGATAATTCTTGCTGCATATCAAGCAGCAAATTGATATGCCAGTGAATTCCTGTCTTTTTATTTTAAGAGGAATTCTGGTCAAGCAAAACCTTACATAGACCCTGTATGTGAAAGAGATGAAAAGCGACACTGCTCTGGCTTCAGTAGGGATGGAGGTTGGAGCTGGTGTGCTCATCCCACTCTACCAGTGTGGTAGCTAGCTGCAGGAGAGCTCCATGGAACCTCTGGGTCTACAGAACACAGTTTAATAACACTGTTAGAGATGACTCTCTTTCTTGGACTGCTAAGCAAATCCAACATCATGCTAAGTCGCTTCAATCTTATCTGACTCTTTGTGACACTATGAACTACAGTCTGTCAGATCCCTCTGTTCATGGGGTTCTCCAGGCAAGGATACTGGAATGGGTTGCTGTTTCCTCCTCCAGGGGATCTTCCTGAGCCAGGGATTGAACCTGCATCTCCTATGTCTCCTGCATTGGCAGGCGGGTTCTTTGCCACTAGCGCCACCTAGGAGGCTCAAGCATCTCATCGGAGCACAGATGAGTTATCACACATATTTTAAATGTGTGATAACTCATCTGTGATCAATCAGATGTCACACATGCTGGTCCTTGCCCTCTTGGACTACAGATTGCTTTATTGGGCTTCCCCACTCTGTTTGTTACTCAGGAGGTAGACCCCTGCAGGTTATGGTTTCCCAGATTCCTGTTGGGTTTGGCCATTGGGAGGCCAAGGCCAAAGATTGCTGGCAGAAAGTGAAGAAGAAAGAGTATTTATCTTCTCTCCTATCCCATTCTCCCACTCAGCCCCTCCCCATCTTTGGTGATGTTGCTAGAAGGGACCATGCCTCTTCTGCAGCTCCAGTTCCTCTGGATTGAACTGCCATGGGTCTAGTCTCTGACAGGGGGTACCAAAAATCTAAGAAACATGACAGAAAAATCTTAAAACTGAGAAACTTCTGTTCACTCACTTAACCATTTTTTCCCCTGATTACTGGGGGTAAGAGGGAGAAAAAGCATCCTTTTTCTATTTTTAGCAGTGGAATGCCCAAGAAGCAAGGTTTGAAATCATGGTATTACTGAAACAAACGTAATATTTTTTTTTATAAGCTTTTGGATTTTAAGAGAAGATTATGTTGAGGATCATGTTGGTTGGAATTTGGGGCTATTTTGAATCCCTCCCCATAACAACAGGGATCTGGAGAGGTGTCCCAGGAATAAGTAAATGTGCAGAACAGCTTCAGCTCTCCTGTCTGCCATCATTTCCCTACCCAGATGTACAGCACAAGTTGAGTCCTTAAAGTGTTTATTTGCATACTCTGTTGCTCAGCGGTGTCTGACTCTTTGCAACTCCATGGACTGTAGCCCACCATGCTTTTCTGTCCATAGGATTTCCCAGACAAGAATACTGTAGGTTGCCATTTCCTCCTCAAGGGGATCTTCCCCACCTAGGGATTGAATTAGTGTCTCCTGCATTGGCAAGCAGATTCTTTACCGCTGAGCCACTGAGGAAGTCCAAAGTGCTTAGAAACTTAGGTTATTTCATCCACCTTTACATCTTTCCTGGTTTATAAATGGAATCTATATTAATTGGATCTCTTGATTCTGGGAAGGTTTGGGATCTAAACGCCAATACAATCAGCTTAATGTCTAAAGATTCTGAGAGTTTCTAAGGAGACACTAGGAAGGGGTTTGCTTTCTGGGCAAACAAGTACATTCGAAAGGGAAAGATCAGTTGCTAAAGAAAGGATTCCACACCCTCTTCTCTTTTATACAGAATCTTTATTCTGAATGTCATTTGTGTATTGACAGGAAAGACCATGTTAGTTCCCTTGACTTCCACATGGACATCATGGCATGGATAAAATCTTCTAAGATTCTGTGAAATGGACTTCTCTTTGTCTTCTTATAAATTAACTCAGGACCACAAAGGCTCACAGTCACTAAGCGGGCAGTCATTGCCTTGGTAATAGGAGAGTCTATAAATTTTCAGGGAACCTTCTCTTGGGAGTAGAGTTCTTCTTGCCTATATTTAAGTGGCGAGAATTAGAGGAAAAGTTTTCTTAACTTTGGTGCGTGTGTGCTCAGTTGCCTTTGTGACGTTATGAACTGTAGCCCACCAGGCTCCTCTGTCCATGGGATTTTCCAGGCAAGAATATTGGAATGGGTTGCCCTTTCCTCCTCCAGGCAATCTTCTTGACCCAGGAATCGAACCCACGTCTCCTGCATCTCCTGCATTGCAGGCAGATTCCTTATTGCAGAGCCACCGGGGAAGCCCTTAATTTTGGTAAGAAAGACCAGTTCAAAACTACTGATGTCATTCTTCCCTGCCCAGTGTTGCCCTAATCTAGGTCCTAGTCTGTGGCGCAGTTCCTGAACCAAAAGAATCAAGCTCGGAGCTAAAAAGTCACCTTCTCTTCATCAGTACTGGCCCATGGAATCCGAAGTGGCCCTGTAGACCTGGGCATGGGGTGGCCCACTCAGCAGTAGCCTCTTTGCTTACCCCCACCATCTGTCCCAGGTCTAGCTAGGAGTCTGCTCTGGTTCTCGGTAGGATTCTTAACTCTGTTGAAACCAGAGCCCTGACCTGAGTTTAGCTTTTTGTCCAGGGCTGGCCTTCCCAAGCCTTGTCTGCCCTCTTTCCCTGGTTGGCTGAGGTCTTGCTTCAGCCAGATGGACACCTCTCCTGATCATTCCCAAAGCAAGATGCTGCTATATACCTGGAAATCCCTACATGCCAGGTTCTGATTCACAGCTCAGATTCTGTGAGTGTCAGCCCTCCCATGGACATTGTAACGTGGACTGCTGTTCCCTCTTCTGGGGTGCGTGTGTGCTAAGTCACTTCAGCCATGGCCCACTCTTTGTGACCCCATGGACTGCAGCCTGCCAGGCTCCTCTATCCATCGAATTCTCCAGGCAAGAATTCTGGAGTGGATTGTCACGCCCTCCTTCAGGGGATCTTCCTGACCCTGAGATCAAACCTGCATCTCTTGCATTGGCAGGCGGGTTCCTCTTCTGGGGATACATTCTAAAATTTGTTCAATTCCCTCCTACCTCCAGTCTCAGTCACTGTCTCTCCCTTCTAGACTGAAATTAGGTTTCCAGGTTAATGCTGCGACATTTCTGCCAACTGGGTCTTGACATCCAGGTAATAAGAAAGAGATATAATACCCAGCTTGATTTGGAATGGCATAAACTTATAAATGTATATGCAGTCTCTATGTATGTGCACATTTAAAAAATGGAAATACCTTTTTTTCTGATAGAATGAAATTATCGTAAAAAACTTAAAGTTTCCCCACCATAATTACCCCTCTGAGTCATAATGTTAACAGCTTATATTGATATTATCTTCCCAGATCTTTTATAAGGAAGTATAAATTCAAACATATATTATAATTTAATTAAGTATAAAATGTATATTTAAAACATAAATTGGATTATATTTTTATGTAGTTTGTTTTTCATTTGAACTTCATCATTTATTGTTGGACATCATCCTGTTCTCATTTTTATTTATTTTTTTTTCTTTCTAGTACTTTTCTCATTTTATGCATTTTTAAAATTCTTTTTAAAAAATTGTTTATTTTTAATTGAAGGGCAATTGCTTTACAGTATTGTGCTGGTTTCTGCCAAACATTAACATGAATCTGCCATAGATATACATGTCTCCTCCCTCTTGGACCTCCCCCCATCTCCCTCCCCATTGCACCCCTCTGGGTTGTTACAGAGTGCAGGTTTGAGTTCCTTGAGTCAAACAGCAAGTTCCCATTGGCTATCTATTTTACATAGGGTAATGTATGTTTCCATGTTACTCTCTCCATACATCATTTTATGTATTTTAAAAAACGTTTTATTTTATACTGGAGCATAGCTGATTAACATCCTATTCTCATTTTAAATCTGAATTCTCTTTGGCTCAGCTTCAGAGTAGTCTGTGATTTAAGTATGAAAGAATAATTCTTCTCTTTTTATAGGTTTTAGGTTGGGGTTTATAGGTTTTAGGGTGGGGTTATTCGTTAAATTATTTATAGTGATAGGTTTTACAGAAATAGATGTTTTTTTATTGAGACCATCAAAACCCTCAGTGCCTAAATGATTCTGCTGATTAAGTGGAAAACATGTGAGGGCATGTCAAGCTGTCAAGCGAAAGAGAAGGAGATCTCTCCCTAATGTAAATGGATTACATAAAGACCTGACCTCCCATTGCAGCAAGTTCTGGTATATCATGCTCTAAAGGCCAGGTAGATATTACTCTGCAAGGTTCTTGTAGAATGTTGAACTTTTAAAACGAAGAACCAAATTTTAAAACTGTCATAAATCTGAGTCTGGCTTTCAGAAGGCAAGAATGCTATTTTTAGTGTCCGGATTGCAGTCTTTCCCTTTGGTGGTTGATGATGACCGCACAGTAAGAATGAAAAATGAAACTTTCAGAGATTGGATAGCTAAGCAGATTGAAAATAACACCCAGACAGTGAAGCCTTTGGGTCACTAATTTGAATTCAGCTCAGCTCAGTGACGACTACAAATTGTTCTGTCTGATGGCAGCGAGGCTTGCAGAAAATACGTTCCTCATGGTTATCTGTGTTAATTCTCTCTCTCTGCTTGTTGGAACCAGGTTTGCTCATTTTCGATTGTAATCCCCTAGAGGGCAAGGGCTACAGCTGCATAATATGCTTTTTACACCTTCATTTAGAAGAGTCGATTAGATGATTTTGATAAGGGAAATGAAGAAATGCTTTTTCTGAGGTGAGCTGGCTGGTGTGAAATCCTGGCTCCAAGCATTCCTGTGAAATATGCGCATCATCCCTTCTGGTTTGTTCTGAGTGGCCTTGGAAATAGTTTAGTCTCATGCAATGGCAGATAGTCTCCTTTTATAGTCCTGTCAGCAAATGCTACAGCTCAAATCCTGAAATTTAAACACACATCTCTCTTATTTTTTTGATTTGCACACATCTGCTGGAATCCAACTTGACACCCACATTTTCTGTTGTCTTCCTTACTCACTTCAGCACGCCTTGACCATAACAATATTAATCCATTTGTCTGTTAAATATTAATTTCATCCTCCGCTGATACTGATTTTTTTTTTCTCTGTGTGTGTGAATGTGTCCTATCTTTCTATGTAAAGCAAACATTTTGAGGGTCAAGACCATTCCTTATATCTTTTTGTAACCTCCCCAGAGAAGGCAATGGCACCCCACTCCAGTACTCTTGCCTGGAAAATCCCATGGACGGAGGAGTCTGGTGGGCTGCAGTCCATGGAGTCGCTAGGAGTCGGATACGACTGAGCAACTTCACTTTCCCTTTTCACTTTCATGCATTGGAGAAGGAAATGGCACCCCACTCCAGTGTTCTTGCCTGGAGAATCCCAGGGACGGGGGAGCCTGGTGGGCTGCCGTCTATGGGGTCGCACAGAGTTGGTCACGACTGAAGCGACTTAGCAGCAGCAGCAGTGACTAGTACAATGTTTGCTATAGTACATGCTAGTATTGGCAGATTTTATTAATAACATTGTTGAATAATAGTCCTAGAAATTTTCATAGTCTTTTATAATAACTGATATTATATGAACTGTGCTTCTTTTTTGACTCATTTAATGTTATATTTTCAGTGTTATGGAGGCAGTGCCCATACATTCATGTAGATTGTATATTGTACAACTCTAGAGGGGCCTGTTTACATAGACAATGCTATGGTGATTGGAAGCTCTAATTTCAGGTGATTGGAGGCTCTAATTTCAGGCAATTTCAGGCTCTAATGGCTCTGCAAAATGGAGATCAAAGAATGATGGCACTGTGCTCAAAAATAAAACATATGTCTGTAACTGCAAAAGGCTACACAGATAAGAATAAGTCACTAGTACACTTGCTTTTGAACCAAAACTCAATAGAATAGGGATAACATTTTTCAACAAGTGGGTGTTTCCACTCCTTCTACTCCACTTTGCCATCCCAAGTAATTAAAAAATAAAAAACTTCCTTGAAGATTCAGTTTACTCCTGTCCTTAGCCCTCTAAATAGTTAATTTTTTGTCAACCCAGGTTTGGAGCGTTTGTGATGCAGAATCAGGAGATTCTATTGAGACAGACAGGATTAGAAAGCAGAGAGGACAAGAGAAGGAAAAATAATGCAGGGTCCTGACTCCTGGGGTTGGTGGAGAGATTGAGAGAATAAGAAGCTCAGATCAGGGTAGGCTAGGGGAGAGAGGAGAGGGCAAGGTACTTCAGGAAGTGCTGCAGACACGTTGCAAGCGGGCTCTCTTTATGCCTGCATACCAAGGTAGGTTAGGCTCTGCTGTAGTTGCAGCGTGCAAACAGCTAAATCTCTTTGGCCTCACACAGCAAAGTGTATATATGCCAGTCCCAATCTCCCAATCCATCCCACATCCCCTTTCCCCACTTGGTATCCGTGTTTGTTCTCTGAATCTGTTCTAACAAAAGCTCATTTCTTACTGAACATCTGGTTCAGGTACCACCCGACCGGTGTGTGCAGGAGTGCTCTATGTGGTGACTTGGTGGCCTCAGCTGCTTTGATCTGGACTCTGCCGTCAGAAGAATGGCAGGGGAGGAGGGGACAAGGAGACCTCACAGTCTTCAAAGCTTTAGCTAGGAAGAAATTTTTACCTGAAGCCCCAAGGCTGCCTGACTGCAGGGAGACTGGGAAGCAGTTTTACATAAGCCTGGGAAGTGGAAACTATATAGATGGGCTCTGCTAATACCTACCTCTGGCTCTTCAGAAGCACTGGAAGGATTGGAATTGCTTTTGCTTTTGGTGGCTGATGGTGTCTCTTACAGGCTATACCTCTCTGAGACTGGGCCACAGAGGCCTTGGAATTTATTTGGCTTATACAGAAAAAGACAACGATAGGTTATAAAACTTCCTTAAAAGTTTCTAAAAAATACAATAAAGTAACTGTCATCCTGCTAAGTATTTATTATAAGAGCTTTTGAAAGTTTCTGGCCCCTTGCTCTCTCTTTTCTCCCCTTTAGTGAGAAAATACTCATGAATGCAATTACTTCCATGACTTATTCAGAGGAGTTTTAAATTTGGTTTTATTTCCTTTGTTTCCTTGATATTCACTTTATTAGGCATCTTAAGATGGAGAAAAGGTTATAAATTCCCTTCAGTGTCATTGAAAGGAAGCCTGTCTAGAATAACATAAATGTGATGGTCATTCATGATTCCTTTGAGCTTTATGACTCTTCCAAGAAAATAAAACATCTGTACTGCAAATTCATAGGAGAAACGAAGCTGGCAGCATGTGTCTAATGTGATTTCTTAGCAAGTGTATTTTAGCAGAGGACGAAAGATTATAGAACTACATACAATCTTTTTTTTTGAAAATAGTAGGATAAATTAGGAAACAATTTTAGATTTTTCTGCAATTTCCTCAACAGAAACCACTATATTTTAGGAGAGATCATCTGATTATTTGTGTCTTGACAACATTTCGACAGTTTCAACAGGTGGTCCATACCATTAACAACAGCAACGAAAACCTAGTTGTCATAAATGAGAGCAAGAGAAGGCACGATTGAATGTTTCAGTCTGCAATTACATTTTCTGCATAATTAGTCATAACTTGAGCATCCAAACATAGATGCATGCGTAATTAATTATGACTTATTTAAAAGCACTCGGGTTGTGGCACTTTGTTCTTCATTTCCTGCAAATCAAATTACCCAAGTTTTCATTTCATTTAAAAATAATTTTCCCTGCTTAATTTTTTTTTAATTTCAATGGAGATATAAGGTTGATTACAGACTAAATAACTGAGGCAGTAAGGTAAACACCATGAAGGAAGGGAGGGAGGGATAATATCTGAAAGCCTAAGATTGCAGAGGGTTAGAAGAGCTTGCTCTGAAGCTGGGGGCGGAAACTGAGGATAGGGCTGGCAGGGCTAAGTAATGAATGATTTTCATGGTGTTTTTGATTGGGTTATCTTAGCTGAGAAAAGATAACACATTAAAAGAAATAACACAGATGAAGAAAGCCTAATGATCAAATGATTAAACATTTGGAGACAAAGCTAACTGCCATCTTTTGAAACACATTCATCTGAAATATTCTGTTAACCAATGAATGTGTTATTTTTAGAAGATTTAGATGGTGTTGCTTCTTTACTGATAGAGTCCATGGATTGTTTGAAGAGAGTCAAGATGTACTGCCTGGACGTGTGTTTTGGCCTTTTCTCAAAGATTGTGTGATGCCACCTTGATAACTTTGTCCATGGAAAGGGCTTTTAACTGTTGGCAAGTGCCTTTTCTGTTTCTCAGCTGACTCATGCAGGAGACTTGGGTTCATTCCTTGTGTCAGGAAGATTCCCTGTAGGAAGAAGTGGCAACCTACTCCAGTATTCTTTATTCTCTCTTTATGTATTTTTAGTTGGAGGATAATCGCTTTACGACATTGTGCTGGTTTCTGACATCCATTAACATGAGTCAGCGATAGGTATACCTATGTCTCCTCCCCCTTGATACTTTCTCCCACCTCCCACCCCATCTCACCCGCTAGGTTGTAACAGAGTACTGGTTTCAGCTCCCTGAGTCCTACAGCAAATTTCCACTGGCTTTCTGTTTTACATGTGAAAAATGTGTATGTTTCCATGCTACTCTCTTGATTTGTTCCTCCCTCTCCTTCCGTCGCTGTCCACGAATCTGTTCTTAAGTCTGCATCCCCACTGTTGCCCTGCAAATAGGTTCATCAATACCATCTTTCTAGATTCCATATATATGCATTAATATATGGTATTTATTTTTCTCTTTCTGAATTACTCTGTATAATAGGCTCTAGGTTCACCCACGTCATCAGGACTGACTCAAATGTGTTCCTTTCTATGGCTGAGTAATATTCCATTGTATATATGTACCACTGCTTCTTAATCCATTCATCTGTGGATGAACATCTAGATTGCTTCCATGTCCTAGCTATTGTAAATAATGTTGCAATGAACATTGGGATATATGTGCCTTTTTCAGTTATGGTTTCCTCAGGGTATGTGCCCAGTCCACTTCAGTATTCTTGCCTGGATAATTCTATGGACAGAGGAGATGGAATGGGCTACAGTCCAGGGAGTTGCAAAGAATTGGACACGACTGAGAAACTGAGCAGGCATGCACTCAGGTGCCTTTTCTGGCGTGATCAGGCTTGAAAGCCAAATGATTTACACCTACTAGGCCTCTCTGTATATAAACACAGACCAGTGCTTCTTAACCTTTCCTGGTAAGTATTCCTCAGAGTATGACATTGAATTGATATCTCTAGAAGTCTGGGACCATATTCTAACCATGTATCAGAAATAGGAAAATTCCTTACTTTTTTAATGTTAGAAATTCATGTGAATTTTAAAATTCTATATCTATGTCTGTTTTAACATTAAAACAAACTTTTAAAAACATAAACTGTGGGAAAACATGAAACTGTTTTCTGCCTAACTCAGTGGTTAATAAGTGAGATCTTTTCCAACAAGTCTGTCCACCGTGGAGATGAGTGATGGAGATTATCACAATACATCAGTTTTGGTGTCCAGGAAATCTCTCTTCTCAATATTTCAGACCCAAATTCATATATATCAGGACATAAATATCTGCAGGCTTTTTAGAGTTTTATAAGCTATGTTGACATTCCAAGTGGAGGTTCAGGGCATTTTCATGCAACAGTTGATGACATCTTACTAATTAACATTTCTTTGAGAGCTGCTGTGATGTGGTTAGCTGAAATTATCTGACCCATTTTTTCCACTTCATTGACCCCAATGAGAAGATCAAGAGGCAGGTGCTTTGGGGTGAGGCATTCTTAGTAAACAAAATCTACTGTTAGACTGTGTAACAGTCTTAATATTATTTCACTACTCCTACCGCTTGTCACAGATTTGATGTTAATTGTACATCTGTCCATGTATTCAGGCTTCCATAGTGGCTCAGATGGTAAAGAATTTGCCTGCAATGCAGAAGACATGGATTCGATCCCTAAGTCAGGAAGATTCCCTGGGGAGGGGAATGGCTCCCCCCTTTAGTTTTCTTACCTGGAGAATCCCATGGAGAGAGGAGCTTGGCAGGCTACAGTCCATGGGGTCACAAAGAGTCAGACACGACTGAGCCACTAACATTTTCACAAAGGGCACAATAACTGTAATGTGCCTGAATCAGCCTCAAACCATTCTCTTCAACCCCCGGTCTGTGGAGAATTTTTTTCCTGCGTAATTGTTCCCTGGCGCCAAAAAGGTTGGGGACCACTGCTACAGTATAACAGTTTCCCTGGACTAAGTGTGAAAATACAGGGCACCTCTCTTTTCTGAATTAGAAGTCCTGTATTGGCAAGGAGATTTTAAAACTGCTAACGGGGATGAAAATCTCACAGGAGAGGAATGACCCAGAGGAAGGCTTCTGCCTTCCTTCTGCCAAAGGGAACTGGTCTGAGAACTGCTCTCAAGCATCCTGTATGGATGCAGCTCAGTGATGGGCTTCACACTGCAAGGCTAGGAGCTTGGATGTCCAGATCTGGAGACGGGTGAGATGGCATCAAGGTTTTCCTTTAATAACAAGAGCCCTTCACACCCTGTTGATTCAAATCAAAGGGATCCACATCCGTTTTCACATCTCACTGATTATTTTGTATATGGTGCTACATGTTCACTTAGGCTCAGAATTGCATCCATATATTTCCAGCTTTCTATGATCTCTTTTGCTTCATTTGCTCTTCTGAAATATTTCCAATTATTTGGGTGCCCAATTG
This sequence comes from Bubalus bubalis, assembly GCF_019923935.1. Taxonomy (NCBI): domain Eukaryota; kingdom Metazoa; phylum Chordata; class Mammalia; order Artiodactyla; family Bovidae; genus Bubalus; species Bubalus bubalis. The sequence continues at coordinate 16,936,316 of NC_059175.1, forward strand.
TTCGTGATGTGGTCTCTCAGTTTGCGCTGAGAAGGCATTTTTAGAAAAAAAAAAAAAAAAGATTTGTCATGATGATGATGATGTTATATGCTGATTTCAAAAAGACCTGACCATTTATGCTCATTGAGATATTAAATGATTTCCCTACTTCCAAACTTTGAAAGAATCTTTCTTTCAAATCTTTTAGTAATTTTTCTTTTGTGGTTGATGAGGTCTTCTTAGCTGATGAGTTGCAACAGAAGGGTCTTTGTAACCGATCAGCCTGTATTCGGAGAGCTTGAATGAAGCAATTAGGCCCAACTAAACATTTAGTTCACAGACCAAGGTGTGGCAAGTATTTTTTGGAGATAGCGGTGTCAATCAGAAATGAGGATGCCATTCTGGGATGAGGGTCTGAGAGTCTGAGAGGTCTTTTTCAGCCTCTACTTACAGTCTTCTGACATAGTAGACAGAGCTGCCTGAAAATACCTCATAGTCTCTCATTGTCTTAGAGGAAACTGTAGTCAGATTCGTCCTAGCTGTTATGTAGGATGTTGATATTTCATTATTTGCCAGGTCAGTTGATGCTGGACATAAGAGGAAGATCCTCATGATAACACTGGCTTAAGGCATCTACAAAGCTTAGACTCAGCAGGGCCATTGGTTAGGGTCACTGCTAGTAAGGAGTGCCTTTGTGCAAAGTGCAGAAAAGCTACTCCTTTGGCCAAATGAATGACCAAAAAACACCCCTGCTTTAGGGTGGATGCAGCCCATCCCAGATAGTGGTTTAAATTTGAGCCCCCTCAGACTCTGTCCCCCAGGTACCTTTGTGCAGTGTTCTAAGGTGCACTCTGGGGATCCCTGTTGATATTCCTGACAAGAGTGTTATAGGAGTCCCAAGACACCACAAACAGAGAGGATGCCAGCAGTCAGATAGGTTGAAAGGAGTGGAGGAGTGAGAGATAACAGATTCCTCCTGGTAATAGTACTAGGGGATGAGATGATGGGAGGAGGTTGAAATTGGGAGGGTATTGTCAACCATGGGAATAGCAAAGGGTTTTTTCCCTTCTTTTATAAACTTGCTTGGAATGTCAGTTTTGGAACCTGATAGGAGCCATCCCTTCCTTGGTACCTATGTTGCTGGTGCCTATCTTCTCCATCTTTGTCTTCTTAACATCCCTTACCAGGCCTAAAGGGTCACGACTATCGAACACAATCACATTCTTTTTATATTAGACACTATTTATGCTTAAAATAATAGATTCCTGCAAATAAAGGTCAAAGTGATATTTGAGAAATTTCTTTCTTCCTGTTCTCTTACCTGTAGTACTCTTGATTTTCTTCTAAATTCTCCTTATCCTTCATGCCCAGCTCAGGTCTTATCCTCTGCTAAACTGTCTGCTGATCATTCCAGGTGTATGTAGACTTCTCTGAACTTTCATTACTCTACGATCTGTACCATATACTTATTACCCTCAAGTTGTCTTATGTGTTGAGATACTTTTCTTCCACAACGTTATCAGTTTGTTGAGGGCAAGGGCCACACACATTGTAGTTACATCTCCAGTGTGTCTTGCAAAAAGGAAAGTGAAAAAAAAAGAAAGTGAAGTAGCTCAGTCTTGTCCGACTCTTTGCAACCCCGTGGACTGTAGCCTACCAGCCTCTTCCCTCCATGGGATTCTCCAGGCAAGAGTACCGGAGTGGGTTGCCGTTGCCTTCTCCAGGGGATCTTCCCAACCCAGGTATCGAACCCGGGTCTCCTGCATTGCAGGTGGATGCTTTAAACTCTGAGCCACCAGGGAAGCCCCTCCAAAAAGGAAGTGCTCACTAAAGCTTTAAATTCCTAAACTTTAACTCCTAACTTTAAATGCCTATGCTTTAAAACTCTAAACTTTAAAACTACTAAACTTTAAACTCAAACTGGTTTGAGAAGGGCTGGGATTGAAAACCTCAATATATGACTTTCCATTACCTGTGATAAATTGAGAAAGTGATATATTATGGAAAACTAAACCAACACACAATGCTAAAAAGTCTTGCAGTCAATTGTTTCCACTCGTGAAGACCTCACTAAGGGCTTCTGATCTGCAGCTAACTAGATATGTTGGTGTATCATAGCATTCTTCTTTGCCGGAAGTCTAACTGGAATGTTAATGAAGAGCGAAAGGATGGAAAGGAGATGGCAGGAAGGTGAAGGAGGGGACACTAGAGGCCTGGAAAATCATCAGGGGGGAAGTTACCAAGTGGCAAAATGGACAAGCAAATTCTGACGCGCAAATTTCAGAATTTGCATAGGAAAACTGGTGGTCTTGCAGAGCTTTAGGGAATAAATCATTCTGGGCAGTTAAGCTTTCTACATGGTTGGGGACTAGATATTTTTTAGTATGAAAACTTGTTTATTTTAATCATTTGGGGTAGAAATATTTTTGAAAATGTGTTACAGATTTTAGTAGACATTTAAGGGTGACTATTTAACTTACTATGGAGAAGGCAATGGCACCCCACTCCAGTACTCTTGCCTGGAAACTCCCATGGACGGAGAAGCCTGGTGGGCTGCAGTCCGTGGGGTCGCAGGGAGTCGGATACGACTGAGCGACTTCGCTTTCCCTTTTCACTTTCATGCATTGGAGAAGGAAATGGCAACCCACTCCAGTGTTCTTGCCTGGAGAATCCCAGGGGCGGGGGAGCCTGCTGGGCTGCCGTCTCTGGGGTCGCACAGAGTCGGACACGACTGAAGCGACTTAACAGCAGCAGCAGTATTTAACTTACTAGCAATAGCAAATTACTCCAAAATGTCAAGGCTTTAAACAACAAGCATTTATTATCTCACAGTTCCTGCGAGTCAGGAATCAAGTATGGCTTAGCTAGGTGTCTGTAGTTCGAGGTGCCTTGTGACGTCGTAGCCCAGCTGTCATCAGGTCTCATCTGGAGGTGTGACTACGACGGGAATGGAGATCCAGTGTCAAGCTCCATCATGTGGTGTTTGGCAGATCTTGGTCCCTTGTCACATGGGCTTTTGCACAGAGCTGGCTCATGACAAAGTTTAGGGCAGACCCACAGCAAGTGATTTAAGAGATCACACGTGGGACTTCCTGGCAGTTCAATGGCGAAGACTCTGCACTTCTTGTGCTTCCACTGCAGGGGGTGTGGGTTTGTTCCCTGGTTGGGAAGCTAAGATCTCACATGCTGTGAGGCATGGCCAAAAATAAAATAAAGTAAAATAAAATAATACAGAAACTGATAGCACCATTAAAGAAAGATATCTCACGTACCTAAAATGAAAGCCAAAATCTTTTTATAATTTGCTTTTGGAAGTGATAGCTCACCACCTTTTTCTATTTTATCCTTTAGAAGTGAGTCTGTAAGTCCAGCCCACACCCCAGAGTAGGGGATCACACAAGGTGTGAATACTTGCAGCCTGCCGACCACAGACCTTTGATAGTCATGTTAATGTTGCTTGCCTATCGGCAGGTTGATTGGAACAAGTGAAAGTCACTCATTTGTGACTGACTCTTTGTGACCCCATGGACTATAGAGTCTATGGAATTCTCCAGGCCAGAATATTGGAGTGGGTAGCCATTCCCTTCTCCAGGGGATCTTCCCAACTCAGGGATCAAACCCAGGTCTCTCTCATTGCAGCCAGATTCTTTACCAGCTGAGCCACAAGGGAAGCCCTGATTGAAACAGGGGTGGAGAATATCATCTCTTCTGGGAATTCGAAGGAGATGCAGGGAGAATTAGCCAGTCTCTGCATGTGTTTCATTCTGAAATAGAAAACTTCTGGAGATGTGGGGTATCTATCTTGCCTGAGAGAGAGGCATGAAAGTGAAAGTGGCTCAGTCTTGTCCGACTCTTTGTGACTCCGTGGACTATACAGTCCATGGCATTCTCCAGGCCAGAATACTGGAGTGGGTAGCCTTTCCCTTTTCCAGGGGATCTTCCCAACCCCAGGATCGAACCCAGGTCTCCCGCATTGCAGGTGGATTCCTTACCAGCTGAGCCAGAGGGAATTGAGAGAGGCACAGTGTGATCTATTCACACTATGAAGTAGACACGCGTAAAGAAGCAGAGACGAGACATGAGCAGGGAGCGTTCTTTGGATTCCCATCTGCTCTTCTGACTTGTGTTTCATGAAACATCTCCATAGCCCTTCCCTTTAAAAAAATTCTTTATTTAAAAAATATTCATTTACTTGGCTGCACTGGGTCTTAGTTGCAGCATATGGGATCTAGTTCCCCAACCAGGCCCCCCTGCATTGGGAGTGTGGACTCTTAGCCACTGGATCATCAGGGAAGTCCCTGTAGTCCTTTAATAGAATTTCCCCTGATTCCTCCATGACCTTCTCAGCTAAGTCATGTCGGTTCAGATACTTGATCAGAGAGAAACCTTCTTTGCATCTTACATATAACATGATAAACATCTTACATATAACATAAGAATTTAAAAAAATCTTTATGGACATTAATTTCACTGCTATTTAGCGAATTCCTACTCCATGCAAAGCAGTATCCTAGACAATGGGAATACTGTGGTGAACAAGATGGAAGAGATCCCTTCTCTCATGTATCTTATTGTCTAGTCCAATCATTTTTAATGCTGATGGATTAGAAGGTTAAGATTTACTGAGATATGTGATGCTGTTTATATACCTCTACATCAAATAATCCCATTCTTTTGAGCTGCTTTTTAGATTTGGTTTCCATATTTTACGTTTTCCTTCTTGGCTTCTACAGTTTTTGAGGGAAGAAGGGTGTTATTTTATCGTGGACCTAGGTGGCTCTAGGGGTAAAGAATCTGTCTGCCAATGCAGGAGACATAAGAGACATGGGTTTGATCCCTGGGTGGGGACGATCCCCTGGAGGAGGAAATGGCAACCCACTCCAGTATTCTTGCCTGTAGAATCTCATGGACAGAGGAGCCTGGTGGGCTACATCCATGGGGTCACAAAGAGTTGGAAATGACTGAAGCGACTTAACACACACACACAGATATTAGGCGTCCAAAATTGTTAGCCTTGTGTGTAAGATAAGAGTAAATTGTTTATAGAGTTGTTTGCATACTTTCATTTATCTGTTTCGATGCTCAGTAGCCTTTCTTGCGTACTTTCTTTTTTCCACCCATGCTCTAGATGAGTGAGATTTCTGGAGACAAAAGGAGTCACAGGGAGGTTATGTACTTATTTCAGTGATTTGTCAAAACTCAAAAAACTTTTAAGGTATATAATCACTGAGAAGTTTCAACTTGATCGTGTCACACCTAATGAGCAGGAATTGAATTCCTATTCAGCAAATATTCACTCTTTTCCCTCTCCCCCTGGGGAGAAGTATTTGTCCGTACTTCACAGATTTTGGGTTTGGCAAAGCAGTTTGCTTTGATCAATGAAATTGGAATGGATATAATACAAGCAGAGGCTTTAAACGTACGTATGAGGTCTGGCTTGGTCTCTTGCATTTTTGTGATTGTGCAGAGAAGAGCATGCCTTAGATAGCCACCATCTCTTCAGCCTGGATCCCAGAATGAAACTGTAGAGCAGACACAAACCCAGCCTGAACCCTGGAGCCAAGCCCTTAACTCTCAGCCTGAAGCAGAGCTACTCCAGCTACTCTGCGACCCTCGACTGAGAAAGGCACATGCTTGCCGCCATAAACTGTTGTTTGGGATGGTCTGTACATAACATTATTGCAGTAATGTCTGTCTACCACAGCCAGAGGGGCAAAATAATAGAGCATTTTAATAGACGGAATAAGGCCCCCCAAAATGCCCATGTCCTAATCCCTCGAACCTGTGAATGTTATTATCTTAGATGGCAAAAGGGACTTTGCACATGTGATTAAGTTAAGAATTCTGAGATGGGGAGATGATACTGGATTATTCCAATGAGTCCAGTGTAATCTCCAGGGGTCCTTAGAAGAGGGAGGGAGGAGAGTGAGAGTGAGAGGGGGATGTGATGACAGAAGTGGAGGTCAGAGTGACCAGGCCACGAGGCAGGGAGTGGGGACAGGCTCTGCAAGCTGCACAAGGACACCTTTTAGAAGGAAACATCATTGACGACACCTTGATTTTAGTTCTTTAAGATCTGTTTTGGAAAAAAAAAAGATCTGTCTCGGAGTTTTGACTCTAGAATGGCAAGATAATAAATTTATATTGGTTTAAACCCCTAAACCGTCATAATCTGTTAAAGCATCAACAAGAAACTAATACAAATATATTAAGATTAAATAGATAATTAATATTTCTCTCCCTGTTAAAGGAAAATGCTTATATTTAGAGTAATATACTATAGCATCATCCTACGAATGTGTTCAGAAAGTATCCTTTCCAAAGTCAATTGCAGTATATTTCCATTTTTATTTAATGATTGAGGAATAAAGATGGTGGCATTCATTATTTTCTAAGTAGATTGTGACTCACTCAGAGGAGAATAAATATATTAATACACAATAAATACTTTAAAATTTGTATTAACTGCATATACATGAGGGTAGGGTAAAGTTTGTCAAAATTAATAAATATTAAAGATATAAAATATTTTGTCAGAAATGCAGATTTATTACTTTCAAGTAATACACATAACTAAAATTATATTAATGAAGAGCTAGTAGAGGTTCCTAATCTTTGATGCTTTAAAAATATACCTGCCTATACCCTACCCATGGGCTTCCCTGGTGGTACTAGTGGTAAAGAACCTGACTGCCAATGCAGGAGACATAAGAGATCTCTGAGTTCAATCCCTGGGTCGGAAGACCCCCTGGAGAAGGGCACAGCAACCCACTCCAGTATTCTTGCCTGGAGAATCCCATGGACAGAGGAGCCTGGCAGGCTACAGTCCATGGGATCACAAAGAATTGGACATGACTGAAGCGACTTAGCATGCACACATACTCTACCCATAGAGATTTTGGTACAGAAAAAGCAAAAGAGGTTAGGGTTTGGGGAATCTGTGGTTTTTTTCTCTTCTATAAACAATTTATTATTTATAACTTGCAGATATATGTGAAAGTACAAAGTAGTTCCTCACTTTTTGGGAGGTTATATACTCTCACCTAGACTTAATAATCACTACTATTTTGCTTTATATGTTTTAAAAACTTTTTGTCATGAAATTTCAAGCTTAAAAGTAGAGACTATCATAGAGTGAACCCCTATGTGCCATTGACGAGTTTCAATAATCACCAATTCATGCCAAGCCTGCTTCACCAATGCCACCAGCCAACTCTCTCCACCCAGCTCTGGCTCATTTAAAAGCAAATCTCAGATACATTTTTGTAAACAAGTATTTTAGCCTGCATTGTAAAATGATAGAGGAGTCTTTTAAAACATATAACTCTGATGCGAGCATTCAATTCAGTTCAGTCAATCGTGTCCGATTCTTTGTGACCTCATGGACTGCAGCACACCAGGCCTCCCTGTCCATCACCATCTCCCAGAGCTTGTTCAAACTCATATCCATCGAATTGGTGATGCCATCCAGCCATCTCATCCTCTGTTGTCCCTTCTCCTCCTGCCCCCAATCTCTCCCAGCATCAGGGTCTTTTCCAGTGAGTCAGTTGTTTGCATCAGGTGGCCAAAGTATTGGAGCTTCAGCTTCAGGATCAGATCTTCCAATGAATAATCAGGGCTGATTTCCTTTAGGATTAACTGATGAGAGCATTACTCCTAATAAAACTAACACTTTTAAAATATGTTCACAGAACCGGTTCAGATTATGTATAATCTCTATTGTTAATAAACTCCATAGGGGAGTTCCTGCTCTTCCACGGCTGTGAAGCACTGCTTTGAACACTATTTTATAATGTGATCTTATGAAAATACAAGGGAGGCTTTCAGAGGATTAAAGATGTTCAAACTCAGTTTGTTCTTTGAACTGTTTTATACAGGGACATGAAATGCTTGTTGATATTGAATTTTTAAATTGATCAATTATTCGTTCTTATGGGAGGGTAGAGAGAAGGTGAGAGGCATGGTTTCTGAGCTACAGGAGATTACCATGTGAAGTAAAGAATGAAGAACTGAACAGAGAGTTTGAGACAAGAGGTGATCATACTTGCCTTGGGGGGACCAGGAGGCAGAACATACACAGTTGCCAGAGGTTGGCTCAGCTGTGGGCTCAGCTTGGCATCTTGGATGGGAAAGTTAAGCCAGTAAGATATAGACACCAGGTCAGCGCCAGGCAGTGGTTTAGGAACCAGGAGACATTCTAGTGGAGAGACTGGAAACATGGCAAAGGCTGGCCAGCAGAGTGGCTCCAGCATCATCCCGTAGCAGCAGTGGTCTGAGCTCGTGGCATTGTGTCAACATTCACATTAAATGAAGATACACTGTGTATAGGGCTCCCCAGGTGCGTAGTGGTAAAGAATCTGCCTGCCAACGCACAAGAAGGAAGAGACATGGGTTGGATCCCTGAGTCGGGAAGATCCCCTGGAGAAGGAAATGGCAACCCGCTCCAGTATTCTTGCCTGGAAAATTCCCTGGATAGTGGAGCCCGGTAGGCTATAAGTCCATGCGGTCGCAAAGAGTCAGACACTACTTAGCACACACGCATGCACTCACCGTGTGTATCTGCATCTATGTACGTCAGACAGACATCTCCTGCCAAGGCAGGAAGTGAGATCCTTGAGCAGTCCCCTGAATGGAGAGGGCAATATGGGCTGAGGAAAGATTCTTTTGTCCTGACCCTTACCAGAAACAATTGTAGGCATACCTCCTGTTCACGAGGTATTTCTGACCCATTAACTGGAATGATTCTCTTCTTCAGCGGTCATGCAGAAGGCAGCCACAGTGAAGAGAACCTGCTTTGTCTGTTCTCCTCCAGGCTCTACCCCTATCGTGCCAGGCTGCCTGTCTCAGAGAATAAAAGATGCTCACGTGACAAGTGCAAACTGAGAAAAGAAGGGGCAGAAACAGGACACCCAAGGCACTGCTGTGGCACAATGTCTGGACGAGCTCCTGGAGACTGAACCGAGGTCGCTGGGAGAGGCGGAATCAGAATCCAGAACCTCCAAATCTAAGGCCTCATGGGACCCCGGCTCATTCATTTCTAAATATAAAATTGAGGTAATCACTGATCAAACGTGCCACTGAGAAGAATAATGAAGAGCTAATAATTGTTTTGCTTCCCATTGAAAGAAACACACCACACTCAGACGCCCATTTACAGATATTTTCAGTTAAAGTGTCACATAATATTTGTTATATCAGCAAGAGAATGGAAATCGAGTTGGCAGTGAAGTATTGCAGTGACAACTGTTACCTTGGAAACCGTAGTGAGCAATCATAATTACAATTAGCAAGGCTTGCACAAAGTATACATAAATATTCGCATGCCAGAGTTGAGTGTCATGTACACCCAACAGCAGAGTAAATGGTGTGACTGCTGCTGCTTTCTCTTTGACACGTCCTTGTAGAGAGTTAGGTTCCATTAAGAGATATCACAGCTCCTTTGAATTTAGGTGAATATATTTCCTTATGTGCTGGTTTCGGGGCTTGTAACATAATGACATTTGACACAGAGTGGATTACACGGAAGCTTCAGCTGACCCTTAGTTGAAGTATGACCTCAATGACTTTTAAACAAAGCCTGATCTCAGAAGAAAATAAGGCAGTTGTAAATAATAAATGGTGTCATAGCACAATTACAGAAGTGCTCTGGGGAAAAGTGCAGCAACACAGAAGGAATGGTTAAAAGGTGTGATTTAATCATTCTCAGCAACTTGACTCTTGGTTTCTTCTTTATTGCCTTGGAAGTGTCCCTTTTGATCAGACCACTCTGTCAAAATCACGAAGGAAGTCAGAGGAAGAGTGATAGAATTATTCTCACTCAGACACAACCAGGCGTGTCCTGTCTTCTGTGAATTCTTTCATGAACAAGGGAGAAAAGAAGTGAAGTCAGGAGTATGTGTGAGTCTGTATTTCTGTACTCTTGTGGGAACAAAGCTTTGAAGGTAAACACATCGTCACAGCAAAACCATTGTTATTTTCAGGGCCACAGGGCACGCCAAAAACTTCATCTTCCAGCACACAGTAGAGTTTTCTGTTCGGCTTGTCTGAGCATGTTGGCTGCCTGGGGCTTTCTGGATAAACACGTGTTGTGAGTGGTTGCCATGATGTGAAGGGCAACAGGGGAAGAAACGTTGGCATGCTTCCTTTGAGAGCAGAGGTCTTGACCTGAGCTTGAAAGAAGTCTGCTAAAATGAATAAAAGGAAGCGACCTTGGCTTAGACACTAAAATAATTGGAAGAACTTATATTTTATGCAGTGGTATCTGTATGCAGAGTTGGTGGGGGCCAGGGAGGGATGGTGGAGGTGAGGCCAGTAGATGTCCAGAAAACTGCCTTCCCCCTCTAGATCACATTAAGTCCTGCCTGTGCGCTTCCCCATAGGAGCCTGGTTCTCTAGGCAGTAACGGTAAGTCATATATCGTGCCCCACTCTGACCTTTGTGGTATGGACTCATGCCTGCTATCTGGACGATTCTGCTGTTTAGGAGGGGCAGTATCTGCCGGAACAAAAGGCAGCCGTGGTGTGGTGCCTCTTCTTCTGCAGGTCCCCAACCCTTAGCAATCCAGGCTGCCTGTCTCAGAGAAAAAAAGGTAACTGGCATTGCGCGGGGTCCCAGCAGTCAGACCATGCTACAAACCCGACGAGTGAAGTGTTGGTTTACCCACTTCGGAGCTTGATGCGAGGTAGGGAAGGCAACTCACTTGTTTCAGTTAAAATGAGAACTCCATATACCACTTTCTGCTGTAATTAGAGTTGTAGTGCTTATTTGAATCACAACACTGAGCTAGGTTCTCTAGAAGAGCAAAAGATGAATGTCAGGGCTTCTTCCTTTAAAGGAACTTGTGATCTGGTTGGGAAGAAGGAGTTAGGACACCCAGACAATTAGTAAAGCATATCGTGTGTGTGAGCTCCTGGTGGCTCAGACAGTAAAGAGTCTGTCTGCAATGTGGGAGACCTGGGTTTGATCCCTGTGTCAGGAAGATCCTCTGGAGAAGGAAATGGGAACCCACTCCAGTATTCTTGCCATCCCATGGACGGAGGAGCCTAGCAGGCTACAGTCCATGGGGTTACAAAGTGTTGGACACGACTGAGTGACTTCGCTTTCACTTTTATGGTGTGCGTGCGTGTGTGTGTGTTCAGTCATTCAGTTGTGTCTGACTCTTTGTGACCCCATGCACCACAGCCCGCCAATCTCCTCTGTCTGTGGAATTTTCCAGGCAAGAATACTAGAGTGGGTTGCCATTTCCTTCTCCAGGGGATCTTTCCAACCCAGGGATTGAACACACATCTCTTGGGTCTCCTGCATTGGCAGGCAGATTCTTTACCACTGTGCCACCTGGGAAGCAGCCCCACAAGCATTGGGTACCTACTGGCTATTATCGAGTGTGACAGTATTGAGCCCCATGGAGGTCAGCAAGAGGGAGATTGGTAAGGGCTGAACTTATTGGAAAAGGCTTCAAGAAAGGGACATTTGGGAAGGGCCTTGCACATTGTAGAACAATAGAGACAGTGTGTGTGTGTGTATGTGTGTGTGCGTGTGTGTGTGCGCGTGTGTGTGAGTAGGGAGAATGGGCAGCATGGGGAGTGCCATCAGAAGCCTGTCTGGGGAAAGAGCCAAGGGGACTAAAGCAGCGCTCATGCTTACCATCACTTTAAAAGTTTGCTGGTCTGTGTGAAGGAAGCCCCAACAGGATCTCTGGCCTTAGACTGCTCTCTAAAGCTCTTCATCTTGTTGGAAATCTCTCCTCAGAAGACTCACCGGTTCCACTCAGAGTCTGACTTCAGCAATTTGACCATCTCAAAAGCCCTTCTATCTTGACTTCCCTGCCAATAATTGAGGATCTACTATATCCCTAGTACTTTATCATTTTAAAACTTATGTTTATTAGGGAAATACATGCATGTGGTAAAAATAAAAACCACATAGAAGAGTGTAGGATAAAAAGCAGTAATATTTCAACTTTCTTTTCTCCATCCCAGTCCATTCATCAGAAGTGACCTCTTAAGTTGAGGCCTTTGAGTTCAAGTCTCCTAATGACTGCTCCGTACCTCTAAGTAGTATACTTCTATTTCTTGATCTTTTTTTTTTTTTTTTAATTAGGCAATATATGTTAAAACTTAACCATGAAAGACCAAGACTTAGTTCACTTGTATTTTACCTCATCTCTCTATCCTTAGAGTATTTCATATTTGTATTACTTTTTAGTTATTTTGTTAGATAACATTGTGATATTAGGTACTATATTTATCTCTGTTTCCCATTTTATCCTTTTCATTATTTATCTCTATTCCATTCTTCCCTTGCCAGCTCCCATCTCATCTCAGCCATATCTTAATTCTTACTTTGTTAACATGGTTAACATTTAAAACTGTCTTGAAACCATAATGAACTCTTATGAACTTTTGCTATAGACTGAAAACCAAAGAATAGAACTAGCATTATTAAAACTATGTGAATATTGTTCATGGTAAAGCCAAAATTGTATGTTAGGATTGCATTTTCTTCCTTACGAGCCCAATGAAACACCCTCTGGGCCACTTAAGATACAATTGTTGTAGCTTCAAGGTCAAAAAAGTTCTCTTCCCTTACAACAATTGCCTTAAGTCGTAGAATGTTTCATAAGTGAGCCATGAATTTGTCAAACATCTTTTGATTGTTGCTTCTATTGCCTCCCCTCGCCCCGCCCCAGAGTTTCTAATGGATTTGTATTGCCCATTTATATTGAAAAGAAAATGATTTCCTCCGCTCAGAAGATTTTATGGAGGAAGGTCTTCTGCTTGGTCACTGTACAGGTCCCAGGTACATTCCCTGTGGCTTAGCTCTGGGCTGAGCAGGCCAGGAATTGCTCCTCAGGTCAGAATGAAAGTGAAAGTGTTAGTCATTCAGTCATGTTGGACTCTTTGCAATCCCAAGGACTGTAGCCTCTGTACACAGAATTCTCCAGGCAAGAAGACTAGAGTATGTTGCCATTCCCTTCTCCAGGGTATCTTCCAAACCCAGGGATCAAACCCTGGTCTTCTGCATTGCAGGCAGATTCTTTACCATCTGAGCCACCATGAGGAGGACTAATCTCTGGGCAAGACATTCAACACAGAAATTTAGCTTCTTCCAATCAGGATTTATTCAGTTTACTTAAAGACTTTGCTTAAAAATCTCAGTTTTTGTCAGGGATAAATACTAGGCTGAATGTAGAAAGAATGGAGAGGAAAGGGGAGATGACACTCCCTAATACACTCATTTTGTGTTTATTTATTTATTTTTTAAATTTTTATTTATTTATTTTTTTTACTTTACAATATTGTATTGGTTTTGCCATACATCAACATGCATCCACCACGGGTGTACACGTGTTCACCATTCTGAACCCCCCTCCCACCTCCCTCCCCATACTATCCCTCTGGGTCATCCCAGTGCACCATCCCCAAGCTTCCTGTATCCTGCATTGAACCTGGACTGGCGATTCATTTCTTATATGATATTATACATGTTTTAATGCCATTCTCCCAAATCATCCCCCACCTCACTCTCTCACAGAGTCCAAAAGATTGTTCTATACATCTATGTCTCTTTTGCTGTCTCGCATACAGGGTTATCGTTACCATCTTTCTCAATTCCACATATATGCGTTAGTATACTGTATTGGTGTTTTTCTTTCTGGCTTACTTCACTCTGTATAATAGGCTCCAGTTTCATCCACCTCATTAGAACGGATTCAAATGTATTCTTTTTAATGGCTGAGTAATACTCCATTGTGTATATGTACCACAGCTTTCTCATCCATTCATCTGCTGATGGACCTCTAGGTTGCTTCCATGTCCTGGCTATTATAAACAGTGCTGCAATGAACATTGGGGTACACGTGTCTCTTTCAATTCTAGTTTCCTCAGTGTGTATGCCCAGCAGTGGGATTGCTGGATCATAAGGCAGTTCTATTTCCAGTTTTTAAAGGAATCTCCACACTGTTCTCCATAGTGGCTGTACTAGTTTGCATTCCCACCAACAGTATAAGAGGGTTCCCTTTTCTCCACATCCTCTCCAGCATTTATTGCTTGTAGACTTTTGGATTGCAGCCATTCTGACTGGTGTGAAATGGTACCTCATTGTGGTTTTGATTTGCATTTCTCTGATAATGAGTGATGTTGAGCATCTTTTCATGTGTTTGTTAGCCATCTGTATGTCTTCTTTGGAGAAATGTCTAGTTCTTTGGCCCATTTTTTCATTGGGTCGTTTATTTTTCTGGAATTGAGCTGCAGGAGCTGCTTGTATATCTTTGAGATTAGTTGTTTGTCAGTTGCTTCATTTGCTATTATTTTCTCCCATTCTGAAGGCTGTTTTTTCACCTTGCTTATAGTTTCTTTTGTTGTGCAGAAGCTTTTAAGTTTAATTAGGCCCCATTTGTTTATTTTTGCTTTTATTTCCAACATTCTGGGAGATGGGTCATAGAGGATCCTGCTGTGATGTATGTCGGAGAGTGTTTTGCCTATGTTCTCCTCTAAGAGTTTTATAGTTTCTGGTCTTATGTTTAGATCTTTAATCCACTTTGAGTTTATTTTTGTGTATGGTGTTAGAAAGTGTTCTAGTTTCATTCTTTTACAAGTGGTTGACCAGTTTTCCCAGCACCACTTGTTAAAGAGATTGTCTTTTCTCCATTGTATATCCTTGCCTCCTTTGTCAAAGATAAGGTGTCCATAGGTGCGTGGGTTTATCTCTGGGCTTTCGATTTTGTTCCATTGATCTATATTTCTGTCTTTGTGCCAGTACCATACTGTCCTGATGACTGTGGCTTTGTAGTAGAGCCTGAAGTCAGGCAAGTTGATTCCTCCAGTTCCATTCTTCTTTCTCAAGATTGCTTTGGCTATTTGAGGTTTTTTGTATTTCCATACAAATTGTGAAATTATTTGTTCTAGCTTTGTGAAAAATACTGTTGGTGGCTTGATAGGGATTGCACTGAATCTACAGATTGCTTTGGGTAGTATATTCATTTTCACTATATTGATTCTTCCGATCCATGAGCATGGTATATTTCTCCATCTGTGAGTGTCCTCTTTGACTTCTTTCATCAGTGTTTTATAGTTTTCTATATATAGGTCTTTAGTTTCTTTAGGTAGACATATTGCTAAGTGTTTTATTCTTTTCGTTGCAATGGTGAATGAAATTGTTTCTTTAATTTCTCTTTCTATTTTCTCATTATTAGTGTATAGGAATGCAAAGGATTTCCCGTTTTGTGTTTAGACTTTCAAATGATCTCCTTGTTAACTCAACACCTGACCGTCCCCCTCTTTCTTAACTGCTTAACTGCCCACTCTGAGCTTAGAGCTGAGAGAGTCATTTCCTAGGTAGGTTGATAAGAAGTCTAGGGGTCCCCAAGGAGAGAAGTGAAGTGAAGTCGCTCAGTCGTGTCTGACTCTTTGTGACGTAGCCTACCAGGCTCCTCTGTCCATGGGATTCTCCAGGCAAGAATATTGGAGTGGGTTGCTGTTTCCTTCTCCAGGGGATCTTTCCGATCCAGGGATCCAACCCGGGTCTCCTGCATTGCAGGCAGACGCTTTAACCTCTGAGCCACCAAGGAGAGAGGGGTCTGGAATTCTCAGGGAGGAAGAAAGGACAAACTTTTTTTCCCTCTACATTCTTTAGGATTATGTATCCTGCCTGAGGACAGTCTCTGGATTAAACCTTCTGGCTAATTCTATTATCTTAAAATGTCAATTATGGGAGTAGGTCTGGTGAGGTCTTTACAACCTCCAGACATTTTTTGGATTCTTTGGAGAGTATATAACTCCATTGCTAACACTAGCAAGTGGGTACTCTTTCTACCCTCTTCTGATGTCTGTGTCAGAAGCTTTCTCTATCTCCTTTATACTTTAATAAAGCTTTATTACACAAAAGCTCTGAGCGAGCAAACCTCGTCTCTAGCCCCGGATTGAATTCTTCTCTTCCGGAGGCCAAGGTGATTGCCGTCTGGCATCTTTGCGTGATTCAGCAACAACCTTTCAGAGCCTTATGGGGGCATACTTTGGGCAGGTTAGGTTTTCCTTCCTCTGCAGCCTCCTGAGTCACATGTTTTGGGATGTGGATCTATATCACTGTTTCATGTATCAGCATGCTCCCGTCCTCTTCCCATCTTCCAGGAATTTCTTGAAATGTCTCATCCATTAATTATACACTTTCCCATTTTTTCGGGGTTCAGAAAATGAGTAGGTGTAAAATTCACTCACCTTCTTGAGCTAGAAAAGTCAGACCCTCCTTCATGGCACATCTTTGTCCCTTTACCTTTAAAACATTTTAAGTCTTCACTTTAGTTTTCTATTTGCTGCTTTAACAAATTACCCAAAGGGAATGGCTTAAAACAACACAAATTTACTCTTTGACAGTTCTGGAGGCCAGAGCTCTAAAGTAAGTCTTAGAGGGCTAAAATCAAGTTGCAAAATCAAGGTCTGGTTCCTTCCTGAGGGTCTAGGAGAATCTGGTTTTTTGGCTCCTCTAGTTTCTGGTGGCTTCAGGCCTTCCTTGGCTCATGGTTGCATGGTTCTAGTCTCTTGCTTCTGCTGTCAAATTCTTACTTCCTCTTCTCTGATCAAATCTCCTTCTGCCTTCCTCAGATAAGTATACTTGTGGTTACATTTAGAGTCTGCCTAGATAATTCAGGATAATCTCCATCTCAAGCTCCTTAATTTCATCACATCTGCAAAGTCCCATTAGCCATATAAGGTAATATCCACAGGTTCTAGGTAAAAGAATCTGGAGCCATTTTCCTGCCTACCATAGTCTTCTTTGATTTCTCCATTTCTATTACCATATTCATCCAGTCAGTTATCAAGTTCCATGGCTGGATTCACCTACTGGCTCTCAAATCTGAATGCACATTACAATTACCTGGAGAGCTTTAAAAAGTACTATAGTTCTGGCTAAGAAAGTGAGAAATTCTGGGGAGTCAGGTCTCAATATTATTAAATTTTTTTTTTTTTAGATTGATACAATTTCAAACTTAGAGAAACATTGCAAGAAAAGTACAAATAATTCCCATATACTCTTGATTGTTTACATTTTGCACCATTTTCTTTAACATTCTCTTTTTATTTTTTACTGAACCCTTTGAGAGTAAGTCCTTCACCCCAAGAGTTCTTCAGTATGTATTTCCTAAGAATAAAAACTGTCTCTCTCATAACCACAGTGCCATTATCAAATCAGGAATTTAACATACAACACATTTTACTTTTCTACCAAGAATATTTGTGATGACATCAGGATTACCACCCCTGCTTTTTTATTGTTTCCATTTTCCTGGAATATCTTTGCCCAGCTCTTTATTTTTAGCCTTTCGGAATTATTTTGTATTAAGTGTGTTTCTTTCTTTTAAAAAAGTATTTAATATATTTATTTGACTGAACCAAGTCCTAATAGTAGCATGTGGGATCTAGTTCTCTGACCAGGGATTGAACCTGGACCCTCTGTATCAGAAGCACAGAGTCTTAGCCACTCGACCACCCAGGAAGTCCCTAACAGTGTTTCTTAAATAGAGCATTTAGTTGGCTCTTTGTGATCCAGATAGAGAATCTTCACAAACAAGTTAAGCCTTATACATTTTATTGATAAAGTTGATATGTTTAGCCTAAACTCTGCCATGTTATTTTGTTATTATTATTTTTATGTTGTATTTGCTATGCTTCTTTACATAATCTGTTTCATTTTTAAATTACTTTGGCATTAGAATTATATATATATATATATAAATATATATATATTCCCCATCTATATATATAGAATTATATATATATATACTTACATATATATATAGCCATTCTGACCATATATATAGGCTTTTATTTTTAAATATATTTATTTTTAATTGAAAGATAATTGCTTTACAATATTGTGTTGATTTCTGCCATACATCAACATGAATCGGCCATAGGTATACCTGTGTCCCTGCCCTCTTGAAGCTCCCTCCCACCTCTCACCCCATCCCACCCCTCCATATTGTCATAGAGTACTGGTCTGAACTCCCTGAGTCATACAGTAAATTCCCACTGGCTATCTATTTCACATATGGTAATGTATATGTTTCCATGCTACTCTCTCCATTCTTCCCACCCTTTTCTTTGTGCCCCCCTCCCATGTCTCTTCTCTATGTCTGAATCTCCATTGTTGCCCTGCAAATAGGTTCATAGTACCATCTTTCTAGATTCCATATATATGCATTAATATACGGTATTTTTTTTCTCTTTCTGACTTACTTCACTCTCTGTAAGGCTCTAGGTTCATCCACCTCATTAGAACTGACTCAAATGTGTTCCTTTTCTGGCTAATATTCCATTGTATATATGTACCACAGCTTCTTTATCCATTCATCTGCGATGGACATCTAGGTTGCTTCCACGGTCTAGGTATTGTGAATAGTGCTGCAATGAACACTGGGTGTATGTGTCTTTGTGAATTGTGGTTTCCTCTGAAGCGAATTAGCAGCAGCAGAGTATATGATCAGTAGTGGGGTAACTGGGTCATACCGTAGATTGTTCCTAGTTTTTAAAGGAATCTCCATACTGCTCTCCCTAATGGCTATATCAATTTATATTCCCACCAACATTGCAAGAGGGTTCCTTTTTTTCCACACCTTCTCCAGGATTTATTATTTATAGATTTTTTGATGATGGCCATTCTGGCCAGTATGAGGTGATATCTCATTGTGCTTTTGATTTGCATTTCTCTAATAATGAGCAATGTTGAGCATCTTTTCATGTGTTTATTAGCTATCTGTATGTGTTCTTTGGAGAAATGTCTTTAGGTCATCTGCTCACTTTTTGATTGAGTTGTTTGTTTTTCTGGTATTGAGTTGCATGAGTTGCTTGTATATCTTGGAAATTAATTCTTTGCCAATTGTTTCATTTGCTTCCCCATAAAATTATACACACACACACATTGTTTTAGAGATTATCTCCTTATACCTTTTAAAAATGCCATTAGTCACACCCATTAGGGTGGCTACTATTGATAAAACAGAAAATAAAAAGTGTTGGCAGTGATATGGAGAAGTTGTACTCTTGTAATGGGATTTTAAAATGGTGCAACTGCTATGGAAAACAGTATGGTGTTTCCTCCAAAATTTAAAAATTGGACTACCATATGATCTAGCAATCCCACTTCTGGGTATATATCCAAAAGAATTGAAAGCAGTGTCTTGAAGAGTATTTGCATATCCATGTTCATGGCAGCACAATGCACAACAGCCAAGAGGTGGAAGCAATTCAGATGTCTGACAGATGAATGGGCAAATAAAATGAGATATATATCATTCACAATAGATACAATGCAGCCTTAAAAAGGAATGGAATTCTGTCACATGCTATAACATGGATGGACCGTGAAGACATTGGGCTAAGTAAAATGAACCAGCCACAAAAGAACAAGTACTATAGGATTCTACTTACATGAGGTGTCTAAAGTTCACAGATGGAGAAAATAGAATGGTATTTCCTAGAGTCTGGGGGTAAAGGGGAATTGTTGTTCAATGGGTACAGAATTTCAGTTTTGCAAAGATGAAAAAAGGTTCTAACGTTATGTTTCACAAAAATATAAGTATACTTACCACTATTGAACTGTATACTTAAAAATGGTTAAGATGGTAACTTTTATGATATCTGTTTTTACAATAAAAAAAGTGCCATTAGCTCCCTGTTTCTAATTTAAGCTTCTTTATCTGCTTTCTTTTTAGTATAAACTCAAATAAATGGTATTCTTTTGTTTCCACCTACTGTATATATAATAGTTAATGAGTATATGCTTCCCAGGTGGCGCTAGTGGTAAAGAATCCACCTGCCAGTGCAGGAGACACAAGAGATGCAGGTTCAATCCCTGGGTTGGGAAGATCCCTTGGAGGAGGGCATGGCAACTCATTTCAGTATTCTTTCCTGAGGAATCCCATGGACAGTGGAGCCTGCTGGGCTACAGTCCATAGAGTCACAAAGAGTCAGACACAACTTAGTGACTTAGTACGCATGCATGTGCATTAGTAGGGCTTCCCTGGTGGCTTAGTGGTAAAGAATCTGCCTACCAATGCAGGAGACACAGGAGACATGGGTTCCATCCCTGGATCGAGAAGATCCCCTGGAGAAGGAAAGCAACCCACTCCAGTATTCTTGCCTGGGAAATCCCATGAACAGAAGAGCCTGGAGGGCTACAGTCCATGTGGCCACAAAGAGTCAGCCAGGACTGAGCGACTGAGCACACACTCATGCATGTGCATTAGCAGTTCTGAAAGCATCTCCAGATGATTCTAAATATTAAGTAACTAGAGCTGATATGGGGTCACACAGAGTCGGACATGACTGAAGAGACTTAGCAGCAGCAGCAGCAGAGCTGATAATCACTGGGCAACTCTCTCATCACTCCTTTCTCTTTCAATTTACATCATCATTCTAACCCAGCTGTCATTATTCTTCACATGTTGTAAACTCCCTTCCCTGGCTTTTCTTGGATTGTCTGTTCAATCCTCTCTAAATACTATACCCAGAGCAATCTTGCAAAAGTTCCACTTTGTGTCATGTTTGCCACTCAAAGTTACGAAGGATTCTTTTCCATTGCCTCAAGGTTGGAAGAGGTGAATTGATTTGAGTTCCAGCAGGGACACTTATCAGTTATGTGACCTTTGTTAAATAATTTTAAAAATAATTAATTTATTTTAATTGGAGGATAATTACTTTACGATATTGTGATGGTTTTGTGAAATAATTTAAGGGGCCAATGCAGCTGCTGGATCATAAGAGATTTCAATTAACATCCTTCCATTCTTCCTTTGCTAAGCTCTAGTATCCCATTGTTCCTCTATCCACCCACTCCCCCTCACCTACCCTCCTAACCTCCCTTGCTAACTCTCACAGCCATCTTGAGGATTTAAAGCCAGACTTGCCTCTGAAAACCAAATTCAGGTACCCTCTCTTGCCAAAAATACTTCAGTCAGAAATAACCCTGCACCCCTCTCAGCATCCTTGGCACTTTCTCAAACACGTGGAACCTTTTAGTGACTTGTGTTCTGTCTTTTTACAAAAGTGTAAATTAAGTTAATTAAAAGGAAACAGGAATCCAAGGGCAGGTGAAGGAGGGAGCAAACTGAGCACTCCCTATCAGAGAATTGAGGAATTACATCATTTGCTTCGAAACATGTAGCCTTGCTTGAACACTTATGGTCCCATGTCACCCATGCTCCCTGTGTCTTTTGGCAAGTTACACATTGTACAAAACCCTTCTATTGCAAGCTCTTTGTGGGCAAAGTCTGTGTCTTAAAGATCTCTGTCCTTGATACATTATAGGAAAGCAATAGGACCTAGGTGTCTAATGATAGCTGACACTGAATGCTTATTATCTACTTGACCTTGTTCTAAGTGTTGTGGTCTGGGCACAGGTTGAGAAAGAATTTCCAGACATGAGACAGAATGAGAGGGAAATAAAGTTTATTAGAGTGGGAGACGCTGTTTGAGTAGTGAGCCAGCTCAAGGGAGAACTGACATTGAACAGGGGTCCTTAGCCCATTTCTATACCCAGGGTACAAGGAGTGAGATAGGGGTCTTGTGGGTCATTTGCTAATTGGATGAGGCACATATCAGTATATGGGCAGGGGGAGAGTAAGGCAGATATCTTCTCTCTATGGGGTAGGAGGGGAGACAGGTTATACTGCTCAGGAGGACCTGAAATCCATTAATAGTTACAATATGGGAGAAGGAAGGATGATAAGGGTTTGGTTTTTCTGTTTCTGGATTCCAAGACCCTCCTTGGTTTTATCTGCTCTTTTATCCTTGGGTCACCACATTACTCCCTCTCTTTATTTTTAGGGCCAATTCTTTGGCCCCTTTTGATACCCTGCTCATGTCTAACTACCTATTTCCCTTCTCAGGTATTTGGGAACCCAGTCTCAGAGGAAAAGGGGTAATGACTGCTCTGGCTTCTTCAGGCTGTACAGGGGCGTTATGGGGCTCTGGGTTCCCTTTGCCTGCTCTCTGTCAGGGTGCATTTACAGCAGGAGATGAGAGTCCATGGAATGATAAGGTGACTTGTTTCAGCATTGTCTAGGTGTTTGTTGGTCAGGGAATACTCTTGTCATACTACCACTTGGAGATTTGTTGTATTCTAGAAGAAACAAACTTAACAAGAAAGTTAAAGGTACGTGGCCCAAAGATTAATAGAAGTAGAAAAAGTTGCTCAAGGGCTAGCCAGGAGAACCAGGGCCCAGACATTGGTTCGTGACATTAGTGTTTCTCTAGGTATGAGAAGAGGCAAGAATTTGGGCTCATAAAATCTTTACCTGAAAGCTTATCTGACTATCTGAGGGCTGGTTCTTGTGGGTTTTTCCCAGAGCACAGAGTGTCTTATTTCTGATCTCCTCCCTGAACTCCTTTCAGGGGATGTTGAAGGTCAGCAGCTTGCAGTGGTCATGAAGTAATCCTTGTAGAGGCAGCTGGAAAGTGCTAACTTCCAGTCATCAGGGTCCCTTCATAACCACATAGTTGACCATGCTTTGGGGGCACTTCATGGCCATTGTGTCCCGAGGTGCTGGGAAGGCTCATTCCCAGGTTTAACAAAGATTCCATTGACAGGCCAGTGTGCTGTTACTGGACCAGGCCTTGTGAGTAGCAGAAGTCTCTGGACCATACCTGTCTTACTAGCCTCCTGGTCCAGGAAAATATTCCCTCTTGTTGCTTCTTCCCATATCTAGAGTTAGATTATTACAATCATTGATCTCATATGGAACTGCATATCAGCATTTTATCACAGGCTCAGTCACACATTTGGTAACGTAAGAAACTATCTTCTGAAACAAGCAACATAGAAAATAATACAGCTAGCAGTTATTAGTAAGGTCACGAGTAAGGATTATAAGTCAAGAACTTTCATTAAGTAGAGCCCAGTATACCCCAGGTCATCTGGCTTCGTTTGTTAAATAACTACAGCCTGGTGTTAATCTCCTGGTTGTGCATCATGGAGCATCTGATCTCTATCTAAAGACTGGTTACTGAGATAAGCTTTAGAAACAGAGTGTCCTTTTTAATAACTTAATTAAATCTTTTAGCAGTATAACATAACAACAAGGAAATATCTCAGAAGTGAGTCTTAGTAAACACTAGACCTTAATTGACAATCCTAGAATCTTAGTTTAACAATTAACAAAACTTAATATTCAGTGAAACACGATTTTTTCATTATGAGGGCATTAACCCTGTAGCCAGGGAAGGCTTTAACCCATCAAATAAAAATGAGGTTTGTCAGGGAGCCGGGAAAAGCCATGCGAACATCCTGGATTTCCCATAGCCCTGACTCTTTGATTTACAGCTATTGTTCACCCATTTTTAATTCCTTGATTTAGGAGTAGACTTTTTCCATGTTTTAAGGACATCAGAATAGCAAAAGTCTAACCGTGAGGGCTTATTTTTTGTAGAAGCAAAATGAACTTCATCTACATGTACCATAATCTTAAATAATGCTTCTTTACCAAAGTAACAAAAGATTTTAAAAACAAATATAAATCACTTAAAGGCAAAGAAATTAATAATCTCTTGTCGAAAGCTTCATCCTAAGAAAGCTTTGTTCTCTTAACAAAGCGAGTAGACTAAATTCCAATCTCTTACCAGTTTACCAGATAACAAACAAACAAAATTTGTTTATCGCTTAATCTTAGAAAAGTCTTTTCCAGAAATCTTGAAGTAGCAGTATTCTTGCAGAGGCATCAGAGTGAAACCATAGAAGGCATGTTTAAAATCCGATTAAACTGCAACTGACAAAGTAACCTGGTCATTGCTGTGACTTGTAACACTTAAACATGGTAACTAGAATTATAACTGACAACATTTTATCAGGGCATATCAGATCTATATGAATTCCACATAATTTTAGGATATCTATATTAGTTACATCAACCATACAGTATAACCTGAGAAGATTTTATCACCGCTTCCACAGTACTTCCCATGTAATTGAATGTCCAATGAACCCAGGTAGTTTAATAGCTCTTTGGGATGTCTCAGGGGTCCTCTGAAGCATCCCAAAGTTAGCTAGAAGTCAAGTTATTTAGGAAGTTTTGTCGATAAATATCAAAAGGGCTTATAACACTCAGTCAGATAGAATCACATGGATCACTGTGAAACTATACATTCACTTAGCCAAAGTAACAAAGATTTCAAAGAACATAGAACAGATTACTTCAGAGGTAAAGAAACTTAAAATCCATTATCAAAGGCAGTTCAGTATCTCAAGAAAGCTTGTATTTATGCACAGAACTCCTTCCTTGGGGTGCACTTTCCATCAAACCTTACCACTTTCTGTACCCATTACTTTGTTCTCCCATTCTGAAACAGCCACCTGTAAGTCAGACCTACTTCCTTTTCCCTTCATAAAACGTAATTTCATTCCTCATACCTTCTTTACTGAAAACACACATCGTACTTTCCTTAAGCAACCAAAAACTGACCTTTATATTAGCATTCTATAGATTGGTGAACATAAATACCAGTGAAAATTTCTAAAAAGAATTCTAGAGAACATCTCAGGATGGCATCAAACATTATTCATTGGTAGTCCAAAATCTCTTTAGTTTCTGTGTAAGAAGTTAGTGTTAAGTAGCGAATGTTTCAGCATCTTATTTTATTTGGAAATGACCTAGCTATTCAATAAACTTCCGTCACTTAGTTAAGCACTACCCTAGAAATTCAGGTTACCAAAATCTAGAGAGACTGTTTAGACAGACATTTCAAAGTATAATTATTCTTAATAGAGTTTATCCAAAAGCTCATCTCTCATTTGCATTTTTTTTGAAGTTTCTTCACTTGAGGTACTTTCCTTGCTGACAAACTTGTAACAGATATAACAATATCTAACTTATAAACCTAGGCACAATGAAAATATTATGCTTAATGTTAATGACTCTTAGACATGTCTATATTAGATTAGGAAACAAACATTAATACAAGATATTTAATATTGACTATTTCCCAGTTCACGTGAATCTGATATTCATTTAGGTTAATTTCTCTTGTATTTAGAATTGTCTGATTTGTAAGAGCTTACTTTTCTTTAGGCCAATTAAATTAGAACTCATTTACAACTTCAGCAATATTAAAAAAAAATAAAACCCAAAACACACACACTGAGACATACATAAATCCAGACAGAGATCTCATAGTTTTCCGCTTGATATTTAAAATGTTTCTTTGACCACCCCCGCCACCCCCCCCACCCCTGCTTTTTTTTTGAAGTTCTAATTTGCCCAAGGCTGAGGTCTCAGGCAAAGTGGGCTGTGTATTTCAGGGATGTGGAAAGGGTTAACTTCAAGCTTTTCCTTAGGCAGTCTTTTTAACAAGCTAGTTGTTTTTAATTGCATATGCAAAAAGAACTGGTTTTGACGCATAAAGGAGAGTTTTTAATCCTTTAGGCTTTTGAATATAGGAGAAAGACCTGGACCAAAGGGAACCTCAGAATCCTTTCCTAGAGATTATGTGGATATGAAAGGTCAAGTAGGGGTCATCTAGGAAATCTGATGGAGAGACAGAGGGGGACAGGAGATAGGGAGGCAACAGAAAGACACATGCAGCGTGATGAGTCCCTCAAGTCCGGATTCTGACTGAGGGCCATGAAGGACTGAACATAAGGAAATTGAGTCCTTTCCCTGCTCTTGGCAAAAGCTAGTGTGCCATTCAGAGGCCATTTTTTTGGGTCCCCCAGTTTGTATTGTGGCCAGGCCTTTTGCAGGGTCAAAATATTTCAGTTTCTGAGAATGTAGCCAAGGGGTGAGTCTGAGAGAGGCTCCCAAGACATACCAGAAACCCATCCTTAACCTATATGCCATAGAATGGGGGTACTGAGAGTCACTGACTGGCAAAAAGGCACCTCTTTTTGTCTCAGTGACATCGTCTCCATGCAACTAATGGCACAAAGATGGTCAACCGTCCCAACCGTCGCGTCCGACAGTGAGAGGTGACCTCTGAGGACCGTGTGGCTCACCATACTAGGTGCTGTACTTTAAATCCTCACAGTACCCATATAAAGTAAAATCCATTATTAACCTCATTTTTGCTAATCTTAGTGTTTGAAACTGAGGTTCAGAGAAGTGAAGAAGCTTGTCCAAATTTGGGCAGCAAGTCTCTGGCCAAGGCTGAGCTGGGCTATGAGACCAAATTGTCTGTCTTCAGAATTCATACTACCCTGCCTGCTACTGATGGACTAACAAAATATGGTCATCTAATTACATGCCTGCAAATTATAATTGTTTATATTTTGTTCCCAGATGTAGACCATATTGATATTTTCTGTTTCACTGAATTCCTAAGCAAATGAAAGTCAATAATTCCCTTAGCGTTGATCAGGTAGACTGGAGTGCCTTTTGGGGTCAGCACCTCTGCATTTTAAAGCTGACCCTGCCACGTACTTGATGTGTGGCCTTGAACAAGTCACTTAACCTTTGTTGTTTCTCATCTCCAACTTCTATCAGTGTGCATTTACATAGGATTTTGTTGCCATAGTAATACAAAATAATACTGACCTATCTCTCAGGAGTGAGCATCATGGGGATTAACTAATTTACAGCTGTGAAGAGCTTTCAACATATGAACTGCTAGACAACAGCTAGATTGTAAAGAGAATTTAAAACACCATGAGCTTGTGGAGCATGCCCATTTGATGCCCATCATTATATGTTTAACTATTAGCATTACTACTCATAATAAACTTTTATGAGGTACTTTAGGTGGTTGAAGTGTTTTTATGAGAGCTAATTAGTTGTTCCAACCAGTTCTAAG
Organism: Bubalus bubalis; assembly: GCF_019923935.1. Taxonomy (NCBI): domain Eukaryota; kingdom Metazoa; phylum Chordata; class Mammalia; order Artiodactyla; family Bovidae; genus Bubalus; species Bubalus bubalis. The sequence goes on from NC_059175.1 coordinate 16,963,069, forward strand.
CGGTAGGTCAGTATTTTTATCATCCCTGTTTTGGAAATTACATTAAATTAGTGCATGCATCATTAAAAGAATCTTAAACTACCAGATACTTAAAAGCATTCTGTGATCGGAGACACAGCCATCACTCCTAACACAAAGCTCCAGTGTAGGGCAGTGGGCGTGGATTCTGCATGTGGAGCCAATATATAATGTTGGCAAGTCTTTCTTATTTTAATTGTTTTGATGCTTGCATATTAAATAGGTGGTGATTCTTGTGCTGGGTTCTTTTGTGTATCACTCAGGGTGCATTTCAGAAAGTTGAACCCATTCTAGATAGTTTAAACAAATTTACTACAAGAAATTGGTTACATGTGTTTTGGGTGAGTATTAAGAAGAAACGGAATTAGGTGCTGGGAGAACAATTAAAAAGAAGAAATCATATCCAGAATCTAGTAACTTCAGGAATCAGTCCTATTTCCAAGGGCTGGGGGAAACAAAAGGGAGGCGGTCAGGTTTGTGGAGTCCTGGAGCATCGGTTGCTGCTGGGCTAGAATCACAGAGAGAAGCCCCACTGTAGGAGCTAGACTCACAAAGGGAGATAGCCACCTCCAAAGATGCTGCCAGAGCACTGAAGAACAGCTTCTCCTCTGCTCCTACCTCGTGATCTTGCACCAGTGTTTCCTATCAGTAGAAATTAATAGGGGGAGGGGAGGGAGGGCAGGGAGGGTAGGGATATATATAATTATGACTGATTCACGTTGCTGTGTAGCAGAAACCAACACAAAATTGTGAAGCAATTTTTCACCAATTGAAAAATAAAAGCTAAAAAAATAGGAAGTCTTGGGCAAGGGAGCCTGGGAAAAATAGTTATAGATTTATACCTTAGCTTCAACCTTAGCTTTGTAAACCTAAGCTTCTAGCTTAGATTTAGATGGAGAAGGATAGATGCAGGGTTGAGAGAGAGGAGGTAACTAGCCTGTTTCATTAAATTCACTAGATTTTTTCTGGTGATCAAGGAGATTCAGAAGCTTACTTGAAGACCTTTATACCAGCAAGTTGTAGACCTAACTATTCAAGCTCAGGCTTGCCAACTCAGAGTGTAATGTATACTCCCAGGGCCACACTCCATCTCTCTCTTAGTGTGCTCACCTTCCCAGTGGGGCTCCAGGGTCAGGTGGTAAGAATGTTCATCTCTACTTGTCTTTAAGGGCATAATAAGGATTAAATTAGATTACACACCTAAAAAAGCCCTTGTTAGTCACCAATACAACCCACAAATGAAAACCAGTATTGTTATTTGTAAATAATTTTTGCAGAAATATCTATAAACAGAAGTCCAAGATTAAAGTGAGATTTTTATTACCAACCTTTTCAAGTCGAGCCTCAACAAAGGTCCTCTTGCTACCCCCGCCCCGCCAACCCCACCTCCTGTTGTTTGAGCCAATAGAGCAAGGGCAGGTCTGGTTCCGAAACAGAGGAAGGTTTTTTGCTTTGTGCAGAGGATGGAGAGGTGGGAGTTCCCACTCTGGAGCAAATGCTCTTCCCGCAGGGCTGCGGTGGGGTGGGGACATGGCTGCTGTAAGGATAACTTCAGAATGTGTGAGAGGGGGCAGGGTTCCCCCCGAGCTGGCGCAGCTGTAGCTACGCAGGCTCCAGACAGCAGTGCGGGAGCAGCGTCTCTGCGCACGGCCCACTGCTGCTGGCGGGAGCAGCGTCTCTGCACACGGCCCACTGCTGCTGGCGCCACCTTGGATCCGGGCGTCCTGGTAGCTCACCAAGCTGACGAGTTCTGGAGTGCTGGGTGTGAGGCTTCTGCATGTGACCCCACTATGAGCAAGTCGAAGTAGTTGAAGCACAAACGATAAAGAGGTTAGACTTTACTACCAGATTCTGTTTTTCTTTTCTGGGAATTGCTAATGGGCTTTGCCGTTGACTGTTTCTCTTCACTTGAAGACGTTAAGTTGGATCACCTTGTATCTGGACTGTGGCTGATAACTGAGTGTGTGTAGGGACCGTCTTTCACTTGGTAGTTGCCTTTTTTGTTGGGTTCAAGTGGAGCTGAGGAATTACTTTTCCTGGAGGTTTGAAATTTGCTTGTGGCTTTTAATTTATCCTGACAGGCTTTAGAAAATGTTGCCAGGTTTCCATCATACAATACTTATTTTCAAATAAGTATTGCTATTTTATTATTAATAATACCATTGCATAGAAAAGTTACTGATACATAACACATGTTCATTAAATAGTTGGTTAGAAACAATTAACAGATATCTAGACTTCTGATTTTCACTCTGTGAGTGGGCATGGAGGTGTATCTGAGGAAATATTCTTGACTGGGTATACTGAGGCCAGTCATTTACCTCTCTGAACATAGTGTGAGTTTGAGGATAATTGTGGTAATGTGTGTTAAAGTGTTTGGTAAAATTTAAAGTGCTGTCCCAATGTTAAGGACTACAGCCGAACTATTTTGCTGCCTCCTGGATTGTATAAAAATATGGCTTCACAAACATTGAGAAATCCTTATGAGGAAACAAAACTGCAGCATCCTCTCATCTGTCATTCCCCAATGTCATGAACTGTACTTAGTGTTTATGCCCACCCTTCCCCATCAGAGACAATGAAATCACTCTTACGGCTGTTGTTTTCCCAAGTAACAGCCTTATCATTTGTATTGCTTTGAGGAAGGCTGTGTTGGAATCACTCATCCCAAACCCCTGTTTTTCATCAATCACTTTTTGGCTGCAGAACCCCACGGAGGAGACAATATCCAAATTGCTTTCAATCTAATAATTCACCCCAGACAACAATAAAAAATAATGACAGCAAATTTAAACCCAAGCACTTGATGGTAAGTGACCCATGCACTGGAAGGTGAGCAACCATTTGCTGGGATCCTTGTACCACCTTAGATCTGTTTGTTTCAGAGGCTAGGCAATGGACTATGGTTGTCATCTTTGAGAGTCTTGTCTTTTCTTGGAAGTGATCCAACTACTTTCTCTGTGATCCTCTTTTTGTTTGAGCTGGGTTGGCAGGGACTCAAACTTTGTTATCTCTTTCTTCTCCTGTGGCCTGAGTGTTGAGGCCACTCAGGGCCAGAGGCATATTTTAAAATGAGACCTAGGGCTAGTCTGCCTCCTTTTGGTCAGAGCCCAGATTAGTCTGGGCAGGAGAGGCCATTCTCCTGCCCAGATTTACATCCTGGTGAGGAGCTGATCTTGATACATTTTCTTCTGACTAGTGGTCCTAATATGGACTGGAAGAGGGTCCCACAGAACCACGTGATTCCTGATTTTCTGGGCATCCCCTTTCCTGTCAATGAATAGTGCACAGGAATGCTGTATTATGCAACAATGATTGAGTGTGCATTTGTATTGATTAGAGAAAGGCAATGAACAAGAATGGCCCCATTAAATTCCACCCTCAATAGTTGATGGATTGAGAGAGAGCTGTGGGAGAGATGGGTTTGACTTCAACTTCTCAATACCAAAGTTACTTCAGAAACAATTTGTGGGTAAATAATACAAGTCTCCAAAATTAGTGTGCTTACTAAAAGGCAACTACACCCAAAGGAAACATTTCTGTTTGAATTTAATTGATTTAAAATTAGCGTTCTCTTTCTCTTGATGGCTCCATTCTTGTTTACTGGGAAAACATTTGTAGCAAAACACATACTGCGTGTGTACCTGAGAATTGATATTCTCACTGGCAAATACTCTCCACCATGGAGCCTGGATACATATTTGCCTCAGAGACCTGAACCACTCTGAAGGAACTGTTCAAGTCTCCCAAGGAAACACTATCTTTGCTTGACAAGAATGATGCTGATGTTTAAAATCACCTTTCAGATCATTCCTAAGGATGTTCCTTGCCCTCTCAAGCTACTGAACTTGTGGACAATGGCAGAAAATATTCTGTTAGGAAAATGTTACTGTTAAGCTGTATTGTTGGTTCTCCCCCTTCTTTTCCAGATTGTTGGGAACATGGAAACTAAAGGAAGACAGGATAATTGCTTGTCTAGTAAGGACTGTTTACTAGAAACAAATTTTTGTTTTCATAAACCCTCTGTTGCTTCTTCATCTGAAAGAAGGAGAATATTCTTTAGGGAATTCATAGCATGCAAAGAATTCTAAGAAATGGGTGATGGATGTACATGAACATTTTAGATAAAGGTTGTAATTTACCTTTAGTTCTTATTCTTCTAACAGTTTAAACACAAACATGTGTGTATGTGTGTGTTTCCTTTTTACAAATGTGATGCTTGTTAATTGTGGAAAATAAGAATAAATAGAAGAAAATAAATGTCAGTCTTAATCTTACTATCCAGAGGTAATTTTTTAATGTTTCCTATACCTATAACCTGCAGTGTAATATGTTAATAAAAAAGGATCCCATATATATTCTTATTCATAATTTATATTCTTTTATCATTTACATATCCTTATATCCTTTGCTGCTGCTGCTAAGTCGATTCAGTCGTGTCCGACTCTGTGCGACCCCATAGATGGCACAGCCCACCAGGCTCCCCCGTCCCTGGGATTCTCCAGGCAAGAACACTGGAGTGGGTTGTCATTGCCTTCTCCAGTGCATGAAAGTGAAAAGTGAAAGTGAAGTCGCTCAGTCACGTCCTACTCTTAGCGACCCCATGGACTGCAGCCTTCCAGGCTCCTCCGTCCATGGGATTTTCCAGGCAAGAGTACTGGAGTGGGGTGCCATTTTACATAGTTTTAATTTACTTTCATTCTATTAAATGTATTTCCATGTTCCATGCTTTACATTATTATATTAATAGCTTTGTAAAATTTTATCATGTGGTATGTTGTTCCCTAGAGGAAGAAATGGCAAACCCCTCCAGTGTTCTTGCCTGGAGGATTCCATGGACAGAGGAACCTGGTGGGCTACAATCCATAGAGTCACAAAGAGTCAGACACAACTAAACATGCATGTTGTTGTTCAGTTGCTAAGTTGTGTCCAACTCTTTGTGACCCCATGGACTGTAGTCCACCAGGCTCCTCTGTCCATGGGTTTCTCCAGGCAAGAATATTGGAGTGGATTGCCATTTCCTCTTACAGGGGATCTTTCTGACTCAGGGTTGAACCTGCATCTCCTGTAGTGGCAGATGGAATCTTTACCACTGAACAACCAGGAAAACCTCATCGTATGCTATACCATTCCCCTGTTGTTAAATATTTAGCGTACTTTCCAATTTTTCCAAATTCTAATGTTTTGGTAAATATCCTGGAAGCTGAACTTTGGTGTTTCTTTAAGATAAACGGCCAGAAATGGAATGTCTGAATCTATATGCAGAATTTTTAGACTTTTGCTATGTGTTGTTAAATTTCCATCCAGGTTTATTTTATCACCAGAAATCTAAGAGAGTGACTATTTCTTCAAATCTTTGCCAACATTAGGCATTTAAAAATATCTTTTCAACCCTATGGAAAATATTTAGACCACTCAAAACTGATGCAACAGTAAGAGGAACACTAACGGAAACATAATTGATGTCTGTTATGGACTGACTTGTGGCTTCCCCCGCCTCAGTTTCATACTTTGAAGCTCTAAACCACCGTGTGACCATGTTTGGAGATAGACTTTTAAGGAGGTAATTAAGGTTAAATGAGGTCATAAGCATGGGGCCCTAGTCATATAGGATGAGTGTTCTTTTAAGAAGGATAAGAGACACCAGAGAGTGCTCTATACACACAGAGAAAAGGTCATGTAAGGACATGGTGAGAAGGTGGCCCTCTGTAAGCCAGGAAGAGAGGCCTCACCAGACACCAACTTTGTGACATTGGAGGAAAGAAAGTGGGGTGTGAGAGGATGGACATATCCCGGGTCACATCTGAGCCCCTGGGATGGTCGCCAAGTGTGGATTCTTGGCTTTGCCCAGGAAAGAATTCAAGAGTGAGCCACAGTAAAGTGAAAGAAGGTTTATTCAGGGAGGAAACATACTCCATAGACAGAGTCTGGGCCGTCTCAGAAGGCAAGAGAGGCAGGAGAGGTCCCAGGGTTATGGGGTTGTCAGTTTTTATAGGGGTGGGTAATTTCATAGGCTAATGAGTGGGAGGAGTAGCCCAGTACTTTGGGGAAGGCATGGGGATTTCCAGGAATTGGGCCACCATCCACTTTTTGACCTTTTGTGGTCATCCTTGGAACCATCATGGTACCTGGGGAGTATCATTTAGCCTGCTGATGTGTTACAGTGAGCGTATACTGAGGCTCAAGGTCAAGTGAAAGGTGAGTCCATCACCTTGGATCTAGTTGGTTCTAATCAGTTTACGTTGTGTCCTTGGACTGTGTCATTCTTCTAAAGGTTGTGCCCTGCTCCCTTCCTGTCTCAGTGAGCACCTTGATCTTTGACTTCCAGTCTCCAGAATGTGAAAGAATAAATTTCTGTTTCTTAAACCACCCAGCCTGAAAATCTTGTTGTGGCAGCCTGAGTTGACTTATACAGTATCCTTGTAGATTCTTGGCAAAGCTCAGGCATTTGGCATGGCCAGAGATCACTAAGAGATATTTAAAAAGCACAGAAATAACACAGTGGAAACGCTGACTCGAGAACACTGAGATAATGTAAATGGAAGTGGAACTCTGAGCTAGTGACACTACTGTTAAGGTGGTTACAGAAAGGAGTGCCTCCTGCCCCAGTCTGAAAACCATGCAGGTACCTCATTTTGCAGGCATATCTTGGAGATATTGTGGGTTTGGACCACAGCAACTTAGAGAATATCGCAATAAAGTGAGTCACACAGCTTTTTTGATTTCCCAGTGCATGTAAAAATTATGTTTACACTATACCATAGTCTGTTGTTTGTGCAATAGCGTTATCTGAAAAAATGTACATCAGTTCAGTTCAGTTGCTCAGTCATGTCCGACTCTTTGCGACCCCATGAATCGCAGCACACCAGGCCTCCCTGTCCATCACCAACTCCCGGAGTTCACTCAGACTCACGTCCATCAAGTCAGTGATGCCATCCAGCCATCTCATCCTCTGCCATCCCCTGCTCCTCCTGCCCCCAATCCCTCCCAGCATCAGAGTCTTTTCCAATGAGTCAACTCTTCGCATGAGGTGGCCAAAGTACTGGAGTTTCAGCTTTAGCATCATTCCTTCCAAAGAAATCCCAGAGCTGATCTCCTTCAGAATGGACTGGTTGGATCTCCTTGCAGTCCAAGGGACTCTCAAGAGTCTTCTCCAACACCACAGTTCAAAAGCATCAATTCTTTGGCGCTCAGCCTTCTTCACAGTCCAACTCTCACATCCATACATGACCACAGGAAAAACCATAGCCTTGACTAGATGGACCTTTGTTGGCAAAGTAATGTCTCTGCTTTTGAATATGCTATCTAGGTTGGTCATAACTTTCCTTCCAAGGAGCAAGCGTCTTTTAATTAGCATTATCTAAAAAAAAAGTACATACCTTAATTAAAAATACTTTTATTGCTAAAAAAAAAAAGTCAAATCAGTAGTAACATTAAACATTATTGATCATGGATCACCATAACAAATATAAAAGGAATGAAAAAATTTGAATTATTGCAAAATCACCAAAATGTGACACAAAGACACAAAGTAAACAAATACTATTGGAAAAATAGCACTGACCGACTTGTTCAACACAAGCTTGCTATGAACCTTCAATTTGTAAAAAGCTTAGTATCTGCAAAGCAAAATAAAGCAAAATGCAATAAAACAAGGTATGCCCATATTTATTTATTTTTTAAATAGAATTGAAAGGGCTCCTGCCTGTAGTGCAGCAGAGTTGAGAGCTTTTCCTTTTATTTCCTCCTGTTATTCTGGCTACCCTTGCCTAAGAAAAATCTCTATATAACCTAATATAATATCCGTATTTTACTGATATAAGTCCCCTATATGTCAAACATACATAAACTCGTTGGTGTTTTAGACACATATTTCATAGAAGAACTGATTGTGACCCACTCCATGACCTCATTTTCCTCAACTTTAATTTAAGGAGGTTGGGAAATATCAGTGAGTTTTAAATTTGTGCTTTGAATAATACCTAAATGCTTGATTCTCCCCTGGGGCAGTATCAGTTGGACTGTGGGACTGGGGTTGGTTGTGGTATAAATGTAGTTGAGATCTGGTACCCTCTCCTTCCTTGCTTTAAAAGAACAGCTGTGCTGTTTATTTGTTACGTATGATTTTATTTTGAGAAAAGATCTGTTATGGACAGGCTTCCCTGGTGGCTCAGATGGTAAAGAATGCAATGCAGGAGACCAAGGCTTGCTCCCTAGGTTAGGAAGATCCCCTGGAGAAGGGAATGGCTACCCACTCCAGTATTCTTGCCTGGAGAAGTTCATGGACAGGGAAGCCTGGTGGGCTACAGTCCATAGTGTCACAAAGAGTCAGACACAACTGAACGACTAACACTTTTTTCACTTTTATGTTATGGACTGAACATTTGTTTCTCCCTAAAATTCATATGTCGAAATCCTCACTTTCAAAATGATGGTTTTTGGAGGTGGGACCTTTGGGAGGTACATAGGTAATGAAAATAAAGTGCTCATGAATGAGATTATTTGTATCTTTAAAAAGGGGACCCCAGAGAGCTCTCCTGCTCTTTTCTACCATGTGAGGATACAATGAAAAGATTGGCATCTGCAGCCCAGAACTTGACCGTGTTGATGCCCTGATCTTGGACTTCCGGTCTCTAGAACTGTGAGAAATCAATGTCTGTTGTCTACAAGTCACTCAGTCTGTGGTACTTTATTATAACAGCTTGCAATAATTAAGTTCTTTCATCTTAAAGGACTTAAAAATCTTAGGACAGGCTGATATTAAGTTTCCTTCCAGTTGTAATTCTGTAATCTCTAAAATTTATTACTTGTGTAAGACTTCGCATAGTTTATAACACTCTTAAACATACATATTCTTATCTAGTCTATTCACTGTCTATTCACTCCTTGAAATAGTGTGGAGGTATACCATCACTCTGATTTCATATACTTAGTTATATTAAGTGACTTCTCAAGGTCTTACAACTAGATAGAACTAGAATTTAAACTCAGATCTTCTGACTCTGAACTTCATCATTTCCCCACTACTCCTGTGAGAAGGAGCTATGAGTTACATTCTTAGAAGCTATAAGGAAAATAAGGAATAGAATAATCCTAATATTTAAAAGTCCAATTAAAAAGTACAGTAAGGTACATGTGTTTTTATTTTTCAAAATATGATTCTTTAAGATTGTTTTTCCATTTATTCATCATTGTTTTTAATCTTGGTAAGAGGTATGTCTTTTTGGACATGGGGTCTATAGTGGTCATGACTGTGAATCTAGTGAGTTTGAATAGAAGGCCGTCATTTTAAGAACTGCAGATGTGGACTTGGGCAGACATGAATTGGGAGTTTGGGACTGATGTATGTGTACTGCCAGATATAAAGCAGATAGTGGGAACTACTGTTTAGCACAGGGAGCTTAGCTTGGTGTTCTGTGGTGACCTAGTTGGATGGGCTGGGGGGCGGTGGGAGGGAGGGGATATATGAATACTTACAACTGATTCACTTTGTTGTATAGCAAAAACTAATACAACATTGTAAAGCAACTCTATCTCCAATAAAAATGAAAAAATAAAAAAAGAATTCTATTAATCAGCAAACTCTAATTACAAATAAGGATTCCAAGGGAAAAGGTTTCCTGAGTTTTGACTTTGCAGACTTAACATTTAGGAACTGGCAAACATTATCTCTTCCCAAAATGCTTAAGACCTCTCTTTTCCAGTCTTCATATCTTCTTCATATCCAATAACAAATTATGCTTTCCTCTCTTCAGTTCCATCAGCTTTTATTTCATGAAATATAAATTTTGCATATTGTCAAAGGATCTACTTTATTATACTCACTTAAGCAGACTGTTTTCCAGTTTCTACCTACACCCACATGAATTGACTAGAAGAGCCTTCATTGTCCTTCACCAGAGTCCTTCAATTTGGATGCCAGTCTGTTTACTGCTCAAAAACGGCTGTCTTTGAACTAAATCCTTGTTAGCTGACAGTGACTCTTCTGTGCTGCTTACCTATTTTTCGAATAAGATTGTTGTACTTCAGGGCCCCTCATAACACTCTGCTGCAGGAAAGACTGCTGTTCTTTTATTTACTTTCTGTAGAGCCATAAGAAGGCCCATTGAACACAGAGTAGTCCCTGTCTCTGACTGTGCCCCTTTCTGTCCTCATCTCTGCCTTTCTGTCTCTTTTGCTCTTTCTCTCACCTCTTCAACACTTGCATTCCCAGTCCTGGCTGCAGGGAGCTTGAAGAAGAAACCAGAATTCAGCTCTGATTTGTCATTTCTCTGGAACACTTGGTAGGCAGCATCGTATGTGTCCCAGAAATGGATGTACATTTTCCCTCTCCTGAATTTGGAATAATCAAAGGAGGCATTCCTCCATTCAGTGAGAGAGCAAAAGCCTGGAGCCAAATATATCTTCTGATTTTATGGATGCACAAACCCGCAAAAGCTTAATGGAAAGGAACTTGGAAGGAGAGGAAGATGGTCAAATTGCTTTAGGCACCCTGCTTGATGACTTTTAGGTACTGGATACATGTGTCAATTTGTGTGAGAGATTTAATGGTTTCCCTTTATGACACTGTTAATCATCATCATTATAGTAACTTACATCTGTGTAGTGCTTTACAGTTTTCAAAGCATTTTTATATCCATTATTTAATCAGGTCTCACAACAAACTGGGGACCATACACTTGTCAAAAGAATGGTCTTTTTGCTGGGAAAGTCATTGTTCTTGAGCATGCATCTTCAAGAAGGGATGCATGAAGAATGTCGGGGGAGAAAGGAAATACCGAGCCAGGGAAAGTCAGCTGAATCGAGGGACTGGGCAGATTATCACCCTGTGCCTGGGAGTAACAAACCTTAAATCAATATAATAAAGCATCACTTTAGTCCCATTGAATCACTTTGCTGAACAAAGGGTTACATCCTACACACCAGCCCTGAATTTGCACATTTCTGACCCAAAGAGTGTCAGTGGGAGCTTCCTTGTCTCACCCACTGATATCAGTCTTCACCTAGTTCTTATTATTAAGTACATGATTTCCTTAGCAATTGATTCAGCTCTAGAAGACTTTAACTTTCCAAAAACTTACAGCTTAGTTCCTCCAGATGAGGCTGATGGTGATTGGAACAACTCCCATGTTTTTCTTTCTTGTAGGCAGCTGTAATGTAGTCCCAAAACTCTATGTAACCTATAGTTATAAGCAATGAAACACTGAAACTCTCCTAATTCCTCTCTCTCCTATGTGAACATCTCCTGCTTCTCCAACCCTGTAACATAGACAGGTAACTACTAGCAGTTCTTACAGATGAGAAAACTGTGTTAGGAAGTTACATCATTAGCTCACATATAGTTTGGTGGAGCCAGGAGTGGTACTATGATCATGTAGCTCCCAAGTCAGTTATTCTTCCACCGTATAGTAGAATACTATACAGTGCCCCTTCTTCCCTTTATCCTTTTCAAAAGCTTCCAGAAACAGGCAAAAATGCCAATTTTTTTTCCCCAAAAAATTGCTTATTAGTTAGCCATTTTATAAAACCACTTCAGCTTGAAGGCCTTCAAGAGTCAAAGTGAAAACATGTTTATCATTAGATTTTCTTTCCAGTCCATCATCCTCTTCTCTAGGAACTGTCTTCCCAGGGTGAATCCTAACAGCCATGAGTATAGTGCATGACCTTTCCTTTTTCTTGTGGCTGCTTAGGAAACAGGTGAGCCTAAGCAGGATAGAGCAAATTGTCTTTCCTTGAAATTTAGAATTGGAATGAATGATGCTAGTTATTCATTTTATAGGTCATTGGAATTGAGAACAATTAATCTCTGAGACTGTGGCCCCCAGCTGTATATACAGGAAACAGAAGTTAGAAAAGAAAGAAATAGGGAGTGAGAAGCCACATGACCCTGGAGGAACAGAGGTAGGCAGGCAGCAGAGACTCTTCTTAACTGCTTTTTAGTTCCTGGCTCCAGGCATACAAGCGGCCAGCCCCCATTGTAATTGCTGACTTTGGAGAGTATGAGGCACTGCAGGAGTCTTTTAATTCTTGTTTTTGCTTGAGTTATGTTGAAGAGGATTTGTAAAACTTGTCATGCAAAGAGCTTTAACTTGGGTGTTCTGAAAACTGCTTTCTGGAATTTTTCACTCAAGGAATTTTTGTCACTGGTCAGGTATAGAAAATATTCTGCCCCCAGCCATTGCCATGGCTTGCACACCCCAAGCCGCACACATCCCCAAGTGTACATGTGTCCATGTATACACCTCCTGTGGCCTCTGCCGAGCTGTGTGGCCAGGAGCCGGCATTCTTCAGCTCTGCTGCTAAGTCACTTCAGTTGTGTCTGACTCTGTGCAACCCCATAGATGGCAGCCCATCAGGCTCCCCTGTCCCTGGGATTCTCCAGGCAAGAACACTGGAGTGGGTTGCCATTTCCTTCTCCAATGCATGAAAGTGAAAAGTGAAAGTGAAGTCGCTCAGTCGTGTCCGACCCTCAGCGACTCCATGGACTGCAGCCTTCCAGGCTGCTCCGTCCATGGGATTTTCCAGGCAAGAGTACTGGAGTGGGGTGCCATTGCCTTCTCCACAGCTCTGCTGACCTCACCTTTCTCTTCATCCTGAAGCTCCTAGTGAAGAGGGCAGCCTCCAGCTGATACTTAATTTCTCCTCTGTGACCCCCTCCCATCATTCCCTTTGCCGCTGCATGCCCATATCCTTCTTCATTCCAGACGCCCTGTCACTCATTGTTTGCTAATGACTAGTTGGCAGGCATAGAGAAGAGAAGTGGCAGCCAGCCTGGCCTTCAGACTGGAAAGAAGCATGTTTTTCTAGAGAATGAAATTTGGTAAGAAGCACGTTCCAGCATTGAATATTTCTCTTTCAAAGTCCTGCTGGGCTCCTTCTGTCTCCTACAGTCTGTGCTTTCCTTGTCACTTCCTCCCATCTTCTTCCCAGATGGAGACTGGCAGGGCCCCTTCGATTGGGGTTGGGGCTCCTCAAAGGCCAGTGTGGGCTCTGGCGGAGACTCTAATATGATCTTGGGGAAGCAAACTATTAGAATAATTATAATCATAGAAAAATAATAGACTGCTATTTGGAAACCTTTGAAGCCTTTTCAGATTTTTCTAGAGAAAACCAGTAATTAGCAAGAAATACCAACTTCTTTCTATCTGATAGCTATTCAAAGAGAAGCCTCCTGAACTTTTAAAATGAACTTATCCTTGTCTTGGATTCAGTATTTGTTCCAGAGAAGGATGGGTCTCTTGACACCAATTTCTGTCATTAATTTCAAATCTCCCCTGGGGAATGGTCCACCTATCTTCCTCCCTCCAGAGCTCCTAAAAGCTGGGCATCTGGGACCAGCCCTCTGAGCTGGACCTTATCTTGTCCCTAGAGAGAATAATGTTGCAAACTTCAACAACAGTGCTGATTATTTTTTATTCACCATATACCATGTAGTCTTTGAAAACCCGGGAAAATGCTGTTCAGGTTTTCACAGTCATCTTGCTTCTCAGCCAGAAGAGGGCACTGTGTCCCTGATTTTTTTTTTTTTTTTTTTTTTTCCCTTTGAAACTAAGTGGAAAGCCTTAGGAGAGCAAGTGATTTTTAGAGCCACACTGTTCTTTACACGTAGATAACTACACAACAACAAAAAGTTCATCTGTTGAAGACAAATTGTCAAAAGAAATATTAGTAATTGTAGACTGGGAAGATAGCGTGGAATGCTGCTCTGGGTACTGGCGTCACAGTGGCTTCCGGTGAACATACTTCTCACGCTGCTAGCTCAGGTTAGAAATGAAGTGACAAAAATGCAGCAAGCGCTTCTTGCTAGTGAGGAGCGGTGGGTAATATATTTGTTTGTATTATGGGATTGCAGTTCTACTAGAAGGAACACTTGACATTTTGATGAGTGCCTCCAGGGAGAAAAGGTACTAACTTCAGAACTTAGTTTTAATTATACTAAGGAGATTACATTATTCAAAAGCATCCCACTGGTAAGGTGCAACATTTCCTGAAACAGTTTAGCGGAAAATGCCACATTAATCAGTTCAATATTTCACTCAGAAGGCTTAATGATGGGAGAAGTTTAAAGTACCGTAGCAACGATAATGCAAAAGGGAAGGGAATAAAAGAATGTTCACTTGGAGGATAAGATTGAAATAGTTGCTAGTCCCTTTTGTGTCTTTCCCCATTAAAGTCTGGCTGGCTGTGCTGGAAGCCCAGTGGGAATTAACATGTGGGACCCTACCATTCTGGAAACAGGAGGACCCTGAAAGGCAATGATGTGAGAGAGGAAGGATGTTATGTTCAAGCCATGTCCTCTGCCCAGGCTGGTCACTGCTGCTCCTCCATTATCAGTCCAGGTTGGTGATGAGTAGCTGCTTTCCCCCGACCCAGAAGGACAGAGCATCTTTGTAAATCTATAGTGAAAGTGAAGTCGCTCAGTCGCTCAGTCGCATCCGACTCTTTGAGACCCTGTGGACTGTAGCCCACCAGGCTCCTCCGTCCATGGGATTCTCCAGGCAAGAATACTGGAGTAGGTTGCCATTTCCTTCTCCAGGGGATCTTCCCACCCAGGGATTGAATCCAGGTCTCCCGCATTGCAGGCAGACACTTAAACTGCTGAGCTACCAGGTATTTGATGTTAAAGGGAGACGAGCAGAATGAGATTCTGGAGTGTTTTGTCTTCTATTCCTATTCTTTACCCACATCATATTCTAATTAACTTTGTGCATGTGTGCTAAGTTGCTTCAGTCATGTCCAGCTCTGTGCGACCCTGTGGACTGTAGCCTCCCAGGCTCCTCTGTCCATGGAGATTGTCCAGACAAGAATACTGGAGTGGGTTGCCAGACCCTCCTCCAGGGAATCTTCCCGACCCAGGGATCGAACCCATATCTCTTATATCTCCTGCGTTGGCTTCTCCACCCTACAAAAGTCGAATGAGAATCTGGTGTGAGAGTCAGAAAAGTATTTATCAGGTAGGCTCTCACCTGAAATGAGACCAAAACTCACTGTTGGGATGCTGAAAGTCTAGGCAACTGTGAGGAATGGAAAGTCAATCCAGATCTTGACGTTTGCAAACGAGCCTTATGGTTAGTCAAATTAGAGGAACAGTTAAAAAAAAAAAAAAATCCAGATTCATTTTTCTCCTGGGCTATTAGTCCAGCAAACAAGTATGGGGCCTTCACTGAAACCAGTGTGGACATGGGTTAAGGAGCAAAAACAATCACTGTTTGTGTGCTTTTGTTAAAATTTTTTTGGTCCAATTTTTAGTTTAATTTCTTTTTAGCTCTCACCGCAAAGAAGCTGAAGTGTTTGGAATAAAAACTAGAAATCAATACTGAGTAGCATAGCTGAATTGTCTAGAATGTACACCAGATGAATTTCACTGTCTGTTTTCTTTTTTCTATGTCTTAGTAAATGTTATAACAGGTTTTTACTGTGTGCACTTGTGGGATCCCTCCTGCTTTGTGGATCAGAGTCACCTTTGTTTTTACCTTCAAAGTTCTCTGCTTCTGTGGTGATACTTTTCTTCTTCCTGCAAGCCACTTTGTTTCTTTCCCAGAAGCAGGTGTCTATGTAACTTTACTGTGTATATTTCCTTCCACATATATCCTCCACTGAGAGGGTTTAACTTTGGTGCTCTCTGAAATACTAACTAGCTTTTCCTAATTCAGGAATTCCTAAGCATTTTATGACAGCATTATTCTATTCTTGTTTTGCTTCCAAGACTTTGTCAAGGTGATGTATATTTATTGAAAAAAATTGTAGTGAATCTAGAATTTTGTTTCAAGATGTGCACAATCGCCCAGGAGATTTTGCGAACCTTTCAGGGAAACAATAAGTGTGATTTTACCATTAGAATTATTACTTTGATGTCATGGTAGCAAGGCTGTTACAGAACACATATCCTTGAAGGAGCTATAGGCAGGAATATTTTGTCTTCTAGTGAAGGGGTCCCTATCACTATCTTGATGGTGTTGGAAAATCATACTGGATATTTCTATTTCTGTGTTGCTTTGTTTAATATTACACAGAGTCCTTTGGTTTTGGGTGAATTCTTCAAATTAGGTTGAATGCAGAGTCTTTGACTAGCTTGTTTTGAGTTCCTCAGTTATTCCATCTTGGAATCCCTGAAGCTTGGTCTTGACCAGGATCAGGGATGTTAAAATCCACGAGGTTACCATCTATTTTCTTGTCCTGATCATGATTTTCTAGGTTTCAGATCCCAGGTGTTGCTCCGTTCTTCAAAATGTGGTTGACTGCATCTGTGGATATTTACCAAATGGATTTTCTAAGCCTCATAACCACACCCTACTCTTTTTAAAAAAAAAAATTTATTTACAGAATTTTCTTGTTTTCAGTCAAACATCAACATGGATCAGCCATAGGTATACATATGTCCCCTCCCTCTTGAACCTCCCTCCCATCTCCCTCCCCATCCCACCCCTCTAGGTTGATACAGAGCCCCTGCTTGAGTTCCCTGAGACACACAGCAAATTTCCATTGGCTATCTGTTTTTGTTTTTGTTTTTTTTTGGCTATCTGTTTTACATATGGTAATGTAAGTTTCTCCAAGCCAGGCTTCGACAGTACGTGAACCGTGAACTTCCAGATGTTCAAGCTGGATTTAGAAAAGGCAGAGGAAACAGAGATCAAATTGCCAACATCCGTTGAATCATGGAAAAAGCAAGAGAGTTCCAGAAAAACATCTGTTTCTGCTTTGTTGACTATGCCAAAGCCTTTGACTGTATGGATCACAACAAACTGTGGGAAATTCTGAAAGAGATGGGAATACCAGACCACCGAACCTGCCTCCTGAGAGATCTGTATGCAGGTCAGGAAGCAACAATTAGAACTGGACATGGAACAACAGACTGATTCCAAATTGGGAAAGGAGTACGTCAAGGTTGTATATTGTCACCCTGCTTATTTAATATATGCAGAGTACATGCTGAAAAATACTGGGCTGGATGAAGCACAAGC